>NC_141155.1:103619639-104260165 GCF_053477565.2 Lygodium microphyllum
TATAGCTACTATCTTTAGTTCTCTCCTTAGCAATCTCAAGATGTCTCAGAAATAAAAACCCACTAGATTCTACACCTAGATGAGTGTCCTTTAGTATGTACCTAGAGTAATGTTGTCCAATGCTTGCAAGCCAATCCATTTATGAAATTAAGAAAGACTATATTTGAGAATTAGGCTACTTCTAGACAATATTCTATTTTGACTATAAGCAAGGTGGTTGCAATCATACCTCAACAAGGTGATGAGAATTGACTTGATCTTTGTAACATTCAGGTTCTCCAAGGATGTTGTGTTACCATATCTAACTTATATTAGGCATATATACCTATATTGTATGTTCTTCTCTTTCCAAATGGAGAGGATGGATGTCATATCAGAGTTTCTTCTAGAGATGTAGATCCACATATAAATTCAAATGCCATTTGAAATAAATATCATATCACTTACTTAGAATTTTATGTTTTTTGACTTTAGGTCCAAGATGATATATTAATGCATGTCTCTTACATGGTGGTCATTTGCTACAACAATACATTGTTGATGCTTATTGTAGCATTGAGTAATATAGATTAGGATGGTGTCCTCGTAATCAAGCAACTTTGCAAACTAAACTATATAATGGATTGACATACATGGTCAATGCAATGGATGTTAGTGGGGCCATTTTATGCAAATGAATAGTGTTGTCATCTTCCTTTACAAGGGGATCAAAATTCATGCACAAGCTATATCAAGATGCTATGGCCAATGTATAGTGCAAGGAAAAACTAGATCTATTTATAGTGCCATGACATGCAATCCTAAGTGGACAGAAATCATAGATACTTTGTTGCCTAGCCAAATTGCATATGATCTCCTAGATCTTACTAGTTGAGTTTTCCATGAGAATTGGAAAATTAAATTAAGTCTCTTTGTAGATACAAGCTACAATTATATTGGGAAAACACTAAGATTTTTGAGTAAAAGGAATAGTTTAGAGTGTCTTTAATGAATGGTTTGCTTATAAAGTGAGAAGAACATTTGTTTTTTGTAATGGTGCACAAAAGCTTGGCCTTGGTATGAGGCATAATTTCATATGTCTACCAAAATGTATATCTTGGTTTTTATGTAAGCCGTAAGAGCCATAAAACATACGTATCTTTTATTATGATTGTAGAGGTGGATCAAGGCACTATGATGAAAGACAAATCCTTGCATGTGAAACATGATATTGTTCATGCACTATAAAAGATAGAACAATAAGTTTGTGGAATATATATGCTTAATAGTGCTTTTACCTACTCAACTTTGCAAAGCATGAATTTTTGTATTAATTACAAGCTTACAAATGCTAATTACATTCTTTCCACATATTCTATTTGTGCAAATTGATTTAGTAGGTCATTTGAATCTCTCTCTCTCTCTCTCTCTCACGCGTGTGTCTCTTCAACTATGTATGTATGTACGTACGTATGTATGTATAATCTCGGTGATATTTGTATTTGTTTTCATACATATAGTTTATATTTATATGTATATGCATATACAGATATATTTATGTGTATGTATCATTTATGAATAATTAAATTTGGAGAGAGAGAGAGAGAGAGAGAGAGAGAGAGAGAGAGAGAGAGAGAGAGAGAGAGAGAGAGAGAGAGAGAGAGAGAGAGAGAGAGAGAGAGAGAGAGAGAGAGAGAGAGAGAGAGAGAGAGAGAGAGAGAGAGAGAGAGAGAGAGAGAGAGAGAGAGAGAGAGAGAGAAGAGAAGAAGAAGAAGAAGAAGAAGAAGAAGAAGAAGAAGAAGAAGAGAAGAAGAAGAATAAATAAGAAATAAGAGAGAAGAAAGAAAGGGGGAGAGAAAGAGAGAGGAAAAATCAAAGAAAAGTGAAAAAAGAAGAGGGAGAACCCAAATAGGATACCTTAGTGTGAAGCTTGTTGCATCATAAAGTGAGTCTTAAGATGTGAAGTGCCTTGGTACTAACATTGGTGCATAGAGCGCCTAATCAATCATTAAAAGCTTCCAATAAACTTAAATATATACTAGCAATTTAATTCTCTTCAAAAGTTAGTAAAGTAGCATTATTGAAAGCAAAAAAGTACACAATTGTTACATCATTATGACATGATTTTTCTTGACAAGATGCTACACAAGTCTTAGTATTTTACATTTCAAGAGCCAACCATGTCTCCAATAATGTTGGGCTTGTCTCTTTAGCCAATTTAAGACAACTTTCCTTATTGAAACCTTACAAGTAGCAACATATGGCCCATAATTGTAATGAGATGCACATCATAAAGATATAGATGATTATCACATGATTCTTCATTTGATATTCCTCAACAATTATCATGTGGTTTTACAAAATGGCATTTTTAAAAAGCATAGTTGAGACAATAGCATATATTCTCTCTAGAGTATCCTTTTTCTCTTCTATTAATCTATCTATATTATTATACAATGGTTTTTTTTTGGGCACACATGGCACACAAATCCCCCTAGCCTTGCCACATGGCGTGTGAAGCTCCTTGTTGGACTCCTCATTGCCCACATGTAGAACTGAGCCTACTAGATTCCTCAATGCTCGCCTACCCACCTCTTGCCCCATAATACGGCCTCTCCCTTGTGATCCTCATGCTCCCACTTGCCATCACCTCATAGGGTCACACAAATATATATACACATGACGTCACACACACACACACACACACACACACACACACACACACACACACACACACACACACACACACACACACACACACACACACACACACACACACACACACACACACACACACACACACACACACACACACACACACACACACACACACACACACACACACACACACACACACACACACACACACATAGAGGAAATATATATGGTATATATAATATGTTTGTACATGTGCGTGTCTCTATATATATGCACAATATATAACATATATAATTACATTAATATAACTATAGAATTTTAGCACTATTATTATGCACATTAATAATTACATAATAATATTAAGGTTAATATGATGTATATAGTATATAATAAATAAAATAACATTGTAATACATTGATAATAGTATTATTATATAATGTTATAAATATTAATGAAATTAGTGTTATAATTTTACTGTATAAATAATTTTTTATATGATTATTAATATTATATATAGAGATATGTAATTAATATATTGTAATAATATTGACATGATATATATACTATATGCATATATAGATGCATATGATATATATAATGCATGTGTGTGTGTGTGTGCGTGTGCATGTGCGTGTGCGTGTGCGCGTGCGTGCATGCACATGATATATAATATACATACTTATGTTAATATATTAATTTAGTAATATTATTATATAAATAAATAATTACATAATATTCTTAAGGTTAATATGATATACATAGTATATAATAAATATAAATTTATCCAAAGAAAAAGTATTAGCAAGATCATAAAATTGTTCGTACCCATTATCCTCATCAATATCCTCATTTTCAGTGGTAGCCATAAGTGCATTTGCATCATCATTATCATCCTCCGAATCCTCAAGGACTAGCATACTATGAATCTTTGCTTTGGCATTTTTATAAGCAGACTTTATTGCATGATCAATATTGTATTTCTCACCACATTTAAAACAAAGCCCTTGTTCTTTTCTTTCCTTGTACAAGTCTATGGGAATAGATTTTTGATTGCCAAATGCTGAAGTATTCTTAGACTTGTTTTTCATATGCTTGTTCTTCGTTTTAAAACTGCTTATTGGTTTGAAATTACTTTGAGATCTTGAAGCATCAAATGGTGGATAATATGGCACTCTAGAGCCCCCACTAGATGTATGATTGTTGCCATAAGTATTGCCAACTTGTCCTTGCTTTAAAAAAGTCATTGGTTGTCCATAAGTGGATTGAAATATAGGCTTTCTTCTATACTTTCTTACGTACCTTTATGCAAGTTCAATAGCCTTGAAAAGGCTGGTGGGTTGTTGAGCTATACCATCAGCTTACAATGAAGGCTCTAAGCTATACATAAACTTATGGAGCTTGGGTTCATTGCTTATGCTCTCCACATACATAGTGAGATTGTGTAATTGCTTTATGTACTCCTATGCACTAAGGCATCTTTGCTCTAGTCCATACCACCTTCTTGCCAACTTTTCTTTTTCAAGTGGAGAAACAAAGACTTCAGCAAATGAATGTCATGAATGCATCCCAATTATCCACTAGCATGTTCTATTTCTTGATACACTACCACCCTTCCAAGTGCAATGAAGCAAAGTGACTCTTCATGTGATCATTCCTAGGGAATATATCAAAGTACGATTCCAACTTTGAAATCCATTTCTCGAGGTCGAATGGTGAAGATGACTTGCCATTGTACTTTGCCAACACTATTTTATCCCTTAACTCCCCTACATTGAAGAGTTGTTGACCCAAAAATAGATTGATCATGATTGGTTAGTATTGGGCTTTCAAAATTCGATGATGCTCTTCCATAAGGTGGATGAGAAATTTTTTGATACCTTCCCATAGGCAAATGACCCCTTGGCACTTTAGAATTCAGCCCATGTTCTTGTGAAAGACCGCCATTGATACTGCCCAAATAATCTTCATGTGTTTGTGAAGTCTCTCCTACTTCATATTGACCATTGGGTGTTTCTCGGCATCCAATAAAACCTTAACTTTGAGATAAGTTAGAGTAAGCTGGCTGAAGTGGAGTTAAAGGTTCATTGCTTGATTGAACTTTTTCTCTTGTATCATTGTTTCCCATTTGCATTTGTATCCACCAGGTGAATTGAGCTAGAATTTGCGTATTTAAATCCATTGTCAATTGAAGCCTTCATGTGAGTTGTTGAATCCATTAATTTGTCAATGGAAGACTACGTTTGATGGCTAGATATGATCATTTGTTCTACACTTGAAAGTAACTCTACATCTTTGAGCATGCCTAGTCTCATGTTCACACATGGTATGGTTGAGAGAACTAAGTTCTTCTTGCAAATGAGACTCTTTAGAGCTTTCTTGGGGTGTATTTTCCAACATGGAATCTCTGATTTGTTGAGCATACTCCTATTGGGCCTTATTTTTCCCCCTTATGCCCTGCCATTGTAGTGCAATCTTGTAGGACCCCCTCTCAATAAATCAACTATAACTTGAGCTACAAAACTTTGATTGCCAAACTTTTTGGTTGAAATAGATGCATACAATTTTCTCTTCAAGATGAGAACCTCTATGTTATAATAAATTTAAAACTAAAAATCCTATAGACCAATATTTGAGTTTGAACTTTCTAATCTTGCATCCTATTTTGACCTATACGTGCCCTATTTCCACCTATTTGACCACAATCACTTCCCTTTGAGGCTACAAACCTTGTGGAGAACTGAATAGGACTAGTGGACAACCTATACCACCTATACTTCCCCTCCAATGATGAAGGGTATACCTTTAATGACCTGGATAAACCCTATACATTAGGGGAGATTTGGACTCAAGTTTGGGTCTTTTAGTTTTAGAAAGAGTAAGCCTCTCAACCAATATGAGGAGAGCTATGGTTATAGTAAATTAGGGGTTTTTCAATTTTGAAGCCTTTTATCTCATTTTTATAGACTTTTGAAAAGAAGCATTTTTAGGTATTTTTGAAGCATAAATTTTGTAGAGGCATAAGAAACAAGAGGTATTGGCACAATTAAAGACAATAGATAGAGACATTTCTTGTCACTCATGCACAACCTTGCAGTATCCCAGTCATTTTCTTGAAATTCTTGAATAATACACCCAAATGTTTTTCCTCTAGTGTAGTATCCCTCCCTTTTTTCCAAAAACCTCAAATAGTTTAGTAATCTTCTCCTTCATCTTCTATGTCAATGGAAGCCTCACGTCCTCAATGTCCCTCCTTTTCTATCAGAGCAATCACAATCTACAACAATTTTGATCTTGACAACAATAGGTGGATTCCTTCTACCATCTCTATTGGTAGTTGGATCATGTTGTAGACAAGGAAGAGAAAATGACATGGAAATGAATTCATCGACACCTACAAGGGGCGTGTAAAGGATTTCAAGGTCAAAGGATCAAGGAAAAAAATCAAGGAGGTGCTTGTATGCACTTAGAACTATGTTTGCAAAATTGGCATGTTGACGTGCCATGCCATAGACCAAACCATAAGCTCAAAAAATTTCAATAGCCTTGAAATTGGGTTTTTATGTTTCAAGAATTTATTGAAGTTTGTTTAGGGTTGTAGATATATATCCATGAAACCTTGAAGATTGGCAACCTATCAGAAGCATACTTGGAATCTTTGATGCCATTCACCGTTCTATTGGTGAGGAGCTGTACAAAGAGATCTCTAACAAGTTATTGGTCGAGGATGGGGTTTTTTTTAATGACAAATTTTACAATGCACCATTAAACATAATAGGATTTGGATCTCTTAGCCCTCTTCCACTCCCAGCTTTGGATAGTGTAGAGTGGTCAATCTCGGAAGCAAAAATATGTGAATCTTATAGATTAAAGATTTATGCAGATATTCAAAGATATCTATGACCTAATGTAGCTAGTAGATAGGTGAATATCACAATCTTCATGCCATTACATGTTTTTGTGGATTTTTTTAATGATGGGAAGTTCAAAAAACAACATCAATGTTCATATGCAAATCAAAGAAATGTATGGGCTTCCTAGGTTAGAGCTAGAATATAAAAGAAGTGTGTGGAATTATGTCCAAAGTGGAACATAAATCTAATGTTTGCAAATATGTGATTGCATCACAATTTCTTTTTGACTTTATATTACATGAGATGGCGTTATGTGAATGGAAAGATCGTGGCAATTGATCAAGGACTTACAAGATGATGTTGATAATCCTATGATGATATTAGAAGTTTGGTTGGAGGATGAGCTCTTAATGATGCTCAGCATAAGGGCAAATGTCTCTAAATTACGTCAAGTGCGAATGAACTTAACGAATGAGAACTTAAATATCCCTAACTACTGCTTATTTGTTCAAGTGCAATGGTTACAAGGTAAATAGGTATCTAATCCAAAAGTGTGATACATTATCTAAGATACATTTTTCATGTTTACAAATAACATGAATCACAATGAACTTGATGCGTAGGTGCCCTAGAGAAAAGAGAGAAATACTTTATGTGAGGACATTCACACTACACAAGTTTTCCTCCTCTTACCTCAATCTATCCAATAGGACAAATGGAAATACAAATGCAAAATTGTGAGAAGGATGCAAAGTGATACAAAAACTATTTGAATTCTATTTCCAATGATGGAAATTTGATTACAAAAGCTCTAGATTATGTACAAGAGGGTAATTTTTGATTTGAATACTATAATTTTGGCATATTTACAATCTTTCCATCCTCTCTTGTTGGGGTAAAGGCGTCTTCGCCGTGCCACCCCGTGTATTACTACACTGACAATACCCGCCACTGCACACTGCAGGTGGCGGGCGCCAGTCACCGTCACACTTATTCTTTATTCTTTCAGTGACTAGTGAATAAAGGAAGGCCCGGTCACACATTGTGACCGTTGGAGTTCCCATTTGTCTCTCTCTCTCTTTTCTTGCTCTTGCTCTCCGCCATAGCTCGTGCATGGTCTTTTGATCCTCTCATCCCTTTCAACTGGTATCAGAGCTTGGCTTTTGATTGCTCGAGCTCTTCTCGGTGCTTGCTTAGCTTCGCGTCGACTCCCTTCTTGCATTGGCTCTCCATCCCGGCAGCCATATCTAATCTCCCCGAGCTCTCGTCACTCCCCGGCTTCCCGAGCACCTTCTTGGCCTATTGAGGCACCTTCAAGGCATTGGTACTCAGGTATTTGATCATTCTTTCAGGGTTTTATTTCAGTCTACAGGTTGCAAACAGCAAGGGCAGCCATGGCTTCAAACCCTTGAAGCTTATTCCCCTCATATTGTGCCTTACACCTATCAAGGCTCAAAGAGGCTTGTCATAGGCCTTTGATAGGCCCTTCTTGAGCCCCCCATTACCCCCTTTCAGCCCACGTGGAGCAGCAGCAAGTTCAGCACCAACAGGGAAGATTGCGCCATTTTTCCAGGCTGTTAGCACTCGTCTACTTCAGCTCCACACTTGGCCATTGCTTCTTGCTCTCTACCTTGATCAAGAGGGCTATTAGACTTCATGTTTGATGTCATTCAAGCTTTGGGCATTGGTCTTGATCATTTGGGGCTGATTTCTTCAAATTTGGGACTGTCATAAACTGTCGTAACAGGCTGAAAACATGGCAACAACATTGGCATTAGCATTTGTTGCTTACACTCCATTCCGGTTGTGCTATTTGATGCCCGTATGTGGCCTACTTGATGTCCGAATGTCTTAGGAATGTATGCATTCGATTTGCCCATGATTTGGCATTGTTGTTGGGCTGGAAATTGACAGTTTTGGACTATTTAGAGCTATTGTACATGAGCGGGCTGAAGCTCATTTGCCACATGTATTACTTCTCTATCGATATCGGATGTATGTTATGGGTTATGCCATGATGTATTACACTTTGGGGATTGACTTCGAACTCATGATCATGATTCTAGAATGCTTTTGAGCATCGCATTTGCTTCATTGTTATTGGTTTGTCATTGGCAGTTTGGCTGACTTGACTGGCATTTGGGCCACTTATGCCTATCGTCTGTACTTGACGGATAAGCTCTATGCATTACATGCTTTGGTCCATGGTTGATGCCTCTTAGTTCGTCCATGCTTGATAGATATTTTGGAGCTCTGATTTGGATGTTTTGAGCACTTTTGACTCACAGGGATATTGACTTTGGATTGCTACTGGATGTATTGACTTGATAGAGATCTTGCCATTGGGATTATGTCTTGCTCAGTGGTTGCTACGACAGTTGCTTCATGTATGTCATGCTCTCTTGGATGCGTTTGACGCATTGACTTGGTCACTTGTCACTGGTACTTTGTCTTGGGTTGTTTGAGCTCTTTAGCTTGCTTGTACGCCGTTTGTGCCAGTGGGAGCATAGTGTATGTATGACCGACTTTGAGCAGTTCATGTCTTGGAGCAGCTTAAGACTTTGAGCAGATGTTTTTTGAGACTTTGGGATTACCCTCCGACCTTTGGATGTTGCATTGATGTATGTCTTGGTCTTTGGATTGCTTATGAGCTGAGTCTCTTGCTTTGGATCCGCTTTCATTTTGGGCAAACACCTATTTGTGTCAGGTTTTGGCAGTTGCAGGTACATCTTGCCTAGATTGTCTAGGGGTGTGCCTCTTACTAGTAGATGCTATTTGACATGTCTCGGTGTTAAGCTCATGTATTTTCACTATCATTTGGCTGTGCTTTGTCCTTTTCATGCCGACTTTGGACCTAGCACTGTTTAGTTGACTTTGGATCCAGTTTTGGGACAGTTTGCTCTCATTATTGCAGGTTTGCAATTTATTACAGCAAGCATTTATTGGTGGACTGAGATGTATTTTTCATGCTGAAATGTCCTGATTTGGTGTACTGTACCTCTTACTTGGTGGGAAGTAGCTTCTTAGTTAGTTTCCCAGTCATTTTGCCTTGGATTTACAGCAGAAAACAGAAGCAGTTTTTTGAACTGTCTTTGCATTTACAGCCTGCATTATGGCTTCGTCTTCGACTGATAATGCCATATTTAATATCACGAAGTTGGATGGTACCAACTATGGCTATTGGAAGAGCCAGATTTAGCAGGTCTTGGTGCAAAAGAACCATGTAAAGCCACTTCGATTGAGGGGGCAGTAGCTTGCAAGTATGAGCAATGATGACTGGTTTGACTTGGATGCATACTGTAAGTACATAATCATACTCTCTTTGACTGAGTAGGTTCATTACAATGTAGTGGATGAGGCACAGACCGCATGGCAGTTATGGGAAAAGATCAAGAATCTTTGTGATAAGAAGAGCCTGGCTAGTCAGATGTATTGGCTCAAGTAGCTCATGGATCTACGCATGAAGGAGAATGCGACGATGTCTTCTCATTTGAGCCAGTTCCATGTGATCTTGAAGAATCTAACATCGCAGGGACATTTCCCGATGAGATGACCCCACTCTTTTTGCTTGGGACTCTTGGAGAGTCGTGGGATGTCTTTTGTACTGCCTTGAGCTGAAATTGTTTGATGTAGAGAGTGCTCTTCTGCAGGAAGAGATCAACATGAAGAACTTGGATGCCTCTCGTGTTTCTCATGCTTTGACAATTAGAGGCAGGAATGATAGGAATGACCGTGGGAATGGCCGTGGCCGTGACTCTCAGAAGGGTCGGTCCAAATCTCGTGGAAAGTCACGTAGTAAGTCACGTGGGCGCAACGCTAATGTCACTTGCCATCATTGTGGGAAAAGGGCCATATCAGACCATAGTGTCATGAGTTGCGCAATGAGAAGCGCAAGGACAAGGGGAAGGATAAAGTGTAGGAAAAGTCTTCTGATCGCAGTATTATACTTGCAAAGTCCAGTGTAAAGATCGAAGAGATCAATGTTACGCAGACTGAGGAGCCATCTGACGGTCATGAGTTATCTTGGTAGCTAGTTCATCTGACAGCTCATAGTTGACTGAGACTCCTAGCATATATGCACAGTGTTGGCTTTTGGATTCAGGCACGTCTTTTCATGTGACGCCTTATCGTGAGTGTTCCACTCCTACCGCACTGTATCAGGGTCAGTCAGGCTTGGAGATGACAGGTCTTTGGCTATTGTGGGCAGTGGTGACATACAGTTACAGTTTTCCACTGACAGTTCTTTTGTGCTCAGGGATATACGTCATGTACCTGCGCTTATGTGCAGCCTTATGTTTGAGGTTAGCTGGATGATGCAGGGTTTCACATTGGTTTTAGAGACTCTGCCTGGAAGATTACCAGAGGCAGACTTGTACTGGTGGCCAGAGGTGCCAAGGCTGGCAGCCTCTATCCTCTTGTAGTGGATGGTCCTACAGTTGATCATGCTTTGTCAATGGGTTCTATCCCACATGTATCACAAAGGCATGCCTGTTTGGGGCATATGTCTTTGAAGGGAATGAAAATGCTTTCTGGTTTGCAGTATCTTCCGCCTTTAGACTATGCATGTTTTGACTTGTGTGATCATTGTCTTTATGGTAAGCAGACTAGGTCTATGCATAAGAAATCGGGTAGGTCACGCATGAGTGAGCCCTTGGCTTTGGTGCATTCCGATGTTTGTGGGCCCATGCCTTGTATGTCTATGGGTGGCGCGAAGCACTTTGTTACCTTCATTGACGATTTTTCTAGGAAAGTGTGGGCTTATCCCATAAAGCAGAAGTACGATGTCTTGGCAGTCTTTCAGCGTTGGCTTGCTCTTGTTGAGAACTAGACTGGGTATAGGCTGAAATGCCTTAGGACTGACAATGGGGGAGAATATGTCTCATGTGCTTTTGAGCAGTTGTGTGATGACATGGATATTAAGCGTCAGTTGACCGCCCCTTACACCCCACCCCAGAATGGTTTGGGTGAGTGCATGAACATGACTATTCAGGAGCGTGTGTGCTCTATGCTTAGCCATGCAGGCCTACCACAGAGCTTTTGGGTTGAGGCAGTTAGTACGGCAGTGCATGTCATAAACCGATCGCCTTCTAGTGGTTTGGATTACCAGGTTGTAGAGGAAGTTTGGGCTGGTAAGCCACCCTCTTATGCGCATCTCTGTGTCTTTGGATGTGAGGCATTCTGCCATGTGCCCAAGGACAAGAGGAGTAAGTTGGATCCAAAGAGCATTAAATGCATCTTTCTTGGCTATGGTGATTTAGGAGAGATGGGCTATCGCTTATGGGATCCGCAGGTGCGGAAAATAATACGCAGCCATGATGTAGTTTTCCATGAACACAAAATGCATAAGCAGCCTGAGAAGGTGGTTGAGATCCGCAAAGTGATCTTTCAGGAGGAGCCTTGGGCTCCAGCACAGCCAATAGTACAGCCTGTAGCAGTAGTTCCTACACAGGGCCAGGGTGTTGGAAAGGCAGTTGGACAGGCAACAGAGCCTGCGTGAGACGGTCTACTAGAGATAGACGTCCACCTGATTGCTATGAGCCCTCTATGCAGTATGTCTTGTTGACAGATGCAGGAGAGCCTCTCACCTATGATGAGGCTATGCGCAGGGGTGACAATCACTCCTGGGAGAGGGCTATGTAGTCTGAGATGGACTCCTTGCATAGGAATATGACTTGGGATCTTGTTGCCTTGCCTAAGGGCAAAAAGGCTTTGCCATGAAAATGGGTGTACAAGCTGAAAAGTACCCATGGGGACCCCAAGCCGGCCTATAAGGCTAGACTTGTAGCTAAGGATTTTAAGTAGGAGCATGGAGTTGACTTTGATGAGGTCTTCTCTCCTGTCATCAAGATGACTACCCTATGCTTGGTCTTGTCCTTGGTCGCGCAACTTGACTTGGATCTTTATCAGATGGATGTTAAGACTGCATTCTTGCATGGGGATTTGCATGACGAGATCTATATGGAGCAGCCTAAGGGCTTTGCAGAACATGGCAGGGAGCACCTAGTGTGCAAATTGAAGAAGAGTCTTTATGGCTTGAAGCAGACACCTAGGAAATGGTATCATAAGTTTGATGCCTTTATGCAGTCATAGGGCTATAGCAGGAGTGCTATGGATCCGTGTCTTTACAAAAGAAAGCCCGTGATGGCAGTTTACTGATTTTGGTTCTCTATGTTGATGACAGGCTGATAGCAGGGAAAGCTCATGCAGAGCTTGATGCTCTGAAAGCTCAGCTCAAGAAGTGCTTTGAGATGAAGGATCTGGGACAGGCTTCACATATTCTTGGGACACGCATTAAGCGTGATAGGCATCAGGGGCTTTTGTATCTCTCACAGCGGGAGTACATCCATAAAGTCCTTGAGCGCTTCCGCATGTAGGACGTAAAGCTTGCGGGCTGTCCTTTGCCTTCTCATGTGAGGGTTTCATAGGCCGATTGTCCGTAGATAGATGAGTAGAGGGCCGAGATGGCCAAGATCCCTTATGCATCAGTAGTGGGCAGTCTTATGTATGCCATGATAGCCACTCGTCCAGATATTGCGCATGCAGTTGGTGTTGTGGCACGTTATATGGCTACACCTGGCAAGAAGCATTGGGATGTCGTGAAAAGTATCATGAGGTACTTGAAGGGCACTACGGATATGTCTATATGCTATGGCAGCCAGGATACAGGAGTCGTGGGTTACACTGACTCCGACTATGCAGGACATGCAGATAGTAGGAAGTCCACTTCTGGCTATGTGTTCACTTATGCTAGAGGGGTTGTTTCTTGGATGTCCAGGGTGCAGAAGTGTACGACTTTGTCTACCACTAAGGCCGAGTATGTTGCAGCCACTGAGGGTTGCAAGGAGGCTATTTGGCTAGGCCGTCTTGTTTCTGACCTTGGGATTGATGCTATTCCTACACTGCATTCGGATTCTATGAGTGCCATTCAGTTGGCTAAGAATCCAGTCTTCCATGCAAAGACGAAACATATTGAGGTGAGATATCACTTTATTCGGGGTGTCGTGGAAGACAGGTCTGTTGACCTTGTCAAGATCTCCACTGACATCAATCCTGTAGATCTGCTCACGAAAAGCCTCACTACTGAGCGCTTTGCCTTCCTTAGGAGATTGATGGGCGTTGGATGAGATGTTGCCTTTCCTCATCCCTTGTACCTATGTACATTTGTACTGTCTTTTCTTTTCTTTTCTCTCACTGGGGCAGATTCGCCTTTAAGTGGGAGGTTGTTGGGGTAAAGGCGCCTCCGCCGTGCCACCCCGTGTATTACTACACTGACAGTACCCGCCACTACACACTGCAGGTGGTGGGCGCCCGTCACCGTCACACTTATTCTTTATTCTTTCAGTGACTACTGAATAAAGGAAGGCCCGGTCACACATTGTGACGGTTGGAGTTCCCATTTGTCTCTCTCTCTCTTTTCTTGCTCTTGCTCTTTGCCATAGCTCGTGCATGGTCTTTCGATCCTCTCATCCCTTTCATCTCTATATATGAATGTCCAAATAGTCGGTGTTATCAGTCAAGTATAAATCATCTAAGTCAATGGCATTGGGATGGAGATATGACATTCCCACTCGGGGTTCTAGGCATGGAGTTGGAGGGTGATATGTAGGTGGTATGAGAGATTTTGATAAGAAGCATAGTTGACTGGATTTTCAACAATCTCTTCTTTAAATAGAAGAAGGTCATCAGCTTCGTATAAGTTGCTAAGTACTCATCCTACATAAATTCATAGAAATGAGACTAAGTATAAAATTGTTAAAACTATGTGGGGTTAAATTAACAAAAAGTAAACTTACATTGCTTGTTTGTTGCCCAAGTAGATGTTCCAAGAGTAGTTTTGCATTGTACCAAACTCTCCATTTGTAGTTATTTCCATCACCCTACTCTGGCACTCTACAAAGAGTAATTATTGTGTTGTCCTTTTGTGGTCTAGAATCAATGTCTCAAAGCCCTCTACTAACTTTTCCAGAGAGTTGTTTTGGTAAAGGAAAACACAATTAGTGCTTTTCTTTCTCCCCTTCCCCTTCCCCTTCCCCCTCTCCCTCTCCCTCTCCCTCTCCCAGAACTTACTACTTCACATTATCATCGTATCCTTAAGTTGAGTTGGCTAGAAAGCATCTCCCTATGGGAATATTATAAACAATCAGGCTCTAATTAGATCTACAAGGCAAGGAGGACAATGAAGTTTGGAAATAAAAAAAAGATTTTAGATAACTTAAAAAAACATAACAAAAAAGCCTTATCTTTCATGGTATGCCATAACTAGTTGTTATACGAGATCCAAATTGCAATGTTAGTACTATGGGCACATGTCTAGATACAATGTTCTCTCATGGGCCATAACTATCAATAGGAGAGAATCTAGCATGAAATCCTTCTCTTAAAAATTAGAGAGAAAATTTACAAGAATTAAGATGCAAAAGAAAATAAATAGTAAGATTTAGGTCATATGCATATGAGGAAAACATGTAAAATTTTCAGAGTTTCACAAAACCTTAAGATTATGGTCATTACATGATCATTGACATTCTTTTAAAGGTCTGAGAGTGGTGCATAAATCGGATGCTGGATGCGTATGTAGTGAGCACTGGAAGGTCCCCAAGAACAAAATAACTCTACTTAAGCTCATAAAACAAGAAGGAAGATTTGCACGACATGAAGAAAAGAGAGAAATCGGGTACAATCTCCCCCCATGCCTTGTGTCAACACTTCACAAGGCATGTATTTATAAATTTTTTCATCTCAAAGCTAAAAAATAGCGCAATTTTACAATTAGCATACTTTGGATTTTGTGTTTGCTTTCATTCAAATAAAGAATAAAGCAGTTGGGCATCCAAAGGCTGTGCCCAAATACAATGTCCAATAATGAAATATTTAAACTGTGCGCCCATGAGCATACAAAATAATAAATATTTGTCAAGAACTTTAATAAATAAACTCACCTAAATAAATATTAGCACCATGCCTTTAATGATAAGACGCGCACACATAAAAAATGATAATTTCTTCTAGGTAATCTGAATATACGCTATCGCCCATTGCTTCCCAATGCCACCGTTGCTTGCTCTACACATCAACCGAAGCATTCACAATTTTTAGAAAATAATAAAATTAAATCGACAAGAGTGAATACCTAGCTGTCTTCAGCTACAAAATAAATAAATAGGTTGGAACTCTGTCCTAACCTTAATTTAATATGAGAGCACTCTAAACTCATAAACGTCCATTAATTTAAATATGTATTTTGCGGAATCACCCGCTGTGGAATCACCCACATGCGCATTAAATTAACATGACGCTCGAAAAGGATAGGCGTCCTTGTCAACTTCTTGCACAAGGAATCCACCTTGTGTACGAGCCTGACAAATAAATATAGTTTTACGGAATTCACCGCAAAACCTCACGGAACCACCGTGGAATTAAAAAAACTCACGGAATCCACCGTGGTCTCACGGAATCCACCGTGGAATATGCCTCGTGGCATCATATCCTCGGGGTGGGATAGCAATTGTTCTCAATTGCTATTAGCTCAATGTGGAGCAAGCAGTGAGGGGTAAGCACTTAGGTCGTAGGCGTGCATCCATTGGGCCTCTTCAACATGATGATTTTTAAACTTAACCAAATATCTAGAATATCTATGGCCAGTTCTAGTGGTCATAAAGTCAGTATCTAGAATAGTTTTAGGTTCAAGGATTTTAGTTTCTTCTTCTAACAAATGAGAGTTTTCATAGACATGATCGACATGTAATTGGCCTCTAAAAGATCGTAACAAACTGATATGAAAAGTAGCATGAATTTTCCAATGTGGCGGTAGTTCTAATTTGAATGCATTATCATTGGTATTGTGAATGTTTTTGAAAGGTCCATAAAATCTAGGGGCTCATTATCATTGGTATTGTGAATGTTTTTGAAAGGTCCATAAAATCTAGGGGCTAACTTAACAACATGGTGTTTCTCAACACTTTGTAATCTTTTCTTTTCAATGCGTAACCAAACATAATCATCAACTTTGAAACTCATGGCTTTTCTTTTCTTGTTAGCTTGTTTAGTGTATGATTGCTGGGCTTTCGCAATCATATCTTTAACTTCAGTAAAAATAGTAGCATGAGTATTGACAATATCGTTAGCAGCTTTAACTTTGTTTGACAATGATGTAACATGTGTTAACACAATATTAGTGAGTTTGAGAATCTCCCAATTCTCATTTTTTGAATACTAAAAAGGTGGCACCCGGATAACATGCCCATAAGTTTCTCAAAACCATATGATGTGACTTATCATTGGAAAGCACTTGAAAAATGGAATCTATTGAGCTATAGAGCACTCAATTTGGAGTTATATAGTTCAAGTTATGACAAATCCAAAGATTTGACCACGTGTCTCAAACTTATGGAAAATTCCCATATTCTTCAATATAGTGTTTGTGGGCAATCTACGTCCATAAATGATGTCAAAAGATACTTTATGTATAGTTGTATGTGGTGTAATATTGTATGCAAATTGAAGTAAATGCAAGTGTGTATCCCATGTTTGTGGTTTTGAAATTGTGTATGCATGCAAAAGATCTAGAATTGTACTGTTAATAGCTTCTATTTGCCCATTGGTTTCAATATGAAATGTAGATGAGAAATCAATCTTAGTATCTAAATTAGCAAACAAAGTAGTCAAAAAATTATTGCAAAATCTAGAATCACGATCAGAAATAATAACTTTTGGCAAACCATGGTTAGTGAAAACCAGTCTTAAAAAACAATTGTACTGAGATGCAGTTAATGTTGTCTTGCATGGAAAGAAATATGCCTATTTGCTAAATCTATCTACAATAGTCAAAATCATTTCATGATTAGCTTGTGTGTCAGGCAAACTAGTTATAAAATCCATTAAAATATGTTCCCATGGTCGTTCAGGAATCAGTAAAGGCATTAATAAACCATATTGCTTACTATGGTGTCGCTTGACTCTTTGACAAATTAAACACTCAGATACAAAGTTAGAATCATCAGATTCCATTTATGGCTAGTAAAAATCTTCAACCAATGTATGTAAAGTAGAAACAATACCTCTATGGCCTTGATATGGGAGACAATTTCGTGCGATACAAATGATCTAAATGGAACAGTTACACACAAACTTTTCTCATAAAACATAAATCCATTAGAATAAGATAATGAATCAATTGGAATCTAGTTATTAGCAACTAATTTATTCCAATTAGTGTGAAAATTGGGGTCATGGTCATAAGTATCCTTCATAGGAATAAGGGAATCAAAAGATATAACATAGATATTATGGATACTTGGTCTTCTACTTAAGGCATCAGCAACAACATTCTCGTTTCCGGGTTGATATTGGATAAGTGGATGAAAACTTTGAATGAAAGATGCCCATTTAATATGACGGTAAAGTATCTGAAGTAGTACCAATATCATCATCATCTTCTGTGAAATTTGGCATTTCTTCATGGTCTTCATCTTCAGTTTCTTCCAGGTAATTGATGTGAACAGTTGCCTTTTTGGATTGACAGTTCACCGCTAGGTGTCAAGGTTGGTGGCACTTGTAGCAAACTATAGACTTGGCTTTGGAAACATTATTGGTAATGGTTGGGAGTTTAGGTATGTTGGGATTTGGCTAGAAAGATGGTTTAGGATTTGAATTTGTATTTGATGGTAAAGTAGGGGGTCGTGTCTAAGATTTACAGGATGAAGAAGGAACAAAGCGATTTTGATTGAATCTTCGAAAGTTAGAATTGAATTGCTTTGTACCAAAGTTACCGTCAGTTGGAAATTATTGTGGTCCCTTTTCTCATCCACAAATTTTATCTTCAGCATTATGGGCTAGAGAAATTGCATCCTCCAGAGTCGTTGGCTTGAACATGTTCACTTCCACATAGAAGTGACCAAGCAAACCAAACATATACTTGCACTTGTGGATCACCTGAGGTACATCTTCAAGCATTCAAAGTTGCAGTAAGGCATTCTAGAAACACTCAGTGTATTGCGGAATAGGCTCATGATCTCTTTGTTGCAGAAGATCCCACTATTTGATTGCTTTTTCATGGAATTGAGGTGGAAGAAAATTTTACAAAAACTTCTTTTGAAAAGCCTCCCAAGTTGTAGGACAATCAATACTCTTGCGGATAACAGTTCACCATAACGACGCTCTATCCACTAAATAGTCAGTGACACATTTGAGTTTATCTTTTTCAACATACTATTCTTCATGGAAATAATCATCAAACTGATTGATAAAAGCGAGAACAGTATTTCCGTCATGTTGCCCATTAAAAGTATGGAATTTGAAATTTCTTTGAGGGATACTTCCATTAGCTTCTCTTGCCTTGCTATGACCAGCTTTGTCGCTTCGAGTCTCTTCTTGTGGGCAAGTTCCTGGGCTTCTAGAACAACAGCTCTATGTTCAGCTTTGGCCTCCAGCCGGTTTTCATGCTCCTTCATCTTGGACTTGATCTGTGGAACCTGCAAACATACCTCATGTAAGAACATATGCATTAGGTCTATATTCTTTTTCTCAAAAATATTTTTGTTTCTAGCCATCCATATAGCCTAGAGAAATGTCCCTCTAAGCCAATTCCAAACAAGAGGGGGGATCCCATATATTTCTCCCAGAAGTAATTCTTTCCAAGTCACTGCTGTGGGGTGATAAGGAGCCATCAATACCTCTCTAGTGAACATGTTTGAGTTTACTCTAGCCTCACAAAAGAGATAAATCTTGACAACCTTAAGGGCTTCCATCCACCTTAACTTCTTTACATTCTTATGGAGGTAAGCAAGACGGTTTGCGTCAATGTAACAATACCCTCCGCTTAACATCCATCGCCTTTCATAATATAGGGATAAAGGGTTATATATTTGATTTAATATTCACATCATTTGGTTTCTCTAGCTAAAGCTAGAGGAGTGCATTGTTGATATACATATAACCTGGAAAATCAAGAATCATTTCCAAGGTTCATCTTTCTACCCTAGAAATTAGGAACATATATTAACAAGAAAAGATTTCACTATTTAAGGGAAATATATTTTATGATGTAAATATAACTTCTTTTATTTACTTGCGTCGTGTCCTATATCAACATGTGCTTTGATACCAATTGTAATGTGCCCACTCAAGCTTTCCTTGGTGGTACGTTCTTAGTAGTCCATCAAGAGATATCCTAGGAAGTGCCATTCAAGATTTTTATGAAAACCCTCAAAGTTTGCTAACTAGGCTTATTTGAGTCTACCCCAAAGTGGAAGTTTTGACTGTTCCCACGAGGATCGACCTGAGTTTTTTTGGTCAAATCTATTACTAATGGTTGAATAGTATCAGAGGTTTGAGATTCCATCTCCTATAGGAATTTCTGACTGAAGTAGACTTACGTTGTGCTAGATTCAAGAGAATGGGAGAAGTATAACACTTTAATCCCTTTTGCCCCAGGTTCTAAAGTGATGCGAGTTAGGCTTCTTGATCTCTAATGGTCTATTTAAAAAAAAAGATTTTCATTCCTTCTTAGGAAAGCTCTCAGCTTACCCTGAGACCACCCAACCATAGGTCCGGATCCATTGAGGGTCCATCCTCTTGCTTCCCTTGAGAGAGTAGCTTTTAGTTACCTAATTACCTACCAATAAAAACAAATTCTTTGAATTATCTCTTGATACAAATTTGTTATATGCCTTTAATTCACAACACAAAAACAAAGTAACAAAAAGATTATATACAGGAATTGAATAAAAACTTATTTCACGAATGCAACTTTTATTTCTCATTCATGGGATGAAGGCCTACTAATTGTTTTTTTTTAAAATAGTATCTGAAGATCCATGATGGGTGCTTGGTTGATGGTATTTAGAGATTCGTTTGTAATCCTCGTACTCACCATTCCATTTGTAGTAATTGTCTCCGCAGTGTTATTGGCAACTCTTGCCTCCGTGACCTTGTAACTTTCTTGTTTAGGGTCATGGTCTTTAATTGCAAGTATTGAAAAGGGGATTTTGGCAAAGGAGCTTGGGGGTAATTAGATTGATAGAAATTTGATTTATGGGGGAAGGTGATCATCAACAATTTAGAAAAATCAAGAAGAGTCTTAATTCCACAAAGAAATAGGATAGAAGGGATGGGGGATTTGAATTCAAGAGCTCGTGAAGTATCCTCCTTATCTTCGTGGGATGAGGGTTCTACTTCTCTTTCCTACTTCCTCTCGCTCTATACTCCTGAGAAGGGCCTCTCCTCTCTATTCAAAATACCTCAATGGCCTCTCATGCCTCATATTTATAGCTAAATTGAAGGAGAAGGGTTGTGGCCAAGAAGAAAAGCTCTTTATGGAGCGTATCTTGGAAAATCAGCAATCTAGAAGCTTTCACGATGCAATATGATGCTGATGATATGATCTTTGAGGTCTAGAGAGGCTACCAGGGATGCCATGACTAATTTGCCTAGCTCTCGGATGATCTTGCTTCATTCCAAGCCTCTTGTCGAACTGAGAAGAGTGGGAGATTACTGGAATTAACTGCTGAATTATTGAAGGTGAATTCATGATTTTTGATTGAGAATCAAAGATGCCAAAATTGGGGGGTTCATGGTGTCATTTTTCCCAGTAAAAAAGGGGAGAGGAGGGGTGGGGGGAGGAGGCCTGTTCACGATATCTTCTTCTCCTTCTTCTTTATTCATAATATTTTAAAGCTTTTAAAGCTTAAAGCTTTGTTATTTATTTGACTTTCCAAGTTTAAAATGTGTTTGGTCAAATTTGACTTATGGCTCACAACTCTTGTTCACATGGTAACTTCCATGAAGACATATGGCTAGAGTCCTTGTCAATCCAGAAAAATGTATGGTTATAATTCTTGGATCATTTTTCTCAAGATCTTTTCCATTTAATGATTTATAGTTCTTCAAGTCCATTTTGCAAGAAGTTGGAAAGATTTGAAAGTAAAGTCGGGATATCACACTTCTAACATGTACCAAGTGCTCCTTTGGTGACTTGCTATAAATGAGCATGTCATCAAAGAAAATGAGCATAAATTTGAACAAAAAGGGTTGAATAATTTTTTTCATGAGGCTTTAAAATGTAGCAGGGGTGTTAGTCAACCCAAAAGGCATCACTAGAAAATGATAAAGCGCATGATCAATCCTGAAGGTTGTTTTGATCTCATCTCCTTTCCTCATATAAATCTGATGGTAGCCCAATCATAAATCAATCTTAGTGAAAAGCATTCCCCTTTCAACTCATCCAACAAGTCATCAATCCGTGTGATGGGGTACTGGTTCTTCACTATGATTTTGTTCAAGTCTTTGTAGTCGATGTACATGTAGAAAGAGCCATCTTTCTTCCTGACTAATAGGATAGGGGATGCATAAGGGGAAGAAATTGGTTCAATGAAACCCATCTCAAGCAACTCCTTGACTTTCTTTGCAACCTCTTCATGTTCACACTTGGAGATTTTGTAAGGTGGCTTGTTTACTGGCTTGGAATGGGGCTCTAAATCAAGTGGATGGTCCACTTGCCTCTTAGGGGAAAGGGCCGTAGCTATCTAAAATAGATCATTGTACTCCTCAAGTAGGGCATGCAAGGCTGAATCCTTTGATACTTTAGAGGGCTAATCTAAATTGTCCTTATTCAAATGCAAGACAAAGATCTACAAGCATTTCTTATACTCCCCTTTGAGTTGCTTTGTTGTAATGAGTTGAAAATCAGCATGATCTTGAACTCCCTCTAAGTGGATGAGCTGGCCATGCATCACAAACTCCATGTAGAGCTAAGAGAAGTCCATAGCAAATTTCCCCAAATTTTTCAGTCAATCACAACCCAAGACAACATCAATGGGGCCCATATCTAGGGCAATTAGATCAACCAATGCCACATAATTTTTAGCCAAGCATAAGGGGAATGCAAGGCATACATGTGTGCTGACTTCTTCTTCTCCATTTTCTACTTGGACTTTCAAGGGGTGGTGTAATTCCGTAGGGGTGCATTTCAACCAGCCAATGGTTGATTTATTAGCAAAATTGTGAGTGCTACTACTTTCCACAAGGATGAAGACATGCTTTCCATGGATACTAACTTGAATTTCCAGGGTGTTGGGACTCTGAGAGCCCATTCAAGCATCCAAGGAGATGGAGCAAAGGGAAGTGGTAGATAGGTGGTATGTCAAATCAAGCATCTGTGATGGGCAACTACTCGGGTCAAAATGAAACCCATCCTCCAAGTCATAGAATTTCTCATGATCCACATCCTCAACATACTCAACATGATCAGTGGGTAGGTCATCCTCATCATTATGCCAATACTCCATGAGATACATGCTATGAACCTTGCCTTAGTTGTCTTGTAAGGGCACTTGGAGGCATGGTCCATAGCAGTGTACTTATCCCCACATTTAAAGCATAGGCCTTTTTCCTTCTATTCCTTCACAACATCCAAGGAAATGAAAGGTTGGCCATGATTGGAGCCATAGAAAGGTGATGTAGTGGACTGTTTATTTTTAGCATACTTACTCTTAGCATTAGAGCCAAATGTTGTCCCAAAAGTGCCTAATTTTCTTTTAGCATGGAAGGCGAGATAAGTGGGTATTTTGGGGTTGTTAATAGGCATAGAAGTGCCTCAAAAACCACCTTCATATAGGGCTGATCTTGAAGGGATACAGGGCTGTCCAGAACCTTGCTGAAAATGTTCATTCTTATGATAGTTCCTGGCATATCTCTCTGCCAATTCAATTTCTTCAAATAGGATGGTAGAATTTTAGGCCATGACATTTGCCGATATGCTTGGTTCCAACCCATACATGGTCAAGTTCTCCACATACATGGTCAAGTTCATAAACTGATTCGTGTACTCACGTACAATGAGATTACACTGGTCAAGAGTGTACCTTCATCTTGCCAACTGCTCTTTTTCCACAGGGGATACAAATACTTGGACCATATGCACCATTATGTGTGGGAAAATCCTTCCAAGTGGAGAGAAGCAAAGATAATTTTCTGATCATTAGTGTGGGGGTAGATATTGAATTAGGACTCCAACTTGGATGTCAATTCCTCCAACTCTGATGGTGAGGGAGATTGCCTAGTGTACTTTTAATGAGGATAATCTTGTCAAGTAGATCATGAGAGCCTTGTTGCCCATAAAACCCTCATTGTCCATACATTCCATGATGTCCATACATACCCTGCTGCCCATACATACCATGTGGTGCATTTGTTCCATGCTATCCATTATAGCCATGCTGCCCGTGATTGTCATGTGGCCATTAGTATTGTCCATGATGGGGCTGATTCATATAGGTTGCATGGGGGTTCCTAGGGAGAGTTGGGGAGCTTCTACCAAGGGTGGGAGAGGGTCTCACTGGGGTGTTGGCTACATGGTTGATGGGGGAGCTTAATAGGGGCTCATCATGCGCATGAGAGGGTCCACCAATCCCATAGGTAGAAGGGGAAATACCCTTAGCACCAACTATGCCCTGTGGACCATGCAATGGCTCTTGAGGTGGTGGATGTCTATATTCATGCGCTTAGAGTCATTTTCCTTCTCTTGGGATGAAGTTTTAGCGCATGGTGATATGAAGGAGGAAATGCCCGATATGGATCCCCACAACTTGCTCAACCACACTTTATGTCAGCATGAGCTTCGTCACATGGAACGACATAATAACATGGTCACCAACCACCACCAAATGATGTCCAAGTTTGATGAAGCGATTGAGCAAATAGCCCTCTTAAACTCAAGAACTCAACAAACCTTGGAGCAACTCACCACTGTTGTTGCTAGCCAGCCATCTGGATGGAGTCCACAAGACCTGCTATCAATAAATGGGGTGTAACTTTTGGTAGGAAACTCCAATTGGTGAGATTTTTTATTCAAATCAGAAGGGAAAAATCCCTCTTTGAGATGAGCTATTAATCTTTGCGACAAAAAATGATTAGAATCTTCTGTAATGGGATTTCTGTGTCTGTCCCCGGAGTGGTTTGCACCCTATCCACAAAATGACTCTAGTGCACAAAATGGGCATAACTTTCAGATTATAGCTCTAATTGGGGAGATTTTTAATTCAAACTAGAGGGGACAAATCCCTCCTCAAGAGAAGCTATAGAGTTTACTCCTAGGTGCAAATTAGAATTTTCTGTAATAGGATCTTTATGATTGTCTTGCTTAACTATGACAAAAAAACATTGTCTGTCCCTTAGTGCAAAGGCACTATATGAATGAGTCATATGCCGAGAGGCCTGACCAACAACATGAATAGCATTTTCAGCATACTGATCACTATCCTAAGCATCATTTCATATCCATATGCTCTATCATCAATGCATAAGTGAAGTTTACTGCCATACATCTCTTCTGACTCCATGCACTTCAAGTGTCATACATGGGTGCCATTAGCATTGAAAGGGTGTCTAAGGGGGATCATTGCATCAGGAGAGGTGGTGATCATGGGAGAGTACCTACACTTGCATAAAATATCATGGCTGTGGATCACCGATAGGTGGGCAAAGTTTCCCCCGGGCCTAGTTGTGCACCCCTTCAGGGTCTTAAGTGGTAAGGGAGGGTCACCTCTCTTTTGTCTTACTACCTCACCTGGCATCAAACTTTTTTCTTAGCCAAAGTATACGTGGTAGACATTTTTATTAATTAATCATCATGAGATGCATTGGAAAGGAAACATCGGGCCATTTCATGAGATGCAAGGATGAACAAGAGCTTGGATAAGGATTACCTTGGCAGCCCAATGACTCACTTGCTGCTACTTACCCATTTACAAAGGTCTATGATTCTCTTTTAGATTTACCCAAGACATACAAGATAAAGAGGGGTTAAGGTCAACAACTACAAATGATTTAGGATTGGTTATGATGGATTAGGAGTCAAACAAAGTATTGACTTTCAGTAGACTCATGAATACAAAGAGGGGTTGAACATAAAGCCTATGTAATCTTTAATCTTTCCAACAAAAGGATTTAGCTCAGAAAGTGGATAAATATAGGTGAGTAAAATCAGATTGACATACCTCTTCAGTGCTTGGGGAAGATGGTTGAAGCATATCCCATCATGATGCCCATTTGCTCCATCAAGCAAGCCTGGTTGGTTGGAGCACTCCCATGGATGAAGACTTCAAGCATTCAAATGCTTCCACTGATGATGAGGGCTCCTGTGTTTGTTTCCAATCTTGAGATTCAAAGGGGAAAAGCTTCAAATGGAGATTTCATGGCTGCCCACAAGAATCCCATGAATGCTGAGCTCAATGTTTTCAATCCTGTTAGAAGGAGGCCAAGCCATTAGGGAGCTCTTGAGGGTTGAGCTTCCAGGTATTGTGGGCTGAGTCAAGAGCTAGGGTTGAGCTTTAATGGCTGTCCTCCATCAATGTACAATAGGGTGCTTGATCAAGAAGTAGGCTTGCAGGAGGAGGGTCAAGTTTACCCAAAAAAGGGGGTTTGGCATGCCCATGTATCTTGAACCAAAGCCAGCAAGCAGGGAAGGAGTAGGGCCTTAGGAATAGACAGCAAGTAGCTCAACACAAAATGTGCCGTATTTTGTGAGTTACTGCCTGCTATTTGCATGGTCTATTGACTAGCCACCAGGGTACTTGCTAGGTGGAGAATCACCTCAGAGAGCTTGTGGGACAACTGGATGTTGAGAGCTTAGGTGTAATATCTCCGCACAATAAAAGTTGGTTGGTTAATTCGAAAGTTAGTTAGTAAATTAATAAGTTAGTAAGATTACTAACTAAAGACTAGCTAAGGTAAAAACTAACTAACATTAATAATTAAGGATTTTTATTTAATTAAAAATATTTTATTTAGAAAAATCAAGAGTCATAAATCTAATATTTTTCTCAGATTGACAAGGACTGTAGCCACCCTTCACGTAAGTTACAACGTGAATGAGACTTATGAGCTATATTAATCACTAGTATTAATGTGTATAGTTTGGATGGTCCAAAAATATTAGATTTTGGGCAAAACTAGTATATTTTAGATATTATAAAAAAAAAGATATTGACATTTTTAGAATTGGATGTTACTTAAAAGAAAAGGCAAGTGATGTTTTAGTTAGTTTGGAGTTTTTATAAAAAAAATAAAATAAAGAGAGGATTTGCAAAATCGTGTGTACCGCGATCGCAGTCCATAGACAGAAAACGACACTTCAAACAAAGAAACGAAGAATGATTAAACTAAGAGCTTTCTAACCAAGTGTCTTGGCAAGTGTCTTGGAGTTTTACCCCCCCTTTTGGAGCCAATGAAACCATCAGATTTATGATCTGAGCATCATATCACTAATCTTTCCAAGATCCCCCTCCACAAAGAACTCCACTTCTCAGTCGCAAGCCCTCTTCTCTAATTCACTATAAATATGAGGCATGGGAAGGCACAAGAAAAAGCATAAGGAGACCCCGAGAGGCAGAGAGAGAGAGAGAGAGAGAGAGAGAGAGAGAGAGAGAGAGAGAGAGAGAGAGAGAGAGAGAGAGAGAGAGAGAGACCCAAGAGGCTACAAGGAAGAGAGTTAGCTCCATTCCCTCTATTTGGATCCTCGACTCACCCATCTTCTCTTACACTCTCCCATCTCAAATCTATTCCGCCTTCTTAATCTCTTGAGTCTACTTGCGGGGACGATGGCCCCTAAGCGAAGAATGTCACTTACGGATGGCAATCCCATAACCAATAATGAAGCTTCAGATGAAGGCATCACCGTCAATCCAATTGTGGTATTGGTTGTAAGTAATGTATTTCCAAATTGATAGATACTAATTTTGATTCCCGTATGAGATACGTTAGGCCCCATACTATGATGCACGAGTATAGATCATTTCATCTCACATATTCGTAAGATGGAGCTTGCAAAGTGCATATATCAAGGACCGTTAATTGCATGTAGTTGCACGTGGCTTATTCGTTGATAGAGAAATTACAAGGAAAAATTGGTCAAGGGTTATGAATGACATAATCATGACATTAAAAATTGTGCATACAAGTGGTAAGTAAATTTTATATAGAATTGCTCGTTGATCCCAAGGGGGAGAGTGGATATGCGATGAAAATGTTATCGCGACTATTCTTGCATCGTTTGGGAAGAATGCAATCGATTTTGTTGGTTGATTGAACAACATCCTAAATGCTTTTACATTCAATTGGTTGTTAGTTATTTGGATGATTATTCCAAGTGCTTGTGATTTATGATAAATGCATGGCAAGGGTCTGTGACAAAAAATTGCCATGGGAATAAAGGAATGTTTTCTTGGAAAATGATATTAGGGCCGAATGCCTTGTTTGTGCTTGATTCTTAAAGGATTTAATTAAGGAAGGATTTTTTGCACGGGTGGATCACCTCCATGATCGCACCACCGATTAACCCAAAGAGGGCACTGCTCGATTCATGGGCCGAAGGTCGAGTGATGAAAAGGCCAACCATGGGAATGATGTTTTGCTCCTAGACAGCTTGAGGGTCAGTTGGAGCTCTGGACATCCCTTGTTAGGTCTAGAATGGGTTGAAGACCTTCGTGGCCCCCAACGTCTGGGCATGTTGGGAGATCCTATTCTAGATAAATGATTAAATTTGTGGATCCATGAGATTTGGACCAATTACTTTCGCAGGGCAGAAGAGATACTTCTGTTGGACATAGGGGATACATAATTTCTCCTGTATGGACGGGAGACAAAGATTAACTTGAATATAAGTTAAGTAACTTGTTTGAACTTGTTTGTCAATAGATTGCTTGCTCTGTTTTTGTGTCTGTGCTATAAGTTATGCGAACGAACCCTGTTCCCTAAAAGGCTTAATTAATGAAGTTGACTTTAAGTGTCATACATAAATGTGGTAGGACCTAATTAGAAAACTAAAGCTATTAAGGGAAGCGGGTGGTGGACGGAACCCCCGACGGGTCCGTCCTACGGCATGGTGGTTCCAGAAAATTGGGAGGCTTTTCACAGGATTTTATCATCATTCGACCTTTAGGTATTGTTAGGTTAGAACCCAATTCATGTCATTTTAGGGGGCTGGAATGGGACTATGCCCTACGGGTAGAGAGGTTGAGTAGCACATCCTTCTCGTATTCCATTCTCTTTGAACCAAGTGCGGCATGGGTCTACTTCGGATTGGGTATCTCTGCATAAAGTAGGATGTCCAAAACTTGATGCTAGAATGCTATCAGGAGACCTTGACAACTAGGAACCCGAATTTCAGGTCGATTCTAGTGGGTTCGACTGTGAACGTTCTATTGCGAGGCGGATTCGGGAAACCCTAGGCGACAAAACTCGAAACATTCCATGGGAGTGTCGAGTAGCGACATTTAGATTCGTTTCTCGATAGACTGCTAAAAGCATGCCTGGACAGCCGATGGGCCGACACCTCACATTAGGGCTGGTTGCAACAAGAGGAACGGATTTGGGGGTTGTCCTGCATGGAAGCTTGAGGGAAAAGCTTGGTGGGGAAGAGAGAGAAGTTTGAAGAAAAAGTAAATGTGGTTTTTCCCTCCTCTAAAGTGTTGAACCTCCAACTTACCCTAGAACCCCTAAAATTTACACGAAAAGAAGTGATGACCTACTAATTTAGGGATTTTACCTCCAGTTATGTATGAATCTCCAGCCATAGCTCTTGCTTGCTTCAAAAAGCTACGACTAACTGTAGTCCTTCCTGTTGTACTTGTACTTGTAACGTGAGCAATTAGGGTTTTTGCAATTTGAGAAAGGAGAAAGGGGAAAGAAGAAAAGGACCCAGGCTTGATGCTCTGATACCACTTATAATGAATGAAGCTAAGAGAAGAGAGGAGAAATAGCTTAAGAGAGAGAAAAGAGCAGGAAGAAGAGAAAGGAAGACTAGAAGAGGAGAGAGAAAGAAAGAAAAGAGGGGAGAAAGAAGGAGGAAGCTATGGAAGCTCAAGATGAACGTGAAGAGTATGTTCTTGATAATAACTAGTTGCCCTAATCTGGGACTCTTACACCTTATATACCCCTGTCAGTGTGACTGGGTGTCTAACCCCTAGTTTCTATGTATCCCGCTTGTTACAGGCCCAAGATCAAATGAAGATGTATGTATATAAGAAGAGGTGATCCTTAGAGTTCTAAGAAGGAGAATTAGTTTTGTTGAAAGTGCCCAAGTCTCATTAATATACCTTGAAGGATGGATCCAGTAACAAGCTTTATCACAGGTTTCATGGACCCTACAAGATCCTAAAGAGCATTGGAGACTTAGCATATAGATTGGAACTACTCTCTTCCACTAAGATTCATAGTGTATTCCATGTTAGTCAACTCAAGCCTTTCTATGGTGCTTCTCTGGACATAATTGATGAGCTACCACCTATCGATGAAGAATGTCTTATTCAATACATTCCTGAGGCTATCATAGGTCAGCATGAGAAGAAGCTTTGCTCTTGATCTATCATTGAATATTTGATTAGATGGAGAGGTTTACCATCTCAAGAAGCTTCTAGGAGGCTTGAATCTATATTAACTGAGTTTCCTTATCTATGGTATGCATGGGTGGACTGAAGCATAATTACTATGGAGCTAGTTACAGTGTAGACACAGTCTAGACAATAGTTTGTTTAGGAAAAGTCTTTGTTCTGCCAAATTTTTAGAAATATGCCACCTACATAAGAACAAAGTACTCTTCAAGAGCTACATTTTGACATGTGGCATGATTTATTTGGATACTTCTACCATAAGTTATGGGCAAATTTGGTTCAATAGGGTCTTTTTTTACAACAAGCTATCTTCTTCATTTTGTGTCTATTTCTTGAAGACTTAAAGTCTCCAAACTCTTTTAAGAACTCATGATCATGTATATAGACAAGGCTTACTTCCATGTTTTCATTTCAATCCATCTATCTTCAATGTTCATTCATTTCCATACTTTGTATAGTTAAAAGCAGAGTAGTACTCTATTTCATCCATCCATTCCAACTCTTATCAGTTTATTTTTGTGGGCAACAGCCTTTGGGATGGGATGGATTGTAAGAAGTTAGGAAGAATATATGCTTAGTGTGGAATTATTAATAATACCTTATCACATTGGCACATATATAAAAGGGAGAGACATGCAAATTTTCACATCTTTGAACATTAATACATTTATTGTCTCTTATCTCACCTTCTTGTTCACAGCTTCTATGGATTTTCTCTCTTCTTTTCCATTTTTTTCTCTCCATGTCTAATATTTCTCTCTCCTCTGGTCTTATTTCTCTCACCTCTCAGTTCTCTCCTCGACAAACTCACTAAAGTTGGATTATAAAAATGACAAAAGACCCCTTGCAATAGCACATTGTGCCCTACTTATAGTTCTTCTCTAAGACTAGGTGGTGTAGATTATTTACAAGGCTTAAGTTCAGAATTTCCCCCCATTACAATCTAGTTGGAACCCTTTTCCACCTAAATAACCTTGGGAAGAAATCTAGAGAACTAATGGCATTTTTCAATTGCAAAGAGTATGTGGAGACTCAAATTCCACCAAAGATACCCTACTATAGTACCCAAAATGAAGCGAGTCCCTATGGTTGACCTCAACCTTCAATTAATCTGCTCCATAGAACCAAGATGCGTTCAATGTCATGATATCTCCAAGTTTTTGACTAAATAAATAATGCAAGTACTCCAAAATGCCATGCTTAGTACACCAACGTCAAGAAATTGAACACTCAAGAGAAACTTTCATGGCTACCATAGAAGAAATCCTTGGAATTTTAGACAAGAACCTTCAATCTTGAGAGATGGTGATGAAACCCCTAACTCCTCTTACTTCAAGAAGCCCCAAAATCTTAGATTATCAACAAAATCAAATCAAAGGTCTGATGTAGGGTAGTCCCTTTGCCAAATCTTAGCATAAATCTTGACAAAATTTTAAGTAATCAAGTGACATTGAGCATATATTGTTGTCCAAGGTAGATGAAGTAATCTTCATTGAATTTGGAGGAGAGAAGATGTAGTGATAGATTCAAGAGATTTGTAAGATTCTTGAAGCTTTAAGGAAACAATGGATAGCTCATTAAAATCTTGAGAAAGGATGAGCATAATGCTTATGGACAATATTTAACCATCAAGAGTCCTTCAATGATGAATAAGAATAACTCTATTAACCATTGTCAAGATAATAATCCTCAAAGGGAAGAGGAAAACGATCAAATCTGAGAGTACTAGTTGTTTACTTGTTTATTCTAACTTGAATCTTAAAGCTTATGGGCCCTTTGCATGGTCAATGCCCTCAATGCATACAATGAAAGGCTCAAATGATCAATGACTCTTAGTAGAATGACCATAGAGCTCAAAACTTTAAATAGATCTAAAATATATTGTTGCTTCCCTATTATAAAGAGAGTAGACACTATTGTAGAGGAGAACTTTCCCTCATTGAAAAGGGACAATAAATTCTTTATTTATAGCCTTTAAGTCCCTCACCAACTAGACAATTGTTCAAGTAACCAGTTTAGGAAAGCATTTACAAATTCTATCTTCATAGCAACTTGCAATCTCTTTCTTTGAAAAGCATGTATTAACTTCATCTATTGGAAGTATGGAGGAATACTTGAAATTGCCATAAATTTTCTCCACACACACGAGAACACATAATGAGGGTTAACTTGATATTAAAGTAAGGTTTGTTGGATTTTTCCAACATCTATGATTGTTCTATAGTTCATCCACTACAACCACTCTTTTCATATTTTTCTCACAAGTTTTAGCCCACCCTTTCTCTTCTTTGTCATCATGAGCATATAGATCTTGTGTTGAGATAGCAAGTTCAACACCTACAAGCACTGATGATAGAGTGCTTAGCTAGAGGGGTCCGCATGTCTACACTTAGCATGCCAGTGATCATTATAATCCACACATGGCTATTAACTTATGACTTATTATATTTAGTTTGTTGCACCTACCTACAACATGCATAGCTATAACACTAGTCGATTAGTATAGTCAATTATACATTGTTTGACTTAATAGGTCACTTTTCTTTATGTTATATCTTATTTGTACTTTGTGCATATTGTATTGTGTGTGGAAGAAGAAGAAAAAACTAGTAAGAAAACGTTTTGAACTCCATCCTCTCTTCTTCTTTTCTTGAGTGAGCTTCCTCTTGTGTATATGGTGTGTGTTTGGCACAACAACTCAAGCAAGTCCCCCTACCACAAGATTTGTGACATGGTATCAAAGTGACACCACTAAGAGAGGCTAGTTTTTGAAGTTTGAAGCAAACAAAGAGAAGCAAGGATTTGAGTAAGCAAGCAATGGGTAAGAAGCTCTCCTATTCTTCCACTCTTTCTCTTGGATAGTACCTATGTAGACACTAGAAGCAGGGCAAAGTAAAAATCTCATATTGCTGTGAGATTTGGTGTGCAAAAAGAGCACTATATATTCTTAATAATCCCTTTAGGCCTACCCATATATTTTTTGTCCATTTGAGGTCGTTTCAAGCTCCATTTTTAAGTCACAAGATTGCGGACAACAATTTTAGGATATACTACAATTTTGATTGTGTTGATCGAAAGTGGGTGCATATGTTAGAGATTTCAAATCCGTAAGTTTTAAGGTGTTTTCCAAGAAGCAAACACAAGTTTTATTTGCAAAAGAGTTGTAAATTACATGTATTGTTGAACAATCAATGAAAAAGGTTGCTTGATATATTACTATGCACTTATTGTAAAAGGTTGTAGAAGACTAGCTTGTTGTTTTGTTTCATTCTTGTGATAATGGCAGAGAATAGTGAAAACCCCATCATTGAGAAGCTGAGTAAGAATAACTACCCATCATGGAAGTTCCATGTGACAAACTTTCTTATTGGAAAAGGCCTTTATGAGTTCTTTCAAGTGAAGAAAATGAGTCAAAGTTGAGTAACCTACAACTATGGATGAATTAAAGGCATGGATAAATGGAATGTAAAGGACAATAAGGTGATGTATTGGCTATCTGCAGTCATTGATAGTACTATGTTGCTGGGGCATATCAAGAATGCAAAAACTTCACATGTATCTTGGACAATTCTTGAGAATATATTTTTAGTAAATACAAAAGCATAGAAGATTCAACACAAATACTTTGAAGAAAGGGAAAATGTCTATCAATGAGTATGTTTTGAAGACAAGAAACATTGTAGATGCTTTGACACCAATTGATGCAATGCCTGATGATGATAATTTGGCTTCATCTACTTTGGATGGCCTTAATAATGAAAAGACTTGAAAATCATTTGTCACTTTTGTATATATAGAGAAGCCATTTCCAAATTTTGACGAGTTGGTCTCTCTCATGATTACCAAAGAGATCAATATGTAGGGTGACTCATCTAAAAGAAATTGTGAATAGTTCCAAGCATTGTACTCAAGTTCAAGAAGTGCTATGGTAGATTCTCTTCGAGAGGCCTTGGTATGGGACATGCTGGTGATAACCATCAAAATAGGTTAAATCAATAATTTGGTAAAATGCAAGTTTCAAAAGGTCGTGGAAACTTTAGAGGTGAGGGGAGCTCTAGAGGAAGAGGTGGATGGTAGAATAGAGGTTTTGGAAATTCTAGTATTGTTTGCCATTATTTTCGCCAAACAAGTCATATTATAGCTCATTGTTGTGCTAAGAAGGATGATATCCATAGTGGTACATTGCAACAAGGAAACTATGTATCGTTTGCATGACAGAATGAATACAAAAATGAGTGTCTATTTGTTATGCAACATATAATAAATATTGTGTTAGATATGATTCATATCCCATCCTTGTAAGGTGTCACCAATGATCCATGGTGCTCTAAGTTGTAAGGCCCCCATTATGAGGAGAATCCATGTGTGAGAATAGACATTGGGTGGGTCCTAACTTGTATGTCATATAAGGATTATATGACCGAATGGCCAAAAGGTGACCTTTGTGGATCTAGCCTTTGGGTTGGATAGAGTGGTTATGCTAGCAGCAACTCGAGGCACAATGCATCAAGTAATAGGGTGTGGGAGTTTTTAGGGGTCCCTATTGTGGGGTCTGGGGGTTGCAGAAGCGGCCCTTGCCTAGGAGGTCTCAAGGGTCTAGAGGCAACACCCCCAACTTAATGATGATAAATGAAATATTTTCTAGAATATTATTTGGCCAACTAGGAAATATTCGTACTATGATCGGACATGCCAACCAAACTATATTTCCAAGCTATAAAAGAAAGACCTAAAGTAGTCATCAATCTATCTTTTACCCAGTCAAAGTTCTTTTAGCTACCCTAAGATCTTCACCTATCATCTTTCTCGATTGCCATTTAAGCTTAATAATGAAAGTTTACACGGGTGAAGAGAGCCATCTTTATATCAATTCATTTGAAATTAAAGAAGTCTTTATTCTTCTCATATTTGCTTTGTGTTCTCTACTTCTCCTTGCTCAGATTATATCCTTTATTCCATGTAATTTCAACATTTTGTTATAGGAAAGGGGACACATTATGATGTATGATATGTTAATTTAGGTGCATCTAATCATATGACAATCATGCTAAATGGTTTAGAGATATGGAAGATTTACAAAATCCAGGTTATGTGCAAACGGGTGATGATTCATGCCACCCAATTATACACATTGAAAAGATTCTCTTGTCCTTTCATGATGGCCAACAAAGAGTCTGTCAAATGTATTATATATACCATCAATCACAAAGAATTTAGTGTCTATTGGCCAAATGATAGAGCAAGGGGACTACAGGTTCAATTTAATGCAAAATAGTTTTTATAGAAGACTTTAATGATAAGTGTAGATCGGTAACAAAAGGAAGTAAAGTTGGCCATATGTTCACTTTAAATGTTGGAATTTGTGCTATGAATGTTGCTATGTATGGTAAAGAAAAATGAGTGGTTGTAGACATTGAAATATGGTATAAATATATTGGACATACAAGGTTGCGTGCTTTTAGAGTTGCAGAATTTCATAAAGTGTGTGAAGCATATCAATTTGATAAGTAGGCAAGACAAACTTTTTTGCATGATATAGATGTGATCAGAAACATACTTGATGTTATACATGTAGATGTTTAGGAGTCTACACAAAACATATCTCTTGGTGGTAATGCATATTTTGTTATATTTCTTGATGATTGTTCAAGAAAGCAGTGGGTATATTTCATGAAGGAAAAGAGTGATGTATTTCAGTACTTCAAAACTTTCAACGCTATAGGCTTGAAAGTTAAGTGCTTGAGATCAAATGGAGGGGGAGTACCTCTTTGATGAGTTTAGTTCCTTTTTGAGGTCTCATGGGATAAAGAGATAGTTTGCTTGTAGGTATACTCCACAACAAAATGGGATTGTAGAAAGAAAAAATAGAAACATTACAGAAGTTGTAGAGGTGTTGATGCTGAAAAGTATATGCCAAAACATTTTTGTTCTCAAGCCATTCATAGTACTATCTATATTATGAATAAAACTCCCATACTTGCAAATCATGGAATAACCCTGAAGAATACTTTATAGAGAAAAAGCCTGATGTGTCACACTTGAAAGGTTTGGCTATATTGCATATGTTCACGTGCTAGATGAGCTATGAAAGAAGTTGATCCAAATGTTGAAAATGGTATTTTTATTAGATAGAGCAAAAAGAGTATCATTGTTATGACCATGTCTCACAGGTGAGTTCACAGTGAAGGGATATTATTTTTTATGAGATGAGTAGTTGGTATACATCTAGTGCTAATGCATTGGATGATGATCGTGATCATGATAGTTATGTGTATAAAGAAAAGAAAGAATCACAGAGCCTTAATGGACTAGGAAAATTATCTGGTACTACATCTACAATTAGCCCTTGGTCTGGGAGACTAAGGAGTAGCCCCACATCTTTAGGTGGATCTACAAGTGTTGCAAGTAAAGACAAATGGAAGAAGAAAGTGTCAGATGGTAATGATGCATCTACTAATCATTTGGGATTTGATGGAGATTTTAGTGGTTCAAAGAGTTTGGATGATGAACTTGGTATTCCTTCAGTCAAGACACTAAGTATGTAGAGAGCACATGGTAATGTAAAGGCTCCATTAACTAATCTAGTGGTACATAGGTCTAGCAGGTCAGATACCCTATTAAAAGATTTGGTTTTGAAGGCTATACAACTCACCATTATACTTATATAGTAGATGTGGTTGAGAATGTTGAACCCACTTGCTTTGAGGATACTATTGGTCATACCAACTAGATATGCATATCACTAGATGCATATCAACTAGATATTATTGAATTTTTTATGAGAAAGGTAAGGATATGTATGTATTTGGATACATAGATGCAGATTGGACTGGTAGCATGTCTGACAGAAGATCTACTTGTGGATTCATGTTTTTCCTTGGTAGTGCAGTAGTTACATGGAGCAGTAAAAAATAACATATAGTTTTTTAATCAAGTACAGAGGCCGAGTATAGAGGTGATGTTATGGCAACATGTGATGTCATATGGCTGTAAAAGTTATTGGTTGATTTGGATGTGTAAGGAAATGGTCCATATGTCATTCGCTATGACAACATGAGCAGCATACAACTAACTAGGCACCCAATGCTCCATGCTAGGAGAAAATACATTGAGATACATTATCACTTTGTGAGAGAGAAGGTACTTGTACGAGGGGTTGACTTGGTATATGTCAATACACATGATCAACTAACTAACATTTTCACAAAGGCAATGGATGCATAGAAGCTTCAAAAGTTTTGAAGCTTACTCGGAGTTGGAGAGATATAGTTGAGCTTGAGGGGGAGTGTTGAGATAGCAAGCTCATCATGTGTGGGCATTGATAATGGACTGCCTAGCTAGATGGGTCCACATGTCTACACTTAGCACGTCCATGGTCATTATGATCAACACATAGCAAGTGACTCATCACTTATTATATTTAATTTGTTGCACCTAACTACAATTGGTATAGTTATAGTGCCAGCCAATTAGTATAGATAGTTATGCACTGTTTGACTTAGTAGGCCACTTTTCTTTATGTTGTATCTTATCTATACTTTGCGTACATTGTATTGTGTGTGGAAGAAGAAGAGAAAACCAGCAAGAAAACATTTTGGCCTCCATCTCTCTTCTTATGTTCTTGAGTGAGCTACCTCTTGTATGTATGGTGTGTGTTTGGCGCAACAACTCAAGCAAGTCCCCCCACCATGCAATTATATCCACTAGTTCTATCCTAACTATAGTTTTATTTTCACTTGCTTCCACATCTTGTGCTTAAGTTTCATGCTTGGTTGAAATGGAATCCATAGGTTTACGCAACCCTATTCACATTCATGCATTCTTCACGAGCCTTGGGCTATTCCTCATCTATAACATTTCCCTTGTTGGCGCATTAGCCATTTCACAATGCCCCTCATCTACACTTACATATTTATGGTTGTAATTGGCTCTCCATCACTACCCTTCGATACATTAGTCTATACTTGCATCCTTGTGGTTGTAATTGGCTCTCCATCGCTACCCCTCTATGCATTTTAGTCTCCATGGTATCCTTTGACTTCATCTACATCCATGTCTATGCTTGGCTCCCCCTCAACTAGAAGGCTACCCTATCCTTGAGATTGGTTAGTTTGAAGTACTCCTCATTTTCCATTGCACCGTGGTTGTTGTCAGTTCTCTCTAATATTCAAGTTTTCCCTTTTTGTATCCCCCATCAAGTTGGAGCCCCTCTTTCAATCTCCATATGTTACTTGGGATTCTTACAGATCATTTGCATGCCCAACATTCTTGGAATATTTGCAAGAGATGACCCCTTTACATCTTCATGTGTCATTTAAGACATGCATTGTTAATCCTCAAACGAACGAAGGTGGAAAATCCAAAAAAGCTAAAGTAGAAAACAAAGGCCAAGGCAAAGTGAAATGGAAGACAAAGACGCACAAGGGGAAAAGTCCTAAATAAGGGAGAAAGGTGCACAAGGAAAAGTGCAAGTCAATAATTTTGTAAAAGAGCACAAGTGCATCATGATTTAATTTAAGGAGCGCCAGGCTCTCACCCGTGCAATTTGTGAATGTAGATGGGCGGTGGAAAGGAAGTTAGGAAGATAGAAGGACAATGGGAAAAAGGGCCTAGGCCTAGGCCGGCCATGTAAAAAAGGGGATAAGGGGATGACCACCAAATAGGGATTTAGGGTTTTGTATATAAAGTGGAAAAGTGAATGAGAAGCTCATTCTTGTGTGTGGCCAAAAGTGGCTCTCCTCCTCTTCTTCTTATTCTTCTTGTCCTTGCTTGCTTGAGCTTGTGCTTGAGAGAGGGAGTGTGAGAGTGTGAGGGTGAGGGACCGGGGAGGAGAAGCTCTCCATCTTCTCCTCTCTTCTTCTCTTCTCTTCTCTTCTCTTGTCTTGCTTGCGGTGATGGAGCTTGGAGCATGGAGCTTGCTTGAAGCTTGCACTTGGATCGTGGAGCTACCGGAGTGTGTGGGAGAGGAGGTAACTCGATTGACATGGAGGTAAGCTCACTATACCCATAGATATGGATGGCGTGTCGGCTATGTGAGAGGTAGCCGTTAGTGCTCGGCTTGGAACGTTTGAACAATAAGTGGTCCATGGGTCTTGGCGGTTGAGCAAAAGCTCCCACATTTTGGTTCCGTTTGCCGAGACCAACAGATTCAAGACTTGAGCGCTTGCATGCTTCGAATCGAGCATTGAAGTAGGGTTTTCCCCAAACTAGTGCTTGAGATAGATAGGTAGGAAGCGAGGGAGTTTGAAGAGGTATTCGATCTCCTTAGCAAGTAGGTTTTTGATTTGTTGTTGAATATTAGAGTAGGACCTTCCATCTCCATCTCTAGTTTTGATTTTTGTTGCATTAGGTTAAGGTTAGGATAGGAAAAAAGAAGGAAAATAGTAGGGTTTTCTATTGCTATATAACAAGCTGAAACAGGGAAATAGGGGTACAAATTCAGATATCTAGCTGGAAGAATGTGAGGAACTAACCTCTGAGGTCATAGCAGGCTGGGATGGGGCAATAAGAGGCCCAAGGAATCAAGAAATACAACATTTGACACCTTGCCTTCTGAGAAGAGAGTGAGCTTGAGAGCCAGGGAGAGAGTGAGAGAGAGAGAGAGCTACGGGGAGATTGTTGATATGCTGACTGATTCAAGCGTCACACCGCTTCCAGGTACGCCATGCATTTGCCTCTGTTGCTTTGCATCTAATTAGACAACACGGCACGATTCGCTGAAGTAGACGTTGGCCTAGAGGCATCGCATGCAACTTGCGGGCCGTTGGCCATGCAGTCGGACCAGTTTTCAGTCCTAGAATAGGATTGCCCTATCTCTGGAGTCGGACCATCCGACTCTGAAAATCGGACCTCTCCAAAAACCGTCTGACTCCGAAAATTGGACCTCTCCGAAAACTGTTCGACTTTGAAAATCGGACCACCCTTCCGATCCGATTCCCAGAATCGGACCAGTCGCAGAATCAGACCACCTTTGTCTGTCTGATTCGACCGTCCGATTTTGAAAATCAGACACTCAGACCCTGGAAATCGGATACAAGGAATCATACCACTCAAAATCGGTCAAAATCGGATGTTTGATTCCAGAAATCGCACGTGACCAAAATTGGACTACTAGGTCGATCAGACAACCAAAATTGGACGTTGGATTCAGATAATCGGACTCCTGAAAATTAGACGTCTGAGAATCAGACAAAAAACTATTAAAATCAGACATGCATCTAGAACACAAATTTTGATGCATCTAAACCCCAAAATTGACCCCAAAGGCTACGTAGAGCTAAAGGCACATCACAGATCCAACATTGGGCTGAAACTTAGAGCAAATAGTTTAAAATTTGGCTATAAACGGTCCTCCAAATTGCACATGGTGTTTACCGTAACGGCTCTGCCCCCTCCACACCTCCCCCAAGTAAGTTGGAGGGAAAACGCGCATCGTGATAGGACCTCCGGATTAGGCCCTAGTGTAGTTATGGCTCTGCACAAGCATATATCTTCACTTACAAAGCAACAACCAGAAGCCGATACCCAAACAAAGACAAAAAGAGACCCTAGAACCTCAACAGGACAATCTAGCCATCAAAGGAAAAAGGACCACACCACAAGAGCACAAAGACATTATGTTCAGACCGTGTCTAGTCACAACAAAATGCAACATCTAGCTACAACAACAAGAATGACTAGATATCATAGTCCTGACCATAGATGTTCCTTGAATAGCACTGCACTGACAATCCAAGACATAAGTGGAGAATCCACATCTGGTCGTCCAGTTGGGGACTTAAGGGCATTTGCTAGAAGGCTTAAATTTACAAGCCAAGACCTGGAAGACGAAGACATAGTGCCACCTGCTTATCTTAGGGTCAAAATCACCGTGGAAACAGAACATACTATCGATGCTCTGATTGATAAAGGAGCAGATTTTAATATCTTGACCTATGAATCATGGACCCTATTAGGCCAACCAGAGCTCACACTGACTAATGCAACTCTTAGCCCTTACGAGGGACACCACAAGCACTAATAGGAAAGTGAAAAATCCTTGCGACAATCGAAATTGAAAGCTTGCCTATCCTATTTTATGTTCATCCAAGTAGTGCTAATTACGGGAAGGAAACCCTCCTAGGAAGACCATTTAAGGGCGACCAAGTGTGAGGCCGACTATGTAGCACATATGATACACCTGACACTAATGGGTGTGAGGATAGTCACAACCTTTAGCAAGGGTGGCCTCATCGAACCTCGAGGGAAAGGCAGGGAAGGTGCTGACATAACAATCAAGCCTACTAATGAGAGCAAGGACTTGCTGGAAGAGTTGATACAAGCACAGGTCAAATAACGAGAACCAGTGAGTGAGGCCATGCCTGACACAAGAAGGTCAAGAGACAATGCCAAGGACGGGCTTTGGACTTACAAATATCATAGAAGACCCCAAAAGAAGCCCAAGCCTTATAGACGAAGGCATTGATGGAGGGTAAGCACAACGCCGCATTGGATATCCAAAGCATTGCTATGTGCTCAAGGATATTACGTAGGTAACCGATGGATTTGGGTGCCAAAACCCCCTGATGAACCACCTGTATCAGTTGAAGGCCAGATTGCATCAAAATCAATGAAGCACATGATGAAATCTAAGAGAAACTCCAGGTCTCAAGGCAAGAACTCAAAGATGAGTGTTCAAAAGAATGAGCCTCAGCCTAGCATGCTTAATAAGTAGACGTCATATGTAACCATTGAGCGTGCGCAAAGGCCACTAGTGCTCAAAGAGCTTTTGACTTCCCAAGAGGATAATGAGCACCAGAGGCACAACGCTGCTCGTAAGAAGGCAGATTTCTCAACAAAGAAAAATGCACAATTGCCTAATAGCATCGAGGAAATCATTCAGCCAGTGCCACGCCCACCTAAGAGTCCTAGATCTCCTAAGCCCTCTTTTCCTAAACAGACATAGGAAGCACAACAGTTGTCAAGTGCGGCTACTCAATCCCAATCTCTACCTACATCAGAGCTTCTAAATGTCCAAGAGGCAGGACACGACACCACCTTTAGCTCTCAACCTAAGGATATGCCTGTGTAATCCACTGTGGCTAGCTCAATTGATACTCGATCTATGTAGGTGAAGGCTCTAAATGCCGTTCCATGTGACGAAGCTCATGTTGACATAAAGTGTGGTTGAGCAAGTTTTAGGGATCCATATTGGGCATTTCCTCCTTCATATCACCATGGTAATCTTGTGCCGAGCTTGGTTCATCATTCATGGAGGTTTTGGAGTCTCTAATCTCCATTTGGTGGTTAGTGACCATGTCATTATGTCGTTCCATGTGACAAAGTTCATGCTAACATAAAGTGTGATTGAGCAAGTTGTAGGGATCCATATCGGGCATTTCCTCCTTCATATCACCATGGTAATCTTGTGCCGATTTTGGTACCCCAAATGGTAGTCAGCACTCGAAAGGAAGTTGGTGCCACATAGGTTGGGTCTCTTTGAGACTGCCATTTGGCCAATCACTTCTCTGAGACTGTCATGATCTGGGCTCCTAGTTCGGCCATTGCAATGCGGTTTTCACACCAACGTTGTTCAAATTGACTTTGACTCTCTGATAGTTGCTTTAGTTGCTCTATCTCTAAGAGATTTGGTTGGCAGAGCACATCATTGAATGTTAGAGTTAAGCGTAGCTCATCCTCGTTAGAGATGAGTCGCATGCATTCATACAGGAGCTTGTTATAGTGCTCATTAAGATCACTGAGGAGGAGTTACATATTGTCAGTAGACTCCGACAAGGTTCCATGCTACTCGATGTTGCAAAATATCTATTGATATTGAGTAAGCAGCCATGAGTACTAGATGCGTGTGCCATGCTCTAGTACAATCTGGAGTTCTACAATTGGCTTTTATCCTCGTGAAGTGACATGGATTCATAGATATGTATATAAATAAACAATGAATTTTATGACCCTGTATAGACACTATCAACACACATAAGCAATAATAGTCAAGCACATGGAGAAGAGTTGGGTTCAACAGGCTAAGATCCTCATGTCCTCCTCTCACCACACATTTAGAAGTTGTGTGACCATTCCCACCTCCAGGCGGAGGGCATGCAACCCTCATGAGGATGAGCCCTGCCCCACTCCATGACAACCAGTCCACGTAAATCAGCATGAGCCAATATCTGTTAATGGCTAGAGGCCAAATGAACATCATCATGGGGGCCATCCCTCTACAACAAACACTTCATGCCTCACCCCTCCCCTTCTCGTCATATGCGCTTGATAATCCACACTATAATCCCTTCCATGCAAATGGTTTTATCCTGTATCAAGGCCTAATCCTTGGGTTGCATTTTGTAGGTCCCCCTACCTTGAAGACATGGAGCACCCAGGGCAGCTGGCTTGCAAAGACGCTCTTCGCCGTCAAATAGAACATGCAGCACAAGCTCCTCCTCTGGTGCGCTACGTGCCTAGCCTGAAAAGATACGCAGAGAAATGAGGTCCCAAGCGACACCGCCCCAGACGTAGGCCGAAAAATCCCCAGGCCGGGGGAACAAAAGCTCAAAGAAGCACACAAGGCGTGGCAACACCGGTTGCACGAGCCCCCAACAGACGCTCAGGCACCAGGTGCTCAAAGGCAGAAAGGGCAGCTCGAGACAAGGAAGAATTTGATGCATTGTTCAAAAGCATTTTGGAAACAGTGGCGGCCAGAGACTATACCATTTAGGTCCCTGCCGACATCTTCCTTGCCCAACCTCACAAGAGCCCCTCAGCAGAGCCTCAGTTGCCTGACCACCCGGACTCACCCTGCCTTGTGCAAATAGAGTACTCCTATGATATGCAAGTAACTTAACAAAGGCCATCTTGCCATAACTTTTTGTCTTTTGATGGTTAAAGGGGCAGACTTCCCACTTGTATACACTTTCCTCACCTATTGCTAATGTATGCCAAGTCTTTAACAAGCACTGGAATATGCATCGCAATCAACATCATAGGATTTTGAAAAAGTAATATCTTGACACAATTGCATGTGTTCGTTGTACTTGACACATGCAACTTGCATATATTCTCATGAAGTGACAAGTGGATGCAGGATGACATAGGTCTTTGTGCGAACATGTTCAATGCCCAAGTCACTGGAAGACCACCAACCTCACAAAGAACTACGACAAAACCACGTTGTCGAACGCGAAAAATCACCCTTACGAGTGCCCACATCGCATGATCCAAAGCATAGTCATGGGCTACGCTCTCTTTATGGGTCAAGCTCTACAATTGGCTTATGACAGTTGTTAGCTCAATTATACCAATATCGCATGTCGCAAAGAGGTTTACAATATCTCAAGTGTATCTCCCCATCTCAACAACTGCTTCTCTAACAATGAGGCTAGGGCACAATCATCACTGTAATATCCATTTCCTGAGCCTTCGAAGCTTGACATTTCCCAACCTATTGGAAGGCTGATAGCCTCAATATATTGTAATGGTTGTACTCAGGCAAGTTAAAAAAAAAAGGAAAGGAGAAAGAAAGAAAGAAAGAAAGAAAATAAAAAAAAAGCATAAGAAAAAGAAACAAAAAAGACAACAGAAAAGGAAAAAACAAAAGAAAAGAACGAAAAGATAAGAAGCACCCACCATCACAGCACAGCACCTAGGGGTCCTCAAATTAGGTGCGTCTAGTGACCTTGGTCAGTTGGCTCCGTCCCTATTCCCCTAGCCCTTTAGCATCACCCACAATTGTTCAGGGCACATCAAGAGTAGGATATACCTAGGGAGCTTGTCTCGCCTATGGTTAGACCTGTCACCCTGACCCATTTGCTCGATTCCCTCTTGCACTCTGCATTAGTACCATTGCAATCAATTGTGGTAAGCACCGCACGAATGGCCATGAAAAGTACACCGTTCTCATCAAGCACGTCCAATAGCTCCCAGCTAACCGGAAGTGCGGCGTCCCTGTGTTCAATTATGCTACGTCGTGCGGCCACAATGCAAATGATGTCTCGTACACCTTCACGTGTAGGGACAACTTTGCTTCATCCACTCATTGTTACGAGAAACTAGCTTGCGGTCTTCTAACTATGTAATATCTAAGTATGCACGAGCAGTCACTATATATCTGCACCGAAACATATACATAGTTTGGGTCCTCAAGTGCAGGATAATACTCTTAGCTTGCTTAGAGTTGGACCTGTCTCCCAAACTAATTAAACTATGTCTTGTGCACGCTAGAGAAGACTAGCACTACCCCTAGGGAGAGATCACCTATGAGAAGGTTTTCAATTGCAGGTATTGAAGAATCCAACGAAAGTGTCATTTGCTCTTCATTGCCACCCAACTATCAATTCTTATCCTTGATCATCCTGCAAGCCCGCCAAGAATTGTCAAGTGTAGAATCCTCAGCAAACCAACACTTTTGCTGGCCATCAGGAACAACCCTACCACCAACTCCAACAACCCTACCACCAGCCACCTAGGCCACCAACATGCCCCAAATGACTTTCCTCCACATCACCACCAACACTCCTCCACGACAACCACCGATGTCCCTTCACACCCACATCTTCAGTGAAGGGCAAAGCCTGCTATCTACGACGGTGAGTGCCATGGGACTGGCACTCGTCTGGGGGGGGGGGGGGGGGTAATGTTAATCCTCAAACGAATGAAGGTGGAAAATCCGGAAAAGCTAAAGCAGAAAACAAAGGTCAAGGCAAAGTGAAACGGAAGACAAAGACGCACAAGGAGAAAAGTCCTAAATAAGGGAGAAAGGCGCACAAGGAAAAGCGCAAGTCAATACTTTTGTAAAAGAGTGCAAGCGCATCATGATTTAATTTAAGGAGCGCCGGGCTCTCACCCATGCAATTTGTAAATATAGATGGGTGGTGGAAAGGAAGCTAGGAAGATAGAAGGACAATGGGAAAAAGGGCCTAGGCCACAGCTGGCCATGTAAAAAAGGGGATAAGGGGATGACCGCCCAAAAGGGATTTAGGGTTTTGTATATAAAGTGAAAAAGTGAATGAGAAGCTCATTCTTGTGTGTGGCCAAAAGTGGCTCTCCTCCTCTTCTTCTTCTTCTTCTTCTTCTTGCTTGCTTGAGCTTGTGCTTGAGAGAGGGAGTGTGAGAGTGTGAGGGAGTGAGTGTGTGAGGGTGAGAGACTGGGGAGGAGAAGCTCTCCATCTTCTCCTATCTTCTTCTCTTCTCTTCTCTTGTCTTGTCTTGCTCACGGTGATGGAGCTTGGAGCGTGGAGCTTGATGATAGAGCTTGCTTGAAGCTTGCACTTGGATCGTGGAGCTACCGGAGTGCGCGGTAGAGGAGGTAACTCAATCGGCATGGAGGTAAGCTCACTACACCCGAAGATATGGATGGCGCGTCGGCTATGTGAGAGGTAGCCATTAGTGCTCAGCTTGGAATGCTTGAACAATAAGCGGTCCATGGGTCTTGGCGGTTGAGCGAAAGCTCCCACATGCATCAAGAAATTTAATACATTAGTAAGTAGCAATCCGGAAGAATCATTTCATAGAGAAAGTGAGTTGAACACCAATATGAAAAAGTTAAAAATTCCAAATTAAAAAAATATAAAGGAAGAATAAGAATAGGAAAAATGAGACACTAAACAACATGAAAAAGACTCCATCTACAGTAACGAAGTTGATTTAATGATGACAACTATTGGCCTCCTACTCAATTCATGGACAAACATGGTGAATCACTCTCCCACATGTAAATGTATGCTTGCAAGCTACATCAAACACAAAAAAAGGATGATATTGAACAAATTTTAATGTGGCAATGACTATGAACATATTTTCTCTATTGCAAAAATGCCTATAGTTTAATGATAATAAAGGACTTGAAAAAAAACAAAGGACAACAATTAAGGTGACATTTTCAAATTAGCATTTTTCACCAATTAGTAGAGGAAATCTAATTTAATATGTACTCAATGTGCCTTAATGTGTCATTCAATGGGGAATTTAGCGCTACAAAAAAATGTATTTAAATAAGATGCCACCACCTTTTTTAGTCCCTTACCCTACTTTGTCACTTCATTACAAAGATGAGAATATAAAGGCCATGTGGATTTTGAAGTTTTACAAAAATAACATATCTTTCTTTGTAGCAAATGGAGACTTAATGAAGATGCATGTTATGAAGATTCATATAAAAAATAGGGGATGAGAACTAGGTTTTAAGCTTCTTGCATGTAGATGGATTATTCATGGAAGGAGATTCAATATGTTATGTATTTTTACTACATTATAACAAATGGAGGGTTTACTAAAAAAATTATGGTGCAGATTGCAAAAAAATCAAAAGATTACTAAGTTTGTTGAAATAATCATCGATAAGATCATCAACCTATAACATATGTAGAAACACACATAAGGACAGTTTTGGGGTTGCATATACTAACATGCATATTGCGACATTAAGTGGAATATGTTAATTTTGTTGCAAATAGTGATGCTATAAAAATATTGCTATGGCCAAAACTTTCCCGTTTTCTACACATTCTAAGGCTAAAAGTATATTGAAAGAAAGGACGAACACATGTTAAAAAATCAAGGTAACATGACCTTTCTTGTCTCCATTTTTCATTGTGTTTTGGTTTTCTTTTCTACTTTTCTCCACACATAATCTCTTCTCCATAAGCTCTTGGAAAAAGGCATTGCTTCAAGGTAGATTTTCTTGTTTTTGCATACAAGCTTGTTTACTTGTTAGAGCCAAATTCTGATGAGGAAATGTGTGTGGGTGTGCATGTGTGTAGGTTCAAGCGAAGAAAAAAAGACAATGTAAGGTGCTTTCCACCATTTTTACCTTGATGTTAGTGTAAATAGTATTCAAGAGAGAGAAAAGAGGGGCGAGAAAAAGGAAGAAAAAAATATGGTTTCATTGTTTCTTCTTTGCTTCCGCGTTTGCTCCCTTTATAGCATAGATTGTTTTACACCATTTTTAGCTTGAATGTGATATAAAATGTGAGAGAGACAGACAAACAAACAAATAGACAGACATGTAGAGACAGATAGAGATAGAGATAGAGATAGAGACAGAGGCAGAGATAGAGAAATAGAGGCATGTGAGATTTAAGTTGAACTATAAACTCATAGGGCACATGCTAGTTGAGGGGGTAGACTTAGGATATGAAGGGGCCAAAGAGACATACCTTCACTGCTAATGTGTTTGTTGAGCCTATGCTAGGTATGCCACATGAATTTTGTTTTTAATGTATGTGTTTCAATATTAAGTAGTATATAAGTATAACTATTTGAAGGCTAATTCAAACACAAAATTTGGTGTAATATTTATTTAATATTATTTAATACAATTAAACATATTTAAATATTATTGTTGTTAAAATTACTAATCAAGATTAGCATTAAGTTAAGGAATATACATTTTTAAGTTTATTAATTACAATTAGGATATCTCTTCAAAAAGCTCTTATAACTAGGATTAGGATTTGGATGTGAATTGGGATTAGCATAGCTAGGGGGTAGGCAACGTGTACAAGCTAGAATTTAAATTAGGCTACACTAATCTATGTGTAAGCAAAATCCTCACTTATGCTTAAACTATGCTGGCAATAACATAGGCTACATAAATATAAGCTCCAAGCTATGGCATAAACATAAAGAAATCCTATTTTCCATAAATTCAAAAGTTGCAATAAACTTAAACTTAAAGGCATTATAAATTCAAAGGCTTGGGCTAACAAGATTAGCTTAGACTAATCATTTCCTACTCTCACATATGTTTATCAACATCATCTAGATTGGATGGGATCCATCAACTTTTTGAACAAGATATATCTCAATTGAAGAATATGTTGCCATGTAGTGAGTGCAAGACAACTATTACATAACAATGTCGCATCACCTTAAAGTTTTATGACATCATGGAATTTTTTATGCCACCCAATTACATCAACTCGTTGTCGGAGGGGTTTTAGTTGAAAGGTCGTATCCACGAGGATCAAAGAGAGAAGGAAGTAGAGAATAGGATATAGAAGAGAAGAAAAAGAATAGGCAAGAGATTCAAATGAATCCCAAGAATGCTATAAATGAAGTTCTCTTCAAGACATGTCCATACATCATGATTCAAGCATAAAACCTTTTTCCAAGTCCACCAAAGCCTTTACACAAGATAGAAACAAAGCTCAATTATTTAGACTCTATGTGTATTACATGTAAAATCTATTGTACATCCAAGATGAAGAGTCCAAACAATCCAAATGTCAATAGGTTTAGATCATTTCTTGGTAGAAGAAGCCCAAGTACTTCTTGATAGAACCTTAGAAACAAAACAAAGGCCTTGTATGGGACTCCAAACACACTTTAGCCCTTTGTATTCTAGGTTATTAAAGCAGTCATAAGCTCATCATTTGATGGCTAAACTCCAAGATAAATGGTTCTTAGATTATCTAGACAATGTCTACTACTACTCGGAAGTAATCTCCAAACATTAGATCTCGTGGAGCTCCCTATTATGCCCAAAAATGTGCACCTAATACTAGCTTCTACTCTATTGCTCAAATAGCAAATCTAATTGTTTTTTTGGCTCTAAAAGGGATGAAACCCTGTGATACTTGATCAAAATTCTCATAGATTACTCCTTCTCCTTCTTCCCCTATTTGGAGTGTTGTTTATTGCTTGAAAAAACACTAATCGCGCACCGCACAAATTTGAGAGGTGAGATTTCTACATGTTACCCTATTCTAGAAGTTTACTATACCTTTTGAGGATATTTACAAGAAATATTGGCCAAAATATCAAAAATAGGCTAAAATGGTTCAAAAATCTAGTATTTTTGAACCATCCATCGTATAAAAAGTCAACTGTTCTTCAGTGTGATTTATTGTAACGTGCCTGCCTAACGACTGTCCAAGCATGTTTGTAGTGGTCTATCAAGAAATGAATCTAAGTGTCGCTGCTCGGCACTCCCATGGAATGTTATGGGGTTTGTCACCTAGGGTTTCCCCAAGTTCGCCTCACAATAGAACATTTGCCCACTAGGATCAACCTGAAATCTGGGTTCCTAGTGGCCAAGGTTTCCTAACATCAATCTAGTGCCGGATCTTGGACATCCTACTTCACGCAGAGATACCCAAGCCGAAGCAGACCCATGCTGTACTTGGTTCAAAGAGAGTGGGAAATGAGAGGGATACACCGCTCAACCTCTTTGCCCATGGGGCATAGTCCCATTCCCGTCCCCTAAAATGGCATGAATCGCATTCTAACCTAATATTACCTAAATCTCGTATGACTGTAGAACCTTGTGAGAAGTCTCCCAGTCTTCTGGGACCAACCTTTTGTAGGACAGACCTGTCAGGGGTTCTGTCCAGGCGCTTCCCTCAATAGGCATTCTTTAGTTATCTAATTAGGTCCTACTATATTTATATATGAAATTTAAAATCAGCTCCCTAATTAAGCCTTTTAGGGAATAGGGTTCACTCACATAACTTACGGCACTAACATGAAAATAGTTCAAATAGGATCCTTGCAAGCACTTTATAGTAGTATTTTAACTGAGATACAATTCTTGTCCAAAAAGACGTGTCCCACAATTCATGAGGATGCATCTTATTTCTTCCAAGTTTTCACCCTTGCACTAGTAACAGGGCATCGAGAATCCATCTCTTTTCATCGAGTCATGTAGATTGTTTGAATAGGTGTAATATTTCCACACAATAAAAGTTAGTTAGTTAGTTCAAAAGTTAGTTATTCAATTAATAAGTTAGGAAGATTACTAACTAAAGACTAACTAAAGTAAAAAACTAACGTTAATAATTAAGTATTTTTATTTAATAAAAAATTTTTGTTAAAAAATCGAGAGTCATAAATCTGATATTTTTCTTAGATTGACAAGGACTATTACAACATGAATGAGACTTATGGGCTATATTAATCACTAGCATTAATGTGTATAGTTTGGATGGTCCAAAATTATAAGATTTTGGGCAAAACTAGTATATTTTAGATATTATCCTAAAAAGATATGGAGAGTTCTAGAACTAGATGTCATTTAAAAGAAAAGACAAGTGATATTTTAGTTAGTTTTGGAGATTTTATATTTAAAAAAAATAAGAGAGAGATTTGCAAAATCGCGTGCGTTGTGATCGCAGTCTACAGGAAGTAGATAACACTTCAAACAGAGAAAATGAGTGAACTGAGAGCTTTCTAACAAGTGTCTTGGGGTTTTACCCCCCTTTCAAAGACAATAGAACCATTTGATTTATGATCTGAGCATCAAATCACTGATTTTTTCAAGATCCCCCTCCACAAAGAGCTCCTCTTTTCAGCCACAAGCCTATTCTCTAATTCACTATAAATATGAGGCATATGGAGGCACAAAAAGGCATAAGGAGACCCTGGGAGGTTGCGAGAGAGAGGTAGAGAGAAGGATACCCCTCCAAGAGATTGTGTGAGAGAGCAAAGAGTCACCCCAAGAGGCTACAAGGGAGAGTAGTTAGCTCAATTCCCTCTATCTCGATCCTCGACTTAACCATCTTCTTTTACACTCTCCCTTCTCGAATTTATTCTGCCTTCTTAATCTCTTGAGTCTACTTGTGAACGATGGCCCCCAAGCGAAGAATGTCGCGTGTAGATGACAATCCCACAACTAGCAACGCAACTTCAGATGAAGGCATCACTGTCAATCCAATTGTGGTATCAGTCATAAGTAATGTATTTCCAAATTGATAGATGCTTGTTTTGATTCTTGTATGAGATACATTAGGCCCCATACTATGATGCAGGAGTATAGGTCATTTCATCTCACGTATTCAAAAGATCCAGCTTGCAAAGTGCATGTATCAAGGGAAGTTAATTGCACCTAGTTGCATAAGGCTTGTTCATTGATAGAGCAATTACAAGGAAGAATCGGTCAAGGGTTATGAATGGCATAATCATGACATTAAAAATTGTGCATACAAGTGTTAAGTAAATTTTACATAGAATCGCTCTTTGATTCCAAGGGGGAGAGTAGATATGCGATAGAAATGTTATCACAACTATTCTTGCATTGTTTGGGAAGATTACAATTGGTTTTTTTGTTGGTTGATCGAACAACACCCTAAATACTTTTACATTCAACTGGTTGTTGGTTTGTTGTTTGGATGATTATTCCAAGTGCTTGTAATTTATGGTAAATGCATGGCAAGGGTCTGTGATGACAAGTTACCATGGGGATAAATAAATGTTTTCTTGGAAAATGATATTAGGGTTGAATGCCTTGTTTGTGCTTGATTCTTAAATGATTTAATCAAGGAAGGATCGCACTAGGCTATCCCCAAGCTAGCAGTGAGAGCCTACTCCAAGGGAGTCATGGTTATCGCTATGAGAGGCTTGGACAAGCTCCATAGGTGAAAGGTATGTCAGTAGGGATAGCCTTGGGCAGTAGGAAATGTAGGTGCCAGAGGGGGCCCTAGCTATAAATCTTGCATTGTTTCTAGAATCTGACGAGCCCCTTCATGACCTAGGATGGAATCACGGAACCCTAAATACTAGTTACAAGGGTGGAATCTTGGGTGGGAAGAATACCCTCATGGAATTCTGTGTATCTTCTACTGGGTCAAAAAGATATGGAATTGGTGGTGCCATGTGATTTGGACCAATTACTTCTATTGGACAGAAGGGATACATAATTTCTCCTGTATTGGCGAGAGACAAAGATTAACTTGAAGTTAAGTTAAGGAGCTTGTTTGTCAAAAGGACTGCTTGCTCTATTTTCATGTCTGTGCCATAAGTTACGCGAATGAACATTGTTTCCTAAAATGCTTAATTAAGGAAGTTGATTTTAAATATCACTCATAATTGTGATATGACCTAATTAGAAAACTAAAGCTATCGAGGGAAGTGAGTGGATAGAATCCTCGACGGGTTTATCCTATGGTAGGGTGGTCCCAAAGAACCGAGAGGCTTCTCACAAGATTTTACCGACAACCGACCCTTTGAAATTGTTAAGATAGAACCCTGATTGATTCATGCCGTTTTAGGGGATTGAAATGGGACTATGCCCTACGGGCAAAGAGATTGAGTAGCGCATCCCTCTCGTTTCTTATTCTCTTTGGACAAAGTGTGGTATGGATCTGCTTCAACTTGGGTATCTTTGCGTAAAGTAGGATGCCCAGGAATCGATGTTAGAATACTGTCAAGAGACCTTGATCACTAAGGACCCGAATTTTGGGTCGATCCTAGTGGGTTCGGCCGAGAACATTTTGTTGCGAGGTGGATGCGAGAAAGCCTAAGCAACAAACCCCATAATATTCTGTGGGAGTGCCGGCTAGCGTCGCTTAGATTCATCTCTCAATGGACCGCTAAAAACGTGCCTGGATAGTCGATAAGTGGGCACCTTATAGTTGGTATCAGAACGAAACTTCGTAATAATGAGTGATTGATTAATGTATGGTTCATAGACATATCCTAAACAGAATAACCTAAATGGTATGGCTTGATTGTTAGGCACCTCCTGCACCCACAAGTGCTGACATGCAAGAGAAGAAATTATTTCTCAAGCAAATTAAGGCACCCGAGTTTGATGGAGAAGGAATAGACATCTCAATAGAGACGGAGATATGGATTGAGTCGATGGATGATTATTTATCTACTTCGGGAATTGCTACTACCAATCAAGCAATAATAGCCAAACTTAAGTTAGTTCACTAGACTCGGATATATCAAATACAATAGGTTGTTGTTTCAAAAGACCGCATGCTTATGAGTGATCAGAGTAGCGCAACGAAAGTGTGGCGGGCCCATAACCCACAAGTTTCAAAATGATACCCCCGATTTCTCTTGAGATGAGGACATCTCAATTTCTCTAAGGGGAGGACGATGTAATATTTCCACACAATAAAAGTTAGTTGATTCATTCGAAAGTTAGTTAATCAATTAATAAGTTAGTAAGATTACTAACTAAAGACTAACTAAAGTAAAAAAGTAACTAACGTTAATAATTAAGAATTTTTATTTAATTAAAAATATATGTTAAAAAATTGAGAGTAATAAATTTGATATTTTTCTCGGATTGACAAGGACCGTGGCCACCCTTCACAGAAGTTACAATGTGAATGAGACTTATGAGCTATATTAATCACTAGTATTAATGTGTATAGTTTGGATGATCCAAAAATATTACATTTTGAGCAAAACTAGTATATTTTAGATATTTTGGATATTATCCTAAAAAGATATGGAGATTTCTAAAACTAGATGTCATTTAAAAGAAAAGACAAGTGATGTTTTAGTTAGTTTTGGAGATTTTATAAAAAGAAAAAAATAAAGAGAGGGATTTACGAAATCACGTGTGCCGCAATTGCAATCTACAGGCAGTAGACAATGCTTCGAATAGAGAAAAGTAGTGAACTGAGAGCTTTCTAATCAAGTGTCTTGGGGTTTTACCCCCCTTTCGAAGCCAATGGTAACATCAAATTTATGATCTGAGAATCAGATCACTAATTTTCCAAGATCCCCCTCCACAAAGAGTTCCTCTTTTCAACCACAAGCATATTCTCTAATTCACTATAAATATGAGGCATGGTGAGGCACAAAGAGGCAAAAGGAGACCCCGAGAGTCTGCAAAGAGAGAGAGGTAGAGAGAAGGATACCCCTCTGAGAGAGAGAGAGAGAGAGAGAGAGAGAGAGAGAGAGAGAGAGAGAGAGAGAGAGAGAGAGAGAGAGAGAGAGAGAGAGAGAGAGTGTGTGTGTGTGTGTGTGTATGTGTGAAGAGTCACCTTGAGAGCCTGCAAGGGAGAGAGCTAGCTCAATTCCCTCTATCTCAATCCTTGACTTAACTATATTCTCTTACACTCTCTCTTCTTGAATATATTCCGCCTTCTTAATCTCTTGAGTCTACTTGCGGACGATGGCCCCAAGCGAAGGATGTCGCATGCAGATGGCAATCCCACAACCAGCAGCGAAGCTTTGGATGAAGGCATCACTATTAATCTAATTGTAGTATCGGTTGTAAGTAATGTATTTTCAAATTAATAGATGGTTCTTTTGATTCTCGTATGAGATACATTAGGCCCCATACTATGGTGCAGGAGTATAGGTCATTTCATCTCACATATTCAAAATATTGAGCTTGCAAAGTGCATGTATCAAGGGAAGTTAATTGCACGTAGTTGCATATGGCTTGTTTGTTGATAGAGCAATTATAAGGAAGAATTAGTCAAGGGTTATGAATGGCATAATCATGACACTAAAAATTGTGCATACAAGTGTTAAATTTTATATACAATCGCTCTTTGATTCCAAGGGGGAGAGCAGATATGTGATGAAAATGTTATCCTGACTATTCTTGCATTGTTTGGAAAGAATACAATTGGTTTTTTTGTTGGTTGATCAAACAACACCCTAAATATTTTTACATTCAACTGGTTGTTGGTTTGTTGTTTGGATGATTATTCCAAGTGCTTGTAATTTATGGTAAATGCATGGCAAGGATCTGTGATGACAAGTTGCCATGGGGATAAAGAAATGTTTTCTTGGAAAATGATTTTAGGGTTGAATGCCCTGTTTGTGCTTGATTCTTAAATGATTTAATTAAGGAAGGATCGCGCAAGGATACCCCCAACCTAATGGCGAGATCTTACTCGAAGGGGGTAATGGTTATTGCTACAAGAGGCTTGGACCGGCTTCATAGATGAAAGGTTTATTAGTAGGGATAGCCTCGGGCAATAGGAAATGTAGGTGCCAGAGGGGGATCTGGTTGTAAATTCTGTATTGTTCCTATAATTTGACGAGCCCCTTCGTGACTCAAGATGAGATCCTAGAACCCTAAATGCTAGTTACAAGGGTGGAATCTTGGTTGGTAGAATACCCTTGTGGAATTCTATGTATCTTTCACTAGGTCCAAAAGATATGGAATTTGTGGTGCCATGTGATTTGGACCAATTACTTGTGTTGGTCAGAAGGGATACATAATTTCTCCTATATGGGTGGGAGACAAAGATTAACTTGAAGATAAGTTATGGAGCTTGTTTGTCAAAAGTGTTTACCGCAGCATAGAGGAACGAAAAATGGAGCAGAAGTGTAGGAGAAATGGAAGAAGGAGACAACCAAGAAGGCATAGGACAAAAAAAGGAAAAGGCGTTCTGGAGGGAGGTTAGACTCTGAAAATCTGAACGACGGTGTCGCCTCAAGAAAAGAAAAGAGTAAAAGCACGCCATTAAATATGAAGGCGCTCGCGAATCCTTGTAAAAAGAGCGTCGGGCTCACTCCCATGCCGATTGTATGCGTTAGTGGGAACGGGATAAGTTAGAATGGTGGAAAATAGGAAAATAGGGCCTAGGCTAATGGCTAGCCATGTAAAAAGTGGGGATGACCGCCCAAAAAGTAGGGCATGTATATAAAGTTCAAAAGTGAATGGGAAGTTCATTCTTGGGGGTGGCTAAAGCTTCTTCTTCTTCTTCTCTTGCTTCTTACCTTCTTGGTTGTGCTAGAGTGAGGGATTGACGGAGTGTGAGGGAGTGAGTGTGTGAGAGTGAGGGATCGTGGAGAAGCTCCCCATCTTCTCTCTTCATCTTCCCTTCTCTTCTTCTCTCTTCTCGTCTCGTGCGGCTATGGAGGATGGAGCTTGATGGAGAGGGATTGAGGTTGCTTGAGCTTTCCACAAGGATCGTGGAGCTACCGGAGTGTGAGAGAGAGGAGGGAACTCGATTGAGTATCAAGGTAAGCTCATTACACCCACAAGATAGGCATTGCGCGTCGGCTATGTGAGAGGTAGCCATGGCCGCTTGGCTTGAAATGCTTGATCAATAAGTGGTTCGTAGGTCTCCGCATAGAGCTCCATAGCTCCCCTACATTTTGGTTCCATTGCCGGGACAGACGGAATCGAGCCTTGAGTGCCACGCGCAGCATATTGAGCATGGCAGTAGGGTTTGCAGCCTGAATCGGTGCTTGAGATAGTTAGGAGGATTAGGAGGTTTTAATTCCTGGAGCAAGTATTTTGATTTGCTGCTGAATGTAGAGTAGGACCATCTGTTTTTATTTCTATTTCTATTTTCTGTTGCAATAGGTTAAGGGTAGGATAGGAAAAAGAAGGGAACAGAAGGGTTTTGCTGCTATTGGGGACAGGGAAGTTGGGGTGCAAATTCAAACATCTGGTTGGTGGAGTATATGAGATTAGTCTCTAAGTCTACAACAGACTGAGGGAGGTAATAAGGGGTACAGCAGACTAGGGTGCCCACATTTGACACCCTGTTTTCTGAGACGACTGTGAGATTGGGATCCTGGGAGAGAGCGAGAGCTACGAGAGATTGTGAAGTGCTGACCGATCGAGTGCCCCATCGCTTCGGGATATGCCAAAAATTTCCCTCTATCGCTCACATTGATTTGGAAAGTGCGGCACGATTTGATAGAGTAGGCATTAACCTAAAGGCGCCTTGCGCAACTTACGGGCCGTCGACTGCGTAGTCGGACCAGTCCATCTGATTCCCAGAATCGGACCGTCCGATTGCGAGAGTTGGACCGTTCGATTTCCATAATTGGACCAATTGAAAATAGGACCAGTCGAATTTGATTCCCAGAATCGGATCAGCCCACCAAGTCGGGCCACGTGTCCGAGTCCCAAACCTGAGCCAGTTGACCCAATGTAGTGGTTGGAACACCCCCCGTCCGAGTCAGGGAAGCCGAACCAAAGTAAGACTAAACCCGCCCCTCCAATTCCCAGGATCGGCCGTCCAATTCCCAGAATTGGGCTAGACCCGTCCGATTCCCAGAATCGGACCAGAGCACTAGAACCTGAATAGAAGGTGACTCACTTGGCCATAGTCTTGGGTGTCCTGGTGACATCTTTGACCCTCTAGGAAACCCAGTTTGATCTTGGAAGTTGGATACCAGACAAGGTGACCGAAGAATCACCCCAAATAGCTAGACACTGGGCTGACATAATCGGGATTGGATGCAACGTTCGGTGACCAGCCACCCAACTAACCAACCCTGAAGTAGGATAGCGAATGCAGCAGGGTCTTTCTGTAAGACTTTAGAGTGGCCAGGACCTGCACCAAAAGCCACATCAGGCCACAATCGGAGGCAGTGAGGTGGAGCCTGCATCAGGCATTTAGTGCATCCTTACCTCACCTTTTGATTTCATCAATTGGGGTGCACTATGAGCAAAGGAAAAGCCTGCTTCCACACAGAACACTTATAGAATGTGCACAGACTTCTTGAGAAATTTCAATGAAGAACAAAGCTGTAGCATGGTCAAGGTAAGGGAAGGTAATCAAGAAAGATGGGTACAGGTACCCCTTGACGTCACCACTGTCGAAAGAGCCCTGGGACTCATGCCCAAGAAGGAAAGATGCCCAAAAATGGACGTATACGCCATGCTGGGAGTCAAAAAGGAAGATGTACACACAGTCGATGGAATTAGTCTGGCCGACATTCCAGACCTGGCGAGAAGGATGCAGGCTAAAATGATCCATTCTCTCTTCTCCAGCCACAGGTACAACGCCCTGATGAACACGATCATCGTATCACTATTGGAAAGCATTGCGGCAGGGGTCCCAGAAGAGGTGGGCTTGAACGGGTTCGTCTAGAAGACAATAAAGAGTTTCACAGCCCTTCTAGCTCTAGCCGCAACGCCAGCCAGCTGCTGGGGACTCCCCAGCCTCCACCGCGCGATCCACGAGGGAAAAACCTGCCATCAAGGCCTCCATGATCATGTACGGAGGCATACTTACAACAATCATTGACGAGGCCATCAAGGGTGCTGGCTTGGAAGGAAAGTAGATTGAGCACCAAGACTCACCATGTCGAGAGGAGGAAGTCTCAAGTGAAAGGATGGCTAGCGATGTAGGGGACCCTGAAGTATCACCCCGCAAAAGGCCGGGCCTCAAACGCAAATGAAGGACAACATGGGCCAAAAGAGGGCGAAGACACTGAGCAAAAGGGAGTGAGCCGAGGTGAAGAGGGCTCGAAAAGAGTCATGTGGGTTGGAAGACAAACTGCAGAAGGAGGAGGAGGAAGAACTCGCAAGAGTTAAAGAGGAATCAAAAAGGGCATAAGAGGAATGACAAAGAAGGGCGGAAGAGGAAGCCTACAAACTGAGCATGAAGGAACTGGCCGAGTTGGCTGAGGCTACTCGTAGGTCTATTGAAGAAGCTCACAGACCAGAAGAAATCCACCCCTATGGTCCTCGCTATGAAGTTGAAGCGAGTGGCAGCGTGAGAGTAGCCTCGATGACCGCAGGCAAGGGAAAGTCACCGCTCCATCCCCTGCCTCCCTCCTTCATGCTGATGCCCACAGACACCCCAAATGCCACACAGCCTGCGCCTTCTCCGGACACCGCCCAACTGATGAGCATGATGCAGATGCTCATCAGTAAGGTGGCGGAGATTGTTCCAGAACCCGACACGAAAAGACCTGCCATTGCCGATGATGAATCCAGAAAAGATCCTAAACGACAAAAACTCGAAGCATCTACCACCACAGCTCCCATCCCCTTGTCACCGGGAGCAGACTACGATGCCTACGTGGTTGAGCTCTTAGTGCAGCTGGAAGCGGCAAAGGAGGAAAAGAAGGTGGCCATATTGGAGCTGGAGAAAGAAAGGGAAACCTCGACGGCCCTAAAGCTCGAAGTCTCAAAGCAAGAGGCTAACCAGCGAAGGGAGGTCAAGGCGTTACAAGACCAGCTAGAGGCAAAGAAGAAGGAGGCCCAAGACAATGAGAACCGCCTATGCCAGAGGTTGGAGGATGAGGAACAGAACATGGTGGCTGAGCAATGAAGTTTAAAGTTACTGATGTAACCGACCTAGAGCAAAGAACGGACAGACTAGAGGGGTACGGCCTATTAGCAACTCAAGAAGGTGAACCGAGCGAGGGGCAGGGGGACGCCATGGCACAGCTTGAGCATGTGCTCGAGGAGAAAAATAGGCTAGAAAGAGAGATAGAATTCCTGTCGCAGGGCCAGTCCTCAACCCTCGCAATGGAAGTGCAAGAACAACAACAGGAGGTACAAAGGCTGCAGGGGGCATTGCAATCTGCCAATGAAGACATTGAGGCCCTCATGGCCATGGATTTCTTGCAACGGAGAATGCACCTTGCAGAAATCCAGAGACATGAGCAGCTGGCACAGGAGAGGTCAGAACGAATTAATGAGGCAGAGAATAAATTCAGCATCGCAACTCAATAGAAGGAAATCGCCAAAGCGCAGCTGGCCCGAAAGTCCAGGGAGTGGCATCAACTTTGGGATTTAACGAACGAACAACAACAGATGATGACCACACTGGCGAGCGAGATGAAAGGACAACGCTTGGGAAGCAAATAACTTTGACAGAATCAGGCAATTAACGGAATGCTTGGCGGTGGCAGAGTGCGAGAAAGTGCTTACCCGATCTAGAGCTGAAGCAGCCAATGTATGCACCCATGCCCAAAGGCAAGCCTTCCTCAGCACCGTGCTCCATGTCACGCAAGCACATGGCAATGATTCAGTGGAGAGGGTGAGAAGAAAACTGGAATTGACTACCCGGGTGCTAAGGTATGGTCTTCAGGAACGGGAGCTCCCTGCCAGCACGGGACTCACCAAAGAATAACAATTCAGCTACCTGCGCAGTGTCGGCCTCTCCACTGTTGAGCTCAAGGACCTAGGATTCGAAGAGCAGGAGCCACCCACACCACCATTGCAAACAATCCTAGCCGTGGCTGAACAAGATACGGAGGAAGGCCTAGATGATTCAGACCAAGAGGCCGATGAAGAACTATAGAAAGCTCCTAGTCCCCCTCTACCCAACCTCCCACTAGACGACACTGAAGAGGCACACATGCCGGAGCGCATTGTGGCAGCCACAAGGAGACAGGAGCTGGCAGAGGATACACAACGCAGAGCCCAGTCACTGCCAAGACAATTCTTTGACGAGCCAGTATCACTACGATGCGACCCCAACCCCATTGATTGGCCGCAGGAATTGGTCATCTGGCGTGACCGAGAGTTTCAGACGAGGCCTTTTGAGATGTCCTTCTCCTACCCACGCTCATTGGACAAGGCGCTATCACTCAGTGTCCTATCCAAAATCAAGGAGCTAGCCAATGACCTAGCGAACCGTTGGGTGGAAGAAAGGAGCCTAATTATGACCCGGTGGAGGCAGGAGCCAACAAACTACTTGCAAGACAAGGTGAACCGGATTCCCAAATCCTCCAAGGCTACGAGGCGTAGCCAAAGTGGCGCGGAGGATTTGGGATACCAATTTTGACGCCTGGACAGCCTTCTGCAGCTCACTCCTCGAGGAGCGAAATGACCCCTCCCACATGCCCTACACCCGCCGGCATGGAGTGGACTATGACCGTGCCATTCACGAGGATTTTGACTTCCCTAAAATATATAATGTAAATGCCCAAACTCCCAAGGAATGCTTAGTCTTTAGACATCACGATATTCTTCCATCCATCACGCACTTCCTCGCGGACTTCTCCTCCTGCCCCGATCCTGCCTTCCAAACCACCTGCAACTATCTTAGGTTACTCAAATTCCTATTACAACAAAAGCCTACCGCTGAAGAAGCTCACCTTTCCCCTCTCTTTTTTGACATCAACCTAGGCATCGATAGTAGAGCCATGACTCGATTAATGATGAGGGCATCCCTCCTCCCCTCCTTTTGCTTGGAGCTCTTAGAAAACATGAATGACACCCGATTCATAAGATGTAACCACCCTTTTTTGTCATCCACCCCTCTGAAGGCCCGAGTTGCAATTAAAGAATATCTCCAAAGCCGTTCCTTCCTATCCCAATGCCTGCGACCCCCCCGTGCTCCAACTGACGGTGATCGGCATTAGCCAAACGTCTTCTATTTTTAAAAAAAAGAGAGAGAAGCACACACTTTGCTCATGGCACCTAGGGATCACCCCTAGCCCCTCGCCCCACTCCACGCTTAGGGCACATCAAGGGTAGGACTCTCAGACCTGTCCCCCTAAGCTCTGCACTACACTACACCTCCAACCATGCACGAACTGGGTCCTTAAGTGTGAGACATTACCAAGGGCTTGCCCAAGGTTAGACCCACCTCCCAGTTCCACTGCACATGCACTTACACCTCACTATGAGACAAATACCCCTTTAGGGAGTGCACAACTTTCTCTTGCAGGTTGTTCGTAACTCAGTCGAGCCGCCATTGGCTACATGTGTTCTTCAACGGATAACGGAGCCCGGTTTTGGCAGTCATCGTCGACGACAAATTCTAACTGTGCCAACACAGCCGAGCATCTTCATGCAGATCAAAGCAAGCCAGAATCTCTCCAAATCACCAGGCACCAACACCCCATCATCTCTCATCGCACCTCGCCTTTTTGATAAGTGGTCATCTACCTGCCTTTTTCACTTAGCACCAATCCTAACTACCCTATTGCTCCCCACCCTAGTACCATGGGACTAGCACTCCGCTAGGAGTGGGCTAATGTTTACTGCAGCATAGAGGAACGAAAAATGGAGCAGAAGTGCAGGAGAAATGGAAGAAGGAGACAACCAAGAAGGCATAGGACAAAAAAAGGAAAAGGCGTTCTGGAGGGAGGTTAGACTCTGAAAATTTGAACGACAGTGTCACGTCGAGAAAAGAAAAGAGTAAAAGCGTGCCATTAAATATGAAGGCACTCACGAATCCTTGTAAAAAGAGCGTCGGGCTCACTCTCATGCCAATTGTATGCATTAGTGGGAACGGGATAAGTTAGAATGGTGGGGAATAGGAAAAGAGGGCCTAGGCTAATGGCCGGCCATGTAAAAAGTGGGGATGACCGCCCAAAAAGTAGGGCATGTATATAAAGTTCAAAAGTGAATGGGAAGTTCATTCTTGGGTGTGGCTAAAGCTTCTTCTTCTTCTTCTCTTGCTTCTTACCTTCTTGCTTATGCTAGAGTGAGGGATTGAGGAAGTGTGAGGGAGTGAGTGTGTGCGAGTGAGGGATCGTGGAGAAGAAACTCCCCATCTTCTCTCTTCATCTTCCCTTCTCTTCTTCTCTCTTCTTGTCTCACGCTGCTATGGAGGATGGAGCTTGACGGAGAGGGATTGAGGTTGCTTGAGCTTGCCACAAGGATCGTGGAGCTACCGGGGTGTGAGAGAGAGGAGGGAACTCGATCGAGCATCAAGGTAAGCTCACTACACCCACAAGGTAGGCATTGCACATCGGCTATGTAAGAGGTAGCCATGGCCGCTCGGATTGAAACGCTTGATCAATAAGCGGTCCGTAGGTCTTGGGGTAGAGCTCCATAGCTCCCCTACAAAAAGGACTACTTGCTCTGTTTTCATGTCTGTGCCATAAGTTACGCAAATGAACGATGTTTCCTAAAAGGCTTAATTAAGGAAGCTGATTTTAGATGTCACTCATAAATGTGATAGGACCTAATTAGAAAACTAAAGCTATTGAGGAAAGCAGGTGGGTGGAACCCCCGACGGGTCTATCCTATGGTAGGGTGGTCCCAGAGAACTGGGAGGCTTCTCACAAGATTTTACCGACAATCGACCCTTCGAAATTGTTAGGATAGAACCTTGATTCATGCCGTTTTAGGGGATCGTAATGGGACTATGCCCTACCGGCAGAGAGATCGAGTAATGCATCCCTCTCATTTCCCATTCTCTTTGAACCAACTGCAGTATGGATCTGCTTCGGCTTGGGTATCTCTACATAAAGTAGGATGCCCAAGAATCAACGCTAGAATGATGTTAGGAGACCTTGACTACTAGGGACCCGAATTTCAGGTTGATCTTAGTGGGTTCAGGTACGAAAGTTCTATTGTGAGGTAGACTCAAGAAACCCTTGGAGACAAACCCCGTAACATTCTATGGGAGTGCCGGTCAGCATTGCTTAGATTCATTTCTCAATGGCCAGCTAAAAACGTGCATGGATAGCCGATAGAGACGAGCACCTTACAGTAGGACCCAAAGGCAAGGAATTTATAGCTAGAGCCCCCTAGCATCGAAGCGTCCTTCTACGTTTAAACTAACCCACGAAGAGACCTCTCGTGATGGGTTTGGTCCACGTTCCCGTCACGGTTATTTAGAACCCCCTTGGCTAGGATTGGCGGCTAGCTAGTGGTGGCTTGGTGCGTCCTCCATAAATTCACCCTGATTCATTATTCAAATTTCTTTTGTGAGCTTAGGTCATACATTCCTTTCACAGATATTGAATCTAGATTTACAAGCACAAACAATAATGAAGGAGAGTGCTCATGACACCTGCTAAGGTGGAGTTCCCATCTTTGAATGCTTGGCGTTGCCCTTCTTGGGTCTTTCTTACCTTGGCATCAATTTCCATTATCTTCTGAGGGATAGAGAATATCCTCTTTCCAACCTCACTCCTATATAATAGGAGTGAGCAATTACGCTATAGTTTTTGGATGGTATCTTCCCTAAGTTGCTAAACTTTGGTTCTTATCTTAAGATCCAGGTCTTAGATGATTCAAATTAGGATTTCAATTGGTCAGTTGGTAGCCATTTTCCCACCTTAGAATTTTATCAAGGTTCTAAGTTTACCCTGGGGTTTCCTTCCCTTAAGATAACATGAACTTTTGTTCATTCATCTCGCAAGTCAAGAGTAAACTAAGCCCATTTAAAATCCTTAAATAGTTGTGAGCATCGAATGTAACGCGGCGAATGGTCGTTCTTCTTGTGGATACAACATTTGAGTTTCCTTGTGTTAGCTTCGTGATGTATCATATTTTGAAAATGATATCTCGAAGAGTGTTTTGGACTCATCATGACTGGTTATTGGGATAGAGACCAAAGAGCATGCTTACTTGACTCTAAGTCAAAATATGGTCGTTATAACAATTTGACCTATTTACGATTAAATCCTAGCTGAGTCAAATTAAACCCTAGCCTTATTTATCATATAGAATTTCATTTACCGAACTACCTCTTGCAATTTAGTTTAGCAATTCACATGTGCATCTTAAATCTATCTTTTAAGATGAATCCCCATTATGTAGTGCAACCAAAATTGTCCATGATGCCATGCAAATCTAGGTGCAAGTATTTCCGGAGTTGATGATATGATGCAGGATCCCCATTCATGAAAATTCCTTCTAGTGCATTTATGCAAATCATAAAGCGTGACCTAAGTATTTAAGTGGGAGTGTACATGTGTTCATCATAAATGCGAGTTAATTCACTCTAATGGTCTACATGATGCAATTGACCTACACGGAATATTTATGTACATTGACAATCTATGATGTATTTGCAAAAGTTAGAACCTAATACTTGGCTTAATACTACAACAACCAGTAGATGATTAATCTATTCGTGGCAAATCATGTTTTTAAAGCCTTTTCAACTACCTTTCGCATTATGCAAGTTACGTGATGCGAAGTATGACTTCTTCCCAATGATGTCCATGCTTAAATGTTTGATTCAAAGTACTAGACATGGTAGCGGTACCTGGTTTTGGAGTGCCAAATTAGCATTTACACTCGATAACCCGTTCGTGTTGGTGGTGGCATCTTTGCCAGATCCTCCTTCTATAGTCACGGCTTTTCCAATTACTTTGGAGAGTTTTTGCTTTGGGGCCATTTCGAAGCTTGGAATGCGGGCCTCCTCTTCTCTCGGAGCACTCCTTTGTGGAGAGTTTTCTACGCTTTGCCTCACTTCGCAACCTTCTGCCACGTAGAGGGGTAGCTGATGGAGAGATTACAGGAATTGCAGTGGGGAGAGAGGGTACTCGAAGTTCCGTCCAAGAGGAATTTCCTTGAGCCTCTTCTCTCTCTCTCTTCCCTTTCCTCTCTTACTCTAAGATTCCTCTTCCTTCTCCCTCCCCTCTCTCTCTCTCTGTCTCTCTCTCTCTCTCTTTTACTTCCTTACAAATTGGCAATTAGGGGGGAAGAAGAAGAGGGTCCCCTCCCGGCATGCAGTCTGTGACTCCTGGGTGAGAAGGAGAGATAGTGGGGGGGGTTGGAGGGGGCACTCCTCCCTGTTATGATCGTCGTCTCGGCTTCAACATCGTCCTCGTTGTCATTGAGTCGAGCCTCACGTCATCTCGTCAACCGTCAATGCAGTTCCCGTTATCCTCATCTTCTTTTCTTAATATTACGGCTCCCCCCTTGTCATGTTGGCATGCCATTATCACAACCGACTTTCTACTACAGCCCTTCCTCCGTCGTTGTCTTCTTTACCTACGTCAACGCTCAGTTCAACTCCCCCTCCCTCCGCCAGCTAGCAGTGCTGACATTTTTTTTTAAAAAAAAAAATAGTTTGGTTTAAAAGGGGGGAGAATCTTACGGCGGAGTATTACATTTATGACTTTGTCCATTATACAAGCATTTAAGGATGCTTAATCTATGATTATAACTAATATACTCATGAACCATAGAATGAGGAGTTTTCATAAAGAGATATGGCCTTTCAGCCACCGCTGAGGCTTATTCAAAGGTAGCAAGCTAGTGTAGCAAGCATAGATGACCCATTCAAAATTTATGAAAGAGAAGTGCCATGGATGCAATCAAGCTAAAGATTGAACAAATGACAATGATCTCCTCAATGACAATGTACCTCTATTGATGCCTTGCAGAAGGTAAATATACCACTTTACCAGACATTAAGAATATCTAAGATAATTTAATAACCTTGATCTTTAAAAAATTTAAAATGATAGCTCTAAAAGCTTCAATTCCAAATAACTTGCACCATCATTGTATATCTCACTATTTTTCGTCCCCATCAAACATCATCAATGATGTAATCAAAGCTACTTTTGATCACAAAAGTGATGGACTAGATCTACTCGGCTAGTTGTGAGAAGAAAAGATATGCCATGTCAAAGAAAAGAATGAGATGGAGACATGCTAGTTAAGGATATTAAAACCTTTGCCATAAGGCTTGGAAGGGGATAATTTTTCCTTAGGATTAAACAATAATTTGATTCACACACACACACACACACACACACACACACACACACACACACACACACACACACACAGAGTATGTGTTTGTGTGCGAAGATAGAGAGATAGAGAGACATATAGAGAGAGAATGAGAGAGTGAGAAGATAGAGAGATAGAGAATGTGTATATGTGTGAGAGAGAGAGAGACAAGATAGGGAGAGATTAAAGAGTAAGCAACACGTAAGATAGAAAAATAGAGAGAGAGAGAGAGAGAGAGAGAGAGAGAGAGAGAGAGAGAGAGAGAGAGAGAGAGAATAGCTGGGTCTCAAAGTATTAAGCCCTTTCATCTCATCCTCCTCTCCTTATAAATTACCATGCCCTCTTCAAATCACTCTCCTTGCTCCATCTATGTACTTTCCAAACCAACCCAACTATCTATACCAACCCCTCACCATTTCCTATCACTATTTTACCCGATTATTTCCTTTATCCTTGTTGTATATCCTAATGTAATAAAACAATTTTTGTGTCCTTTAGCTTAGGAAAAATTAGCTTAATTGGGACGGGATTATAAAAGGAAAGAGTGTGCCATTGTAAACTTCTTTTTAGCACATTTGTAAAATTTTCCATTTCTTGGAGCTTGAAGGTTCTTGCCTTCCCCACCAACGTTGAGGGTGAATACTCAATGCCCTCCATAGCAAGAGATGGATTTCTTACAACAATCTCTCATCTATGATTCTCATTGTACATTTGATTTTTTCTAGCTATGGCTTCATTGTGTTGTATTAATACATTTTCATCTATGGCATGGCTATGCCTAGTGGTGCATCTAATCATATGATCAATCATGTTGAATGGTTTGGAGAGATATAAGACTTAAAAAATCCAAGTTATGTGTAGATGGGTGATGATTCATGCCACACAATTTCACACATTGGAAAGGTTCCCTTGTCCTTGCATGATGGCTAGACAAAGAGTTTGTCAAATGTATTACATGTGCCATCAATCACAAAGAACTTAGTGCGTGTTGGCCAAATGGTAGAGTAAGGATTATATGTTTGATTTAATGCAAATGTTTATTTTGTAAAAGACTTTAATGATAAGTGCAAATTGGTCACAAAAGGAAGTAGAGTTGGCCGCATGTTTACTTTAGATATTGAAATTCTTGCCATGAATGATGCTATGCATGCTAAAGGAAAAGGAGTGGTTGCAAACATTGAAATATGGCACAAATATATTGGACATGCAAATGTACAAAGATTAAAATTAATGTAGTCCAAAGGATTGGCTATAGGGTTTCCCTTGCTTTTAGAGTTGTAAAATTTCATAAAGTATGTGAAAAATATTCTTTTGGGGTAAGCATGCAAGATAACCTTTTTCACATGATAGAGATATAAGGAGAAACAAATTGATGTTGTGCATACATATCTTTGGGGGCCTATAAAGAACATATCTCTTGGTGCAACAAATATATTATCACATTTATTGATGATTGTTCAAGAAAGCTATGGGTATATTTCATGAAGGAAGAGAGTAATATATTTGAGTACTTCAAAACTTTCAAGGTTACTACTGAAATATAAATAGGCTTGAAAGTTAAGTGATTGAGATCACATGGAGGGGGAAAGTACCTCCCTAATGAGTTTAGTGACTTTTTAAGATCTCATGGGATAACGAGATAGTTTGCTTGCAAGTATAACCCACATCCAAATGAGGTTGCAAAATAGAAAAATAGACATTGTAGAAGTTACACGAGCATTGATGGCTAAAAGAATATGATAATATACTTTTGGTTTGAAGTTGTTTATACTACTATTTATATTATGACAATATACTACACGAGCACTGAAAGAGACTTACATGTTGTCATAACCTCCAAAGAATGCTTTATAGGTAAGAAGCCTAATGCCACACTTGAAAGTAATTGAATGTACTACATATGTTCATGTGCTAGATGAGTTGCGAAGAAGCTTGATGCAAAGGATGAAAAATGTATTTTTATTAGATAATCTTTAGAGAAAAAAGGGTATGATTGTTATAACCTTGTCACCATAAGTGAGTTCAAAGTGAGCAGGGATGTTATTTTTTATGAGATGAGCAGTTGCTATGTAGTTGGTATGCATCTAGCACCATTAGTTAAGGGTAAGAAAGCTATTAGTTGTAAGTGTGTTTACAAAATCAAGCATAATGCAAATGGTTTAGTTAGCAACGATAAGGCTAGGTTTGTTGAAAAATACTATGCTAAAATATGTGGCATAGATTATGAAGAGACATTTAGTCTAGTTGCTAGGATTTAGAGCATCCCACATAGGTGTGCATGTTAAATAAAGCACTCTATGGGCTGAAGCAAACACCTAGAGTATCTTGTCAACATTGACATTTATGCTTCTAATGATGACCACTCACTTTATGTGAGAAAGGGAGATGCAAGCTTGGTTATCATAGTCATCTATGTGGATGAGTTGATTATTACATGTGATAGTAACCATAGGATCACTAAAGTTAAGGACTTTTTGAAGAAAATGTTTGAGATAAATGATTTGAGTGAGCTAATGTGCTTCCTTGGTATTGAGGTGATCAAATGTGATGATGACATATGGATGTCCTAAAGGCAATACGGATTGGATATGTTATCCAAGTTGATATGACAACGTGTAAGTCTCTTTCAGTGCCATTAGATCAAAATGTGAAGTTGAATACTGATGTTGGTGATGAGATAGAAAACCCTACTATCTTCAAAAGGATAGTAGAAAGTTTGATTCACATAACAATTACAAGGTCAAACTTGATTTATATAATTGGCTTTGTCAGTTAGTTTATGCAGATGCCTAGAAAGCTTACTTGGATGTAGTTAGACGCATATTGAGATATGTGAAGTCTAATTTGCATTATGGAATTTTTTATGAGGTAGGTAAGAATATACATGTGTTTGGATACACAGATGCAAATTGGCTGGTAGCATGTCTAACAAAAGATCTACCATCAGATTCATGTTTTCCCTTGATAATGTAGCAGTTATGTGGAGCAGAAAAAAAGAAACCTAGAGTTGCTTTATCAAGTATAGAGGCTGAGTATAGAGGTACTACTATGGAAATATGTGATGTGATATGGCTATAAAAGTTATTGGATGATTTGGATGTGTAGGAAGATGGTCTAGTTGTCATTCACTATAATAACATGAGCAACATAGAGTTCTAGGGACTTAGTGTTCCATGCTAGGAAAAAACTCATTGAGGTGCATTACCACTTTGTGAGAGAGAAGGTACTTACAGGAGAGATTGACTTGTATATGTCAGTATACATAGGATTAGACGGGTGACATTTTTTCAAAGGCATTGGGTGCAAATAAGCATAAAAAATTTTGAAGCTTACTTAGAGTTGCAGAGATACAGTTGAGCTTGAGGGGGAGTGTTGAGATGGCAAGCTCAACACATGTGAACATTGATGATGGACCACCTAGTTAGATGGGTCCGCATGTGTACACTTAGCATATCGGTGGTCATTATGATCCTCACATGACCATTGACTTATCACTATTATATTCTGTTTGTTACACCTACCTAATAACTAGCATAATTATAGTGCCAAATCAACTAATATAGTTAGTTATGTATTGTTTGTCTTACTAGGTCATTTTTCTTTATGTTATATCTTATCTATGCTTTATGTACATATCGTGCGAGGAAAACAAGAAAACATCTTTCCCTCCATCTCTCTTCTTGTGTTCTTGAGTGAGCTTCCTTTTGCATAGCAACTCAAGAATTCCCCACACCACGTGATTCTTGGCATACCGTATATGGCCTCATAGCCTTATCGACGGACCCTAGCTATATCATATGCTATTTGAACTTCTTCTATGGATAAACTATTAAGAACGTCTATAATAACCTCATTTAAAGTAGCAAGTTGAAAGGCTTAATATTGAGGCTTTCTTAAAATTCCAATCAAATGCTTGTGTTTTAAGAATGCCTTTAAAAGCTCCATTTATTGACCCTCATCTTGGCCTCTAGCATCATTGAAAATTTTCCTGAGAAAAAATAGATACTTTTAGGAAATAAAGTAGATTCATATTGTCTTTCAATAGAAAATAATGAACCTTAATGCTTGCACATGTCTTTTCCATGCTCAAAGAACCTTGGGATTGTAACAAAGATTGATAACTGCTGTATAATATTGATTGATAATATTGATACATATGAATATTTCCATCTAAGCATTTGCAATAATCTAGTAGACCATTTTCAGCATGCCCAACAAATGTAAGCAACAAAGAAGTGGAATTGAATGGTGGATTTAGCTTAGCGCTAGGATCATTAGAATACAAGAAACCATCCACCCAAAAAATCAATATTTTTCTTTCCCTCTAAACAATATTGGAAAGTAGTTCTTGCAATAGGCCACTCTTGCTATAAGAGGCCTTTGCAATAGCTTACTCTTCATCTACACAAATATACAAATCCACCTTTCTCTTACAATTGCTTATGTCTCTAAGTGATTCCATTAGAGTAGAAGAGAAAATGGGATCTGATTAAGTTTCCATGGATAATATTAATTTGGAAGGATTAGAGGAAAAAAGAGAGCATGAAAAATACTTAGATGTATATATAATATGGCTAGATACCACTAAAGATGGAGAAGACTATATTTTGAGAAGGGATAAAAAAAGTTACTTTTGGGGGTAAGAATTAGTCAATCCTCCTAATGTGGCAATTAGGAGCCACATTAGGAGGAGTAGTATAGTATAAAGTATGTATGTAACTATCTCGACAATATTCATATCACATGTGTGGGTATTAAAAAATATGGGTTGATTTTGAGGGTCTTCTCAATGCAAAAAAGTGTGCATAGTGTTTCAACTTGCAAATTATTGGGTGCCTTTTGAGAAATAGAAACTTATTTTTAAGAAAATTTTTAAAAATTCATTTTTTGGGACAAAAATAAATCTGAGTTGTTGATGTGGCACTTTTGGAAGAGCAGTGGTCTCCCTTCTTGGAGGATGAACTAATATAAAGGACCTTTAATGCAAAAAAATATACAAAAAATGAGTATTTCAGCTTGTAATATAAGTGGATACCTTTTAAGGAAAGGAAATCCAATTTTTGTAAAAAATTTAAAAGTCTTTTTTTGGGGAAAAAATAAATCCAAGTTGCTGATATGGCACTTTTGGAAGAATGGTAGTCCCAACTTGGAGGATGAAAAGGGCTAGTTACTACTAGGGTGAAAAGAAAGAGGAGTCTCCCCTCCTTTCTAGGTAGAGTCCAGCGCAAAACATGGATGGAGCCTAGGAATGTAGGGGGGCCAGGGGACAAAAATGTATGCAATGATGACTATTGAAGAGGAACTAATCCAGGATTAAAGATACCTAATCAATTTTTTACAAGACCCTTTTTGAGTCCATATTCCCCCTAATGCATCTCTCTTTTTCTTTGTTTCAGATGCTACTTTAAATATGCAAATTTAGATATATGGTTGGCCATATTCAATGTCATTGTGTTATACTCTTTCTTTTTCTAACTATAGAGGGTGACAACTTTTCCACCTGCATGCAAGGTGTAGTTTCATGTCTACAAGAGCAAAGCCTCGAGACCTCTCTCTCTCTCTCTCTCTCTCTCTCTCTCTCTCTCTCTCTCTCTCTCTCTCTCTCTCTCTCTCTCTCTCTCTCTCTCTCTCTCTCTCTCTCTCTCTCTCTCTCTCTCATGCACCATAGCCATAACCTGATTTTCTATAGAAATAAAGCCAGTAATTTCTACTGCTCAATGCCATTTGTATGCTAACAACCTCTTCATCTCACACAAAATTTCTTCCTCCTCCAGTGTTAATGTTATATATTATTAGAGCTACCTTAATCTATAAGGAACTAAATTAGGTCATATTTGAATAAATTCTTAGTATCACATTGACCTTAGTATAAATTCTATGAAGGATACTTGTATAAAAAACTTTTATATAATACAACTTGTCCTTTCACCTTCTCATGCTTCTCACCTATCCTTTCCACTGCCAACCATCTCTCTCTTCTTTCTTAGTCTTTCTCTCTTTATTTTCAGTATTTCTCTCTCCTTCTTCAATCATTCTTTCTCCTTTGCACTATACTTGTCTCACTTCTACAATCTTCTCTCTCCTCTCAAGTCCCTTCATTATAAGTGATATCAAAGCAATGGTCTTTGATCCATTCTTGTTTCCTTTTCTTCATATATGATCTCATTGCATTGGTGCTAGAAGTGGACGAGATGTTCACACTATTCCATTGGCCATCAAGGTAGCAAGATGGAACAAACTGAATGTCTTCAAATGGAGAAATTATCCCAATGACATATTGCACAAAAGCTAAGGGATGAAAATCCAAGTCCCCCATTGGCCTTTCTTCCTCTGAGGAAACTTATAAGCTTTCATTCAAATCATAATCCATGGCAAAATGAATGAACAACAATGCAAAGACAACACCTGCATTTGTGACAAGATTACATTTGTGCTGAAGTAGTAATGTACCTGCCATTCCAATTGCACTACTTAAAACCATAAACTTGTTGGGGGTTAAAGGCCATGTGTGTCTGGCTACATGTATTTATCTTATACTTAATGCTTGCACACTTGTACACTACAAGTGGTGGCCACCCAACTCACTATCATCTTTATTCTTTATTATGTACTATGGAATAATAAAGTGAAGGCGGGTCACACATTTTGACTATTGGGGTTCCCACATACCGATCTTTCTCTCTTAATTTCAAACCTCCATAACCATAGCTCTTGCTTCCTCTTGTACTCTTCTCACTCTTACTCCTACACACCCTTTCAACTATTATCAAATTGGGAATTTGAGGAGCTTCAACCATTCTACTTCAACTTGGGAAAGAGAGCTTCAATCAAGCTTTCATGGTACCCACGTCTTTCACCATGTCTTCATCAATTTGAGGTGCACCTTAGCTCCCTACCTTCTCTAACTTCTTCTCCAACTCCAGGAGGGCATTCTAATCACTACGAAGTGACCTCTAAACTCAACCATAGTAGAAGAAGACTTAGGAGTAGCCCTTGCAATTTTCAGTGCATTTTTAGGAGATTTCCCTACTTTTACATTTGTCTTTTGCTCCAACCTCCATCTCATCTACTTTGCCTAAATATTGGGGATTCTTTCCCACTTTTTCAAATCCATCTTAGGGATTATTTGGGAAGAGAATGATCAGCCATGATTAACAGTTGTGGACAATCATGATGTTCACAATTTGGGGTAGCCAACATTGGAATGTTTATGATTCATTGATGCTTATTCATTGAAGTTTGATGCTAGGAGAATGTATTGATGGTTAGGGAGGATGCTCTTCTTTAGTCTTTGAGGTTTGATTTTAAACTCCTTTACATTCATATTTGGGAGAGGCCATAGTGGTCAATGATATGCTATTTAGGGGAAATGTTTATGTCATTTATATGCTATTGGATGTAATATCTAGTATCATTGGGATTTTGGATGCTATGATATACATGCATTTAGCTTTATTTTCTCTCATATACTTAAATTTTCTTCCATTAGTATTTTTAAAATTTTTCCATTTAGAGCTTGGCTTTTAAAGACCATTGCATCCCTCCATATGCTCATTGGTCTATGTCGACACTATCTTTGTAGTTATTGATCACTATGATCTTAAGTTTGTTTGATATTGGGATACCTGGTACTTACTTCTATCAGAGGGGTTTTTTATCATCATGGATATATGTTATATTATGTGTTGAGCTTCACTATTTATGAGCAGTGAGTTGATTGTAGCTTACTAGATGTTGACATTGCTTGGATATCTCTTATGCATAGTTAGCTTATGTACTTGGTTACCCCCTTTTTTGGGATGCATTTATATATCTTATACTTTTGTGTTCTCTATCAATATTTGGTACTTGGAGTTATATGCTCTTTCTTGGATACTACTAGTTGCATTCTAAGTCTTGTTACTATTTAGACTTCCTTGGAAGTAGAAGCATTTTATCTTGGACATTTACCTACAATTGCCTCATAATTCCCTATAGATTTATGGACACCACTGCTATGATTTCGAGCTACTTCTTTGTAGATAGATACTTGTCTTGGGTACTTTAGTGCTTTCACTTTGTGGTGCGCAGATTGGTCGCAGATAGCTCACGTGGTGAATCCCGGAAGGTCCCCAAGAACAAAGTACTCTACCTTTTTGCACAAAAACCCATGTAAAAGCATGCACGACAAGAGGCAAGAGACAAATTGGGTTCAATCTCCCCCATGCCTTGTGTGAGCGCTTCACAAAGCATGTATTTTATGTATATTTCCAATCTTCATGCTCAATAATAGCCCAATTACAAAAATATGACAAGCTTTTTAGCTTTTGAGTTTGCTTTCTACAAAAATAGGAAAATAAAGCTAATGGACGGTGCCCATAGAGTCTGGCACGCCCAATCTCAATGTCCAAATAGAAATAACATATCCAGGCGCATAAGCGCATACAAAATAATAATAAATAATCGATGTCTCAATAGACATAACAAAATATAGGCGTGGCGCCTATCAAAATCTAGTCCAAGAGTCGAAAATCCGCTAGACTCCAATGCTTTCCTCCGCCACTGCTGCTATCTCTACACATCAACTGAAGCATTCACAATCGTTAGTAAAATAATACAATTAAACCAACAAAAGTGAATACCTAGCAGTCTTCAGCTACATAAATAAATCAATTGGTTAGAAATAAATCCTAACCTTAATTTATTACGAGTGCGCACTCTAAACTCATAAACGTTTATTAATTTAATATGCATTTTGCGGAATCACCCGCTATGGAATCACCCATGTACACACTAAATTAATGAAACGGCCGAAAAGGACAGGCGTCCCCATCAACTTCTCGCACAAAGAATCCTCTTTGTGTATGAGCCCCGGTCATCTAAGTTTACGGAATCCACCGTAAAACCTCACGGAATCCACCGTGGAATATGCTTATTACGAGTGCGCACTCTAAACTCATAAACGTTTATTAATTTAATATGCATTTTGCGGAATCACCCGCTATGGAATCACCCATGTACACACTAAATTAATGAAACGCCCGAAAAGGACAGGCGTCCCCATCAACTTCTCGCACAAAGAATCCTCTTTGTGTATGAGCCCCGGTCATCTAAGTTTACGGAATCCACCGTAAAACCTCATGGAATCCACCGTGGAATATGCCTCCTGGCATCATACCCCCGGGGTGGGATAGCAATTGACCTCAATTGCTATTAGCTCAATGTGGAGCTAACAGAGTGGGGAAAGCATTTAAGTCTCTAGCGTGCATCCATTGTGCTTCCTCTACAGGATGGTTCTTAAATTTCACTAGATATCTAGAATACCTTCTGCCAGTTCTAGTGGTCATGTAGTCAGTGTCTATGATGGCTTCTGGTTCAAGTATTTCAGTCTCTTCTTCTAATAAGGGTGGGTTTTCATAAACAGGGTGGATAGGTAATTGGCCTCTAAATGATCTCAATAAACTAATATGAAATGTATTATGAATTTTCCAATGAGATGGCAGTTCTAACTTGAAAGCATTGTCATTAATCTTATGAATGATTCTAAATGGTCCGTAGAATCTAGGAGCTAATTTGACAACTGGATGTCTATCTACACTTTGCAGTCTACGCTTTTCTATTCTAAGCCAAACATAATCATCAACTTTGAAATTCATGGCTTGTCTTTTCTTGTTGGCTTGTTTGGTATATGATTGTTGGGCTTTAGCAATCATATCCTTTACCTCATAAAAAATAGTGTTATGCATAACAGCAATATCATCAGCACTCTGAATTCTATTAGACAAAGATGCAACAGGTGTAGATAATCTATATCCATAAATAACTTCAAAAGGTGCTTTCTTTGTAGATGTGTGCGGTGTATTGTTATATGCAAACTGTAATAAATGTAAATGAGTATCCCAAGTCTGAGGTTTAGAGATAGTGTATGCACGTAAAAGATCTAAAATAGTGCTATTTGTGGCTTCTGTTTGTCCATTTGTTTCTGGATGAAATGTAGATGAAAAATCAATCTTTGTGCCTAGATTTGCAAACAGTGTAATCCAAAAATTATTACAAAATCTAGAATCTCGATCTGAAATAATCACTTTTGGCAATCCATGGTTAGTAAAAACAGTTTTCAAAAATAACTGTGCTGCTTGTGATGCTGTTAAAGTTTTCTTACATGCAATGAAATATGCTTGCTTACTAAATCTATCTACAATTGTCCAAATCATGTCATGGTTAGATTTAGTATTTGGTAAACCAATAATGAAATCCATAGATATATGTTCCCAAGGTTTAGATGGAATATACAAAGGCATTAATAATCCATACTATTTACCATGATGTCTCTTTATTCTTTGACAAATCAAACATTCAAAAACGAAATTAGATACATCTGCATCCATATGCAGCCAATAAAAATCTTCAGTTAACATGCGTAATGTAGAAATGATACCTCTATGACCTTGATATGGGGGACAATGAATTTCATTCAAAACAAAAGATCGGAATGGAATAGTAACACACAGTCTCTTTTCAAAGAACATGAATCCATCATTATATGACAATGAATCAACAGGAATGAAATTATTTTGAACTAATTTTTGCCAATCAGAATGAAAAGTAATATCCTGGTGATATGTGTCTTTCATAGCAATCAAAGAATCAAAAGATATGATAGAAATGTTATGAATTGCAGGTCTTCTACTCAATGCATCGGCAACTACATTTTCTTTTCCAGGTTGGTATTGAATGATAGGATGGAAACTTTGAATGAATGAAGCCCATTTGATATGACGGTCAGAAATTTGTGGTTGGCTAAGTAGATGTCTAATGCTTTGCTGGTCGGTCTTTATCATGAATTCTGAACCCATTAAATAATGCTTCCATTGTTTTAATGCTTGTACAACTGCTAAGAGTTCCTTGTCATAAGTGGAATATTTAAGCTCAGAGGGTTTCAGCTTAGAACTAGAATATGCTATTGGATGGTTGTCTTGCATTAGTACGGCTCCTATTCCCGATCCGCTAGCATCAGTCACAACTAGAAAGAATGGTCTATTAAAATCAGGCAATTGTAGAACAGGGGCATTAGTTAATGCACGTTTCAGTAAATCAAAGGATTTCTGCTGAGTTTCAGTCCATTGATAAACAATTCCTTTCTTAAGAAGTTTTGTTAATGGTAAAGCAAGTAATGAGAAATTACGTACAAACTTCCTATAGAAACTAGCAAGACCAAGGAATGAGCGTAGCTCATGTACATTTTTAGGAACAGGCCAATGCAATATTGCGTCAATTTTCTTAGGATCAACTTTAATTCCTTCTTTTGATACAATATGACCTAGATATTCTATTTCTGTCTTAAAGAATTCACTCTTGTCAGGATTTGCAAACAATTGATTTTCTTTCAGTAATTGAAAAACTAATGATAAATGCTCATAATGCTCTTTTTCACTTTGACTGAACACTAAAATATCATCAAAGAAAACAATCACACAATACTGATATTTTAGAAAAATACGGTTCATCATTCTACTGAAAGTAGCAGGTGCATTAGTTAATCCAAATGGCATGACTAAGAATTCGTAATGGCCAAACTGTGTCCTGAATGCAGTCTTAAATATGTCGGATATATCTAGCCTCACCTGATGATATCCAGACTTAAGGTCAATTTTACTAAATATAGAAGATCCTTGCAGTTTGTCCATAAGGTCATCAACTCTAGGTATAGGATACCTATTCTTTACAGTGATCTTGTTTAATGCTCGGTAGTCAATACACATCCGATAAGTATTATTCTTTTTCTTGACTAAGAGCACAGGTGCACCGAATGGAGAACTGCTAGGTCGAATTAAGCCTCTATTTAGTAATTCTTCAACTTGACTCTGGATTTCTTTTTGCTCTATTTGATTGTGCCTATATGGGGCTTTGCAAGGTGGTTGTGTGCCAGGTATTAGGTCAATCTTATGGTCTTCTGGACGTGATGGAGGTAAACCTGGTGGTAGGTCTTCTGCAAAACAGTCCTTAAAATATGCGAGAAATTCCTTATGCCTAGGGTGCATATGATTTTCCTTTGCATGCAATTCATTCACCCAAATGAGATATGATTTAGTATTCTTGCGTAGTGCACGTTTTGCTTGAGTATGCGAAAGCAGTGGAAAAATATGAGATGCATGCATACCAAATAATGTAATAGATTTTCCTTGAAAATTAATATTCATTGTGTGTGTGGAATAATCTATATTGGGATTATGTTGGTGTCTCCATGGCATTCCTAGAATAATGTCACTTGACTGTAATGGGATAACTAAGAAATTTCTTCTTTCAATGTATGGACCAATTTGAATTTCTAAATCTTGAACTTCTTGTGTGCCATTGTACCTAGTGCCTAAAAATGCAGCTTTTATGCGATAGTGCGTAGGTACTGTATGCAATTTCAATTCCTTTACCAATTTTGCTGAAATAAAGTCATGGGTACTACCGTCATCATGCAATATAGTTCTTTCTTTTCCATGCACCATACATTTCATAGTCAACAATGAATGTGAAGTAGGCATACCTGGTAAAGTGTCGGAAGTAGTAGTAATATCATCCTCTTCTTCAGTGAAATCTGGCATATCCTCATGCTCTTCTTCGTCCATGGCTCCAAGGTAGTTGATATGTGCTGATGGCTTCTTTGAATGACAATTTGCTGCGAGATGCCTTGGCTGGTGACACTTGTAGCATACTATTGGCTTAGCTTTGGTCACATTATTTGCAATGGCTGGGAGTCTGGGTATATTTGGATTTGCTTGTGGAATAGGCTTAGAATTTGAATTGACAGTGGATGGTAATGCAGGTGGTTTAGGCCAATTCTTGCGGAAAGATGGTGATGAGAAACGACCTGGATTAAATCTTCTGAAATTGGAATTGAATTGTTTAGATCCATAATTACCGTTTGCTTGGAATTGCTGTGGTCGTCGATCTCTTCCACGTAACTTATCTTCAGTGTCGTGAGCTAAGGAGATGGCGTCTTCAAGGGTAGCAGGCTTGAACATGTTCACTTTAGCGTAGTAATGTCCAAGAAGTCCAGACATATACTTCCGCTTATGTGTCGTCTCTGGTACGTCTTCAAGCATGCGTAACTGTAGGAGTGCATTCCAAAAACGCTCTGTATACTATGGAATAGGCTCACGATCTCGCTGTTGAAGTAAATCCCATTGCTTGATAGCCTTCTCATGAAATTGCAGTGGAAGGAAATTTTGCATGAACTTCTTCTTAAAATCTTCCCAAGTAGCAGGACATTCTATGCTCTTGCGGACTACAGTCCACCAAAGTGATGCTCTGTCTATCAGATGATTAGTAACACACTTGATTTTATCTTTTTCAGGATAAGTTTCCTCATGGAAATAGTCATCAAACTGGCTAATGAATGATAAAACAGTCTTTCCTTCTCTTATGCCATTGAAAGTGCGAAACTTGAAACTTCGTTTACTTATCTTGGATTCCTTGCGAATGGTTTGTGCTTTAAGGGTGGCGTCGATGGTACGGCGAATCAAATCTTCAGCTTGAGGTTCTTCTTTATCGGTGGACGCTCTTTGTAGCTTTGTCAATTGCGCTTGCAAGGCTTGCCTAGCTCTTCGCTCTTCTTCCAATTGCAGCATGATAAGATCCAGCTTTTGTTCCATGGTAGGCTCGGGTAGATCGTCTTCAGCCATAGGATCTTCCATATGTGGGGTAATCATCCTGTAAAACTCAACAAACCTTTCCCACTCAAAATCAGTTAGCGGGATGAGCGTAGCTCAAATTTGGGGTTACAAGGCTATGTTTTTTTTGGATATTTCTTCTTCAATTTTTAGAAATTCTGCAATATTTCTGTCTCCGTTTGCTGAAAGTACTTCAAGGAACTTGTAGATAGGTAGAACAGCTTGCTGCGAACAACTTTCCAGTTCAAAGTTTTTGCATACGAACAAGTCTTCTATGAGTTTTAAGCACTAGACAGTTCTGATTTAGTCTGACTTGCAGAGTTGCAGACTTAGCAGACTTGCAGAGTTGTTGACTTGCTGGACTTAGGCCGACTTGTAGAACTTGCAGAACTTGATTAGAGTCAACTTACGGAACTTGACTTCAGAAGTGCGAGACCCAGAGTTTGCGAACTTGTCAGATCTGTGTAACTTGCAGAGAGTTGTGTGACTTAGCTTAATGAATTAAGCTTAAGCTTAATAAGCTTAGTGACTAAAGCTTATTAAGGGGGAAGAGTCGTCAGTAATCAGTGCAGATCGTGGAGTACAAAAATATGTGTTTGATGACGTCGCGCGAATTTCGGACATCCTCAGAGACCACGTCGAATAATCGTGAAGCTATTAAGCTTCTAGTTAAGCTTATAAGCTTAGTAATTAAGCTTTGAAAAAGATAAATTATAAATTTCCTCACTGTTTCTTCACGACTTGATGAAGGAGATGTATGAGTGGTCCTCCGCCTGCAGAGCTTGGTCCTTCGCGATCTGACAGTGGAAACAGAGGTTCTTGATCGCCAGAAGTCTGCTTGTATTGACGGTTCGCGACGAGATTGACTGTAGAGCCCGTTTGTTCCTGGAGCTCCGCCTTCGCCCGAGATTGGTAGCGATTGGAAGCTCTTGATCTCTATTCCGCTCTGATACCACTGGTGCGCAGATCGGTCGCAGATAGCTCACATGGTGAATCCTGGAAGGTCCCCAAGAACAAAGTACTCTACCTTTTTGCACAAAAACCCATGTAAAAGCATGCACGACAAGAGGCAAGAGACAAATTGGGTTCAATCTCCCCCATGCCTTGTATGAGCGCTTCACAAAGCATGTATTTTATGTATATTTCCAATCTTCATGCTCAATAATAGCCCAATTACAAAAATATGACAAGCTTTTTAGCTTTTGAGTTTGCTTTCTACAAAAATAGGAAAATAAAGCTAATGGACGGTGCCCATAGAGTCTGGCATGCCCAATCTCAATGTCCAAATAGAAATAACATATCCAGGCGCATAAGCGCATACAAAATAATAATAAATAATCGATGTCTCAATAGACATAACAAAATATAGGCGTGGCGCCTATCAAAATCTAGTCCAAGAGTCGAAAATCCGCTAGACTCCAATGCTTTCCTCCGCCACTGCTGCTATCTCTACACATCAACTGAAGCATTCACAATCGTTAGTAAAATAATACAATTAAACCGACAAAAGTGAATACCTAGCAGTCTTCAGCTACATAAATAAATCAACTGGTTAGAAATAAATCCTAACCTTAATCTATTACGAGTGCGCACTCTAAACTCATAAATGTTTATTAATTTAATATGCATTTTGCGGAATCACCCGCTATGGAATCACCCATGTACACACTAAATTAATGAAACGGCCGAAAAGGACAGGCGTCCCCATCAACTTCTCACACAAAGAATCCTCTTTGTGTATGAGCCCCGGTCATCTAAGTTTACGGAATCCACCGTAAAACCTCACGGAATCCACCGTGGAATATGCCTCCTGGCATCACTTTGTGGATAGTAGTATATTGATTTGCACTCCTTCTATTGCCTACACTTTTGGCTCAATTTTTAGGTTGTTTTAATAAAATTACAACAATCCATAGTCTTTTTATTTTGCAATCCTAATGGCCAGTACTTCTAGGAATAGTGCCATCTTTAACATTAATAAGTTGGATGGCAACAACATTAACTATTACAAGACCCATATTTGGCATGTCTTAGTGCAAAAGAAGCAGTTAAGCCATTGAAGTGCAAAGATATAAAGCCAAAAGATATGGGTATTAACATTTGGGATGACCTTCATGAGCAATGCAAGTCCACTATCATTTTATCTTTGTCTAAGTAAGTATATTTTAATGCCATTGATATTGAAGGTGGTGCATGGTAGTTATGGGAGAAAATATGTGATCTTTATGATAAGCAAAGATCTCCTTCATAGTTGGACTAGCTCAAGAATCTTGTGGACCTTCATATGAAGGAACAAAATTCTATGTCTAGTCATTTGAATGAGTTTATTCTATTTGTAGTAAACTTACACTGTAGAAGATTATCTTTGATGATAATATTATATCTATGTTTTTTATTGTCACTCTCCCTATGTCGTGGATTACATTTTGTAGTGCCATTAGTACTAATGCTCCTAAGGATGGTTTTAAATTCTTAGAAGTAGAGAGCTTTACTCATTGATAAAGTTGAGAGGAAGAATGTTGATACATCTATTGGCGCCTCTCATGATCTTATAGTTAAAGGCAAGAATAATGCTAGAGGCAATTATGACCATCGTAGTAGATACCCACAATAGAATAGGTCTAACTCTAGATCTCACCAATAGGGTTATAGTAAATCACGCGGTCCTAAGTCTTTGCTTATATGTCATTATTGTGGGAAACATGGACATATATAGCCATAGTGTCCACAAGATATACCAAGATAAGCATGATAAAAGAAAATCAAAAGTGCAAAATAATGCTGAGTCATCTAAGACCTAGTTAGATAGCTTGTGGCTATTTTTGATGCTCTAATGGCCCAAGATATTGTGCAATATCATGTTGATGATAGACAAAGAGAAGAGGATGTATCGACTCCACAACTAGTCTTGTGATGCTCTACTAGAGCCTCATCTCCTCTTAACGATTATGAGCTAACTATGCATTATGTCATGGTGGCAAATTCTGATGAGTTTCTTACCTATGAGGAGGGTATGCATAGAGGTGATAGTTCATATTGGAAGAGAGCTTTGCAATTTGAGTTTGGCTTATTGTAGAAGAACCATACTTGGTTTCCTTGCTTAATGGAAAGCATGCATTGCCATGCAAGTGTGGGTATATAAGTTGAAGAGCACTCATGGTCACCCTAAGCTAGCATATAAGTCTCAATTAGCTTTAAACACAAAAAGGGAGTTGACTTTGATGAGATCTTCTCCAATATGGTCAAGTTGATTACCCTCCTTTGCTCAACTTTGCAAAGGATTTTAAATAAGAAAAGGGAAATGAATTTGATGAGATAGTCTCCACTATGGTCAAGATGAGTGCCCTTTGGTTTTGGCCTTGGTTGCATAGTTAGATTTGGATTAGTATCAAAAAGATGTTAAGATAGATTTTCTACACTAGGACCCCTACATGAGGACATCTATACATACCAACCTAAGGGCTTTGTGAAAAAAGTAAAGAAACATCTAGTATGTAAGTTGAGAAAGAGTCTTTATAAACTTAAGTAGGCACCTAGGTAATGGTATCATAAGTTTGATGTCTCCATGCATGCAAAGTCCTATACTTGCAACACTATGGATCCATGTCTCTACATAGAAATGGCCCGTAATGGTAGCCCCATTATTTTGCTATTATATGGTGATGATATTTTGATTGCTAGGAGTGCTCATGATGAAATAGATGCTTTAAAGACTCAACTTAAGAGGAGCTTTGAGATGAAGGATATGGGGTATGCTTTTCATATATTTAATAAGTGCATTACATATAGTTTCTCTTAAGGACTCATCTACTTGTTGTAGAAGAAGTACATCCATAGGATTTTAGCAATTTCATATGTAGGGAGGTATGCCTACTAGCACCCCTTTACCTTCCCATGTGAAGATTAGTCAAGAAAATTTTCCCCAATTAGATTATGAAAGGCCCAAGATGGCCAAGATTCTATATGCATCTGCAATGAGTAGCTTGACGTATGCCATGATAGCCACTACACTTAACATAGCATTTGTAGTGGGAGCTGTAGCTCTTGACATGGTGACACTTGGGATGATGACATTGGGACACTGTGAAAGGTATCATGAGATACCTTAAGGACACTATAGAGTTGTACATTTTCTATGGCAACCAAGATATTGGAGTCATGGAAGATGTTTCTTGGATGTATAGAGTGTAAAAATGCACTGCCTTGTCTACTGCCAAGGTTGGGTACATTGCAACCACCACTGAGGCTTGCAAGGAGGCCCTACAATTAGTAGGTTGTCTAGTTACAGGCATTGGAATCTCTTCTATGACTTCGGCCCTACATTTGAGTTCTATGAGTGCCATCATGTTCGCACATAATTCAACCTTTCATGTGAAGACCAAGCACATTGAGGTACATTTGAATTATGTGCCATCACGTTGGCACATAATTCAACCTTTCATGTGAAGACTAAGCACATTGAGGTACATTATCACTTCATTAAAGAGGTGCTTGAGGACAAGCAGGTAGAACTTATCAAGATCTCTGCAAATGAGAATCCTACTGCATAGGATATGTCTTTCCTCATCTAGTTGTACTCATATGCAAATTTTATATTTTCTTCTCTTCATTCACACACATCGGTCTTGCTCTCTTGAGTTCAAACCTTCATAGTCATAGCGCTTACTTCCACTTGTGCTCTTCTCACTCTCACTCATGCTCGCCCTTTCAAAACCAATTCTAAAACCAAATTAAAAAACTAATATACAAACATGTAATTGCATTTCCTTGTTCATGTGGATGCATATACATGTCCATAATATCTCTTACTTGTAGATCGCCAAAGTCTATTTTATCGTCATTGAACATCTTCTCTATCAAGAAGTGAACTGAGAGAGAATAAAGGGAAGATGGAAGATTATAGAAGAGGAAGAAATATTAGAAGATAAGAGACAAATGTAGAAAGAAGAGAGAGAATGAGATGGTAGCCATGGAATCTGTGCAAGGAGCTAAAGATGAAAGATACTTGATTTATTATTGAATGGTGAAAAAAATAAGTCTCTTGCAACTTTTATACCAAGATAATATAGCTCATTTTTTTCTTTCTTTTCCAAGAAAAATAACAATATCTTCTTATCTTTCCAATCTTTTCATTCCATTCTCACCCAAAGGTCTTTGTTCTCAAAAACAAAGAAGGGACTTATTACAATGGGTTAAATTGTAGAGATGGCAAAAAACTACTTTGTTTCAACATTACAAGGATATAAAGGACTTAAGGAATCTAAAAGAATTTTATTAGAACCAAAGTTTTAAGAATAAGCCTCTCATATTTAAAGTGTCTAGAGATCCTCAAGTTGAAAGCTTGGCCACTAAATCTTCTTGAAAATACTTTTGCAAATAGTACTTCTTGAAGGTACTTCTACAAATAGAAGACAACTTGTTCTCTATGGCAAACCCTATTGTGCTAAATGTGGGATAAGTTTCTATAGGCAGCTCCAAATGAAGTGTGCTATATTTTTCCTAAATAAAAATATTAATATCTTTGTAATAGCCCCATTATTTTCATATAGAAATTTATTTTGCTTGTGCACCCTATACAATTCTCATCAAATTGCCCTCCCTGACTATGCACAAATGCCTCGGACTCATCAAAATTCTTTCCATGGTCTACATGCAACTCTCATGGTTCGTTGAAAACCTCATCAACTTCTCATGTTTATCCCCTCCCCCATTGTTTGCCATCAAGGATGAGGGATAATTCTTGGAAAGCCGCATGTGGACTAGGCTAAGAGAAGAAAAAAAAAATCAAGGGAAAAAAACTGACATTCAATCAACAAGGAATCGAAGAAATGGAGGGGGTCATAGGTTGTCGATTGAGTTGTGTACTTTTCCCCCAAGTATAATTCTTACTTAAGTAATTAATTAACAATTACTCTCCCTCAACTCTTTGACAACCTACTGTTCCATTACCCCACCAAGCTCGCCTCCCCCCCTCTTGTCAACCACCACCGTCAATGAGTATCCCCCTCCCTCTCATTTCTAAAATTTTTCAATAATTGTATTAGAAATATCAAACCCTTACACCCCATCCCCATCTTTCTAAAAGTAGTTGACATCCATTAACCCCCCAAAATTTCAAGTTCTTTTAATATATTAATTATATTAATAAAAAATAATCCCCTTATCCTAACAACCTAGATGTATCCCCCTTAAAAAACTAACACTCTCCCCCTCCCCTTTCTTCTTCCTTTGACAACGTATTGTCCCATTATTCCCCCACTATTTTCTCAAATTGTGTGTGTGTGTGTGTGTGTGTGTGTGTGTGTGTGTGTGTGTGTGTGTGTGTGTGTGTGTGTGCACATGCATGCGCACTAAATGTCTTATAAAATACCCCTTCTGCCCATCCTGACAAGTTGACACTTATGTCCCCCCTCCATTTTTTCTAAAAACACACACACACACACACATATTATGTGTATATATAACAACCCCTATTACATTTTTGTACTCTCCCCCCCACCTCCCCTTGATTTGAATGTCAACCCCCTTTCCCAATTTTTGGTGAATAGAAATTCAAAAATTCTAATGTCTCTTCCTCTCACCCATGGATTTAAAAATCTGCAAATTCCCCTTGCGACAATACACTTCCACTCCCCTAAAAATATTATGATATTTTTTTATACATGAAATTTTCTAGTTTAGCAAAATATTAGAATTTTTTTTCTAGAGTTGACACATTAGTTCTCCCCCCCAACAAAAAATCCTCCTCTCCCCATTGCCACCATAGGACATCTCATGATTCCATGACACATGGAGGTCCCTTCAACTATAAATAGTGGGAAAATTGTGTAGAGTAAGACATGAGAGGCAGAGAATGATAGACCCATGCCACTACAAGAGGAGTGGATAAAAATAAACGTGTGAGAGCGTGAACATGAAGAGGGTGAAGACATAACTCTTTCAACTTAGCGTATCTTAAGGCAAATGGCAATGACTTCTTCTAATCCATTCTCTTCACTTATCCACCCTTTCTTTTTCTCTACCCATAATGCCTTTGAGAAAGAATCTGCACATGGTGGGGCCGTCCAATGAAGTAAGATCCTTGAAGACGTGGCCAACCCACCGAACAACACAGGGCCTTCCCCTCTGCCCTTCTTGCGACAGCTTGCACCACTGACTGCTTCCTCACAGGCTGCAATATGCATCACTGAGTGCACCCATTTGTCCTCCTTGCAAGCTACATCATCCGTCCTCCTTACGAGATTCGAAGTGCATCATCAACTATAGTCCACAACTTGTGTATTGCATGCAACCTACGACCTATGTATTGCATGCGCACTGTGAACTGCTTCATTGTATTGCCTGTAAATTCTGAACTGCATCATCGTATTACCAGCGAACTGCATCATGGCCATTGTGAGATGTCCTCCCGTCTTTCCTTCCTACGAGCTACATCATCGACTACATTCTACCATCTAATGATGCCCTGCCCTGCAAGCTAGTGTGACCTACACAATTGAGTGCCACCTCACGAGCTATGATGGGCATGACGACTTGCGAGCTGTGACCTATATCATTGAGTTTATCCTCATAGTTTACGACCTGCACCATCAAGTGCTCCCTCACATGTTGTGATATGCATTATTATGGCCATTGTGAGCTGTGACCTCTCGAGTGCTTCAACGCAAGCTGTGACCTGCATCATCATGCCCTTTGTGAGCCACAAGCTACAACATGCATCATCTTGCCCCTTTTATGAGCTATGAGCTATCAAGTATTTGCTACATCATCATGCCTGTTGTGAGCTACAAAGCAATGACCTGCATCATCATGCCCTTTGTGAGCTACAAGCTATGACACCTGCATCATCATCATCGTGCCTATTGTGAGTTGAAACTTGCGTCATCGTGCCCTTTTGTCCTTGCAACATGCAATATGCATTGTCTAGAGCTTCCCTTCACTCTTCCTGTGTGTTTTTAGGTTGCATTTCCAGCTCGCCATAAAAGTGTGAAGAAACAACAACACTTGGGAAACATTCCTAGAACTTCCACCTGCTTTACTTCTTGTCCACCACCATAGAAGGGGTGAAACACTAGTGTGAAGTGGCCATAAAGACCTAATCATCTGTGGCTTCATGATCATCACCACCATCATGAAGGAGCAACAATAGTCCTAGTTGTGCTCAACTTTCTTCTTATCCACCACCACCATAAAAGGGCTACAATAGTAAGTCTTATGCTATGCTAGTTTTTCTTCATCACTTTTGTTTCTTTTTTGCATAACAATCGTGTTTTCGAAGGCTTGAAAACTTTGAAGCTTGAAATTTGGGTTCAATAGGCTACAGTTTTTAGCAAAACCTTGAGATTTACCAAATTAGAAAAAGTCGCAATTTTTAAACCATGGAACAGTAAGTTAAAAAGGTATCACTTCTTCATGAGAAGTTAGATTATGATCCAGTGTTGGATCTCACATGTAGTTTTGTACATATACTCATGGACTACTTCCTATTCATGAAACTCTAGAACAAAATGGTAAGCTTGAGGTCATTTTGGCATCTTATAACATAAAATGAAATATAGGATTGAAACTTGAAACCAAAGGAAACTAAAACTACACTAAACATGAAAAAACCCATTTGGAATGGTCTAAAGATACATTACTAGCTTAAGCCTTCAAAAATTGTACTAATCAAGCTCACACTTGAGACTATATATCTATCGCGGCCTTCAACACCTATATATCCATCACAACCTTCCCATCATTGCCTCTACCATCATTGTATTTTTTTCCTTTCAACTTACTATGCAAGCATGTGTTGTCCACGTATATAACATATGCGCACATGATAGGAGGGACTGTTCGATTGCCATGCACCTTGTATTTGGCATATGTGTGTGATGAGGATTGATAAGGTAATCCTATCCTATCACTCACTATGTGCATATGTGTGCCCTTCATATGCATATGCATTGCAAGGAAGAGGTTGTTGATCAGCATATGCTATGTATGTCATCAGGTGGTTCTTCCTTGTCATGTATTATTTGTATGTTTGAGTTTTTGCATATATGCATTTTATCTTGTTTCTTCTAGGACATGTAGATTGGAATATGTCATCTATTCAATATGTACATGTCATGATACCCTTTTCTTGTGACAAGTGTATGTAGGGCCGAAAGGTGCTTGTCAAATAGGCACTCAGCCATGAATTCGGTAAGTGAGTGTCTTTTGATGAGCATGTCACAACAATCAACTTGGCACTGTGTCATAAACTTGACATAGAGGTGTCATTTTAATTGTGATGCCCTCCCTTCTCCCTTCTTGGATATGGATGGGCACTTGGTCGTGAATTCAACTAAATAGTGCCTTGGCTTACATATGGATGAATAAGTGATGGGCATTTGGTCGCATATTTGGCTGTACAATGTCTTGATGCACTAGTTATCTGGTATTGTTTGATGGAATGGGCATTTAGGTTGTATACTCGGCTAGAAAATGTCCTCACATGTGTAGATGTATAAAAAAGTGGTAATGTTTTTGCGTTTTTTAAATTGTTGACCTACGACTTAATGTAGTTTATGTAAAAATTTCAATGTCTAAATGGTATCATGCAATTGTATAGTTTAATCAAGGTTTACATACAAAACCAGTATAACTTAAGAGTGATGTTACACAAATTTGTTTTCAATCAAAGATCACATGTCACACTAATTTATTTGAATCAATCATAGGTGGAAATCATGTTTTTAATTGAAGATCTAATGCAATCCATGTTACATTTTCAATGTTTTTCATATACTGTGATCATGTATTTCCTTTTTAAGATTATATTACAATCGTGTATTTCAATGTTTTTCATATACTTTAATCATGTATTTCTTTTAATTGTGATTATAAGTTTTGTCAGGTTTTTGTCATGTCCATATGCAAGTGCAGGGTTTAAGCCTTTGTTTATCATGCTTATATGCTTGCCTTTCTTTATTGTGGATATTTTATGATTTATGATGGCCCTCAACATTTCCAAAGCTCTCTGTATTTGCTTGATAGAGGCCATATCATCTTACAAAGAACATCAAATATCCTTTGTTAATAGTAACGATGTTGCTTTTGTCATCTTTTGCAATCAGGAATGTGTAGCCATGTGTACAATGTTGCAGCAACAAGGGCTTTCACACTTAGTCACACTGATGTGCTTTGGGATTCATAGAAAAAATTGCATCTTTGTCACACACTGCTTGGAAATGCACCCAAGATGCTAGGAGATCTTAAAGAGTTAGCACCAACGTCTACATCAAAGGAGAAGCTAGCCTTATGGAACACAAAGTGGAGAGAGGAGGTAGCACGCTCAAAGAGGGCAAAAGACTTGTCTAGTGAAATTTCTATACCAAAGTGTCTTAAGACCACCATAGGTGCAAGTCCTAGTTTCGGTCTCACCAGGCAACAAGGTGATTTGTCAGGGACCAAGAACTATATTGTGCACATTGAGGAATCACCCATGTGCACCAAAAAATTGGCATTCCCTCTGGTGCTATTCAAGCCAGGGAGAGTTATTGGCCAAGGTGCCTTCGGACAGTGTGTTGAAGCTACCATAGAAAATATTAACTATTTTCCTTCAAATTTAGCATATTGCACCAAAATGTACAAGGGCTCCAAAAACGTTAAAATACAACAATTTCAAGTGGAGTGTGGGATGCATAAAGTTAATGCATCAATTGTGCGATGCATTGCCTTTACTTTTGAGCCCCCTTGGGCTACAATATTTTCCTTCTTCAATGGTGGTACACTAAATGATATATTGATGTGTGGTCCTTTTCGAGAATGTAAATATAGAAGAATAATCGAGTGTTTGCATAAGCCATCAATGGGATTCAGACCTGGTCTTGACATGGTGCCCAATGTAGAGGAGATGGCCAGAATTGTGGGTGTCATAAAAAATATGCCACAAATTATTCATGCATTGGTAGATGGGATGAAGATTGTGCATAGTGCTAGTGTCATCCATTCAGATTTGCATGCTAACAATATGGTATTGGACTTTACTAGAGATAGCACCCCTAGGATTGTTACCATAGATTGGGGTCTAATGCTTATTTTTGGTATGATAAGACCAGCTCTCAACTGGAAATGTGGGGGGGTAGATGATCCCATGCACATTATAGATGAGTGTAGATGGAAAGGAGTGTTGGAGAGGAAAAGAAGACCATGGATTGCACCCGAGATCTATGACCCACTATTCTAGTTCGCATATGATAATTAAGGAGTCAGATGTGTATGTAATTGGTTGGCTCATCATTTGTCTTGTTGAGTTTTGGTGCTTAGGCTAATGCTTGAGGTTACATAAGGAGCCGAGAGATGCTCCAAATAAAGAGATCATGCACCTAATAGAGTTCAATGCAAAGGACCGCATGTTGGCAAATGATAGGGCCATGTAAGTGTCATTTGCAGATCTTGATGACTTTTTGAGGACAAATTGTGGCACTGATCCTACAAAGGCACAAAGACCGCTTGTAGACTTGGCCCTATCCTAGCTCACCCTTTCTAAATAATCCACATCTTGCAATCTCTTTCTATATTTTGTAAAACATCTAATCTAGTTTTACTAGTCTCTATGACTCATGGATCCAAAGATGCCTTGAAACACATCATAAGTTTTTGTAAAGCTCTATGGAATAGGCTTGTGGTTTGTAATATGGAATACAACCTGTAATTTGTAATATATAGTGCCATCTCATGAGCACCATAATTCATCTCCATGACATCACATATAATGTAAATGCTCTACATGCTTGAGTAATATTTGTATGGATTGCTTCAAGCCATTTGACTCATATATGAAGTTTACTATTATTAATCACATCTTGATAATTAGAGTTTAGATCCACGATCTTTCCACAATGCTTTCCACTTTTTATAATTTATAAAGATAACACTTAAAAATATCATATTTTCTCGTTCAATTAAGATATGCTCCCATAACAATGTTTTAATGTTGAATGCAGGTTTTACAATTGAATAAGTGATTTTTCATTTGGATTTCATGGGAACTTTTTATAGGATTCATGTAATCTTCAATGATACTCAATAAAATCTAGGTCTTGTGAGACTAAGAAAAGATGGATCCGAACCTATCTTTGCTCAAATTTGTGAACAAATTGAAGGTGATGAGCTCATAGATGGATCTTTTACCTTCATTGAGGTCAATTATATTATTAAAAAGTGACAAGAGGAGCAGTGGACTCTAAGTGATAATATTCAAGTTTGCATCAAGAGGTGTGCTAGTGTGACGAATGAACCCCATTCTCCAAATAAGCAACAATGTTTAGAACAAGTTGTAGAGGATAAAAATGAAGCTTTAAGCAACCGCACTTCAAAAATAAAAAGTAAATTGTTAAGTCCAAGCACTCTCGAGAATTGGAAACATGAATGCAATAGAATAAGGCTAAAGTTAAAACAATCAACAATCTCAAGGGATGATAGGTTTGAATTACACAATGAAGATATCAATGGAGAATCTCGAGTTTGCATTTGGTTTAACGAATGTAACTCATTGTATGGGAAGGGCTCAATGGAAGGGAAGCATGTAGCATATACTTGTCTTTCTAACTTCACGAGGACACACATCATGTAGAATAAACGTCATGAAAAAAATTATCTTATGTTTCAAGGGCTTACAAAAGTGGATATACAATATACTATAGTTGATCAAGAGCTAGATGATGAGAAATAAATAGAGACTTCAATAGAGAAGTTACATTCTTACATGGAGAAACATGAAGGTATTATCTTTTTTCTTTGTTTGATTTCATATATGTAATTCTTTCTATTGAAAAATAGGTTGTGCATTAGATGAGGCTTTTAAATATCAAACTCATTATATAATATAACTCTACTTTTCATGTAGATTGGGATTTTGAGGTCATTGAAGCTATGCTACATGACTTCAAAGACAAAAGCTTTGCTCATGTAAGGTGCAAGTACGATGAGATGTGGCTACATTTGTGTCCTTCAAGATCTCTGACGACCTATATACAATTTTGATAGAGCATACAAAATCAATATTGCACATAAAGGCATTTTTGAAGGAGGAGGAAAAATCCAAGCCATTTCTCACAGGATTGCATGGATGTCCTTGAAAGGGTATAGTGCATGATCCAAAACAAACATCTCTGAGCAAGTTCATAGTCTCTACAAAGGCTAGAAATTCAACATAGGGTGATCCATTGGCCTCATCTCTAAATGACCATGAAGATGATGAAAATTCATTGGTAAGTTTAGACTTGTTATGTTGGGATTTATGGAGTCACATAATTGAGGTGAGCAAGAAGAGCATCAATGTGAAATCTTTATTAGATGATCAATGTAGTGGAAAACTTTGGTTTTCAAAGCCTTTTACTAGGGAAAATCTGAATTATGGAAATACATGCTTTCAAATAGATGGTTGCTTTCATCACATTGATTGTCCACATATTTCAAATAGTGGGCAACCATTCACAAACTTCTCTTATGCTCATTGCAAAGGTATATCTAAGCTTTGTGACTTTAGGATGAGAGTATATAGGGAGAACTTAGCCCAAGAGAAGAGAGGGGATAGGGGAACCAGATCTGGAAGAAGAGTAGATTATCTCACTAAACAGGAGCTCAAACAAACAACACCAAAAAGCATATAAGATAACTTTCTTTTAAACTATGCAAGCATAAGATTTGACTTGCAGCTCTTTCAGTGAAAATAAGGAGCTTACATGAAGCCAACATGGAGTCTCTTAATCGAAGAGATGTAAAGAGATTTTGTAACAATATAATAGAAGCCCATAGATTGGGAAAATTTGGTGGAAAACCTGCTCTATGGGTCTTCTTGCAAGACATAGCTACAAATATGTTACGATCAAAGGGAGACCAGCGATATAGTGTAAATATCAAAGCTTTGTTTGAGGTTGCAAAGATGTGGAGTGGACCAAGGTTGCATGATTTCCTCACTACTAACCTCAATGGCCCTTCACTCTCAACGACAAAGAGAGCCCATAGACAAGCCACCCACTTCATACATCATATACATGGATATATTTTTGACACCATTGTTGAAATATATCGGAAGGAGAAAGAAAAACATGGCATTGTAGGAAAGATTCCCTTTATTTTGGTGGAAGATGAGACTACCATAAAGAAGTGAATAAGGTAAACATACAACAAGATTTGTTTTTTGGGTTCGTAAAAAATATTCTTGATCAACTTTTAAATTTTATGACATTTGTTATTTTTGTCCATATGTTTGATAAATAAAAAATAGCGGATAGATATTATTTGTTCGATGAGATTTTTTTGATTAAAATTAAATGTCTCTTTTGAAGCATAAACCCTTGATCATTATCAAAAGAAAGTAGTACGTAATTTCCTTCCCAAATTAATGAGGTAGATTAAGTACATAAACATCTTTCTTGAATATGGTTGGAGAGAAAATTGATCATAAAATTGCATAATTCCTTATAACGTCACCCCGAACCTCAATATTATAGAAGCTCAAGAGAAGAAATTTCTTGTCAAGCAATATAAGCCACCAGAGTTTGATGGTAAAGGGAGAGACATTCCAGCTGAAGAAGAAACATGGATAGAATCTATGGAAAACTATTTCATTGTTGTAGGAACTGCACCGTCAAATCAGGCCATGATAGCCAAACTAAAACTCACAGTAGATGCCCATCTTTGGTGGAAACAATGGTGCAAGGACCAAAGAACGTCTGAAAGCGCTATCACTTGGAACAAGATTAAGGATGTTGTGCATAGGAGATATTTTTCACCCACATATCAAGCCCAAAAGATGAATGAGTTCTTAAATCTAAAGCAATTTAGCCTGAGCCGAGAAGCCTACTACAAATTTGTAACACTTCTAAAATATGCACCTACGATGGATGTTTCACAACAAGTATGCAAATTTTGCAATGGTCTAAATCCACACCTGAATACACATCTTGAATCAACAAGGCCATCAAATTTACATGATGCATTGATTCGAGCATCTCCAATAGTTTAGGAGATTGAACAAAGACCAAGAAGTGCAAAATTTTGGAATAGAAATAGTCAGGGTAAGGGCAACTTCCAAGATTATGCAAAAAGAGCCCAAGGGTAGTACCAACCAAACAAGACAAAGAAGGCCAAATTAAATGCAGTGGGAAGCTTTATACCCATAGGAAGGAGCAATGAGACTCCGAGGTGCTTCTATTGCAAGGAACTAAGACATTTTAAGAGGTATTGCCCGAATCTTGGCCAAGGCAAGTTTCATGGGCAAGGCCAAGATGCCAAGGGAAAGGTTGCCAAAATAAACCTAAAGGAGGTCAGTAATGATAAAGATCCCACATGGAATCCGATATGGAAAGAGCCAGAGTACATGCCACTCTCAATAAGAAGGGTCCAAATCGCCAATTCTAAGTAATTCAAATGCTAGCAAATTATCATGGTAAATCCTTTCAAATTTTAATTGACTATGGAAGTATCCACTCTTTCATAATCACCATGGGTGGCAATTCTTCCAAAATGAACTTCTGAATTATGAACCTCGGGGCTTACGAATGTTTGCTAGGAATGGATTGGTTAATTCCAAAATAATGCCCATATCCATTGCGGAAAGGGCCAAATCACATTCCAAAACTCAAAGGGAGAACAAGTAACCAGTCATTAGGGAGAAGTAGGAAACCCTAAGGTTTAGCTGGCTAAAGCCTCCCGAATAGTAAAGGGATTGGAAATTAAAATCAACAAGGCTAAGCATGATAGTGAAGCCAAGGATCAACCATCTTGGCTAAAAGAATATACAGATGTTTTTCCATAAGATCTAGCCAGAGCTCCCACCAACAAGGGAAGTAGATCACAAAATTCAACTCACTCCAGGCGTTACCCCCATCGCAAACGGCCCTACCAAATGTCAATTTGTGAAGCCATTGAGCTAAAAGAAGAACTCAAGCAACAATTAGACCAGGGATACATTTGGCCAAGTAATTCATCATGGGGAGCCTTGGTACTATTTCAAAAAAAGAAAGACAGAATATTACACCTTTGTATCGATTACCGTGGATTAAACCTGGTGACAGTGAAAAACCAATATCCAATTCCTAGGATAGATGAATTGCTTGACCGACTCCAAGGAGTAGAGGTATTTTCAAAGATCAATCTCAGATCAAGATATTATCAAATAAGAATTAGGGAGGAAGATATCCCTAGAACTTCTTTTAACACAAGGTATGGTCATTATGAGTTTATTGTGATGTCATTTGGGTTAACAAATGCTCCTACCACCTTCAATAGGTTGATGCAAGATATTTTTTGACCCTATCTTCACGACTTCATCCTCGTCTTCTTTGATGATATCTTAACATATTCCAAGAATAAAGAATACCATGGGCCACAACTACGAATAGTTCTTGAAACAATGAGGGCCCACAAATTGTATGCTAAAAAGAAGAAACATGCATTCTTCAAGAAGCAGTTTGAATATCTACAATTCATAGTATCAGTAGATGGCATTTTAGTGGATCTTGCCAAGGTTTAAGATGTACAAGACTGGCCACCCTAACAATGTTCAAGGAAGTGCGAAGCTTTCTAGGGCTAATGGGTTGGTATAGAGTCTTCATTAAAGACTATGCCTTAATCACCACGCCTCTCACTGACCTTCTCAAAAAGCAAGTCTCCATTTTAATGGACGTTCGATGAACAATCTAGCTTTGAGAAGCTTAAGCAGAGTTTGGCAACCTCCCCTATCTTAAGTCTACCCGACCTAGGCAAAGAATTTGAAGTCATAATTGATGCAAGCTCTCTTGCTTTGGATTGTGTGCTTATGCAAGAAGAAGATCCAGTAGCCTATGCTTCAAGAAAATTAAAGATCCACGAAAGAAACTATGCCACACATGATCTAGAATTACTTGCTGTAATTCATGACTTTAAATTATGGAGACATTACCTGCTTGGTAATAAGTTTTCTCTAGTTCACTGATCATAAAAGCCTAAAGTGGATTTTTACTCAACCAGATCTCAATATGAGACAACGTCGATGGATTGAGACCTTGCATGAATTTACTTTGAAATAAAGTATAAACCAGGTAAGGAGAATGTGATTACAGATGCCCTAAGCTGTAAATCATTCCTTAATGCTATAATCCTAAAAAAATCCTCTAGGCCTAGAACTCTTACTACAATGCTTTTTATGCGCAGTAACCCTCTCATAGAAATGGCTAAAGATGAGGCAGTGAAAGATCCAAGCTATCAAAGATTTTTAAGAGAAATTTCAATCAAGGATTCAAATCCAAAACTCAAGACTAAATATCAAGATTTTTCCATAAACAAGGAGCTTGCCTATTATAGGACAAGACTATGTATTCTTGCAAGTCAAGAACTCAAAAGGAAAATACTCTGGGAAGCTTATGATTCTCCATTTTCATTCATCTTAGTTATGCTGAGACTTTGGGAAGCTTACGATTCTCCATTTTCATTCATCTTAGTTATGCTGAGACTCTTAATACAGTCAGAAGAATCTTCTATTGGGAAACACTCAAGGGTGATGTACTCAAGTATGTCACCAAATGCCTAAACTGCCAATGAATTAAGATTGAATATGTCAAGTTGCCAAGAAAGCTCGAGCCATTTGACATCCCCCAAATGAAATGAGAGTATATTAGCATGGACTTCATAGTTGGGTTACCTTCGGTATAAGGAGGATATCTCTCTATAACAGTAGTCATTGATATGTTAACAAAAGTTGCACACCTTATTCCTATAAAAACCAATTACAAGGCTTTCAATATTGCGAGGCTTTTCATTAAGGAAATTTTCAAGTTACATGGATTACCCAAAAAATCATTAGTGACCGTGATTCTCTCTTCACCTCAGACTTTTGGAAGAGTTTGTTCAAAGCTCTAGGAACCCAGCTCTGCTTCAGTGCTTCTTACCATCCCTAAGCCGATGGTCCAATAGAGCAGATCAACCGAGTTATTGAGGACATACTGAGAGCTTATTGTAATAGGGAACCCAAATGGTGGATCCAATACCTACCCTTACTTGAATTTTCCTACAATGCATCATACCATCAAAGTATTCAAATGGCTCCTTTTTAGGCACTATATGGGCAAGATTGTCTTATACCATTAAATTTTTCCAATCCTACCCTACGGGTAGAAGCATCTAGGCAAATGCTAGAAGAAATGGATCAGCAAAGTGAAAGCTATAAGGCAATATATTCAAGCCACCAAGGATCAACAAAAGGCATATGCCGATCAGTGAAGGAAAGAATGCATTTTCAAAGAAGGTGACATGGTTTTCCTACGAGTTTGTCCAAAGAAAAGTTCCTTATCTTGGGGGAATTCAAGAAGCTAAGTCCCAAGTATTGTGGGCCACATAAGGTGCTAACGTGTCTAGGACCAAATGCCTACAAGCTGCAACTCCCTAATAACTTGAAAGTACACAATGTATTTTATGTTAGTTTATTGAAAGCTTATGTTCCTAACCCAGACCATGTACTTAACAACTAACAAATTGTAATGCCCAGTCAAGGAGTCCTCGAACTTCAACTAGAAAAGATACTTGATATGTAGGAGAAGACTCTAAGAAGCAAAACTCTTAGAGAGTATCTCGTCGTCCAATGGAAAGACTACCTTGGAGAGGATTCCACTTGGATTGACTAGAAATCACTATGTAACCAATGCCCCTAGTTTCATTCAAGATGAGGACATCTCAATTACTGTAAGGGGGAGAGGTTGTGATATCTCGACTTTAATTTCAAATATTCCTGACTTCTCACAAAATGGACTTGAAGAACTCTAAATCATTAAATGAAGAATACCTTGAGAAAAATGGTCCAATGTTCGTAACCCAACATTTTTTGGGATTGACAAGGACTATAGCCATCCGTCACGGAAGTTACTACGTGAACGAGAGTTGTGAGCCATAAGTCAAATTTGACCAAACACATTTTAAACTTGGCAAGTCAAATAAATTACAAATCTTTAAGCTTAAAAGCTTAAAAAACTTATGAATAAACAAGAAGGAGAAGAAGATGTCATGAATAGACCATCACTCCCCCTCCCCTCTCTTTTAATGGAAAAAAATGATGCCATGAACCCTCTAATTCTGAATCAAAAATCCTTAATTCACCTTCAATAATTTAGTAGTTAACTCTAGAAATCTCCCCCTCTTCTCAATTTGATGAGAGGCTTGGATTGAAGCAAGATCATCTGAGAGCTAGGAAAATTAGTCATGGCATCTTTGGTAGCCTCTATGGGACTTAAAGATCAAATCGCTAGCATTAGATTGCATCTTGAAAGCTTCTAGATTACTAATTTGCGAAGATACCCTCCATAAAGAGCTCTTCTTCTTGGCCACAATCCTTGTCCTTCAATTTAGTTATAAATACGAGGCATGAGAAGCCATTGGGGCATTCCAAACAGAGAGGAGAGGCCCTTCTTAGGAGTATAGAGTGAGAGGAAGTGGGCAAGAGAAGCACGAGGACAGGAACCCTTCTCACAAAGACAAGGAAGAGGATACTCTGCACGCTCTTGAATTCAAATCCCCCATCCTTTCTATCCTATTTCTTTGTGGAATCAAGACTCTTCTCGAGTTTTCTAAAATCTTAGTGATCACCTTTCCCCATAAATCAAACTTTCGTCAATCTAATTACCCCCAAGCTCCTTCGCCAAGATCCCCTTTTCAATACTTGCAATTAAAGACCATGGCCTTGAAGAAGAAAGTTACGAAGATCATGGAGGCAGGAGCTGCCAATAACACTGCAGACACAATTACTACAAACATAATGGCAAGTACGGGTATTACAAACAAAGCTCTGAATACCATCAACCAAGCACTTGTCATGGATCTTCAAGTACTATTTAAAAAAAAAGCTAGCAGGCCTTCGTCCCATGAACATGCAATAAAAGCTGCATTCGTGAAATAACATTTTATTCAATTCTTGCATATAATCTTTTTGTTACTCTATTTTTGTGTCGTGAATTAAAGGCGTGTAATGAATGTGTATTAGGAGATAATTCAAAGAAGTTGTTTTTATATGTTGAACTTAAAGTGGTAGGTAATTAGGTAACTAAAAACTACTCTCTCAAAGAAAGTGGGAGGATGGACCCTCAACAAATCTAGACCTATGGTTGGGTGGTCTCGATAAGTCGAGAGCTTTCCTAAGAAGGAATAAAAATCACTTTTTTTGATAGACCTTTAGAGATTAGAAAGGTTGGCTCACATCACTTTAGAACCCTAAGTAGAAGGGATTAAAGTGTCATACTTCTCCCATTCTCTTGAATCCAACACAACGTAAGTCCGCTTCAATTAGAAATTTCTATAGGAGATGGAATCTCAAACCTCTAATACTATTCAACCATTAGTAATAGATTTGACCAGAAAGACTCAGGTCTATCCTCGTGGGACCGGCCAAAACTTTGACTATGGGATAGACCTAAGAGAGCCTAGTAAGCAAACTCCAGGATTTTTATGAAAATCCTAGACGACACTTCTTGGGACATCTCTTGATGGACTACTAAGAGCAACCTACCAAGGAAAGCTCGAGTGGGCAAGTTACAAGAAGGGTGTTTGACATATTGAGAGAGCATCGACTCTTTGTTTGCTAAGGAGAGCAAATGTATCTTCATGTAGACATTTGTGGAGTACTTGGGACACATTGTGAGCAAAAATGGCATACAGGCTGACCCGAAGAAAATGCAATGTGTTAGAGATTGGCCTACTTAGTCCACCACCACTTCATTGCATGGCTTGGTCTCTCTTCATTCTATAGACGCTTCATTAAGCACTATGCCACCATTGTAGTACCTTTGATTGATCACTTAAAAAGGGATTCATTCTTTTGGGATGCCACTACTGACCATAGCTTTAGGCCGTTAAAGGACACACCCCCATCATGGTTTACTATTCATTGTGATGCCAATGGCGACAGGGGTATTGGTGTAGTATTGCTGCAAGAGCATGGTGTGATTGCATTTGAGAGCCGCAAGCTTGATGATAAGGAGAGGCAGTGAATGTGTATGACTAGGAGATGTTGGCATTCCTTCATGCTATCAAGAAATGGAACCACTATTTGTATGGCAGCTGCTTCCAAGTAAAAAGTGACCCTTGCGTCCTCCAATACTTCTTGACTTAGTCTACTTTGACTCCTAAGCAAAGACGATGGGTGGCAATATTACAAAACTATGACTTTGATATTTCTCACACTCGAGGCAAATATAATATAGTGGCTAATTCACTCTCTCGGATGTGGGCGTGCAAAGTATCCTCTATTTCAGAGTTGCATAGTGACTTAATTGAAGAGCTTCATGAAGCTTATTTATTAGACCATAACTTCAGCCACATCTTCCAAAAATTACAGCATGGGGTCATAGCTAAAAACTCTCAATATCAGCTAAAGCATGGCCTTATTCAGTCTCATGGCAAGATCTCCATCCTACACACTTCCCCCTTCACACAGAAGATAATGGAAGAGATGCATTATTGCCTCATTACTCGTCATTTGGATGTTTTCAAAATATATGACAAGACTTACAAGAGCTTTTATTTGAAATACTTATGGAGGGATGTCAAGGACTTTGTGACCAAATGTGTCCCATGTTAGTAGAACAAGGACAACACACTCAAGCCTGTTGGTCTCTTGCAGCCCCTCCCTATTCCTGAAGGGAAATGGACTCATATCACAATGGACTTCATCACTGGCCTCCCCGTGACCAAGAAAGGTTGGAACAATATCTGTGTGGTAGTTGACTGCCTCACCAAAGATGCCCACTTTATCCCATCTAATACCCAATACACTGCCTCTCAAGTGGCCACTCAGTTTATGGAATATGTCTTCAAGTTGCATAGATGACTACAAGTCATAGTAGATAATTGGGATGCTAAGTTTATGAGAAAATTTTGGCAAATAGTTTTCACATCTATGAGTACCAATCTTGCCCCATCCATTGCATACCACCCTCAGACTGATGGCTAGACTAAAAGAGTAAATGAATGGCTTGAGACATATTTGCGACACTTTTACCATGATGTACAACATAGTTGGGATAAGTGGCTCCACTTGGCTGAGTTTGCCTATAACAACTCCACCCACTTTAGCATTGGATTTTCTCATTTTTAGGCCGTAGATGGGTATAAGATCCCCCTCCCTATAGTCTTATTCAATGATAAGATCAACCCTCAGAGTCAAGCCGAGTTGGATCGCATGCATGCCCTACTTCAGTAATGCAAAGTAAATATTCAAAAGGGACACAAAATCACATGAATCTCTATGCTGATGAGAAAAGAAGTCATTTGGGATTCTAGGAAGGGAAACTGGTCCTCTTGAAAGTGCCCAAGTCCCGTTACTCCACTCTCAAAGAGGGCAGTAGGAATAAGCTAGTCCATCACTTTTATGGCCCCTATCGGATCCTAAAGAGAGTTGGTGACTTGTTCTACCAATTAGAGCTTCCTCCCAGTACCAAAATCCACAATGTGTTTCATGTCATCTAGCTGGAACTCTTCATGGGAACCTCAGTGGACTATGTGGAAGAACTTTCCCCCATAGATAAAGAAGATATCATTTAGTATATCCCTGAGGCAATCATTGGGCAATGAGGTAATCACTTAAGGTCTCAATCCATCAAGGAATACTTCATCAAATGGAAAGGCCTACCCTTGGAAGAATCCTCATGGCACCCATTCACCATTATCAATGAATTTTGTCACCTTCAAGAGGCCCAATGGACTGAAGACTAGCTAGTTATGCCCCTGTTTGACCACCCCCCTGCTGCTTGTAGTCTGCACGCTATTTTAGAATAATTTTGTACTTGCTCAAAACTGAGGAATATGCATTCTACCTGGCTAAAAGTGCTTTTCATAAGCTTTGTTTCAACATGTGGTATGCCCCATTTGAAGTAGCCTATCAAAAGTTATGAGAATTTTACCTCAGTAGGCTTGTCATGGACAACATACTATCCCTAGTCTCTTTACCCACCAATTTCCATTGTAATGTGGCCGAGAGTAGTACTCTGCACCCTACTCCCTAAACCCACCCATCACTCCCCTCTGAGTCCTTTTCATTTTTTGAGGGAAAAACCTTTTGGGTGGGGATGGATTGTAACAAGCTGGATACATGGAAACTAGGGATTAGACACCTAGTGACACTGACCAATGTATATAAGGTGTAAGAGTCCTAGATTAGGGAAACAAGTTATTATCAAGAACATACTCTTCACCTTTATCTCCAGCTTCCATGACTTCCTCCTTCTTTCTCCCCTCTTTTTTGTCTTTCTCTCTCCTCTTCTAGTCTTCCTTTCTCTCCTTCTTGCTCTTTCTCTCTCTTCAGCTTTGTCTCCCCTCTCCTCTTAGCTTCATTCATTACAAGGTCATCCTAAGATTCATCTTACATTGGTGAAGAAGGGTCTGCATTATTTCAAATTCTTCTTTCCCATGAGGATTAATTTTCTCATTGAAAATGATTGTGGGCGTAAGGGCACCTTATAACCATACATAGCCTCAAAGGGTGAAATTCCAATACTAGTATGAGTAGAGTTAGTATAGGCAAACTCAACCAAATGCAACCAAGAATCCCATGAATGCTACACATCATGATAAAAATGGTGAAGGTAAGTCTCCAACCACTTGTCTACCCTTTCTGTCCAGCCATCAACTTGTGAATGATAGTCAATAGAAGGGTCCAATTTAGTGCCCATAGAGCTTAATACTATTTGGCAAAAGTTATCATGAACTTTGAATCTATGTCATGCATATTACCTGTGGTAATCCATGTAATCTAAAGATCTACTCCATAAACTAAATATCCACCTGTGAAGCAGTGAGAATAGTGTTTTGGTAAAAATAAATGGGCTATCTTGGTGAGTCTATCTACCAACACATATATACTATTCCATCCCTTTTTGGTAGTAGAAAAACCAATAATGAAATCCATGGTAATGTGAGTCCACTTTCCCTCAAGAATATGTAGTGGATGTAGTAAATCACCTAGCTTATGGGTGTTGTCATTGTTCTGTTGACAAGGCATACAGTTCATGAAAAAATCTTTAACATATTTTCACAATCCTTTCCAATAAAGGCTTTTGCTTATATAGGTTTTAAAAACTCCAAAATCTCCAGCTAAAGACAAAGAATGCATCTCCTCCATAATTTTCCGTATAAAAGAAGAAGTAGAGGGAATAACAATCTTGCCATTTAACTAGATTAGGCCATTTTAAAGCTGATAATGTGAGTTTGATTCCATGAGACCTTGTTGTAATTTCTAAAAAACATGGTTGAGCTCATCATCCAAAAGAAACTATTCATGTAATTCTTCAATCTAGTCACTATGTAGCTCAATCATAGCTAAAACATTACATGCCCACATGTGAGAAAGAGAATCAGCTACTACATTGTCTTTGCCCCTCGTATGAGTGATGTCAAAATCATAATTGTGTAGAGTAGCTATCCAACTATAGTGCTTAGGAGTAAGATTGGAATGAGTGAGGAAATACTTTAGGATCTTGTGATCACTTTCAACTCTAAATCGACTGTCATACAAATAATGGTATCACTTCTTACTCGCATGTAAGATAGCCAACATCTCTTGGTCATAGACATTTATAGCCATTTCCTTATTTGTAAGCTTGTGACTTTCAAAGGCAATAACTCCATGCTCATGTAACAAAATAGCCCCTATGCCAGGGCCATTAGAATTACAATATATGGTAAACTCATTCAAAAAATTCAAGCATACTAAAATAGGAGCAGAAGTAAGGAGTTTCATTAACTAGTTAAAGGTAGCATCTACAAGTGCATCCCAAAAGAAAGCTTCATTCTTCAACTTGTTAGTCAAAGGAGTTGCAATAGCTACATAATACTTAGTAAATCGGTGATAAAATGAGGATAGACCAAGAAACCCTCTAAGTGAGGTAGTGGTAGTAGGTGTTGGCCAATCTTTAACACACTACACCTTCTTAGGGTCAGCCTATATCCTTTTTCATTGACAATATGACCCAAGTACTCCACCATAGTCTACATGAAAGAGCACTTCTTCTCCTTAGCAAAAATTTTGTGATGCCTCAACACATCAAAAACCTTCCTCATATGTGATAAATGGTCATGTAGAGTCTTGTTATAAATCAATATGTCATTAAAGAAAACTAGGACAAATTGAAAGAGGAAAGGCTGCAAAATATTGTTAATCAAACTCTAAAAGGTAGCTGAAGAATTAATAAGCCCAAATGCCATAAGTAAAAAATGGTTATAGCCCTTGATCAGTCCTAAAGGTAGTATGAACTAAATTACCCTCTCACATATGGATCTAATGATACCTTGAACTCAAGTCAATCTTGGTAAATAATCTAGCCCCCTTGAGCTCATCAAGAAAATCATTAACTTTGGGTATTAGGTATTTGTTCTTCAATGAGATCTTGTTCAGATCCCTATAGTCAATACATATCCTCAAGGATCTCTCTTTCTTCTTCACTAACAAGACCAAAGATGCATAAGCTGAGAACTAGGTTCAATGAGGCCCATCTCTAGAAGCTCCTTGATTTGCTTGGCTACTTCTTCATGCTCACACTTAGACAATTTGTAGAGTGGCTTATTGATTTGCTTTGAGTTTGGCTCCAGATAAATAGGGTAATCCACCACTGCTCTCTTAGGAGGTAATGAAGTAGATACTTCAAACAAATCCCTATATTCCTCAAGAAGAGTTTTCAAATCTGGATGATCTATTGAAGCTTTAGACTAATCTTCAATCTCTTTATTCAAGTGAAAAATAAAAAATTGTGAACACCTCTTGTACTCCTTGATTTGTTGAATGGTGATAAGATAAAATCATATTTACTAGAGATTCTATGTAAATGGCATACACCCTATTTTAACCTATAAGTACCCTGTTTCCACATGTGAGAGCAAGATGGTAGTACTCAGGACTTCCAAAACCTATGGGGAGTTGGATAGGACCTCTAAAAACATGTAGTACCTGCATTTGTACTTCAATGATGAAGATGGTGCCTATAATAACCTGTATATAACTTGTAGTGTCCTGCAAAATCTCTCTTTTGCCCTTTTTGATCTTCAATGTACTTGAGTCTTTGATAGTGCTTCCATATTTAAATTTTCAATTGCTATATATGTGTGAGGGATGAAATGATAGTACAGACTCCCTAGATGGTGGGCTTTGAATCACTGGGAAGTTGGCAAAGTCCCCCTCCCCCCTTTAATAGTGGGGGAGGGTCACCTCTCTATTGTCCCACTATCTCCCTCAACATCCACCTTTTTCCTCAATGGGAATATCAACATGGTAGTAACACGCTACTCTGATCAATTAGCATGATATGAATTATTGAACTATTCATTCATCTCTTTCCATGAAATGCAAGAGGATTGAAATTGACAAAATGAATAGGGAGAGGGTCTTACCACGCAAGCAGTGACTCACTGGTGACTTACCCTTTACAATGGATTATGATATATTTTTCCATGAATTAAACAATCATTAGTAAATCAATGGATTAGAGTAAGCAAACTAATCAATGAATTGGGCTTTAATCAATGGGATTGAATGTTATGCTAAAACTTCAAGCAAGAGCTTCTAATTCACTGTTTGAATCGAGTAATCAATGCATTCCATGAATGTGATTATTTAAGCAATGATGGGCTGAGGTTTGATGGAAAATTTACATTTTTTAATCTCTCAAACAATCGGATGAAGCCCACCAATTGGATGAATGAGAGAGATTAAGAATTGAAGAAAATACCTCTTGTTAGCTTGACGAAGGCTTGAATAATCCCCAAATGCTTGATGAAGCCTCTGGTTGCTCAATGTTACTGAAATAATTTGCAATACTTGTGCATTTAATGCTTAGAAGAAAATTTCAAACTTCAAAAGCTTAAGATTGAAGCACTAAACCTGTTAACCCATATCTTGACTCCATATAAGCTCTTGAGGTTGAATCTTGACCATTCTTGCTTAATCCTTGCAATTTCTTCAAGAATCTTTACTAAAATGAATCCTAGATTGAAATGATAAAGGATCTTAAAGAAATTGAATCTTGAGATGAAGCTTTCATGGCTGTCCATGGACTATACAATTAGGGTCTCAAGAGAGCTTGAAGATGAAGAATGGAGTGAAAATCTTGATGATTACTGAGGGATTCCACTTGCTAAATATTGGAGAAATCAAGCTTTGATGAAAATCAATAAGGGAAGAGAGATATTGAGCAAGAATTAGGCCAAAAATTGCATCACAATTTTTGAGGCTATTTTGTCTACCTAGACAACAATGATCCCTTCAGAATGGTTGTAGGCTTGAAGCCTGTGAGATAAAGAAATTGATTGTCAACTTGGATAAAGTTTTAAGGTTCAGATTTGTGTGGTAAGAAGAGATATTGAATAAAAACTCTATGGAACCTATAGGAAAGCTCCAAGAAAGGGGAAAGAGAACCCTCTCCTTGAAAAGTAACCACAGTTTGTTTCTCTTCCAAGTCCGGTTAGCTCCTATTTGACCAAGTTACCTTCAAATTAGACTGTAATGGATGCATGACTTAGTATCTTAGCCACGACTTGGCAAAATCTCTCCAAGATCTTTGTCAAAGCCCCAAGATTAGTCTATGCTTCAAGTAGAACTCCTACAAGTACTTGCCAGGTGACTCTTGTATCTATTGTGCAAGATTTAATGGAGAAAAATTGGAGAAAATAAAATTGAAATGATAAAATAAAATGGACCAAAATCCTAGGCTCTGATAACACTTGTCAAGGAGAAAATTGAGAGGTGAGAGAAAGAAGAGCAGAGGAGAGAAAAAGAAGAACGAGGAGAGAGAAATACTAGAAATGAAGAGAGAAAGACAAGAAAGAAGAGAGAAGTGATAGATACTGTGAACAAGAAGATGAGGTAAGAGACAATAAATATATTAATGTTCAAAATATGTGAAATTTTATTTGTCTCTCCCTTTTATACCTATTGCAATATGACAAGGTATTATTAATAATTCCACACCAAACATATCTTCTTCCCAACTTCTTATAGAGTTCACTTGTTTGGGGTGTGTTTCAAGATTTATTTCCTATTCTTCTTTCCTTTTCATAGTTAATACAGTTTTGGCTATGGATTCCCCCAATTTTTAGAGTTTAGGAGTATTTGCTTTTAATTCCTTGGATAAAAATAAGCTAGACTAGGACTCCCTCTTTTACAAAATTTGGGGCATTGACCTCCATTTTTGGATCTTAACTCACTTGAAAGAATAACTAAATATATTTATCCATGCCTCAATAGCTTCAATTTGCAAATTACTTGTGAGCATAAACTTAAACTCAAGTGTATACAATTTTCAAGCTATGTCCTAGTATAACATCATCCTCAACACTATTCTCAACACATTCACCATGCTTATCAACTTTGATGGGAGGCCTAGATACATAGGAAAATGTAATCTTACCTAGAAGTTGAGTTGTAGCTTGTAGCCAAATATCACCAAGCTTAAAGAGTTGCATTCCCTCTATACCCTTGGTTTGGCTATATGAGTGAAAGGGGCATTAGAAAATGAGCAATAGAATATATAAGAAATCAATACAAAAGTAATATGCATTTACGTAAGTTTTTATACTATTGATTTCATAATAGCCATTTTCTGGGTAGTTTGTATCAATATCTAGATGATATAATGATATACACAACAATTAGCCATGGGTTACTAAACTCTTGGAATGTGAACATGCTAAATTAGGGAGATTTAGAGCTAGATAGACCCTTCAATAAGAGTTTTCTAGATATGCATAATGTGACTTTGTGAAATAATAAAGCCATATGGGATTGAGTTGAAGACCTTGCACATGTTCCATAGCACATAATTGGTGATTTTTGGAGCCTTCTCAAAAAGTGACAAGACCTAAAAACATATTGAAGATTATAGTAATCATAGAGAATAAGTATTTCTACCAACCAATAGATTTTTCATTATAAATCTCACTATGGTGCTATATTATGACATTTAGAAATATATGTGCTCATAATTGGTCATAAATAAGTAAAGGAGTTTTAATCATTTCTAGAACAATGAGAATTCAAGAAAGAGTCTCCATGTTTGATAGGTCACTTTTAATGAGATGTTTGAGACTTTTATATAACTCAAGGAAATTCCTAGCATCAAGATTGGGTGGTTCCTAGTAACTCAAAATATGAGGGGTGCACCTCAAAAAATATATGCGTACAAAGTAAGATAAAAAAATGATTAGTTTATTGGGAATAATTGGTTGAATCTATATATCTACATTTACAAAAAAAAAAATTGATTGCAATTTTTAAAAACTCATAATCTCCTTAGAAGAAGGGCTCATTTTATTTGCTTATAACATGTAAGGAAATGGGTTTTTTAAATACCATTTGAATGCACTTTGTATAGAAGGTTTCTCTTAAAGATGCAACCTTGAGCTCAAACTCTATAATTTTTTGCAAATGTGGAAAATTTGCCTTCCTATATTCGGTGATGCTCTCTCCATTACAAAGGTATTGTAAAGAAAATAGTTGCATTAGAAAGTTTATATTGTCTTACTATGATATGTTCATGTTGAGAATCTTAACTTGCTATATTTTCTTCCATAGTGTTATATCTTCCTTTTTTTTGTCATCTAGGAACTTTGCTAAGTGATTAAGCTCCTTCTTGAAAAAGAAAACTCTTCCAGATGAACTCTACTAGACTCTCATGCTCATTATTTATATAAATTTTTACATTTCCCTTAGAGGTACTTAATTTTGTTGTGCTATGTGTGTTTCATTTACATCATTACATGTAATGACTTGTTTCTAGATTTGAACCAACATTGGAGAAGGAAGTATTGCAAGCAACTTCTCTTCACTTACAACACAATTTTTCCTACAAAGTTAACAAGATGTTATGTGATGCAAATATTCCACTAATGTCCTAGGGGATCCTTGTCAGTGATAGCATGTAAGGACCATTAGTTATTCCATAAAGAATCCAAATGTTAATAAAGTTATAACTATGCACAATGATAGTTTCAGATTGAATGTATTGGTACTATAGAATCAGTAATGATCCAAACTAAAGTTATCAGAGCTAATATTGGCATGTTCCATTGGATTTAACAAGTGGCTAAGTTAGAGCTTCAACCAATAAGTGGGTAGACCACACTTTCTTGAGCCAAAAAACATTATGTGCTAAATATTTTCTCAACTATAGATCACATTCAAAAACTTGCTTTGAAACTAGTAATAAGTAATGTATTCATAGTTAATAGAGTGTGCACACTTGGTCATGATCTAGACTTTCGTCAACCCCCACCACATTGTATATGCTTTTTGGCTTCTAGAATAGGCCCAAAATAGAAGACCAACATTTTGACATTTGCACAAAATGAAATTATTAGTGGAATTTCACTTCCCTATGAGATTTCTTATGGTATATTCAGTTGATGTATTTTCTCTCATTAAAAAATAAAATGGAAACATACATTTAGACTTCCAGTAGTTTAGTTCGTTTAGTCTTGCAATCCATGTAATTAGTTGATAAGCTTCTAGCATGAGATGAATTCTGTGTCATGTGCATATCAAAATTGACTTACACAATGAACAACAAAGTAACTAGGACAAACTAAAAGTATCAAGCCCAAATTACTCAATGGAATAAAGTGAGTGGGACTAATAAAATCCATTTTCTATATGTACCAAGCATAGCTGAAAAACCATGTTTGTTGAAGTACCTTCTAATGTGTACTACCGTTTTGCAAATCCTTTTGTCTTGGGTTGTCTTAGCATTACATGTATCATATTATTCAAAGAGAACATTACTTTTACTTTATTGAACCCTAAGGAGACTCTTTACCATGGAGGTAAAAATATGTTTTAGTACTTGAAAAGGGTAACTTAATGAGCTAAAAGTATGCTATATAATTGAGTCTTCCACTTTATGGTAAAGCAATAAATCTAAGGTATGGGTATGGAAAAATCAATGCTATATTAAATGGAAATATTTTCACAACTATAGCAATAAAAATATTTTAAGAATCAAAGAGTCTTTGGCAACTGTTTATGATGCATTGTATGCATCAAGGAGGACCTTTTTTTTCTTGTGTATGCAATGGGGAATCTTCAGCCTCGAATCTATTAGGAAAAAGTAAGGATCTTATAGGTACAATTGCTCCAATGAACTATCCTAATCATCTAAGAATAATGGACTGTGAAAAAGCAAAAGAAGCATAGGAAACTTTACATTCTTGTCCTTGGGATTGTTGATTTGGACATTGGTGAGATTTTCTAAAAAATAGTCATACATCATAGCACGAGGCAAACTAAAGTGGAAGAGACCACATGGCAAATTTTGATTTGACAAAGTGGAGAGCCAAAATGTTAGATTGAAAAGGAATAAATGAAATAATGTGAGGTAAAGCTATGATGGACAATAGTACGTGAGATGTAGTAATTTAAAAAAAAAGTGGATTAAAGGTCTGGTGCAATAATGTGAAACAAATGGATATAGTTACCTTTGAGTTGATGCAAAACAATTAGATATAGTCACCTTTGAGTTACACCATGGACATACCATCATTGGTCCCTATTTTTTTCCCTAAATAGTGACTTGAAAGGCACTTTGGGTATATAGCACATATACTTGTCTAAGCAACTACATAGCACAATTCGAAACTATTGAGATAAATCTACAAGTCTATCTCTATATTCAATATAATTAAGAAATAAAAATGAAGAAATATTCTCTATGAGTTATGGATAGAAGGAAGTTTGTGAGATGCTTAACCATTTTGAGAGTTATTTTTTGCAAGATATTGATAGGCACGGTAGGTGTACATTTTGCTTATTAAGTCTTTGTTAGGTCCTATATTAAATGAGCCACACAAATAGTTGGATAAATAGGTCTCAATACTTATTTTAGAGTTGAGGCAAACCCTTAGGGCGATCACAATATTTTAATTATATAAGCTAATGAGTATTTAGATGGTTTTAAGTTGTAATATATAAGTCTAAAGGAAATGTAGTTGCACATAATATTTTAAAGGAAGAATAGCTAAATCCAAGGAGGAAAAAGAGTACATAGGGAGATCCTTTAAGTAGCACAATATTTTCTACATAGGGAGATCCTTCAAGTAGCACAATATTTTCTACATATGACAAGACACTAGAATACCTCAAACATATATACAATGGATTTATTTATAGGGCATTGTACACACATGGTATAGTTAGTTTCTTAACAATAACTACATTAGGTGGAAGCCCTACTAAGGCTTGTGTGTATAATGGTGGGGTTCAAATGCTAATGAAGCACATTCTATGAAATGTGGGATACAAATGCCAAGGGAGAACATTCTATGGAATGGGGGATTTAAAATAGCTTATGTAATTTTAAAAGACCCAATTTCATATGACTTAAGAAAGAACTTGGTCTCTCACTTTTCAAGATCAGATTCCAACAATGATCTTATGATGGCTTGGATTTTCACTTAAAATGGTACAACTAGTTAATTTGAGCTAATGGAGGGGGGTGTGCTCATTACATATATACCTTACTACCATGTGCATTCAATGCCTAATTAAAAAACACTTTATGTGCAAATTAATCATGAATAAAAGACATAATTTTCTTGTTTACCTTGTGAACATCCTTATTAAATGAAAGTCTTAACTCCCCACTTCATTGTAAGATAATGAAATTTACCTTTCAAGCAAGATTAATTTTTTTTTGTGTCTTTTTATTTTAGTCTATATTGTTCCATTAACCTTGCAAACTATGTTTGGGTACTCTGTGTAGATATGTTTCCATCAATGTGTGGAATGGTAGCCACTCAAGCCATTCACAAGTACATTCAATGCCATGTATGTTGAATTTGGTAACCTTATCTACCCTCCCTACTTGTCAATTATCCTTTTCCATTACAAAGAATTTCTATTTTTATTTATAGCTTACATTTTTCCAACAAATTAACAAGCATTTGGAAGGTTGGACAAGCTTTCATCACTTGATCTCAATGGACTGAGAAATTGGGATAAGTTAGATGATGGAACCATCTAGAGCTTCAAGTTATTCAAAGTTTTACAAAGAATGGAGAATATCAAGTAGAGAGTTAGTTTTTCTTGTTCATCCCATTCATGTTTTTAAATAAATTTTCTATGCAAAAAGATTCCAAAGAATAAAAACAATGTGGTTGTGTAGGAAATTCTTAGTTAGCACATTAGTTGAAATATTTGGAGCAGATTGGAAGTCAATGGAGAAAGTAGAAAATGGCAATTTATTTATTTGCATTTAGAGGATCTCATTACCTTATCATAAAATATTCTAAGGCAACCACTAAATCTTTCTTTCCAGTATAGAAAATGGAAGAATACTAAGGGTGCATGGGTGTCTTTGGACTTTGAGAAAAGAAAATGTCATTGTACTATGACTATCTACTTGGAGGCTAAGACTCCATGTAGGATCTTCTTTCGAGCATTTTATGGGTGTTTTCTAGGGTGCTTTGAGGGGTATTAATGGACTCTTTCTTAGGCCCTTTGCTTGGGCTTCCTCCTTGGGAGCCTTCTACCCTTCCTTGTCTTGTGCACTTTTTGAGCCTAGTTTTTCATCCCTTGTCTAATTTTTAATTAGTTTTTTCTTAAATTTCATTAGTGATCCTCTTGCCATTCTTTTTGGAGCTATCTTCTTGGCTATAGTTGTGTCAGGTGCCTACCTAATAGTTCCCTAGCTAGCACGTTTTAGTGGTCCATCGGGGAACTATCCTAGATGGTTTCTCCCGGCACTCGCAAGAATGCACAGGGCATATCGTTTAGGTTCCCAAAGTCCACCCCGTAACGGAAGGTACCGGCCGTTCCCATGAGGATCAACTTGCAAGCTCGAGGTCCTAACTTGACAATTGAGGTTTTGATGTATCAGCTAACTCCATCGGAGGTGTCCCATAAGGGCTTCTTGTCCAAAATCGTAGTTACCCTTGCTTCATGGAGTGCAACGCTTTTTTCCAGCAACTAGTTAGGATTCAAGGAATCTTAATGGAGTTTTGGTAGCACAGCCGCTACACCTTTCCCCTAAGATAATTATTGATCAAGGTTTTAAGATCTGACCCTAGGTAAGTCAATGCTCAGATCTACCTAATTTCTCCTAATTAATGTTTCATTCAATCTCTTGAAAGAAGCTCCCAGCTTACCGGGACCACCCATTTGTAGGACGGATTCGTCAAGGATCGCGCCCACCCGCTTCCCACAAACAATTTTATTTAGTTTTCTAATTACCTATCACATTAAGTTATGACATATAAAATAAGCTTTGTTAATTAACCCATTATCATAGGTTCCTTCGCTTAATTTTATGACACAACACAAAGACAAGGAAAAACAATCTTTTGGCAAAACATATTTATTTATTATTTTGCAAAAGTTATTTACAATGCTTTTTCCCTTTTGCCTATGCAGACGTTAAAACCTCTGTTCATCAAAAAATCTATTTTGTCTGTGCACAAGAAAGCAAACCCTCCAAGATTTTTGTCCCTTCATTAGTACCGGTGGGGACTCTAGGATCCCATCCTGATTCACGTGAGGGTCAGGCAGTTCCGAGGAGCGATCGATGGGGACTCTAGGATCCCATCTTGATTCGCGTGAGGGTCAGGCAGTTCCTAGGAGCAATCGAGAGACGGCCAGAGCTCCCTGGCATTCCCGCCTCCTCCTGCCTAATGGATTCCTCACTAAGTGACCTCTTACCATCAAGGCCGGTCCAAAGCTCCTCGTGGCGGTACAAAACAATCCCCCTTGGAGTAGGGTTTCGCATCTAGCTATGGGGGAGGCATATCGCGATCTTTCCTCTTATTATCTTGATTATATATTTACAATGAGATCTAACTGCTACAAGCACAATTAATCATTCTTTGCAACCATCAATACATGCACAAATAAAAAAAATAAACGACAGCAAGTGTTTTTAGCATAGGAAGCAACCCACCCAATTCTAGGGTTTCTTTTTTAAGGTCCCACCTTATTCTTAGGGTTTTGATTCTTGCTTGCAACTCTTTTTTCCGGATCCGCAAGTTATTTCGCGAATCTGAAGTCTATTTTATTCTTATGAAAACTTGGTATTTTTGCCCTAAAGATAATATGGGCATTTATACCTATGGCAGGCAATTCATGCGTTGCCTTGCCCTAACCCACACTTAGCAAGATTTCAAATGCTTTTCCAAGTCTATTTAGACATTAGAATTTGTATCGACAAATTCCTATGAATGTCCAATAAGTCTTATAGACTTTCGATATTTCTTTAATTTCTTGATACTGATAGTTTAAGGGTTGTTGAGTATTTCATAGTTGTTTTTGCTTCAACATCCTCGATATTTTAGGTAAGGTTTTCTCATTGATTCATATGTGGGTTGACTCATGATATTGACGCTCTCGCTAATGTAACCATTAATATTAACATTGTGTGTGTTTTCAGTAAGAAAATAATTTTTATTTTATTCTGCTCATATTCTATGGTTTAATCGACCATGTTTGATCATTTGTCGAACTTTCAACATTATCTGTAGGAAGATCAATTTTCATTTAGCTATGTCATAAATGCAATGCTAATTGTTTTTTTGAAAACTTTATTCTAAGCAATGCAAAAATCATAAGTGTAAATTTTCTTTCATCTTTCAGACATCAAATTATATTACTATGCACCTAATTTATGCGTGTCTGGTATATATTTTCCTATACAATTTTCTGGTGATTTAATGCATTGATTATTTCATGATATTATCTAAATGATTTTCTATAAATTATTATAAGAGTCATATACATCTATTTATCATTAGCAAAATGAAATAGAGATAGTCACTTTTAGGGAAAAATTATAAAATATTCCCTTCCTTAACACAGTCTATCTTTTTTTAGTTATTATAATCACACGCGTGTTGGCTAGTTGTCAAGAGCTAAGTAAGCTTGATAAAAAATACTGTTTGAGTGCCTACTTGTTGGATGGTGGCATGGGGATGATTTTAAAATGCTTTCTCTCCCTCCAAGCATAAAAAAGGTCATGATTTTTGGCTTATTTTTTCAAAAACCTCTTTTCTTCATCAAAACGACCTCATCTGGTAGTTTTTGGCCAAGTTACCTCATGACTTATCTAGTTTATAAAGTCATGCCATACTCTTTGATACTTAACTTACTCAATATCATGCTTGTTCTTACGCGTTCTTTGTCTAGCGATTAAGGCTTTTGCAATTTGTCTTGCCATTGCAAAATCAATGTGATCTTTGATGCATTAAATGGAATCAGGAATGCCAAATCAAATATAATGCGGGAAATATTATGATCAAGCCATCGTAATATTATTTATGAGGTATATTTACTTTTTTGTTGGCTAGGTTCAATGAGGCGTCTTCTCATGTCGGATTGCAGAATTGATTTAATGCAAGATTTGATATTACATGCGGTCACTTATGTGATAACTCAACAATTAATTTTTAAAACATTTCAAGCCTGAATTTGTTTTATGAAGTGTTATGGCAGGAATATTACAAGTTGGCTTCTTGCTTGTAGCATGCTTCTTAGATGTAGCATGTTTCTTGCCTATAATAGGCTTCTTAGATGCAATTGGCTTCTTAATTGCAAGTGGCTTCTCACTTGAGTATGCTTCTTAGCTATAGATGGTTTCTTAGCTAACGCATCTCTTTACATTTGTAAAGAACTAAGGTCTAGAGGAACTCAACATGCCTATCAAGAAGAACTTTAATTGCTTGAGTTCTTACTAGCCAAACATAGTCTTCTTTGTAGTAGTCCTATGTAAACTTGGAAAATTATAGTAATAATATTTAAGAGATAGTTTTTATATTGGAAAGTAGTATGCCGATATCTTACAATAATTCTTTATCTCTAACCATGAACTTTGCATCCAAAAATATTAGGGAACTCACAATAGCCTTGCATCCATATGAGGATGTAAACTCTTAGGATTCTACAAAAACTCCAGAATCACAAATAAATTTATACTTACATTATCACATCTTCATGGAAACCGTGGATGGAATTTATTAAACATATTTTCTTGAACTTAAGATCCAAAAATGTAGTATTATGGTGTTTTGCATGGATCCAAATTTAGAGGTAAGTTAAATAAGTTAAACTATTTTTCAATTCTAACATGTTCAAAAAGCATTATGTGAATATTAAACTTATCCCTCATGATAAGAAATAATGATAAATTGGACTTTCTTAGGCTTTAATCCTTGCAAGAAAATTTCAAAACTATTTGTATTTCCTTGGTAGAGACTAGAGGGTCCATAATTTTTTTAAAAAAACTTCTCAAGTGGTAGCATAAGATTCAAACCTTCAAACAAAAATGAAAATATTATAAGATAGGACTCATGACTTATAAGATATCATTAGAAATTATTTCATATTTTCTCGAAAGAAGACCCTCCACTTGTGGCCAACAAACAAAATAAAAATGCAACAAACGTTTGCAAAAATTTGTCTAGACTACCTCCCTACAAACCATGAGGTCTTGATCAATTTTTGCACACTTAAAGTGTCTTTCTCTAGTTATACAATGATGACCAGGAAATATGTGCAAATAAAGGCACAAAAATGTGCTCACATGGAAACAACTTTTTGTAAAATGACTCATTGCAATTGTACCTCTTTGTCAAAAATCAAATATGAAGCAATGTAAAATGTGTAGTCCAAAAGGCTCACATTAAAAAAATGTTGAAAGGAAAGGAAAGGTCAAATCTTTTGTCTCATGCTAAAAAAATTGAAAGGTCCTTAGACCTTAGCCAATGTATGCAAATTTGAATTTCATAATTCAAGAAAGGAAAAGGAGGTGGTTGTATCCGTGGGATTTGGGGAGGTGGGAGGTTGAGGTGGTTACACCCTCTCTCTTCCTTTATCTTCTCTTGTCACGGTTCATTTCTCCCTCTCTCATTTTGGCACAACTCTCATCTTTCTTGTTCTTGCTTTCCTCTCTTGTGCTTCATGCTCATTTCTAATGGAGAGTGAGGAAGAGGAAGAGGGTGAGGATGGAAGAATGGTTCAATTTCTTGTGTGCCTTCCTCTTGTGTGTTTTGAGGATATGGATTCTTGGTGAGAATGAGAGTTTTCTTGCAGGTTTTCATGGCCAGCAATGTATTTGCAGCCTCTACCTAGCCGGTTCGTGGTTCTATTTGTGCCGTGGTAGGGTGCTCTTCATTTGGTGCACCGATCGGGAATGGAGGTGGCCATGGAGCTTGTAAGAGAAGGATTTGCAACCATATTTTGGGCCATGGAAAGATTTATTGCTTGGTTGTACGCTCATGAAGGAAAGATGGGTTTGGTAAAGAAGAAGAGTGTTTTATCAATGAGAAGATGGAGAAGAAGATGGTTGCTGCAAAAAGAGTACCTAATGGCCATGCCTCCGAAAAAAGGCATATCTGCATCTCAAGCGAATGATACAGATTAGGATATGGTGCAGAGGAAATACCATGGGACTCAACGTTAGAACTGCCATAGTATTCCCAGCTCTAACACCTTCTCTTCCTTCACCACCGTGGCTTCCTCCACCTTCGATCTTGCCGCTGCTTCTGCGTACACTGAAATCGTCGCAGTCCTCCCATCTGTCCTCACGTCCCCTTTCAGCGTGCACACGTCAGTCTGACACCTCTAACACCTTCATCGATTCTTCTCTGCCTTCTCCCTGACCTCGAGTCTCGAGTCAGAGGAGTTTTTAGAGAGATAATGGAGGGGTGGGCAAGCCTCAAAGACTGGTAGTATCACAATGCCCAACGCCAATTTGTGCAATAAGGGAAATGTCTTCCACAAGCAGGCCATCGATGGGGGCTTCGAGCCTTCTGTCAAGAGAAGCAATTGGATAGGGCGAATCAGCTTTACATTAAGCGCTAAGGGCAAGCCGCATGGAGGACGATTGAGTCTCGTGATGCAAGGGAATGCTACATTGGCTGTGGGTCATCAACGGCGTATCTTCCACGTAGTGCAGGATACCTCGTCTCCTTCTTCTCTCTAGATCCTCATGTTTTCTCCTTCACGCGGCACTCTGTTGGGGTGACCTGTGTCTCCTTATCTTCCATGAAACGTCATTAGCAGCCTCATATTCTTGCCTTATCCTCAAAGGTTTAATTCAGAAATGAACATTAATATAACACTATTTAATCTAAATAAACCATTTCCTCTATAATGCCTTGTTTTAATGCTTGGTTTTCCTCTTCCTTATGCTCTTTCTTTTCAATCAAGAATTTCAATGCTCAGCTTCATCACACAAGAGATTTATTTCCTAATTTTTAGTTTATTTTCAATACAGCCTACCTCTCTTTCCTTTTCAATACAATTGGGTGGGAGAAAACTATTGTCATATCCTTTGTAAGGGCATGCTTCATATTCATATCTTTTCGAGGTTCTATTATTGTACTTCATGTTTGGTTGTTTTTCAATTCATGCTAGTGTGAAATTGTTCTTGTATGCAAAATTGTTGAAAAGCCCTATCTTTTGGGTATTTTCTTGTAGTTTTATTTGGCATGTGTTTAAACCTAGGCTTCAACGTCCTAGTTGTGTGTGTATTTTTGTGATTATTTTCCTATCCAAATCCAATGACAATTCAAAGACAATGAAGACCAAAGACGAAGATGAAGACAAAGACTTTTCCAAGAGCTGATTGTGGTTCTTCTTCAAATTTGTTCGTGGGGACGCTTCACATTTAAGCGTGGGAGGAATGATGACCAGGAAATATGTGCAAATAAAGGCACAAAAATGTGCTCACATGGAAACAACTTTTTGTAAAATGACTCATTGCAATTGTACCTCTTTGTCAAAAATCAAATATGAAGCAATGTAAAATGTGTAGTCCAAAAGGCTCACATTAAAAAAATGTTGAAAGGAAAGGAAAGGTCAAATCTTTTGTCTCATGCTAAAAAAATTGAAAGGTCCTTAGACCTTAGCCAATGTATGCAAATTTGAATTTCATAATTCAAGAAAGGAAAAGGAGGTGGTTGTATCCGTGGGATTTGGGGAGGTGGGAGGTTGAGGTGGTTACACCCTCTCTCTTCCTTTATCTTCTCTTGTCACGGTTCATTTCTCCCTCTCTCATTTTGGCACAACTCTCATCTTTCTTGTTCTTGCTTTCCTCTCTTGTGCTTCATGCTCATTTCTAATGGAGAGTGAGGAAGAGGAAGAGGGTGAGGATGGAAGAATGGTTCAATTTCTTGTGTGCCTTCCTCTTGTGTGTTTTGAGGATATGGATTCTTGGTGAGAATGAGAGTTTTCTTGCAGGTTTTCATGGCCAGCAATGTATTTGCAGCCTCTACCTAGCCGGTTCGTGGTTCTATTTGTGCCGTGGCAGGGTGCTCTTCATACAACCTTGGCCTCCTTATTTTTCCTATCATTTTCACTCTCTCCCCTCTTCAATATGTAGGACATCTATGATTTTTTTGGATTTATTTGGCCTCTTTCTAGAGGGAATATTTAGAATCTCATAGGCCTTTTTGTTGGTTGTATGTGTTGGGACCAACACAAACCTGTACCTGAGAAGTTTTGTAGTGTGCATGTTCTTGTCCACCATTGTTATGATGTGTGCATGGGTAGAATGAACATAGGTATCCTAAAGAAAGTCCACCAAGAAGTCTTCTATAAATTCTTGAAGGCAAGCCAATGCTCTATTCTACCATCTAACATTGATACTATACCTATCACAAATATCCTTGACAAGTCTCAAGAGTGGAGCCTCAGGAATGAAGAAGTTGAAGATGCCTAAAGATCGATTGACTAGTTGGGATATCCACCCAAAAAATATAGTGTAAGATCCATGGCGGTCCAAGCAACAACTAATAGCTTAGCTTCCTAACAAATTGAATAACATGGAGTAAAAAACACACTCAATATGAAATATAGTTATATGTACTTGAGATAGCACTCCTTTTGGATGTCTCAAACTATCATCGGCCATTTTAATATCGTTGTCAGATCCTTTTGGATGAGTTGACCAAACCTTTCCAATAAGTGCATGCTCATTATGTTCATGAAAAATATACGCATGCATCCTAGGGTAGTGTTTCTCCACATACTCCCACCATTCACTGTCCACTTGATTGACAACAACAAGCTCTACAACATAACCCATTCATAGAATTTTCTTGAACTCCTTGTTTGTCTCGTAATGAACTGGGTTAATTATGGTATGCTCATATTCAGCTTGATTTCACATAGTGCATTTTCTAGGTCAAAGTCATGAAAGTTTGCAATAGTCTTCTTCTCTTGCCTGTTGAGATGGCAAGCTCAACACATGTGGACATGGATGATGGACCGCCTGGTTAGATGGGTCCACACGTCTACACTTAGCACGTCGGTGGTCATTATGACTCTCACATGGCCACTGACTCATTACTTATTATATTCAGGTTGTTACACCTATTTACAGCTGGCATAGTTATAGCGCCATTCGACTAGTGTAGTCGGTTATGCATTGTTTGACTTAGTAGGCCACTTTCCTTTTATGTTGTATCTTATCTATACTTTGTGTACATTGTAAAGAGTGTGGAAGAAGAATAAGAAATCAGCAAGAAAACGTTTTGGCCTCCATCTCTCTTCTTGTCTCTTGAGTGAGCTTCTCCTTGTGCATTCTGTGTGTGTTCAGCGCAGCATCTTGAGCAACCCCCTCCACCACACGATTCTTGACATGGTATCAGAGCCGCACCACTGAGAGAGGCTGATTTCGAAGGTTGAAGCAAAGGGGAAGAAGCAAGGTTCGAGCAAGCAAGCCACGGGTAAGAAGCTCTCCCATCCTTCCACTCTTTCTCTTGGATAGTACCTGTGGAGGCACCGGAAGCAGGGCAGAGCAAAAATCTCAGATTGCAGTGAGATTTGGTGTGCGCGAAGAGCGCTGTGTATTCTGCAAATAAGCCCTTTAGGGCTTGCCCACAGAGATTTTGGGCATTTGAGGCCGTTTCAGGGCCCGTTTTAGAGCCGCAAGGTTGCGGACAATAGTTTCGGGGTACACTGTGACTTCAACTGTATTGACCGAACGTGGGTGCGCATGTCACAGATTTCAGATCTGTAAGTTCAAAGGTGTTTATCAGTGAGTAAACACAACGTTTATCTGCAAACTGGTTGCAGATTGCATGTATTGTTGAGCAGACAGTAAAAAAGGCTGTCTGGTGTATTGCTGTGCACTACAGGTCAAGGGTTGCAGAAGATTTGCTTGCTGTTTGGTATTAGTTTTGTGATAATGGCAGAGAACAGTGGAAGCCCCATCATTGAGAAGCTCGACAAGAATAACTACCCATCATGGAAGTTTCGTGTCACGAACTTCCTTATTGGAAAAGGCCTCTACGAGTTCGTTTCAGGTGAAGAAAAGGAGCCGGAGGTGAGTGATCCTCCAACTGTAGAAGAGACAAAGGCACGAAAGGAATGGAATGCAAAAGACAAGAAGGTCATGTACTGGTTATCTGCAGTAATTGACAATAACATGCTGGGACACATTAGAAATGCAGAGAATGCATATGCAGCTTGGACCATACTTGAAAGTATGTTTTCTGTAAATACAAAGGCACGAAAGATTCAACTCAAGCAAGAGTTGAATACATTGAAGAAAGGGAAGATGTCTATCAATGAGTATGCACTGAAAGTAAGAAGCATTGCAGATGCATTGGCAGCGATTGATGCAATGCCCGATGATGATGATTTGGTGTCGTCTACCTTGGGTGGACTTAACAATGAAAAGGCTTGGAAGTCTTTTGTAACTTCCGTATATGTCAAAAAGCCATTTCCAGATTTCGATGAATTGGTCTCCCTTATGATCACTGAAGAGATCAACATGCAGAGTGAGACATCTGAAAGAAGTGGTGAACAGGTCCAAGCTTTCTACTCCAGTTCTGGAAGGGGACGTGGCAGGTTCTCTTCAAGAGGCCGTGGTATAGGAGGTGGTAGTGACAACCAGCAAAACAGATTGAATCAGCAATTTGGCGATATGCAGGTTTCAAGAGGTCGTGGTAACTTTAGAGGCAGGGGGAGCTTTAGAGGAAGAGGTGGATGGCAGAACAGAGGTTCTAACAACTCTGGTATTGTGTGCCACTACTGTGGCAAAACAGGTCATATTGCAGCCCAATGTTATGCTAAGAGAGATGATATCCGCAGTGGTAAGTTGCAGCAAGGAAACTATGCATCGTCTTCACGACAGAATGAAGACAAAAATGAACGTTTGTTCGTTATGCAGCATATGCTGAATGCTGTTACAGGAAAGGGAACGCATGAAGATGTTTGGTATGTTGATTCAGGTGCATCCAATCATATGACCAGCCATGCAGAATGGTTTGGAGAGATGCAGGATTTGCAGAATGCAGGTTATGTGCAGACGGGTGATGACTCATGCCACCCAATTTCACACATTGGAAAAGTTCCCTTATCCTTGCATGATGGTAAGACAAAGAGTCTTTCAGATGTATTACATGTACCATCTATTACAAAGAACTTGGTGTCAGTCGGTCAAATGGTAGAGCAAGGGCTGCAAGTCAGATTTAATGCAAAGGGCTGCTTTGTAGAAGACTTTAATGACAAGTGTAGGTTGGTAGCAAAGGGAAGTAGAGTTGGACGTATGTTCACTCTAGATGCTGGAATTCCTACTATGAATGCTGCTATGTATGCCAAAGGAAAAGGTGTTGTTGCAGACATTGAAATTTGGCACAAACACATTGGACATGCAAATGTACAAAGGCTGAAATTAATGCAGTCCAAAGGGTTGGTTACAGGTTTGCCTACATTTAAAGTTGCAGAATTTCAGAAGGTATGTGAAGCATGTCAGTTTGGTAAGCAGGCAAGACAACCCTTTTCACATGACAGAGATGTAAGCAGAAATATCCTTGATGTTGTGCATACAGACATTTGGGGGCCTACACAAAATGTATCTCTTGGAGGCAGTTCATACTTTGTCACATTCATTGATGATTGTTCTAGAAAGCTGTGGGTATATTTTATGAAGGAAAAGAGTGAAGCTTTTGAGCACTTTAGAACTTTCAAGGCTGCAGTTGAAAGAGAAACAGGCTTGAAAGTAAAGTGCCTGAGGTCAGATGGAGGGGGAGAGTACCTCTCAAATGAGTTCAGTGATTTTCTGAGGTCTCATGGGATAAAGAGACAGTTCACATGCAGGTATACCCCACAGCAAAATGGGGTTGCAGAAAGGAAAAACAGGCATATTGCAGAAGTTGCACACGCCTTGATGGCTGAAAAGAATATGCCTAAGCATTTTTGGTCTGAGGCTATTCATACTGCTGTTTATATTATGAACAGAACTTCCACAGCTGCAGTTCATGGTATGACCCCCGAAGAATGTTTTACAGGTAAGAAGCCTGATGTTTCACACTTGAAAGTGTTTGGCTGCATTGCGTATGTTCATGTGCCTGATGAGTTGCGGAAGAAACTGGATCCAAAGGCTGAAAAGTGTGTCTTTATTGGATACTCTTTAGAGCAGAAAGGGTATCGCTGTTACAACCTTGTCAAATGTAAGTTCAGAGTGAGCAAGGTGTCATCTTTGATGAAATGAGCAGTTGGTATGCATCTAGTGGTGATGCATTGGATGATGATGATGATCATGACACTCATGTGCAGGCTGAAAAGCAAGAATCACGAACTCTTAGCGGACCAGAGACATCATCTGGTAGTCCTTGGTCTGGGAGACTAAGGAGTACCTCTACATCTTCGAGTGCATCTAGTAGCACTACAGGTAAAGACAAAGGAAAGAATAAAGTGTCAGAAGGCATTGATGCAGTTCTTGATGGAGACTCCAGTGGCTCAGAGAGCTTGGATGATGAGCTTGGCATTCCTTCAGTGAGGACTCCAGGTGTGCAGAGAGCATGTGTTAATGCAAAGACTCCATTGAGTGATCCAGTGGTACGTAAGTCTAGCAGGGTGAGATACCCTGTTAAAAGATTTGGTTTTGAGGGTTATGCAGCTCACCATTATGCTTATATGGTGAAACTAGTTGAGGATGTTGAGCCCACATGTTTTGAGGAGGCTGTTGGTCATGCTCATTGGGATGCAGCAATGGATGAGGAGATGGCTGCATTAGAGGCCAATAAGACTTGGGATCTAGTATCATTGCCGAAGGGAAAGAAAGCTATTGGATGTAAGTGGGTTTATAAGATTAAGCACAATGCAGATGGTTCTATTAGCAGGTACAAAGCTAGGCTGGTTGCAAAAGGCTATGCCCAAACATATGGCATAGATTATGATGAAACCTTCAGTCCAGTTGCTAGGATGGCAACTGTCAGATGTGTGATTGCTTTGGCAGCAGCCAAAGGTTGGAGGTTGCAGCAAATGGATGTAAAGAATGCCTTCTTGCATGGTGACTTGCAGGAAGAAGTGTATATGGATCAACCAGCAGGTTATGAAGATTTAGAGCATCCCACGTATGTGTGCAGGTTGAAGAAGGCACTCTATGGGCTCAAGCAAGCACCTAGAGCATGGTCTGACAAGATCAGAGAGTATCTTGTCAATATTGGCTTTTATGTTTCTGATGCTGATCACTCACTTTATGTGAGAAAGGGAGATGCAGGTTTGGTCATCATAGTCATCTATGTGGATGACTTGATTATTACAGGTGATAGTGATAGTGGGATTGCTGAAGTCAAGGGCTGTTTGAAGATGAAGTTTGAGATGAAGGATTTAGGTGAGCTAAGGTACTTCCTTGGCATTGAGGTGATCAGATGTGATGATGGTATATGGCTGTCCCAAAGACAGTATGGCTTGGATATGTTGTCCAAGTATGGTATGACTGCATGCAAACCACTTTCAGTCCTGTTGGAGCAGAATGTAAAGCTGAGTGCTGATGTTGGGGATGAGATAGAAGACCCTACTATGTTCAGGAGGATAGTGGGGAGTTTGATCTACATGACCATTACAAGGCCAGACTTGAGCTATGATGTTGGTCTTGTGAGTTAGTTTATGCAAGTACCTAGAAAGCCACATTTGGATGCAGTCAGACGCATATTGAGATATGTGAAGTCCACATTACATTATGGACTTTTCTATGAGGCAGGTACAGATGTACAGGTGTTTGGATACACAGATGCAGATTGGGCTGGTAGTATGTCTGATAGAAGATCTACCAGCGGATACATGTTCTCTCTTGGTAGTGCAGCAGTTGCATGGAGCAGCAAAAAGCAATCTACAGTTGCTTTGTCGAGTACAGAGGCTGAGTATAGAGGTGCTGCTGTTGCAGCATGTGAGGTAGTATGGCTGCAAAAGTTACTGGCTGATTTGGATGTGCAGGTGGAAGGTCCAGTTGTCATTTATTGTGACAACATGAGCAGTATACAGTTGGCTAGGAACCCTGTGTTCCATGCCAGGACAAAACATATTGAGGTACACTACCACTTTGTGAGAGAGAAGGTACTAGCAGGTGAGATTGACTTGGTATATGTCAGCACACAGGATCAGATAGCTAATATCTTCACGAAGGCATTGGGTACAGAGAAGCTTCAAAAGTTTCGAAGCTTACTTGGAGTTGCAGAGATGCAGTTGAGCTTGAGGGGGAGTGTTGAGATGGCAAGCTCAACACATGTGGACATGGATGATGGACCGCCTGGTTAGATGGGTCCAGACGTCTACACTTAGCACGTCGGTGGTCATTATGACTCTCACATGGCCACTGACTCATTACTTATTATATTCAGGTTGTTACACCTATTTACAGCTGGCATAGTTATAGCGCCATTCGACTAGTGTAGTCGGTTATGCATTGTTTGACTTAGTAGGCCACTTTCCTTTTATGTTGTATCTTATCTATACTTTGTGTACATTGTAAAGAGTGTGGAAGAAGAATAAGAAATCAGCAAGAAAACGTTTTGGCCTCCATCTCTCTTCTTGTCTCTTGAGTGAGCTTCTCCTTGTGCATTCTATGTGTGTTCGGCGCAGCATCTTGAGCAACCCTCTCCACCACGCGATTCTTGACACACACCATCCTCTCTTTTGGCTTTCTGATAGCCTTAATAATATCCTTCACTTTTCCCCTTTGCAAAATTTTCTTAGGGCCCTTTCCTTGAGTATTCATATAATTTGCATGATGATTAACTCGCCTAGGTTGTTGACTGCCTTTTTGTAGTAAACTAATTCTACTCCAACATATATTAGCCATAGGTCTTAACTTCCCACATATATCACGCTTCACATGAGGATAATTCCATGAGAGGTGCTGACCACCATACCACTTATAGCTAAATCTTGATGAACTTGTATCATTAGGCTTTCTAATGCCCATTATATTTTGCTCATGGTTCAAGAAATTAACATCCATTGCTATGTGCCAATATTATTTAGCAATCATGTAAGTGTAATGTTTCATCATGTCCTTAACTTCCTCTACAATATTTGATGTAGATTTTTCATAATTAATTGCATCAAGAGCCACCCCCATACTAGGTTTTACAACCTTTAATGGGGCTAGTGGTTGCATGAGCCCTTGGTTTACGGTGGGGTCCTACCCGTTGCTCATAAATGTCATAGGTCTTGGTTGGGTAATAATTGGCCCTACAAGAGGGACCCTCCTAGGTGGCCATTCATCTAGCGGGGGGAAAAGAGAGATCACTACATCCTCCTCCCCTTAGAGGAATCGAGATATCCTCATCTCGAAAGGAACTCGAGATGTTTCTTACATAGGGTATCTTCATCAATACAAGTGGCATCCTCTTTAGGATAGTCTTTTCACTGGATGAGATATTACCTAAGGATTTTGCTTCTAAGAATGTATTCTCTTACATAGTATTCTATTATGTTGAAAATCAAGGACTCCCTAGCTTGGCATTACAACTTGTTGATAATCAAGAACATGATTATGATTGGTCACATAAGCTTTTACTAGGATGACATAAAATACATTATAAGCTTTCAAGTATTCCAAAAGTTGTAACTTGTAAGCATTGAGTCCTAAACACTTGAGAATGTTGTATAGCTCATAATATCTTGGGCTTAGTTTATTAAAATTTCCCAAGGATAAATAACTCTTCTTAGGACATATATGAACAAAAACCATGTTTCCTTCCTTGACAATCCATTCTTGTCTTCCTAGATCAGCATATGCTTTCTATTAATCTTTGGTAGCCTAGATATTTTGTCTAATAACCTTAACTTATTCATCCATCTCTTCCAACATCTTCTACCTTTTAGGGTAGGATTAGAAAACTTCAGTGGGGTTAGCCATTCTTGCCCATACAAAGCTTGGAATGGGGTCATCTGAATGCTTTGATGATAGGTTGCATTGTAAACAAACACCACCAAAGTAGATATTGTATCCATCATTTGGGTTCTTGCAACAGTAAGATCTAAGTATGTCTCTAATGACTTGATTAAGTTGCTCAGTTTGCCCATTAGTTTGGGGATGATAGGCACTGTTGAAAAAAAGTTGGGTATGAAAGGCCTCAAACAAGCCCTTCTAAAAGTGAGAAGTGAAAAGAGAGTCACGATTGTTGATGATACTTTTTGGTAATCCATGTAGCCTAAAGATCTCCTTAACAAAGAGCCTAGCAGTATCTAAAGCCTTGTTGTTGGTTTTAATTGACATAAGGCAAGCAATTTTAGTCAACATATCCACAATTACTCTAGGATTGAATTGTATCCTCCTTGGATCCAACTACAAAATCCATACAAGTAAATTTCCACTTCATTTGCAGGATGTCAAGTGATTGGAGCTTTCTTGGCATCTTAGTATGCTGAACCTTTACCCATTGGTAGCTTAGGCATTCAATGACATATTTAAGCACATTTCCTTTTATCTTTTTCCAATGAAATCTTCTTCGTACAACATTGAGAGTTTTGCATAGCCCAAGTGTCCTGAGAAAGAGCAATCATGGGCTTCCCAAAGAATATTATTCTTGATATCTTGACTCCTTGGGATGCACAATCTTTTCTTAAAGTAGACAAGTACCCCCTCTATAGAGAAGTTTAGATACTTGAGCTTATGCTTAGGATGTATATTCTTAAATAGGATCTATTTTATCATCTGTTGATATCTTGGATCCTTAACTCCTTTTTCTTTGGCCATTTCTATGATCAGATTACTAGGCATTGATACCATTGCCATTAGAGCTCTTGCTTTAGAGGGTTCTTTTGAGATAAGGGCATTGATAAATGCTTTATGGCTTAGGGCATCAGCAATGGCATTCTACTTTATCGGTTTGTACTTGATCTCAAAGTCATACTATTGCAAGATTTCTATCCATCATCATTGCCTCATGTTTAGGTTTGAATGAGTGAAGTTCCATTTGAAACTCTTACGATTGGTGACTAGAGTGAACTTGCTGCCAAGCAGATAGTGTCTCCATAGTTTGGGAGCAGCAATCACAACAAGTAGCTCTAGATCATAAATAGTGTAATTCTTCTCATGAGTCTTCAACTTTCTAGAAGAATAGGCTATTGGATGGCCTTCTTGCATGAGCACAACCCAACATAAGAGAGCTTGCATAAATGACAACTTAAAAATCTTGGCTTGGTTAGGTAGTTTCAAGATAGGAGTTGTAACCAGGCTTTGCTTAAGCTTCTCAAACCTAGACTTTTTAGTCGGAGTCCATATAATAGCAATGTGGTTCTTGAGAAATCTAGTGGGAGTCCACATAATAGAAACTTGGTTCTTGAGTAAATTAGTGGGAACCCACATAATTAGGAGTTGTATAATGCTTAAGCTTCTTAAGCCTAGAATTTTTAGTGGGAGTCCACATAATAGCAACTTGGTTCTTGAGTAAATTAGTGGGAGACCAAATGTAGACTATTTATGTAACACCCCTGCTCCCATGTAGGAATTCCCCCCCTTTTTTCTAGTTGATTCAAAAATTTTAAATATCCCCCCCCCCCCCGTCTTCATTGATAGGTGGTGGTGGGGAAAGAAGCAAAAATGGAAGATGATGGCGGGGAGGGAAACAACGTGATGACAAGGAGGAAGATGACTACAAGCAAGTCGATGATGATGAGGGGAGGAGGCCATGGGCCTACCCCCCTCCCCCCCTTCCCTTGGGCATATCAACCTCTCTCGTGGTGTCCACCTCGCCCAGTCCCTGCTGCCATGCGAAACAAATAGATAGCTAAGATACCACCACCACTCCACTTACCCCCTAATAATACCCCCCCTTCCAACTATAAAACCCCCCATCACAATGAAAAAAAAAAGCCTGGAATGGCATGCTGGACACACACACACACACACACACACACACACACACATATATATATATATATATATATATATATATATATATATATATATATATATAGAGGGGGAGAGAGAGAGAGAGAGAGAGAGAGAGAGAGAGAGAGAGAGTCTCTGAAGAATCCCCTTCCCTTCCCCTCCTTAGAGGATGACCACACACCTTTCTCTTCTCCTCATCTCCCCACGAGTTTAACCGTCATCTCCCCGCAAGTTTAATCTCTATCGTAATCAAGAAGAGTCACCCTGGCACACTATCTCTCCGACGAGAGATAGAGAGAGAGAGAGATTCAGAAGCCAAAAGTATGGCCCCCAAATGGAGGGAGACATGCACCAATGGTAATCTAGCATCCAACAATGGAGCCATCGGCCAGGGTGCTATTGCTAATACAATTACAATGTCGGGTGTGGATAATTCATATCTGAATATCCAAGTACTAATTGCCATCTTGCTATTCATTGAGGCATAGGCATGCGCATGAATTCATTTCAACAAGTAGCTTGAATTTATTTTTCGATAGTTAACGAACTCATAGAGGATTATAAGTTAATTCTTTCCACAACCATAGATGACCTTGCATAGATTTGTGCATATGGTGCATTGAGGTTCACACAAACCCATGTACTCAAATACTTTGCATCCTAGTGCTACACAAAAAAATCCATATGTAGCTTAAAGAGCATATAAGGTTACTTAAGGGTTACTCACATAGATGATGCTTGCATGGGAACAATTATATGAAGCATACATCGATGGTACACAAATTGAACTTGCATTAAAGTCTTGCTAATATCATGAACTATTAGTTTATTGGGATCTTGAAGTTGTGCGTAGCTAGTATAGATAACAATCATTAGGATTAAAACTACGATGCCTTGAGATTCATCCAATGGCAACTATGTTTATCGATCCTATTCGGGGTTGGGCTCGCTATAACAACAACTCTAGAGCAATCGAAAAGCTCAAGTATTAGGAAACCCTAAGTCTAAGGAAAGACCGATGCTTTTGTACTTGTTGGGAAGAAGGCAGGGTTATCGATCAATGTAAAAGATTAATAGAAATTATGTCTTGTACAGTGTTTGAAACCTTAACATATGCCTTAGCCAAAAGAAGGGTGTGTTAAGTAAAATTTACATGGAAATTCTCTGATTCCAAAGCAATGGAAAGGTTATCGTGACTATTCTTACAATGTTTGGAAAAGGATACCGTTGATTTTGTTGATTGATCAAATAACATCCTAAATGATTTTGCATTAAACTGATTGTTGGATGTGATTTGGATGATTATTCCAAGTGCTTGTGTTTGATGGTGAATGCATGGCACGGTTATGTGAGGACAAGTTGCCATGGGAAATAAAGGGATGTTTTCTTGGAAGATGATACTAGGCTGATTGCCTTGATTGTGCTTGATTCTTAATGAATTAAGGAAGGATATTTTGCATGGGTGGATTATCTCCAAGGTCATGCTGCATTTCAACTCGAGAGGACACTGCTTGATTCACGGGCGGAAGGTCGAGTGGTGAAAGTCCAACCATGGAAGTTGTGTCTCACTTCTAGGTCGCTTGGGGTCAGTGGAGCTCTGGACACCACTTGCCTAGTTTGAAACAGAGTTGTAGACTATCGTGAGCCCAATGTTTAGCGCTTTGGAAGATCCTATTCTAGATAAAGGATGGAAATTATGGTGCCATGTGATTTGGACGAGGTACTTCAGTTGGACAAAAGGGATACATAATTTTTCCTGTATGGGCAGGAGACAAAGATTAACGTGAAGATAAGTTAAGGAATTTGTTTGAACTTATTATCAAAGAATCACTTGCTCTGTATTCGTGTTTGTGCTGTAAATTACTGGAACGAACCATGTTCCCTAAAGGCTTAATTAATAAAGGTGATTTTAAATGTCGCACATAATTGTGGTAGGACCTAATTAGAAAACTAAAGCTATCAAGGGAAGCAAGTGGGCAGAACCCCCACGGTTCTGTCCTATGGCAGGGTGGTCCCATAGAACTAGGAGGCTTCTCATAAGATTCTACAGTTATATGACATTTAGGTATCACTAGGTTAGAACCCGATTCATGCCATTTTAGGGGACCGAAAGGGGACTATGCCCTATGGTAGAGAGGTTGAGTGGTGCATTCCTCTCATTTCCCATTCTGTTTGAACCAAGTACAGAATAGGTCTGCTTTGGCTTGGGTATCTTTGCGTAAAGTAGGATATCCAAGACCCGACACTAGAATGCTATCAGGAGACCTTGACCACTAGGAACCTAGATTTCAGGTTGATCCCAGCGGGTTTGATCATGAACATTCCGTTGCAAGGAGGACTCGAGAAACCCTAGGAGACAAACCCCAAAACATTCCATGGGAGTGGCGAGCAGCGACGCTCAGATTCGTTTCTCAATGGACCGCTAAAACGTGCTTGGACAACCGATAGGCGGGCATGTTACAATTGGTATCAAAGCGAAACTTCGTAATGATAAGTGATTGATTAATGTATGGTTTGTAGACATATCCTAAATAGAATAACCAAAGTGGTATGGCTCGATTGTCAGGCACCTTCTGTACACACGAATGCTGACATGCAAGAGAAGAAATTCCTTCTCATGCAAATTAAGGCACCCGAGTTTGATGGAGAAGGGATAGATGTCGTAGTAGAGGCGGAGATATGGATTGAGTCAATGGATGATTATTTCTCAACTTCAGGAACCACTTTCTCCAATCAAGTAATGATAGGAAAAACTTAAGTTAGTTGGTTAGTGGAAGTAATGGTGCAAAGATCAAGGTATTTCCAAAGCCGCTGTCACTTGGGCTCACCTAAAAGATACTGTACGCGGATGATACCTTTCACTAACTTGCTTGACTTTGAGAATGAATGAATTATTCAAGATCAAGCAGCTGAAATTATTTTTGGAAGCTTACTACTCAAAGTTTGTAACCCTACTAAAATATTCACCGCCTATGGATATTGCGCAGCAAGTATCCAAGTTTTTCCATGGCGACCTGAACACTCCTCTGAACCACTTCTTGAGGCAATGCGTCCAACAGACTTGCAAGATGCATTACTTCGAGCAAAGACAATCATCCAAGAACTTAAACCGGGAAATTGTGACAAAGATGATTTGATCAGGACAAGAGATACCACACGTGATAGGGCACATCCGTAGGAGATGTCCCTACCATCAATGCTTCCACTGCAGCAAGCTAGGGTACGTCCAAGTAGACTACCTTGAATTAAGTCCATAAGATATTGAGCCTTCAAGAAAATGAAGCTATACATGCGTCATTTATGGATATATAGAGGAATCAAATGAAGAAGAAGACTTAGAACCCACTAACCTCTTCAGGATGATTAGAAATCCTAGGGATTTTATCGACATATAATACAACTTGTATTGGAATAAACCTTACCCTTGTAACTACAGTTAACCCAAGTAATATAAGTTGCATCTATTTTGAGCTTAGAACTTGCAAGTGATTAGATATACTTTAGCAAGTATGATAGTTATAACTTACAATGAATTTCTCCTAAGTCATTTCTTCTCAACTAATATAGATTGGGTCCTTCCAGAATGTCAAAGCTTGGAAGTATTCTTCAGTATTACTACCACAGCCGATTTTCCATGGAGCTCAGTCCCAAACTAAGAAGAGGACAATGTGGAAACATAGTTTCCGAGATAAAGGACCACCTTGATCCGCTAAAAGGATCCTAGGGAAATTTAGCCCATAGAAGAAAATCCTGCTAAGGACAACTAGGAATCTTGTGACCACAAGTGATAAAGCTCCATGCTATTTTTATTATAGGGAGTTGGGTCATTTCAAAAGGGATGTCCAAAGCACCCTAAACATCGATGCTCCGAGTACCACAACATTGGACATAACTACGTCAATTGTCCCAACAAAGCTCAAAGAGACCACTCCACTCCCCCCCCAATCGCAATGAAAAAGAAAGCCTGGAACGGCATGCTGGAGAGAGAGAGAGAGAGAGAGAGAGAGAGAGAGAGAGAGAGAGAGAGAGAGAGAGAGAGAGAGAGAGAGAGAGAGAGAGAGAGTGTGTGTGTGTGTGTGTGAGAGAGAGAGAGAGAGAGAGAGTGTGTGTGTGTGTTTTTGAAGAATCCCCTTCCCTTCCCCTCCTTAGATGCTGACCACATGCATTGCTCTTCTTCTCATCTCCCTGCGAGTTTAATCCCCGTGGTAATCAAGAAGAGCCACTTGGGCACACTATCTCTCCAATGAGAGACAGAGAGAGAGAGATTCATAATCCAAAAGTATGGCCCCCAAACAAAGGGAGACATGCACCAATGGTAATCTCACATCCAACAATGGAGCTGTTGGCTAGGGTGTTATTGCTAATACGATTACAACATTGGGTACGTATAATTCACATCCGAATATCTAGGTACTACTTGCCATCTCCACTATTCATTGAGGCATAGGCATGAACATGAATTCATTTCAACAAGTAGCTTGAATTTACTTTTTGATAGTTAACGAACTCATAGGGGATCATAGGTTAAATCTTTCCGCAACCATAGATGACCTTGCATAGATTTATGCACATGACGCATTGAGGTTTGCACAAACCCATGTAGTCAAATACTTTGCATCTCCCAGTGCTACGCAATAGAAATCATACGTAGCATAAAGAGAATATAAGGTTACTTAAGGGTTACATACATAGACAGTGCATGCCTGGGAAAGATTATATGAAGCATACATCGATGGTACACAAATTGATCTTGCATTAAAGTCTTGCTAATATCACAAACTATAAGTTCATTGGGATCTTGAAGTTGTGTGTAGCTACTACAAACAACAATCATTAGGATTAAAACTACGATGCCTTGAGATCCATCCGATGGTGGTGACTATGTTTATCAATCTTATTCAGGGTTGGGCTAGATACAACAAAAACTCTAGGGCAAGCAACAAGCTCAAGGATTAGGAAACCCTAGGTCTAAGGAAAGACTGATGCTTTTGTACTTGTTGGGAAGAACGTGGGGTTATCGATCAATGTAAAAGATTAATAGAAATTATGTCTTGTACAGTGTTTGAAACCTTAACATATGCCTTAGTCAAAAGAAGGGTGTGTTAAGTAAATTTTACATGGAAATTCTCCTGATTCCAAGGGGGAGAGCAAATACTCAATGAAAAGGTTATCGTGATTATTCTTACAATGTTTGGAAAAGGATATCGTTGTTTTTGTTGATTGATCAAATAACGTCCTAAATGATTTTGCATTAAATTAATTGTTGGATGTGATTTGGATGATTATTCCAAGTGCTTGTGTTTGATGGTAAATGCATGGCAGGGTTCTATGATGACAAGTTGCCATGGGAAATAAAGGGATGTTTTCTTGGAAGATGATACTAGGCTAATTGCCTTGATTGTGCTTGATTCTTGATGGATTAAGGAAGGATATTTTGCATGGGTGGATTATCTCCAAGGTCATGCTGCATTTCAACTCGAGAGGGCACTGCTTGATTCACGGGTGGAAGGTCGAGTGGTGAAAAGGCTAACCACAGAAGTTGTGTCTCACTCCTAGGTCACTTGGGGTTAGTGGATCTCTGGACACCCCTTGCCTAGTTCGGAACGGAGTTGTAGACTATCATGAACCCAACGTCTAGGGCGTTGGAACATCCTATTCTAGGTAAAGGATGGAAATTATGGTGCCATTTGATTTGGATTGGGTACTTCAATTAGACAGAAGGGATACATAATTTTGCCTGTATGGGCAGGAGACATAGATTAATGTGAAGATAAGTTAAGGAATTTTTTTGAACTTGTTGTCAAAGGATTGCTTGCAATTACACAAATAACCTTGTTTCCTAAAAGGCTTAATTAATGAAGATGATTTTAAATATCGCACATAATTGTGGTAGGACCTAATTAAAAAACTAAAGCTATCAAGGGAAGCGGGTGGGCAGAACCTCGATGGGGCAAAACCTCGACGGGGCAGGGTGGTCCCAAAGAACTGGGAGGATTCTCATAAGATTCTATAGTCATATGACCTTTAGGTATTGCTAGGTTAGAATCCGATTCATGTCGTTTTAGGAGACTAGAGTGGGACTATGCCCTACGGTAAAGAGGTTGAGCAACACATCCCTCTCATTTCCCATTCTCTTTGAACCAAGTGCGGCATGGGTCTACTTTGGCTTGGGTATCTCTGTGTAAAGTAGGATGTCAAGGACCCGGGACACTAGAATGTTGTCAGAAGACCTTGACCACTAGGAACCTAGATTTCAGGTCAATCCTAGTGGGTTAGTAGGCTGCAAAGGTTCAGTTGCGAGGCAGACTCGAAAAACCCTAGGCGATAAACCCCGGAACATTCCATAGGAGTGCCGGGTAGTGACACTTAGATTCGTTTGTCGATGGACAGCTAAAACATGCGTGGACAGCTGATAGGTAGGCATGTTACAGTTTAGTAGGAGTCCAGATAATAGCAACTTGGTTCTTGAGTAAATTAATTAGGGGTGCATCAATCAAAGCATAGTCCTTGATAAAAATCATGTACTATCTTGTTAAGCCCAAAAAACTTTGGACTTCCTTAACCATCCAAGATACTTAATCTACCTCTTGAAGAAGACACATTTCTTCTTCTTGGCATAAAGCTTGTGTGTCCTCATTGTTTCAAGGACAACTCAAAGTTGCAAATCATGATCCTCATGTTTCTTTGAGTAGGTTAGGATTTTCCAAGGATAAAGTCGTGAGGATAGGGTCGAAAAATGTTTTTTATTATCTTGTTGAAGGTTGCATGTGCATTGGTTAATCTAAAAGACATCATGATGAATTCATAATGGCTACATCGTGTGTTAAATGCCATTTTTGGATTATCTTCTTTTATCCTTATCTAGTAATAACTTGATCTTAAATCAAAATTTAAGAAGATTTTTGCACCTTGAAGATGTTCAACTAGTTTGTATATCCTTGGAATTGGATACTTGTTCTTGATCGTCACCTAGTTTAGCCCATGATAATGTAGAAACAAAGGGTCTCTCCTTCTTTTTTTGGAACAATAGTGGGGATCCCCATGGTGAGTCACTTGGCTTGATGTATCCTTGATCCAAGACTTGCTTAACATGTTCTTTCAACTCAATGGATTTTGGAATTGATATATGATAGGGTCCCTTTTCTACTAGAGCACCTCCTAGTATTAGCTTAATCTCATGATTAACTTATCTTTGTGGGAAAAGTTCTATCATCTCTTTCAAAAACATGTGTGCATATTACTTTAACTAGGATGGGTCTTCTTTAGGTTCCTTTCCTTGCTCAGTCTTAATAAGTTTCCTAGCCCCATCATGATTCAAGAAGCTTTTGCCAGTTTGTTTCCAGGGCATCATTGGGGATTAATTGATCCACCCCTAGTAAATACTTGTAACTCCTAGATTCATAACTCTGAAACCCATGTTGGAAAGATCTCCTCCTAAGTTAAATCCCACTTTTCTAATTTGTTGAGCACAAATTCCCATTTTCTAATTTTAGTGACAACTTTGATGCAAGTGCAGTGACTATTTCTAGTCTTTTGGCACACTTTGGTGAAATAAATGAGTGGGTGCTCTCATATCAATCAAAATCTTGAAGGTCTTACCTTAGTAGGTTGTTGGGGTCTAGATTACTCAGAATTGGTAGTTTGGACCCTTCTTGTTGAGGGTAGCATGTACTGTAGATTTTTCCATGTCTGCCTCTAAAGTGGAGTCTCAACCTTCATCTATCATATTGTCTCTTCCCTTGAAGTTCACTCTAGCAACTTTTCCCTTTGTTGTTAAAGCTTCTCAATTTTGGCCACGGTCCTTGCTAGATTGTTTAGTTTAGCTTTGGGCATTTTGTTTTGAAGTAGCTAGGCTCATTACAATGGAAACACCTTGGTGCCCCCCTGTTGTGCCAATTGCAGGTACTAAGTTTCCAATTGCATTTGTCTTGGCCTTCTTGCTTTGATTGGTCCACTATTGTCCTTGGATCCTTTTGATATACCCATGCAGGCTCATTACAATGGAAACACCTTAGTGCCTCCTTGTTGTGCCAATTGCAAGTACTAAGTTTCCAACTGCATTTGTCTTGGCCTTCTTTCTTTGATTGGTCCAGTGTTGTCCTTGGATCCTTTTGATATACCCATGCAGTCCTTTATATGGACAGTCTTATCCTTAAAATTTGCCACTCTTGGATGTTTTCTGTAGCTCCTATATAATGGGTCTTGCTTGAATTATGCATCTTGTAAGTCAAACGGGTGCATTGCTTCAAGACATGTATCCAATGGAAGATTAGTAGTCTTTGGCAAAACTTTGACACCTATACTATGTGATGTCTGTAGGTAGGGTATACTTCAAAAGGGATAGAAATCTAGAATAGTAGGCTTTCAAGCTCGATCCAAACTACTTCAAACTAAAGAATTTATTCATCTTTAAGGTGTGGTATGCTAATGAGAGGTATTGCATATGTACAATTTCCTTTAGCTTTTACCAAGTGATGGTTGCTTCCAAACCCCTTGGTCCTTGTACCATTGCTTCCACCAGAGTTGGGCTTCACTTGTCAACTTTACCTTAGCTATCATTGCCTAGTTTTAGGAGGGATAGTTCTTGTAGTAGCAAAGTAGTCATCCATGGATTCAATCAAAATTTTTGCTTCAAATTTAATGTCATTTTCTTTACCATCAAATTCAGGCACCTTGATTTTCTTGAGAAGAAAGTTCTTCTTAGCTTGTGCTCTGGTTGTGGTAAGCATAAGCATGGAAGGTGTAATACCATGGGATTACATTTTGCAAGATTAGATGTAAATTTTCTATGCTACTACTTTCATCTCTCTCTTAAGGTTTTCAATAATTGAGTCCACGATTTTAAATTTTATAGCATATGTCTAGTATGAAAGTACACGATCTTACAAATAATTTGAAACCCTTTCATTATTTACACCTGCAATAGTGCTAGACAAATTTCTTTATTACATCAAGTAGAGATTATTGAGATCAAGCTAGAAGGATTCTTGTTACAATAGCTCTAATCATGAAATATAGACAGATAATTAATTTTGTAGATTGGAGACCCATTAAATACTTAGAATTTTGTATTTTTGGAAAAGATTTGGAAAACCATCTTTACAATAATTATTGTGGCATGAGCACCCTAAAATGGCAATGCGCTTGGCTAGGAGCATGGGGAACACTTGGTCATAAATACTATAGTTTTGGAAAATCTATTCTCTGCCTATATTGAGGCTGGGATTTAGGTATGACTCTTCAAAGATAAATAGCTTGACTAGTTTAAGATCTTCCATCAACTTGATTTTTTTTTAGGTTGTCTTGAAGATAGATAAGTCAATTGATATGGATGAAATAGTAGACTCCACTTCACGACCATCGACGTTCTTGATATAACAGTGATGGATTATACATTCGCTCCAAGTTCCTCATGAAGTGATCCTGCTAATTAAAATCAAAGGAATGTATCGTGGAGATAAACATTGTTCGATACTCTAAGAATTTTTTCTAATTTTCATTATTTTGAAAGTGATTCCATCGATTGTTAGAGAATGAATCATATTTGCATCGAACTTTTCCTCAAACAAGATTACAAAAAGAATCTTGCTATGTATTAATTTTAGTTTTGCTCTAATACCACATGTGATGTGATCAACTGGGACATCATCACATTGATACGATTTAGTGGTCCATTGAGATGTCTTCCTAAGTGTTGGTGCTTGGCACTTTTTTCAATAATACAAGGTTTGTTTTCCTAGGCTCTCTTGAGTAGGGTATGATTGACTTCTATTTAGTAGGGTATGATTAACACTTGTCTTAGCTTGTGGAAGCTACGTGGGAAACCTTACAATCTTGAATTTTTCTTAGAAGGTACATAAGGCTAACAAGACTAGCATTTTCCTAGGAAATTTAAAATTCTAATTTCTCAAATAAGGATCACTTGGTGTGTGTGTGTGTGTGTGTGTGTGTGTGTGTGTGTGTGTGTGTGTGTGTGTGTGTGTGTGTGTGTGTGTGTGTGTGTGTGTGTGTGTGTGTGTGTGTGTGTGTGTGTGTGTGTGTGTGTGTGTGTGTGTGTGTGTGTGTGTGTGTGTGTGTGTGTGTGTGTGTGTGTGTGTGTGTGTGTGTGTGTGTGTGTGTGTGTGTGTGTGTGTGTGTGTGTGTGTGTGTGTGTGTGTGTGTGTGTGTGTGATCACTAACTAGCAGTAGGGAGAATAAAACATACAACCTTTGATATTATCATTGACTGATACTGATTCTGACATTCATATCTGTGGTAAGGATTGATGACATTGATAAGTAAAATGTCAATTGTTTTGATGGGTGGTGGTGATGTGAACAATGGTGTATTGGAAGGTGTTGTGTGAGAGAGATGATCAAGTTGCGATGATATTTACAAAGATCAATGTCAATCGCACAATCCTGGGGGTTTGATTGCAATGAGATCAAGATGACATATACTTCGATGATGAGGACACTAATGGTAGTCAAATTATTTGTCTATTTTATTATGATAGTTTCTAATGTTTAATAATTGAAACTCACCCCCTCCTAGGTGACCATTCACACAAAGAGGGAAAAAGAGAGATAATTACACATTGTGAAGATTGTGTGATGGATGGTTATGTGACAAGCAATTCAATGCCTATAGTAAATGAAAAGCATGCGCTAGATGATCTTAATTCAAGTCCTAGAAAATTTCCAATGCCTATAATGAAGGTCAATTTTCTATCTTGATAGTTTGCATGTGTCAAATGATTGATATGATTAATAGTTTTTGGGAGCTATGGTGAGAAACTTAGTACATGTGATTGATGATCTATTCAAGTCATGTGATGATATATTCACATTGTGTGACAAAGAGTTGGGGCAAAACATTCAATAAGAAGCCCAGTCTTATGAGACGAGATCAATGACTTGTTTGAAGTTAGAGAAGAGTTGGAGCTAACATCGTGAGGAGCTGAGAGCTCTCACAAACACACCCTCATTTATTCTTATTCGTCACTCAAAAGAGTACAACCTAAGGTCACACTAGGACCATTCACACCAAAGATAACTAAGTAGAGCTTGAAGTCTAACACTCAACCTCAAGTTCAAGACATCATATGTACACCAAGCAGCTGTTTGAAAACAGTGAACTTATCTTTACCCAGTGACTTGGTAAAGATATCCACAACCTATTCATCAGTATTCACATGCATAAGATCAAATCTCCCTGCAAGAACCATCTCTTTGATGAAGTGGTAGTGTACCTCAATGTGTTTTGTCCTGGCATGATATATTGGATTCATGGCCAAAACTACACTACTAAGATTGTCACATAGCAAAGCCACTGGAGCATCTAGCTATATGTCCAAATCAACCATAAGCTTGAGCAGCCATGCAATCTCACATGCTGCCAATGCATCACCCCTGTACTCTGCCTCAGTACTCGATAAAGCAACTGTAGGCTGCTTCTTGCTGCTCCAACTGATCATTCCGCTTTCAAACCTGAAAGCATAGCCACTTGTAGATCTACGATCATATGAGCATCTTACCCAGTTTGCATCCATGTATCCAACTAGTTTCAAGGGCTTATCTCTCACATAGAACAGCCCATAATCTACAGTGGACTTAACATATCTCATAATGCATCTAGCTGCATCCAAGTGTGGCTTTCTGGGCTTCTGCATAAACTGTCTTATGAGCCCTACAACATAGCTTATGTCAGGCCGGGTGATGGTCAAGTAAATCAGATTGCCAACCATCTGCCTATACATACAGGGAGAAACTTTCCCCACTTCTCGATGATCCAAAGTGTGATACTTGCATGCATGTATAGGTACACTCCATGGTAATTGGCATTTTAAACTTTTATATGGTATTTGAGGCTTGAACCAAAACTTCTTAACTACCATCTACACCCATTTAAAAATTATGCACATTCTTGTCTCCATAGTAAGATATCATAGAAGATATCCTCCATGTGCATGTTTCTAAAATGGACACTACACACAATCATCTTGCCGCAACTTGAATTTGATGTGCAAACTTGAACAAACTATTTCCAATTGCATCTCTATTAAATAAAAAATGGGCAACAAGTTCTTGGGGGTCATGGTGCTCTAGATCCCCACATCAAAATGGGTCCCTAACTTTGCAAGGAATTCGACCAATCTAGGCCTTAGCAAGACAACATGCTTGTTGACTCTATGGAGCACTCCACCATCTTGATGCATGTGAGGTGGATTCTACTATTGCCACCTCTTTACCACAAATTTATTAACATAAAAAATGAGAAAACATATTGTAGTGCCCTGTGTTAAGCATTCCCCTAAATATAGATCTCATTTTTTAAAGTTTGATACACAAAAGGTACAAAATAAACAAAAGACTTGAAAGAATCACTTTAAACTACACATTCATACAAATGAACTCCTCTCAACACACTCACAAAGAGATTGTGATATGATAAAAGAACTCTATTCATTGCCCAATATTAAAAGAGAAGGTGCATTACATAAAATGCAGAGCATTCATAGGCAAATGACAATACAATGTTCATAGGCAATGGACAATACAACATATTTTTTCATTTAGATCTCCAATATATAGTTTTATGGATGTTTACTGTAAGAAGATGGGAAGAAGAGATGTTTAGTGTAGAAATAATAATAATACCTTGTCACATTGATATAGGTATAAAAGGGAGAGACAAGTAATTTTTCACATCTTTTGGAACATTAAGATGTTACTGTCTCTTACCTCGCCTTCTTGTTCATAGCTTCTATGGCTTCTCTTCTTTTTCTTTCTCTCTCCTTTTCTAGTCTATCTCTCTCCTCATCACTCTCTTTCTCTCTCTTTTGCACTTCTTCTTTTCTCTCTTCTGTAGCCTTTTCAGTCCTCCTTCTCTCTCTCCAATCCTCTCCTGGAAAAGTGGTATCATAGCATTCGTCTTTGATCCATTTTTCTCCTCTTTTATTTCATATTCAGTCCTAATTTTCATCATAAAAACCAATTTCAGACAAGTACTACATGTACAAGACATGGACAATGACTAGCAGTGACTTGGAAGACATCTACAGTTGGAAGAAGACTAAATAAAGAGATTTTTGAAGATAGAAGGGATAGATATGGCAGTAAATGGACAAAATAGCGGGTCATCATCAAATTTTCATGCAATTTTTGGAGGTACTTGGTAGAATAGGGTAACTGCACTTGGAGAAGACTAAAATCTCAGTTACTTTTTGGGGCAAAGCTTTCTTCTTTTTCTTTTCAACTTGCCTGAAGCTCCCATGGTGGATTCTTAAAAAGTTATCTTCTTATATGGATCAAGGAGGGTATCAGCCATTGCTTTAGGAAGCATTTTTCATTGTGTGTATTGGAGATTTGAAGCAAATGCACCAAAAAAGAGGAAAACTAAGATTTGACATGGATATCGTAAACATTTGAAGCATAACTATATGCTCACATGACCTTTGCTAAAGGATAAGAGCATTTAATGGAACCCACAAATTATGTCAAAGTGGGTAGCAGCCTTCCAAAAGAGGAATTGTTGACCCTTCATAACCTATTGAGGGACATTTTGGATGTTTTTGTTTGGTCTTATAAAGACTTAAAGGGGATTGATCCCACTGTGTGTCAAGTCTCTATCTTAAGATTTTCAATAATTAAATCCATAATTCTAAATTTATAATATAAGTCTAGTATAAAAGTACACGATCTTGCAAAGAATTTGAGACCCTTTCATTATTCATGGCTACAATAGTGCTAGCCATATTTTTTTATTATATTAAATAGAGATCAAGCTAGGAAGATTTTTATTACAATAGTTTTGATTGTGAAATTCAGATTCATCAATAATTTGTAGATTGGAGGCTCATGAAATATATCAGGACTTTGTATTTTTAGGAGAAATTTGAGAATCTATATGTACAATAATTATTGCGGCGTGAGAACCCTAAAATGGTAATGCACTTGGCTAGGAGAATGTGGAGCACTTAGCACTTGGTCATAAAGATGATGATTTTGGAAAATCCATTCTCTATCTATGTTGAGAATGGGATTTAGGCACAAATCTTCAAAGATTAATAGCTTGACTAGCTTAAGGTCTTTCATCCACTTGATTCTTTTGAGGATTTTTTGAACATAGGCAAGTCAATCAGTATTAATGAAATAGTAGACTACACTTTTATCCACCACTAAAGCCCTTGATCCTCTAGTGGCAAAGGATAATACATATGCTCCAAGATTGTCATGAAACGATTTCGCCAATCAAAATCAAGGAAATGCATTACAGAGGTAAGCATTCCTTGAGACTGTAACGTGTCTGCTCGTCCACTTGTGGGACACATCTTGGCAGCCCATCGAGAAGAGAGTCTAGAAAGCGCCACCTGGCACTCGCAAGGAATGTCATAGGGTTTGCGATCTAGGTCTTCCCTAGTCTACCCCGAGCAGAAGTATCTGGCCATTCCCACTTAGGACCGATTTGAAGTCAGGGTTTCCTTCCTATCAGCAAAGTCTCTGGGAAGTAGCTAGCGTCGAGCTCCAGATGAACCACTTTGCATGGGAACAACAGAGTTGAAGTAGATTTATGCTGCACTTGGTTCATGGAGAATGGGAAATGAGAGGGATGCAAAGCTCAACCTCTCTGCCCATAAGGCATAGTCCCATTCCGCTCCCCTAAAACAGCATAAATCGTGATTCTAACTTCCGACTCTAGGTCATCACAATTTTGTTATCACGTCTTTTGAGAAAAGTTCCCGGCTAACCGGGACCACCCTTCCATATAGGATGGACCCAAGTTGCATCCACCACACTTTCCTCGGTTTTCTTTAGTTACGTAATTACCTACCACATTATATTTGACATGCGCAAAAGCAGCTCCCTTAATTAATCAATTTAAACACAGGTTCTTTCACGCAACTTAGGCACTGACATAAAAAAGCCATGTCAAGCAAGTTCCTTTTTCAAATATTTGACCTTTATTTATCATAGTCCTGGAATACATCAAGTATCATGCCCAAAGGTTATCCCATCAATCAACAGGATTGCTGCTCCAAGTTTCACCTGTAGACTAGTACACGGGCCTCGAGATCCCATCTCGAGTCATGTCGGCCTCTTGTACGGGATCCAGAGGCAAGGAATTTATAGCCAGAGCCTTCCCTGGCACCCAAGCATCCTCCTGCTCCAAGCAACAACCACGGAGAGACCTCTCGCGACGGGTTCGGTCCATATACTCGGTGCGGCTAACAACCCCCTTGGATAGGGCTAGGCAGGCAGTCGGAGGTAACTGAACATGCCTCTCCCTCGAGGCTATTAACCTGAAGCATTAAGTGTTTGACCTTGAATTAGTTCCTTGAGCAAAGAAGTTCAAACAATGTACCTAAGTGTACAATCACAATCATTTATGTGGTTGTTCGTATGACCAACTGTTCCCAGCATTCGGTCCTGGATCGTTCGCAACTTGGTGAGATTCAAGGGGCTTGGCAAGATAGGTTGCTTGTTTCCCCTTTTTCTTTGGGTTAGGGTTTGTACCCTACTGGCTCTAATTATCCTTACCTTAGGTCTCCTCGTAAAATAGATCATGGACAACCCCTTCGTCCTCGGTTGGTCAACTTGCTGGTTATCTCCTCGATCCCTTGAAGTATCTATGTACCTTTATCTTTGATCTTAATTGATCAAGATTGTCTATCCCCTTGACCATGGTTGGTCAAGATGGTTCGGTTTTGAACAGTTCCTACTCCTTCCTAAGTATAATTTCTTCTTAAGCCCTCTTAATAATGCTCACATGCACTAAGCTTTTACCAATCCTTCTTGAAGTCACCAAGGACTTTGACATGGGACTCATGGATCTCAGTCCCATTTGGTAAATTACAAACAACATTGAATTTTCCCAACAACTTTAATGCACGCAACGTAATGCCACGTCTTCATTTCAATGCTTACAATTTTGATATAATCCTTACGATATTTTATGCCACACATGCAAAGGTATTTTCTATGCATGCAATCTTAACATTATCCTCTATGTAATTATTTACACAATCTATAACCTTCTTGAATGATCTAATCTTTATAACTTTATGTGATTATTGTATGAGTCTAGCTGCACTTTAATCTTGTCTGCAGTTTATTACATGAACCTTAGAATCCATCTTGCGATATGGAGATGCACTTTGCTTCTTTCGATGTCCTCTGAAATGTATTTTGCAGGAACTTATTTAAGGAGCAATGCACTTTATGCAAGAATTCATGCAAGAATTTTTTGGGGTAATTTATGATGCAATTACCTAATCAATTTCACCTATTATGATGTCATCTTACAATGAAATTTATCTTATTTGTTACAAACATCACAACTAAATTCATACCAAGGCAATTACCCATCAATCATGCAATCAATGTGATGCATGTGAATAGTATTGATTCAAGCCGCAATCCACTCTTGCGGGGTTCTCGGCTATCCTTGTAGATCTACACTTTGGGGCCATACTCGAAGATGCACATACAAGAGATAGAATTCGCACACTCTCCTATCTAACTTTAAGTAAATTCTTGCAACTTCTCATTGAGTGGAGAAAAGATAATGAAAGGGGGTGTATTTTCAGGAATATTAGAGGGGGCATACAACCTCTCTTTAAGGGGGGAAAGAAGAACCCTCCAAAAGCTTCCCTCTCTCTCTCTCTCTCTCTCTCTCTCTCTCTCTCTCCCCCCCTTGCGATGATGATGATGAGGGGGGGCTGTGTGTCAGGCGGGGGGGGGGGGGGCATGATGCGTAGGTGGCAGTAGGGGCGGCGTCTTCTAATCACGGGGGTGGGGGGGTTTACTATCGAAGACCACCAGGGGGGAGGGGGGGGATTCCCCTTATATGGTGGGGGAGGAGGTGGTTTATGGGGGGGAGACGGTCGTTAAGGGCCACCACTCCTCCACCTGGGGGGTGCATGCCCCCCCTTCTCTTCACTCCCCCCCTCTCTCTCTCTCCTCGACATGCTGTCAGCGGGGAGAGAGAGGGAGAGTAAAAAAATTTAAGTTAATTTTAAAATTTTTTAAGAAGGGGGGTGTTCTTATGCGCGGGGGGCATGGGGGGGAGATATTACACCCTCTCCCCCTTAGAGGAATCGATATGTCCTCATCTCGAGAAGACCGGTGGGGTATTTTTTGTTGAGAATATTTTCATCCATCCAGGTGGCATCCTCTTCAGGATAATCTTTCCACTGGATGAGGTATTGTCTCAAGGTCCTTGATCTCAAATGCCTCTCCCTAACTTCTAGGATTCTATCAGGCTATAGCTCAAGGACTCCCTGACTAGGCATTACAATTTGCTGATCATCAAGTACATGATTCGGATTAGGTAGATAATTTTTCAATAGGCTAACGTGGAATACATTATGAATCTTCAGAGTTGCGAGCAGCTGTAGTCTGTAAGCATTAGGCCCTAGGCACTTGGTGATCTTATAAGGTCCGCAATACCTCGAACTTAGCTTCTTGTACTCTCCCAAGGACAATGAACTCTTTTTAGGGCGTACACGGATAAAGACCATATCACCTTCGATGAAGGATCTGTCTTGTCGTTTCAAGTCAGCATAGGCCTTCTGTCTATCCTTGGCAGCTTGAATGCCTTGTCTTATTGATTTGATTTGATCATCCATGTCTTGCATAATTTGTTTTGAAGCTTCTACCCTCAAAGTTGGATCTGAGAAGTTCAAAGGGGTACGACAATCATGCCCATACAATGCTTGAAAAGGAGTCATCTGAATACTATGTTGGCAAGAAGCATTGTAAGCAAACTCAACCAGTGGTAAATATTGAATCCACTTTTTGGGTTCGCGATAGTAGTATGCCCTAAGCATATCTTCAATGACTTGATTGACTCGTGCTATTTGACCATCGGTTTGGGGATGGTATGTTGTACTGAAACAGAGTTGAATTCTAATAGCCTCAAAGATAGCCCTCCAGAAGTGTGATGTGAAAAGAGAGTCACGATCACTAATGATTCTTCTGGGTAACCCATGAAGTTTGAATATTTCCTTGATGAATAATCTTGTGATGTTTGAAGCTTTATAGTTCATCTTGACAAGGATGAGATGTGCGACCTTGGTGAGTATATCTACCACAACTCAAATAGAGTTATATCCTCCCTGGACTTGGGGTAAGCCAACAATAAAGTCCATACTAATGAACTCCCATTTCATTTGTGAAATGTCAAGTGGTTGCAATTTCCCAGGCATTCTAAAATGTTCTGCCTTAATGCATTGACAAGACAAACATTCCATGACATATTTGAGTATGTATCCCTTGAGCCTTTCCCAAAAATAGCTCCTTTTGACCATATTAAGAGTCTTGGCATAACCAGGATGTCCTGAGAAAGGGGAGTCATGGGCTTCCCAAAGTATCTTCTACTTGAGAGTTTGGCTTGCAGGGATACATAATCTTGTCCTAAAGTAGACAAGTCCATTCTGATGAAGAATTCTTTATACTTCGTCTTTAGCTTCAGGTCTTGATCCTTGATGGGGATCTTCCTTAGCATTTTCTGATAGACTGGGTCATGATATGCCCCCTCTTTTGCTAGCTCAAGAATCGGGTTGTTTGGCATTGATACCTTTGTGGCTAGAGACATTGATGTTGATGGATCTTGTAAAATAAAAGAATTTAGAAATGCCTTGCGGCTGAGTGCATTGGCAACTACATTCTCTTTTCTAGGCCTATATTTGATTTCAAAATCATATTCTTCCAACACTTCGATCCATCGATGTTGCTTCATATTGAGCTCATTCTAAGTGAAAATCCATTTAAGACTCTTGTGGTCCATTACAAAGGAAAATTTGTTACCTAGCAAATAATGTCTCCAAAGTTTGAGAGCATGGATGACAGCCAACAGCTTTAGGTCATGGGTAGCATAATTCCTTTCATGGATCTTCAATTTTCCTGAAGAATATGTTACGGGATGACCTTCTTGCATAAGTACACATCCTAAAGCAAGTGCGCTAGCATCAGTTACCACTTCAAACTCCTTATTAAGATCAATAAGTTTCAGAATAGGTGTTGATACTAAGCTCTTCTTTAGTTTGTCAAAGCTGGTCTGCTCAGCAGATCATACAATTGCTACTTGCTTCTTTAGTAGATTAGTCGAATCTTTGATGAAAATTCTGTACCACCCTATCAACCCAAGAAAACTTTGTATTTCTTTGACAGAAGTTAGTGTTGGCCATTCCAAAACGTCTCTGACCTTAGTTGGATCTACTGAAATTCCTTCTACTAATACAATGAATCCCAGATATTCAATCTGTCGCTTGAAAAATGCGCACTTCTTCTTCTTGGCATAAAGGTTGTGTGCTCTCATTGTTTCAAGAACAATGCGAAGTTGGGATTCATGATCCTTTCCCTATTTATCCCTTTATTTTCCTCCATTAAGTTCCCTTGTAATCCTTAGATCTCGTTAGTTCTCTCTGATACCAACTGTAATGTGTTTGCTCATCCACTTGTGGGACACGTCTTAGCAGCCCATCGGGAAGAGAGTCTAGAACGAGCCACCTGACACTCACAAGGAATGTCACAGGGTTTGCGACCTAGGTCTTCCCGAGTCTTCCCCTAGCGAAAGTATCCGACTGTTCCCACTTAGGACCAACCTGAAGTTAGGGTTTCTTTCCTATCAACAAAGTCTCTGGGAAGTAGCTAGCGTCGAGCTCCTGATGAACCACTTTGTGTGGGAACAACAGAGTCGAAGCGAATTTATGCTACACTTGGTTCATAGAGAATGGGAAATGAGAGGGATGCAAAGCTCAACCTCTCTGACCATAAGGCACAGTCCCATTCCGCTCCCTTAAAACAACATAAATCGGGATTCTAACTCTATCGACTCTGGGTCATCACAGTTTTATTATCACCTCTTTTGAGAAAAGTTCCCAGCTAACCGGGACTACCCTTCTATAGGATAGACCCAAGTCACGTCCACCGTACTTTCCTCCGTTTTCTTTAGTTATCTAATTACCTACCACATTATATTTGACATGCAAAAGTAGCTTCCTTAATTAATCAATTTAAACACATGTTCCTTCACGCAACTTAGGCGCACTGACATAAAAAAACGATGTCAAGCAAGTTTCTTTTTCAAACATTTAACCTTTATTTATCATAGTCCTGGAATACATCAAGTATCATGCTCGAAGGTTATCCCAGCAAATCAACAGGATTGCTGCTCCAAGTTTCGCCCGTAGACTAGTACAAGGGTCTCGAGATCCCATCTTGAGTCAGGTCGGCCTCTTGTGCGCGGGATCAAGAGGCAAAGAATTTATAGCCAGAGCCTCCCCTTGCACCCAAGCATCCTCCCGCTCCAAGCAGCACCCATGGAGAGACCTCTCACGGTAGGTTCGGTCTATATACGCGATGCGGCTAACAACCCCCCTTGGATAGGGCCAAGCAGGCAGTCAGAGGTAACTGGACCTGCCTCTCCCTCCAGGCTATTAACTTGAAGCATTAAGTGTTTGACCTTGAATTAGTTCCTTGACCAAAGAAGTTCAAACAATGTACCTAAGTATACAATCACGATCATTTCTGTGGTTGTTCGTATGACCAACTGCTAAGGTGTGATTCCTTCTTCCCGAATGCTCCCAGCATTCGGTCCTGGATCGTTCGCAACTTGGTGAGATTCTAGGGGCTTGGCAAGCTAGGTTGCTTGTTTCCCCTTTTTCTTTGGGTTAGGGTTTGTACCCTATGGGCTCTAATTATCCTTACCTTAGGTCTCCTCGTAAAATAGATCATGGACAACCCCTTCGTCCTCGGTTGGTCAACTTGTTGGTTATCTCCTCGATCCCTTGAAGTATCTATGTACCTTTATCTTTGATCTTAATTGATCAAGATTGTCTATCCCCTTGACCATGGTTGGTCAAGATGGTTTGGTTTTGAACAGTTCCTACTCCGTCCTAAGTATAATTTCTTCTTAAGCCCTCTTAATAATGCTCACATGCACTAAGCTTTTACCAATCCCTCTTGAAGTCACCAAGGACTTTGACATGGGACTCATGGATCTCAGTCCCATTTGGTAAATTACAAACAACATTGAATTTTCCTAACAACTTTAATACACGCAACATAATGCCATGCCTTCATTTCAATGCTTACAATTTTGATATAATCAATGTGATATTTTATGCCACACATGCGAATGTATTTTCTATGCATGCAATCTTAACATTATCCTCTATGTAATTATTTACATGATCTATAACCTTCTTGAATGATTTGATATTTATAACTTTATGTGATTATTGTATGAGTCTAGCTGCATTTAATCTTTATAACTTTATGTGAGTATTGTATGAGTCTAGATGCATTTAATCTTTTCAACAGTTTATTACATGTACCTTAGAATCCATCTTGCAATATGGAGATGCACTTTGCTTCTTTCGATGTCCTTTGAAATGTATTTTGCAAGAACTTGTGCAAGGAGTAATGCACTTTATACAAGAATTTATGTAAGAATTTTTTGGGGTAATTTACGATACAATTACCTAATCAATTTCACCTATTATGATGCCATCTTACAATGAAATTTATCTTATTTGTTACAAACATCAAAACTAAATTCATACCAAGTCAATTACCCATCAATCATGCAATCAATGTGATGCATGTGAATATGATTTTCATCATGATAATTATAATCTATGATTTAATAATAGAGCAACCTAGGTTTGGAGTGATGTCTTGATTCCAGTGGTGTTTATGCTCGATGATAGACCATTCGTGGTTGTGGTACCGTCTTGATTCAAGCTACCATCCACTCTTGCAGGGTTCTCAGCCATCCACTCTTGTGGAGGGGGGTGTGATGTGTAGGCGGCAGCACGAGCGGCATCTTCTGGTCACAGGCGAGGGGGAGGGGGGGGGGGGGGAGACGGCTGCTAACGGCCGCCACCCCTCCACCTGGGGGGGGGGGGTGAATGCCCCCCTTCTCTTTACTCCCTCTCTCTCTCCCTCTCTCCTCGACATGCTGTCTCCAGGGAGAGAGAGGGAGAGAATAAAATTTAAGTTAATTTTTAAAAAAATTAAGAAGGGGGGGCTTTCTTATGGAGGGCATGAGGGGGAGATATTATAGAAACACTAAGAAATTTTACCAATCTTCATTATTTCGAAAGATATTCCATAGATTATGAGAGGGAGAATCATTTTTGCATCAAACTTTCCCTTGAACAAGGTTGCAAACAAGTCTTTCTATACATTAATTTGGTTTTCACTGTGATACCATATGTGACATACCCACTCTAAGGCATCCTTAGTTGCACAATTTAGTGGTCCATTGAGATAATTTCCTAGGCGATGTTGCTCGGTACTCTTTCAAAATAACACAAGGTTTATTGTCGAGACTCTCGAGTCCACTTTGTAATAAAAATTCTTGATTGTTCTTGCAAGAATCGACCATAATTTCAGGTTCTAAGGGAAGTAAGGTCACCTATTAGATTAAATAGCATCGGTCTTCAAGATTTGCTTGTGTTAGATTACTAGAATCAAAGCCAAATTGTATGACACTTGATTAAAGGAGAGTGAGAAATAAGGGGAAGTATGGGCACATTGATCCCTCTGTCCAGAGGACAAAGTCTCACTCCATTCCCCTAAAATGATATGGAGTCACATGCTAATTGATTCTATATGGTCATTGTTTCCTATACTATAACATATGGAAATATGGAGAAGCTCTCAGCTTATCTAGATCACCCTACCTTAGGGTGGATTCATTGGGACTCTCACCCTCTTGCTTTCCTGAATTGGATTTTTCCTCTCGCTTCCCTTAATTGGATAGTTTTAGTTATCTACTTACCTAACGCATTTATGTTGTACAAATATAATTAGGTTCCTTAATTAACCTTTTTAATCACAATCTTTATTTACGTAACTTAAGTCACAACACACAAATAATAAAAATAATCCTTCAAAATACAACTTCTTTATTTATTAGAAAATATTGTACAAGTGTTTACCTTATATCCATATTGAAAAATAACCTGAATGCATTTACTTTACCAAGATTTTGCCCCTAACTTCTAGTAACGGGGCTCTCAAGAAGTCCAATCCTGAGTCACATAGGGATTTGGGTGGTTCTTAGGAGTCTAAGGGTTTACAAGCTAAAGCCCACCATGGCAACCTCACCTCCTCCTGCCCAAGGATGCCTTACAGAGCAACCTCTCGCCATCAGAGCCAATTTGAACTCTTTGAGGAAGTAAAAACCAAGCTCTCCTAATGAAGGATTCTGCAACTAGCCTTAGGGAAGGTCTATCATACTTTCTTTTTATCTTGTTGTAAATTTGATACATTAGGGATTTGACTAGCTCAATCAAACCTCCTAAGTGCATCAAGTAAAATTGTATCCACCATTGAAAGGACAATAATTTTTTTCCAAACAATATTCGTACACAAATAAGGAAGCAATCGTAGTAAGATTTTTAACCTAGCAGCAATTCTTTCTAACTTAGTCTATTCCATTCTTGGATATTTCTAGGTTTTCCTTAAATCTCAATTCTCATTAGTCCTCTTCATTGGATCTTTCATTGGTTAGTATTAATTTTTCTAACCTATTTTGATCATTGCTCACAATCTTTCTCAACCTAAACCTTTGTTGAATGTTTGTCGATTAATCTTATTATAAGTCTTGACTATTTTATTAGACTTTTATATGCTAGGGTATGGTTAAGATTTATCTTAGCTTATGGAAGCTAAGTATGAAACCTTGGAATCTTAAATTTATCTTGGAAGCTACGTAAGCTAACAAGGTTAGTATTTTCCTTAATAATTTTAAGCTTCTATTCTCTCAAAAGAGGATCATATTAAATTTTTGGTTGCTTCATGAAGTAGGGTGTTCATAGTTCACTTTGTTATGTTGGCAAAGCGAGTTGATTCAAATATCCTAGGCTTCTAATGGTTTACGTACGCAATTCAATAATTTCAATTTAAATAATAACAAGTGGGACCTTTTTCTATCAAAGAGGATATTTCTACTCAACAAATTTAATGACCTACTTTTAACTATCTTAATTCACTCTGTTGTATGTTCACATGACTCGTAAATGCCAAGAAAACTATTTTTGATGCAATTTCTTGATTCCTAATTAAAACTTGTGATGTAATTTTCTAATGGATCTTTCTGAATAAAAAGGTGATTTATTTGCTACACTTTGCTTATATGCAACTAAAGTAAGAGTTTATACAATGCATTGTGATGTCCTATAGTTTATCTTGCCTTTTGAAATTTATAATCTAAATTAATAGTTCCTACTTTGTTCTAACATTCCTTGTTGACACCAACACGGAGAAAGCAAAAGGAAATAAAGAAAAGACATAGGGCAAAGGTGGAAAAAAGATAGCCCGACTGAAGAAAGAAGAGGAGAAAAGGCCAAAAGCACAGGGGCAACCTTAAAAAGAAACAAGAGAAAGGCGGAAAAAAGGTAGCCCGACTAAAGAAAGCCCAGGAGAAAGGCAAAGGTGGAAAAAAGGTAGCCTGACTGAAGAAAGAAGAGGAAAAAAGGCCAAAAGCGCAGGGGCAAACTTAAAAAGACACAGAAGAAAGGTCGAAAAAAGGTAGCCCAACTGAAGAAAGCGCACGAGAAAAGACACAGAGGGCAAAGGTGGAAAAAAGGTAGCCTAACTGAAGAAAGAAGAGGAGAAAAGGCCAAAAGCGTAGGGGCAACCTTAAAAAGTCCAAGGCAAATGCAAAAGGGGAAAGGTGCATTTTAAAAACAAAGGTGCACCCTGAAATCTCGTAAAAGAGTGCCAGGCAGTGGAAAACCCGGAAAACTAAAATAAAAGACAAAGACAAAGGCCAGGGCAAGAGAAATGGAAGACAAAGGCGCACAAGGAAAAGCACAAGAAAATACTTTTGTAAAAGAGCACAAGCGCATCACGGTTTAATTCAAGGAGCGTCGGGCTCTCACCTGTGCAATTTGTAAATGTACACGGGCGGTGAAAAGGAAACTAGGAAGAAAGAAGAACAATGGGAAAAGGGCCTAGGCTATAGTCAGCCATGTAAAAAAGGGAAAAAGGGGATGACCGCCCAAAAGGGATTTAGGGTTTTGTATATAAAGTTGAAAAGGTGAATGAGAAGATTATTCTTGTGTGTGGCAAAAGGTGGCTCTCCTCTTCTTCTTCTTCTTCTTGTTCTTGCTTGCTTGAGCTTGTGCTTGAGAGAGGGAGTGTGAGAGTGTGAGGGAGTGAGTGTGTAAGGGTAAGGGACCGTGGGGTGGAGAAGCTCTCCATCTTCTCCTCTCTTCTTCTCTTCTCTTCTCTTCTCTTCTCTTGCTCGCGGCTATGGAGCTTGGAGTGCGGAGCTTGAGGATGGAGCTTGCTTGAAGCTTGCACTTGGATCGTGGAGCTACCGGAGTGCGTGGAAGAGGAGGTAACTCGAATGGCATGGAGGTAAGCTCACTACACATGTAGATATGGATGGCGTGTCGACTATGTGAGAGGTAGCCATTAGTGTTCGGCTTGGAACGCTTGAAACAATAAGCGGTCCGTGGGTCTTGGAGGTTGAGCAAAAGCTCCCACATTTTGGTTCCGTTGCTGGGACCAACGGATTCAAGCCTTGAGCACTTGCGTGCTTTGAATCGAGCATCGAAGTAAGGGTTTTTCCTGAACCGGTGCTTGAGATAGGTAGGAAGTGAGGGGGTTGAAGATGGTATTTGAGATAGGTAGGAAGTGAGGGGGTTGAAGATGGTATTCGATCTCCTTGGCAAGTAGGTTTTTGCTTTTTTGAGATTTATGTTGTGAGATGGAGTAGTGTAGGCATTCACATTGTGAGTTGGATGCATTAGAGTAGGAGAAAATAAAGAAAAATAAAGAAAATAAGCATTAGGGTTTACTGTTTCAAAACATGGCAAAAATAGGGCAAAAATCATGCAAAAAATGGTAAAAAGCTCACTTGCTATGCCTAAGATTGGCAAGTGAGTGATTGGGGGCATCAATACCATACCCAGGAAGGGATATAAGGGCCAAGAGTGGCAAGAAAGGCCACATTGTGCATTGCAGGGTTTCAGGAGAGCAGGAGAGAAGAGGAAAGCTTCGTGAGTGGTCCGCTTTGATCTTGTCATCCGAGGGATATTTGCCTAGCCCAAGTAATTCTACACCTTTTCCTACATGAGTAGGATGGATCTGGAGCTACTTGACTAGGGGGAAGGCCTCCAATGCTTGGCATGGCAGATTTCGTGAGGTTCGGTGAAAAAACGTGCCACGCTCGGCGTGTCCGAGTGACAGCCATTCTAGGCCGAGTCCCAAAATTGGCCCTCGGACCACTCAACTCGGCCCTCCTGACCACCCTACTCGGCCCTTGGCCACTCGCCATTCGGCCACTACCACTCGGGCACCCACCGCTTGGCCCGTCCGAATTGAGCACTCGGACTACCTTGGAATTCGGCCTCGGCCCACTCGGTCCTCCAGATTCGGCGTCGGTCCACTCGGCCCTCCGGACTCAGCCTCAGCCCAGTCGGCCCTCAGACATTCGGGTTCTGACTGGCCGAATTTGGCATTCGGGTAGTTACATACGGCCCCTTCTACTCGACCCTCGGACGGGTCCGAATTGGGGCATTCAGCCCCTGTAATTCGGACCTATTGGGATGAATTTAGATTTCCTCAAATTTTTTCTTGAAGATAGTAAAATTGACCGAGAGACCACACAGAGCCAAAACCCTATCATAGGATGATCACGGGGTTGAATCTTAGAGCAAAATAGTTCAAAATTTGGCCATAAACGGTCTCTCACATCACGTATGGAATTTACCGTAACGGCCCTGCGGGCCGAGGGGAACTACCCCCCTGGACCCCTGCGGAGGGGGCTCCACCCCCTCTGCACCTCCCCCAAGTAGGTTGGAGAGAAAATGCGTGCCGTGACGGGTCCTCCAAATTCGACCCTAGCGTAGTAAGGGCTCTACATGAACATGGATTCTCACTGACAAAAGAGCAATCAAAAGCCCATGCCCGGACCGAGAGAAACAAAGACCCTAGAACCTCGATGGGCCAATCTAGCCAGCAAGGGCAAAAAGGCCACACTACAAAAACACATACGTGTTGCATTCGGACTGCATCTAGTCAAAGCGGAAAGCAACAACATCAAGCTACAATAGCGAGAATGACTAGATATGATAGTCTTGACAATAGATGCTCCTTGAATAGCACTACTCAGATGAGCCAAGACATCAGTGGAGAATCCACATCTGTTCATGCAGTTGGGGACTGAAGGGCATTTGTCAGAAGGCTTAAATTTACAAGCCAAGACCCGGAAGATGAAGACATAGTACCACCTGCTTATCTTAGGGTCAAACTCACTGCGAAAAGAGAGCATACTATCGATGCTCTAATTGATGAAGGAGCACATTTTAATGTCTTGACCTATGAGGCATGGACCCTATTAGGCCAAGTAGAGCTGACACTGACTAATGCAACTCTTAGCCCTTATGGGGGACCTCCACAAGCACTCATAGGGAAGTGCAATATCCTTGCAACAATCAAAACTAAGAGCTTGCCTATCCTATTTCACGTTCCTCCAAATAGTGCTAAATATGGTACGGAAACCCTCTCGGGAAGACCCTTCAAAAGGGCGACCAAATGTGAGGCTGACTATGTAGCTCAGAGGATACACCTGACACTATCGGGTGTCAGGATAGTCACAAACTTTAGCAAGGGTGACCTCATCGAACCTCGGGGGAAAGGCAAGGAAGGCGCTGACGTAACAACCAAACCTAGTAATGAGAGTAAGGAGTTGTGGGAGGAGTTGATGCAAGCGTAGGTTGAATGGAGAGAACTAGTGAGTGAGGCCATACTTGAAACAAAAAGGTCAGGAGACAAGGCCAAGGATAGAATTGGGACTTACAGATATCGTAGAAGACAACAAAAGAAGCCCAAGCCTTATAGATGAAGGCATCAATGGAGGGTCAGCACAACGTCGCGATGGATATCCAAAGCATTGCTACGTGCTCAAGGGTATTACGCAGGTAACCGATGGATTTGGGTACCGAAATCCCCTGCTAAACCATCTCTCTCAGCTGAAGGGAAGATTGCATTAAAAGCAACGAAGCATAGGAGGAAATCTAAGAGAAACTCTAGGCCTTGAGGCGAGAGACCAGACACGAGTGTTCAAAAGAAAGAGCCTCAGCCTAGCATGCTTACTAAGTAGATGCCATATGTAGCCATTGAGCATGCACAAAAGCCATTAGTGCCCAAATGGCCTTTGATTCTCCAAGAGGATGACAGGCATCCTAGGCACAACATTGCTCATGGCAAGGCTAATCGCTTAACAAAGCAAATGGCACAATTGTCCAATGGCCTTGAGCAAATCATTCAGCCAGTGCCAGGTCCACTTATGAGTCCTAGACCTCCTACATCCTCTTTTTCCAAACGGAAACGGGAAGCACAACAACGGTCATCAATGGCGGCTGTTCACTTCCAATCTCCATCTCCATCAAAGCTTCTAGATGTCCAAGAGGCAGGACACACCACCACCCTTAGCTCTCAACCTAAGGACATGCCTGTGCAATCCACCATCTCTAGCTCACGATCTACGCAAGTGAATGCTCTAAGGGCAACAAAAGACACGACCACTTCCAATTGCCCTAAGGACTAGACACCGCAATCCACCAATAGTAGCAAGTCCATTGAACTAGTTGCTAGTACTTCAAACCAGGGATCACAGTAGTCACAGCCCTTGGCCGTGACAATGCCCCTTGCGGAACGTGTCCTTAGTAGTTTACCTGTGGAGGAGGTGTCGCAACCAACTTTATTAACAACTCCAGCACTTCCAAAGTGCCTAAAGCCTAGGATGGAGGAGTTAAACACATGGGAATTGGTGGAAGAGCTAGACTTCAAAAAGGGAGATAGTTGTACCCTCACAACCTGGCGAGGCTAGTCAGCAAGCCACAACCATGACCCATGTGGACACCCTAGAGACATGAAATGCTAAGGCCCAACCAAGCACAACAATGGATGACCTAGTCTAGGGTCCTGAGATGTTGAGAGATGCACCTTCACTGACCAAGAAAAAGAGGAGAAAATAGCAAAAACAACAACAATTGCAAGTGGTTGTGGACCCCAAGAACATTGAGACAAAGAGCACTGAAGAATTGATGAACAAAGCATCAAGTCCACCCACCAATGAACCCATTGATGCCTCTCCTAATAGCAGTGAAACCTCAGATATATCAGTGTGCTCTGAAAAATCAAAACAGTCATTACCATCAATGGCTGCTTACAATGCTCAATCCACCGACAATAGAACTTGCATTGACCAGTCAAGAGTGGATATAACACTGTCACAACAGGGTGACAAACCTATACCAGTCACATCTAAGGAAAGCCATGATGCAATAACGAAGCCTCAGGAGAAACATGGAAACCCCAAGAGCGTAAGACATCCTAGCGTGGACCGATCCTGTTCATCTAGGCCTGAGCCCCTAGCTACGCTAAAGCCCAGGCTAACTCCTAGAACTTTGCATGAGATGGCAACCAAGAAAGCCCTCGTTGAACATAGAAGTATCACCGATTGCTTAACTGAGTTGGATGCCAAGCTCAAGGTGTTCGCATGTGTCTATGTCTTGGCAGACATGCGCGCATTCCCTAAAGAGCAGCTCAGAGAATACTTGCCATTTCCCTTATCTTGGGAAGAGCAAGAACATCTTGACGAGCACTATAGTAGGTTCCTGCATGAATGCATGCTACTCATCGCGGGCGAGGAAGCCGACGAACTGCGCTTAACTGTCACATTCAATGATGCACTCTACCAACCAAAACTCTTAGCGATAGAGCAATTAAGGTGACTGTCAAAGGGCTGAAGTCAATTTAAACAACGTTGGTGTGAAAACCACGTTGCAATGGCCGAAGTAGAAGCTCAGATCATGATAGTCTCTTAGGAGCAATTGGCCAAGTGGCGGTCTCAAAGAGACCCCACCTATGTGGCACCAACCTCCCTTCGAGTGCTGACTGCCATTCGGGGTACAGACCTAGCTGAACCTAGCCAAGAGGACTCTCTGTTCGATAAGGTCCTCACTGAGGAGGAGCTACATGTTGCCAGTAGACTCGAACAAGGTTCCATGCTACTCAATGTCACAAAATATTTATCGGTGTTGAGTAAGTTGCCACGAGTAGTGGATGTGTGCGCCACGCTCCAGTACAATCCGGAGTTCTATAGCTGGTTTTTATCCTCATAAAGCGACTTGGATCCACGGATATGTATATAAATAAACAATAACTTTTGTCACCCTGTATAGACACTGTCAACACACACAGAAAATAATAGTCAAGTGCAGACAGAAGAGTTGGGGCCAACAGGCTAGGCTCGTCTGGTCCCCCTCTCACATGACCATTTCCACCGTTGGGCGAAGGATGTGCACCCCGCATTGCCACCATGGAAAGCCTTGACCAACGTCTCTGATGATGCAAGCAAGGTGCAGTCCCTTTCTATACACCTTTCCCTTTCTAGTCCATCTTTCTGAGGATGAGCCCTGCCCAAATCCAAGACCACCAGCCAATGTAACTCGGCGTGAGCCAAGATCTGCTAATGGCGGGAGGCTAAGTTAACATCATCACATGGGCCACCCCTCTACAACAAGCATAGCACGTCCCACTCCGCCTCTTCTAGTCATATGCATTTGATGACCCACACTATGATTCAACCCGTGCGAACGGTCTTATTTCATATCAAGGCCTAACACTTGGTTTGCATATTGCAGGTCCCCTACAAGAAAAACATGGAAAACCTAGGGCAGCTGGCTTGCAGAGATGCTCTCTGCGAATGTCGGGAACATGCGACACATGCCCCTCCAACGGTGCGCTATGTGCCCACCCTCAAAAGGTATGTGAAGAAATGGGGCCCTAAGCGACACCGTCTCGGATGAAGGCCAAAGAAGGGCCAGGAAAGTCGAAGCTCAAAGAAGCACGCAAGATGTGGCAACACTAGTTGCACAAACCCCCAACGTACGCTCAAGCACCAGATGCTCAAGGGTAGAAAGGGCAGCCCAAGACAGGGAAGAATTCAATGAATTATTTAAAGACATTTTGAAAATGGTGACAGCCTGGGATTACACCATTCATGTCCCGGCAGACATGTGCCCTTCCCAGCCTCATAGGAGTCCCGCACCAGCACCGCCCCAGTTGCCCAACCAACCGGACTCACCCCGCCTAGTACAAATCGACTAAGCCCCTATGATGTACAAGTAGCTTGACAAGTCATCATGCCATAACTTTTTGCCTTTTGATGAGTGAAGGGGCAAGACCCACACTTGTACACACCTCCTTTACCCCTCGTTAATGTATGTGACCTTGACAAGAAATAGAATAGGCATCCCTATAGACATCATAGAATTCTGAAAAATTATGTCTTAACATGATTGCATTTGTTCGACGTACTTAATGCAAGCAAGCATACACTCTCACGAAGTGACAAGTGGATGCAAGATGAGACAGGTCCTCATGCAAACACGTTCAATGGCCAGGCCACCGCAAGACCTCCAATCGCACAAGGATCGCAACAAAGTCACGCTACTGAATGCGAACAATCACCCTTGCGAGTGCCTACATCGCACGACCCAAAGCACAGTCATGGGCTACACTCTCTTCTTGAGCCAAGCTCTATGGTGAGCTCACGACGTGTGTCACCGCAATCTCACCAATATCGCAACAATGGCTCCCATAACAACAAGGCTAGGGCAAAATCATCACGGTCATATCCATTCCTTGAGCCTCCGAGGATTGACATGTCCCAGTCTATTGAAAGGCTCATAGACCCTGCATATTGCAATGGTTGTATTGCAGCAAAAAAAAAGGGGGGACGAAAAGAAAAGAAAAGAGAAGAAAACACAATAACGAAAACATAAAAAGCACCCACGATCACCGCACCGCACCTAGGGGCCCTCAAGTTAGGTGCGTCCAGTGCCCTTGGTCAGCTGGCTCCGCCCTAGTCCCCTAGCCCCCTAGCACCCTGCACAATCATTTAGGGCACCTCAAGGGCATGACATACCTAAGGAGCCTGTCTCGCTTATGGTTAGACCTGCCACCCTGGCCCACTCACACGATCCCCCCTTGCACTATGCCTTACTACCATTGCAATCAATTGTGGTCGTGCAATCACAATGTACAGGATGTCGCATACATCCCCACGCGCACTTCTTCCCATCTGGGATGACTTTGCTTACTCCACATGTCGTAGGCGAAACCAGCCGCAGTCTTCTACCTACGTAATATCTAAGTATGCATGGGCACTCACATCATATTTGCACCCAAGTATACACACAGTTTGGATCCTCAAGTGTAGGACAATAATCCAGGTTTGCTTCGAGTTTGACCTGTCTCCCAAACTAATCAAAATATGTCTTGTGCATGCTAAGAACCTAGCACCACCCCTTAGGGAGAGAACCTGAGAGGTTTTCCAATTGCAAATATTAAAGACTCCAACGAACGCGCCGCCAACTCTACATCAACACTCAACTCTAAACTCTTGCCCTTTACTTCATCATGCAACACCACCAAAGAATCATCACAAGCAGAATCCACCATGAGCATCCCAAGAACACCGAAACCCGTGCCAGCTATGAGTGACCATTCCCAACAAAGAGTAGCCCCATTTCCACCTACAACGAACCATATCACTAGCTAATCAGAACAGCAAAGTGTTGCCAACGGCCTTCATCCGCACCAACATCAGAACTCCTCCAACGCAAACCACAACCGAATTCCTTGCCACCCACGTCTTTGGTGCACGCTAACCGCCTGCTACCTACAATAGTGAGTTCCATGGGACTGGCACTCATCTAGGAGGGGGTAATGTTAATCCCAACACGAAGAAAGCAAAAGGAAATAAAGAAAAGACATAGGGCAAAGGGGAAAAAAGATAGCCCGATTGAAGAAAGAAGAGGAGAAAAGGCCAAAAGCGCAAGGGCAACCTTAAAAAGACATAAGAGAAAGGTGGAAAAAAGGTAGCCCGACTAAAGAAAGTGCAGGAGAAAAGACACGGAGCAAAGGTGGAAAAAAGGTAGCCCGACTAAAGAAAGAAAGGGAGAAAATGCCAAAAGCAAAGGGGCAACCTTAAAAAGACACAGGAGAAAGGTGGAAAAAAGGTAGCTCGACTGAAGAAAGCGCAGGAGAAAAGACACAGGGCAAAGGTGGAAAAAAGGTAGCCCGACTGAAGAAAGAAGAGGAGAAAATGCCAAAATCATAGGGGCAACCTTAAAAAGTCCAAGGCAAATGCAAAAGGGGAAAGGTGCATTTTAAAATACAAAGGCGCACCCTGAAATCTCGTAAAAGAGTGCTAGGCGGTGGAAAACTCGGAAAGCTAAAATAAAAGACAAAGACAAAGGCCAGAGCAAGAGAAATGGAAGACGAAGGTGCACAAGGAAAAGCGCAAGACAAAACTTTTGTAAAAGAGCGCAAACGCATCACGGTTTAATTCAAGGAGCGCCGGGCTCTCACCCATGCAATTTGTAAATGTACTCGGGCAGTGGAAAGGAAACTAGGAAGAAAGAAGAACAATGGGAAAGGGCCTAGGCTACGGTTGGCCATGTAAAAAAGGGAAAAAGGGATGACCGCCCAAAAGGGATTTAGGGTTTTGTATATAAAGTTGAAAGGTGAATGAGAAGATTATTCTTGTGTGTGGCAAAATGTGGCTCTCCTCTTCTTCTTCTTCTTCTTCTTCTTGCTTGCTTGAGCTTGTGCTTGAGAGAGGGAGTGTGAGAATGTGAGGGTGAGGGACCGTGGGGTGGAGAAGCTCTCCATCTTCTCCTCTCTTCTTCTCTTCTCTTCTCTTCTCTTCTCTTCTCTTCTCTTCTCTTGCTTGTGGCTATGGAGCTTGGAGTGCGGAGCCTGAGGATGGAGCTTGCTTGAAGCTTGCACTTGGATTGTGGAGCTACCGAAGTGTGCAGAAGAGGAGGTAATTCAAACGGCATGGAGGTAAGCTCACTACACTCGTAGATATGGATGGCGTGTCGGCTATGTGAGAGGTAGCCATTAGTGCTCGGCTTGGAACGCTTGAAACAATAAGCCATCCATGGGTCTTGGCGGTTGAGCGAAACTCCCACATTCCTTTCTTGTCAAAATTTTAGCTTGCCTAATTTTCTCATTATAAAAATTTCATTTAAAATTTGAAAGAACATTCGATAAACCTATGAAAGGAACTTGGGATTGTATTAGAAGAAATGGCACATTGTCTACACTTGCATTTCCATTTATAGTTCCCACGCTCCTAGCTCTAGAGTATCATCTCTTCAGGGCCATTGCAAATAGAGGTCCTCATATGCTAGCTTTCTGAGCTTTGTCAGTCTTGAAGAGTATGATTGGGAATTTTGAATCAAGATGGAGATCTTGTAGAGATGGAGGGAATGTTCATGAGTAGAGTTTGGTTGAGAAAAATAGTTCCAAACTATTAATCACAATCCTCTTCTTTGCAACTCTCATCTTCCTTCTCCTTACTACTTCCCCTCTTCTTCTTCTCACATCCTGCTTCTCCTATTCCCTTCCTTCTTTTATCCTTCCCTTCCTACCTCCTCTTTCTACTCCTCTTATTCTCTCTTCTATCCTTGTTCTTATCTATTCTTCTCTTACATTCCTCCCTTCTCTCTCTCTCTCTCTCTCTCTCTCTCTCTCTCTCTCTCTCTCTCTCTCTCTCTCTCTCTCTCTCTCTCTCTCTCTCTCTCTCTCTCTCTCTCAATGTATTAGCAAGATGGTGTAGCCTTGCAAATAAAGGAGAGGCCTCTAATTTGGCCTTTAATCAAGGCTTATATAGCCTTGTCAAGGGTACTAGTTGGGCAATTGATGCTCTCACTCTCCCTATCATTTCTCGTGATACCATTGAGGCTACTATTGATTGCATGTTTTTGTGGAGATTAAGAGAGGGTTTGATTTATTCAAGGTAGAGGTGGTAGCTTGTGTCGTTGAGCCTATGAGAATCATGCAGTGATGTACTAGCTCAATAGACTATTGGTAGCGGTATGAGACAGGGACAAATCAATCAACAAGTGGTGGTTTTTTTCCTTCTTTTCTTTCTCAAAGAAATAATAAGGCTTATATCTTTTGTTGAGCCCCCCCTTTAATCCCCCTTCACACGTGGGTTCTCAAGAACGTTACAAAACCTGTAAGTTTAGTAAGTAAAAGGGATCATTTTATGGCCTTATAGCATATAAACAAAGGTGTTTCATATTATCCTTTGAACACACATTATATAGATGAATTTCTATAGATGCATCCCCCAATATGTATGTATGTATGTATGTATGTACAATCATGCCCATAAGGCTTGTATTTGTAGGGATAAATGTTTGTATATCACATCATTTGATATATCAAATCATCTAAAGTTGTTTTTCTAAATTAAAAAACAACATTAATATATAGAGCTAGATTAAAGTTGAAGGCCATGCTACAATGCTGTCTCAATTTTACCTCTCTCTCTCTCTCTCTCTCTCTCTCTCTCTCTCTCTCTCTCTCTCTCTCTACACACACACACACACACACACACACACACACACACACACATGTATGTATGTAATCATCATGAACATAACACTTGTATTTGTAGAGATAAATGTTTGTATAACACATTATTTGATAGATCAAATCAAACAAAAACAATACTATTTCACATTCATCTAAACAAGTGGGACTTGAATGATTCCCAATATTCCTAAATATGTCTTACAAGCATATTGATCTATCATCACTGGACCTTGACTCTCTAAAGATTGAGGGAGTTTTTTCTCTAGAATAGAGGAAGCTACATTTAAGAAGACTTTCATGAAGAAGCCAATAGCCTTAAAGAAATGTACTAGTACCAAGAACCCGACTGGTGCCAAGAAGCCTACTACTTCCAAGGAGAGCCTACTATTGCCAAGAAACATGCTCAATCAAGAAGCCTCATGGTGCCAATAAGAATACTGCTACCAAGAAGCTAGCTATTATAGCCAGAAAAAATAAATCCCATAAAAAAATATGCGAGGAATATGCGTATTACAAATGGAGAGGGTACAAATCAATAAAACCTAGCAAGAAGTAGAAGCAAGATGAAGAACGGGTCACAAAAGGAAAGAGTCAAAAGCAAGGAATCAAGAAGGGCCAACAACTCTAGCTAGAATAGCCCAAATGAGGATAGCTCAAAGACAAAGCGCAAGGAAGACACCACAAAAGAGACCATGAAAGATACCAAAGAAATCCCTAGGAAATACTCCTCAAAATGTCTCAGAAGAAAATCCCCAATAAGAGAAAGAGAATTCGAAGCAATCCTTACAATGACTTACATGAGAATAGTAGTGAATCCTTGAGGTAGAAGTTAGGACTACTCCTCAATCTCAATGACTTTTGTTGATTGATTTATTTTTCTCTCATTTTTCTATGCTATACTAGTTTTGGGTCTTATTTATGCCTATACTATAAGGAAAGTCACCTTTTATTGTGAGTGAGACACATGAATATTGATAGCAATGATCATTTCAAGGCTTTGCAAATCTTACAATGCCCTACTGGGGCAACTCATCACATGCATAAGCTTTTTTTTTCCATCCAATAAATCCACCATTAATGCTAAATCAATATCTCATATCGATGGTTGCAAATAGACTTTGGCAAGACTCTTATATTTGCTAATATCCATTTCTAGTTTACTAAAAGATACTTTGGATCCTCATCCTCCCAATAGATTGTCATAGTAAAGTGATCATGTAATGAACGGGGATCACGGGAATATGGCATGGGAACATACCAGTCACACTGATGGTATATAAGGTGTAAAAGGGTATTTTGAGGTATCATAGAAATTATCAAGAAACTCTCTTTTCACCTTCTCAAGCTTCCATGGCTTCCTCTTCTTCTTCCTCTCTCCCTCTTTCTCTCTCTTCTTCTTGCCTTTCTCTCTCCTCTCCCTCTTCTTCTGCAGTCCTTCTCTCTCTCTTTCCCCTTAGTTAGGACAATTAGGTCTCCTTCATTACAAGTGGTATTAGAGCTTTGTCCTTGGTCCTTCTCTTTCCCCATAGATTTAGGGCTCTCACAGTTTCCCACAGTTAGAAAGCTCCAGTTACATCTCTTTCACAGGTACACAGGAGTACTCAGGCAGGCTATCAGCCCTCTTGAAGATTGTGGCAGCCTTTCTTGGAGCTTTCCCAAGAACCATGGACAAATCTGGAGGCGGGCAGACAAATTTGACAGATCGTCACTAATTTTCATGCAAGTTTTTAGGGTTTTGGGCAAAAAGGAGGGTAGCACAGTTAGAGAAGGCCAAAAACTCAATTACTTTTCAAGAAGACCTTCTCTCTCCTCTTTTCCCCAAGCTTCCATGGAAGCTCTAGCCCAAGAAACTCAGAAATCTTGCTCCCCCTCCTCTTCCTCAGCAAGATTGGCTTGTCCCAAGGTCTTCCTCTCAGTTGGATCAGCATATTGAGCAGTAGCAACCTTGCCTTTCCCCTACTTGTGGCCCCCCAGGAGCAATCTGAAATTTGCGGTGCAAAAAACGGGCTACTTCCTGGCCTGCAAGACAGCCCTCCCCTCCTTCCTGGCTTCACTCCTGGCCCTTGGCAACTTTCTTGGGCAGCATCAGAAACATCTTCCTCAGCCCTTGGACTCCCCTTTTGCACTCAAGAAACCCTGGTCTGGTGCAGTCCATGGCAGCCATGGAACCTTGGCGTCAAGCTCAAAAAACTTGAAGATTTTGGTCTCTCCTTGGTTTCTGAGAGTCCCTCTTCAACAAAGCTCAATATTTCAGCCATCAAGAAGAACGGGAAGAAGATTACAAGCTAGATTTGAAGGCATGCACTTGTAGGCAGCCATGGCTATGGAGTAGGACTTAAATTTCAGCAAGAACTCTTCATGGGAAGGTCCTGAACCATTCGGCCCCAAGCTTGACTTCACCCTTTCTTGACGGAGCACACCCATTTTGGAGCCATGGAGCATGCGGGATCAAATGGAGCTCTCATGAAGGACTGAGGTGGCATTAGTGGCTACCTTCTTCTCCAAAAGACTCAAGGTAACTGATTCTTGGCTCTCATTCTCTCTATTTAAGCCTCTTGTTGAATCCCATCCATTTGTTTGAGAGAATGTATGAGTCCAAGTAGATAATAGGAGGCCCCAAACCTTGAATGCATGCTAAGTATTAGTCCCAGTCATTTCCCTTTGATCTTATAGTGCTGAAATGGATTTTACTCATGCTGAAGCTTCATTGTGATTATATTTTGCTTACCCATAACCCGTTTGGCTTCTTGTGAATTGGTTGAGCCAAGAAGTGATTAAAAAAATCCATTGTATAAGGGTGAGTAGGCAGTGAGTCACTGTCGGTAAGCTCTCTATCCCTATTTTCCATTCCAATTCCATGCACTTCATGAAAAGCCCAAAGTTTTGATTCCTAAAATGCATCTCATGCTGGTTGTTTAATTAATAAATGTCTGCCATGTATATTCTGGGTGAGGAAAAGCCCAATGCCAAGCGAGGTGGCAAGACAAAAGAGGGGTGACCCCCCTTGCCATCAAAGACCCTGAAGCGGTGCACAACCCAGCCCGAGGGAAACTTTGCCCACCTCCCGGTGATCTGGAGCCCAAAAATTATTGCAGGTGCAAGTACATTTGATGGAATAGCCCGAACCTTGATCATTTAAGCTTACAAACCCCTACATGCATTGGTAATGTCATAAACCACTTGGTAATGTATGGTGGATGCAATGCAAGAAGGCCAGGGTATGCAATTGTGGAATTGGTCTCAGTAATGAGCTATGGATGCAAAGGATGTATGACTTTATGGGGCATTGAGAGCCACCATTGAGGCCCTGGATGTCTGGGATAAGAAAGGCTTTTGTTTTAAATGCGGGGATAAGTACACGACTGATCATGCATCCAAATGCCCCTTTAAGAACGCCACTATCAAGTTTAATAGCATGTATATGCTGGAAGATAGTGACAAGCTAGAAGAGGACATGCATGACAGCTCTCAAATAATGACACTTGCTGAAAATGTTGAATATGAGGAGGATATTGATCCTGATCGGTTTTATGACTCACCGGATGGGTTCCCTTTTGACCCCGTGGCGGCCCCATTGATGACATGCTTGGGAATGACCCTTGGCACCCCTCATTCACTGCTATATCAGCCTGCTCAATCTCCATGGATGCATGGACCGGCTCCAAGAGTCCGAACACCTTACGGGTGCATGGTAACATTGATGGCAAGAGTGTATACATCCTCATAGATAGTGGCAACACACATAGCTTTGTAAATAATTCAACTCTTGGTGGTTTGTAATGTGTTCCCACTAAATTACAGCAACCTCTTCGGGTTCAAGTGGCCAATGGAAATGAGGAAGTGAGCTCCCATGTATGCACACAAGTGTCTTTTATGCTGGCTAAAAATTACACAACAAAGGTGGACTTGATTACCCTTGATATGGGCCCCATGAATGTTGTATTGGGATGTGATTGGCTTCAGCAGTTGGGAAAAATCTCTATGGACTTCTCTCAACTGTATATAGAGTTTGTAAAGCATGGGCAGCTTGTACACTTGGAGGGAATCAAAGAAAATGCAGATTTTTAGCTTATAGCAACAAGACAACTCAAAAAGGAATTCAAGAAACGCTCCCAAATCTTTGTCTTGCATTTGCATAAGGATAATGAGGACCAACACACCTTGGGGAAGCAAAATGCAACACTAAAAGCACTTTTGGCTAAATATGAGGACCTATTTCAACCCCCCACTACCCTTCCCCCTCAAAGATCGGTGGATCACCCGATTGACTTGGAGCCCCATGCCAATAAACCCCCATATAGACTCTCTAAATGTGAGAGAGAGGAAGTAGCAAAGCAAGTCAAGGAGCTCATTGAGATAGGATTCATAGAGCCTAGCTCTTCCCCTTATGCCTCCCCGGTTCTATTGGTTAAGAAAAAGGACGGATCTTTCCGCTTGTGCATTGACTACCGTGATTGGATTGAAGAGCATTGACTAAACAACGTAGATGGGTGGCGACACTACAAAAATATGACTTTGAGATTACCCACACCCGTGGCAAGGACAATGTAGTGGGTGATGCACTCTCTCGCATGTGGGCATGCAAGGTCTCATCCATCACTAAACTCCACCATGATTGGATTGAAGAGCTCCAAGAGGCATACTTTCTTGATGTTGAATTCAACACTCTTTTCCAGAAATTACAGCAAGGTGTCATGGATGACAATTCCCAATATCAGCTCCATAATGGCCTCATTTGGATCCATGGCCGTATTGTGATTCCCCATGCCTCTCCCTTCACCCAAAGGATCCTTGAAGAGATGCATTCTTCACCGATTGTTGGCCACTTAGGGGTCTTCAAAGCATATGATCGAGTTTCAAAAAGCTTCCATTGGAAAGGCCTGTGGTAGGATGTAAAAGACTTTGTGTCTAGATGTGTGCCTTGCCAACAAAATAAAGATAGCTCTCTTAAACTGGGTGACTTGTTGCAGCCTTTACCTATTCGTGAAGGAAAATGGACCCACATTACCATGGATTTCATCACTGGTTTACCTACAACCAAGAAGGGTTGGGATAGCATATACATGGTAGTTGACCGACTCACTAAAGCAGCCCATTTCATCCCCACAAAATCCCAGTTTACAGCATCCCAAGTTGCCACTCAGTTTATGGAGCATGTTTTTAAGTTGCATGGCTTTCCCCAAGTCATAGTACATGATCGGGACACCAAATTTATGAGTTAGTTTTGGCAGACCATTTCAGCTCCATGGGGACCAAATTGGCTCCGTCCACAGCCTATCATCCCCAAACGGATGGGCAGACCGAAAGAGTCAATAAGTGGCTTGAAACTTATTTGCGACATTTTTGTCATGATGTGCAGAATTCTTGGGACGTATGGCTACACTTGGCTAAATTTTCTTACAACAAATCCACTCATTCAAGCATTGGAGGCTCTCCCTTCAAAGCATTGTATGGTTATCAAGTGCCCCTTCCTACCGTGATTTTCAATGAAAAGCTCAACCCCTTGGGAAAAGAAAAGTTGGACCGCATGCAAGCTCTACATCAACAATGAAAGGTGAACCTCAAAAGGGATCAAGAGCACATGAAGCTCCATGCTGATGCAAAAAGAAGACCCCTTGACTTTCAAGAGGGTGAAATGGTACTCCTCAAGGTCCCTAAGTCCCGTTATTCCACACTAAAGGACGGCTCTTGCAACAAGTTGGCACATCATTACTATGGGCCCTACAAGATCATTAAGAAGGTTGGGGACTTGGATTATCGTCTCCAACTCCCTCCCACCACTAAGATCCATGATGTCTTCCATGTGAGCTAGTTGTGGGAGCTTTTGCTCAACCGCCAAGACCTGTTGAGAATCAGCAATCACACTCAAACAGCCTCTTTGTATGGAATCTCAGGGTCAAGGATACGCAGGCTAACTTATCCCATATGCACAATGGTGCCTACTGCAGTTTCCTACTTTCCTATAAAGCATTGTACTTGCTTCCTTTCTTAATGCAATGATAGTACTCTTTTCATTTCAGTAAAGTGTCAATGTCATTGTCCACATACACAAGATTGTGTTTATGAGTCCAAGTCTCAATCTTGGAACCTAATTCACTTGTGTAACAAACAGTGTCCATTCCATCATGAGTCTACACTTCTCCTTCCATCCTCCATAGCTTCCGGTTATGCCATGCTCTAGATCCCACATTTTCACATGGTATCAGAGCACAGCTGAGCATGGCTTAGCATGTCTCAGGTCTCCTCTCTGCTCTTTCAGCTCCTCTTCATCTCTGGACAGCTCAAGATTGGTGTATGACTCTATTTCCAACTTCATACTTCATCCTCACTCTTGTCTGCTATAGCCAGACAGTACCCAGCTCACTTGGAGCTTCTTGATCTACTTCTACAGCCCATATTTCCCCACGCTTCCTTCTAGAGAAACTTTCCTATGGTCCTAGCGCAGCTCCTTGTCACATCAAAGGCCGACATTGGTAAATCCTAGCTTCAGCATTGCACAAATTGAAAGTCACTGCCCATTCTGCGCCATATTCTGGTCGTACAGTTCGCGCTGCCTCTGCGTGCTATGATCTGGTCCGTGTCCATAGGGCAATTGAAGCTCATTACCCAAGCTTCCTTCCCATCAAGTCTTGTGCAAAATGGTTACGTCCACGAACTGCACGAGCTGAAAAACCAGGCTGCACCCTGCAAACCCTAAAGGGAAGCCATAGCCCTTGAACCAAAGCTCATAAGCCTATTCAATTTCTCATTCCTTTGGGCTCAACCAATAATTTGCAACTCTGATCTACTCAGTGCCTCATTCAAATCAGCAAGGGAAGTGAGAAATCATAGCACAAGAATCAACATGAAGTCTTTAAGTGGATGCTTCTCATGAAGAGTAGCATTACTCTTGCTACTCATTTCAATTACATAGAAGATATTTTTACTCTCTGAAGTTCATTTAAGTACTGTCACTCAGATCTGAAGGCATCAGCATCAAATCAAGAAGGGGAAGATAACTTGGAGTAAAAGACTTTTGCAGATTTGGTATTCATTGACACTCAGTTAGTGCTTTTTAGCACTTGTGTCTCTCAATCAATTCTTCTGTTGCTCAAATCTAATAAAGTCTGAAGTTGATTTGCTACTATTCCCGTAAATCTAACATGGGCAAAGACTCTCCAAATGCTCGATTCAAAGGAGTCGGATTCCACACTTGGCAAACCCGCATCAAGCTCATCTTGATGAAGAAGGGTCTCTGGGCCATCACAAATGGCAAAGAGAAGAAACCTCGGGACGCGGACCTTGCAACTACTTGGCAAAAGAATGATGACAGAGCCCAGGCCATTATCAAATTGGAGCTAGACGACAATTATATCCATCACGTGGATAACTGTGAGACCTCACAGGATACATGGAAAAGACTTGACACCCTGTTCGGTGCACAATCTAAATCATCAAAGTATGGTCTCCTAATTGAATTCTTCAGGCTTGAAATGAAGTCCAGCACATCACTTGCCACACATCTTAATTACATGGAAGGACTCCTAACCCAACTTGCAGGAATCAACATTAAAATGGATGAAGATGTTTGCATCGGTGTTCTACTTAAGAGCTTGCCTCCTGAATATAATAATGTATCAACAACTTTAATCAACATGCCAAATCCTGAACTTGTTGATATCCAGGCATCACTGTTAGAAGAAGAAAAGAAGCTAAAAACTAAAGAAGAACCAAGTACCTCTAGAGATGAGCATGCATTATATGTTGGCAACAGGTACAAAGGCAAGAAAGATCAGCTCTTTTGTGACTTTTGCAAAAGGACCGGACACACCGAGAAGTTCTGCCATGCAAGAAAGAGATCCCAAAAGGCCTATCTAGTCGCAGTCAAAGAAGAAGAAGAAAATGAAGCAAAGGAAGAAGATGAAGACCACCAGGATCGGAAGGACAAGACTCATCAGTCCTTGTACTCTCATAATTCTGATAGACTGTTTTAATAGCCTTGTATTTTTCCTTGCCCTAATGCTTCCTGCCATAAGCTTTGTAAACTCCTTATGTAACTTGGCATTACAGTCCCTGTACACTTTGTGAGGCCCCTGTTACAGCCTCTGGATGTCCACCATGTTTATGGTACCCACACTTAGCTTCTTCTGCGACAGCCTCTGGTGTTTTGCCATGTCTGTGGTATGCCCACACTTTGCAGGTGGTTCTCATTACAGCCTCTACACACTCTGTGCCTTTCCTAGTTGTGATTGAGGAGGGGTGTTGAGAATCAGCAATCACACTCAAACAGCCTCTTTGTATGGAATCTCAGGGTCAAGGATATGCAGGCTAACTTATCCCATATGCACAATGGTGCCTACTGCAGTTTCCTACTTTCCTATAAAGCATTGTACTTGCTTCCTTTCTTAATGCAATGATAGTACTCTTTTCATTTCAGTAAAGTGTCAATGTCATTGTCCACATACACAAGATTGTGTTTATGAGTCCAAGTCTCAATCTTGGAACCTAATTCACTTGTGTAACAAACAGTGTCCATTCCATCATGAGTCTACACTTCTCCTTCCATCCTCCATAGCTTCCGGTTATGCCATGCTCTAGATCCCGCATTTTCACAAGACCCACGGATCTCTTATTGCTTCAAGCGTTCCAAGCGATCTCTAATGGCTATCTCTCACCTAGCCAACGTGTCGTCGATCCTACGAGTGTAGTGAGCTTACCTTGATGCTCGATCGAGTACCCTCCTCTCTCTTGCACTCCGGTACCTCCACGATTCTTGATGCTAGCTCAAGCATCCTCAAGCCTCCTCCATCTCCAAGCTCCATCCTCCATAGCCGCGCGCGCAAGAGAAGAGAAGAGAAGAGAATAGAAGAAGAGAAGAGGAGATGGTGAAGAGTTTCACCCTCTTGATCCCTCACTCCCACACACACTCACTCCCTCACACTCTCACACTCCCTCTCTCAAGAGCACACACAAGCAAGAAGGAGAGAAGAAGAGAGGAAGAAGGAGACTCCTTTTGCCACACACCAAAGAATGAGCTTCTCATTCACTTTTTACCTTTATATACAAAGCCCTAAATCCTTTTTGGGCGGTCATCCCCTTTTCCCTCTTTTACATGGCCGGCTGTAGCCTAGGCCCTTTTTCCCATTTCCCACCATTCTAATTTATCCTATCTGCAACTAATGCGTATACTTTGCACAGGAGCGAGCCTGGCACTCTTTTACAAAGATTCGGGGGTGCTCCCACATTTTAATGGTGCGCCCTTTTACTCTTTTGTTGTCTCGGGATGACAGTGAGGGTTTTTGAGGGTTGTGCCTGAACATTTAAATTTTTCAGGGACTGGTTACCGGTCAAGGTGCCTTTTTCAGCTTTTATCTTGCGCCTTTTTTGCTATTTTCCTTTTTTTTTTCATTTTTCGCTCCTCTGTGTTGCAGGAAACACGGTGCTGCGAGAAACACAGTAACATTACCCCCCTCCTAGCCAAGTGCCAGTCCCATGGCGCTGCGGTGGGACGTAGTGGCTAGTTAGGCCAGCTGCTAGGCAGAATAGGTAGGTGAATGACACTACTTTCGAGGTAGTTGGGTGAATGACAGGTGATGGAGTTTAAGGACGATGACCAGGAGAGATTCCGGCATGCTTTAGGTTTCATGAAGATACGCAGCATCTTTCACACTGTTGTGGTGCCCCTTATGTAGCCGGTCATCCTTCGAGTATCAGAAATGCTTGAAGCAATAAGCAATCCCTTAGAAGGATGGTATTGGAGGGATTTATTCTAGAGAAACCCCCCGAACGCTGTTTGCCTTAAAAATCCATGGCTTTGATTGAAGATCCTTGTCTTTGAGTTGAAGGTCTTCATCTTTGAGTTAAAGGTCTTCAGGCTTGTGGAATCAATAAGTGATCCGTAGATCTTGAGGCATTGGGCATGGATCATTGGAAGATGAGGTTCCAAGATCTATGCCAATGGCAGTTCTACCTTGACTTGGTTCAATCATGGTAGCCATCAACAGAGGCAGATAGCTGGATGCCAGCACATGAAAAGAAGTTTTGGTCATTAAAGGATGCCGGGGGTGATCCTCTTCCACGGAGTAGCCATTTCTTGAAACTCGAACATAACCTGCAAGAAAAGTTGTGCACTCCCTAAGGGGTGTGGTATGTCTGTCTCACCGTGTAGTGTGTGGTGCCCATGGCAGTGGAACTAGGAGATGGGTCTAAACTTGGGCAAGCCCTTGGTAACGTCCCACACTTGAGGACCTAGTTTGTCCTTCATTGGAGGTGCGGTGCAAGTCTTAGGGTGATAGGTCTGAAAGTCCTGTCCTTGATGTGCCCCAAGTGTGAAGTGGGGAGGGGGCTAGGGAGAACCCTAGGTGCAGTGACTCTTGTTTTTTTTTTTAATAACATAAAGAGGCATATACATAGAGACATGTGATACAAGGGCATGACGGGAGTTTATTCCTCGTCATCCGAATGGCGGATAGGGGATGGCAGAGGGCGGGGGGCCTTGTTAAGGAATCTACGACTCAACAAGTAGCCCTTGAGGTTGAGGTGGGTTTTGAGAGTGGTGGTAGAAAGGAAGGGGTGGTTGCACTGGGTGAATTTGCTGTCGCTCATATCTTCGAGCAGTGCAACACAGAAGGATGGCAAAAGAGAAGCGTGCATCATGAGGCGAGTCATGGTGCTACTATCTATGACATTGGGGTCGAAGTAGAGGGGTGGGAGGTGGCATTCTTGAGGTGCGAGCTCTTGGTGGACTAGGACCCTAATTAGTCTAAGATAATTACAAGTGGTTATGAAGGTGGGGTCAGGACAGGAGGTAAACTCGCTAAGAAATCTATCTATAGAGCTGTACAAATCAGGGAGGGTAAAGAGAAGGGCGTCCCTATGGGAGGTGCTATTGGTGTTATAGATAATGGGAAAGTCAAACCTGCGGTGGATGGACGGAATAAAGTTGACCCCTACCCTTCGAGGATACGGCATGAAAGTCAGGTCGTTTCTCTCAAAAGGGAGGGTGTTACAAAATGCCATCCACGCGTCAAGGTTGACGTCAAAAATTCGTCTTCTCCAAGTGTGTTGGCAATTATAGCCTTCCACTGATCTAGGCACCTGGAGGACTTTATCCTGCCAAAATTCGCAGTCCTCGGCTCCCTAAGCAGTTGGGTGGGCCTCTCGCTCCACTAACCACTTGGCCTTGAGCCTTGCACCCATAGCGATGACGTCATTTACAAGTTAAATGGGCATTACTCTGTTCAAGGTAGCGAGAAACTCAAAGCTCAAGTTGAAGGGGTCATGGTTACATTCCTGTTATTCCCAGATAATCAATTCGGCATGGAATTCAACAGGGGGATCTTGAGGGCGTGGTAGGAGAGGGGCAGGCTGCCTTGGAATAGGTCTAACATTTAGCTTTTTCCTTGCCTTCTCTACCATTTCTTTCATGTAGTTAGCCTGGGCTGCTTTTCTCTCAGTAGACGTATCAGGGGACTGCACTTCCTCTTGTTGTGGCTGAGGGGATGGTGGGATGTATTTCTCCTCCTGAGGTCCCACATCAAACTCCGGTTCACCCCCTTCTACTTGCACATCTTATTGTGCATTCGCCTCTGTGAAACCGAGTTTATCTATTTCATGCGCCGTCATGCCTACCTGTGCAAGATAACTTCTTTGCTCCTCTAGGCTTTACGGCGGGCCTCCTAGCTACAGTGGCATGTGCAGGTCTGCTGTTAGAGCTCTGCGTGCAATGGTTAGCTTCAGCTAATCATTGGCTTCGTTTCCTTCCGGTTTGGTGGACTGGAGCAGTGTATTGAGGAAGGTGTGCTGTTGGGCTATCATGGAAAGCTGGGCCGCCTCTGCCTAATTCTTAGCTAGCACCCTATCTCCTTTGGCTTTGGCTAGCTGGCGTGCCAAGTCCCGTATTCTCCCCTCATTGTGATCAGCCCATTCTTTTGCTCTTTTTTCCATATCTTCTAGGATCTCCCCCTGATGGAGGGTCATAGCCATGAGTTGCTGCTAGGCCTCGAGCTCACGGTGCAAGCGCGACTAGTCCTGGCATTCATCGGTGATCTGTGCATTGAGCTGGTCCAGCTTCACCTGCATCCTTCGCACCTGCTCTTCCCTTAACTGGTCCAGCTCTGTAGCCTCCTGTCTGATCTTGTCAAGCTGGCTTTGTGCTTCCAGGTTGACTGCAGATAGCTGATCGCTCTTGTGCCGCAGGTGAGCATTGGTCTCCCCCTTTCCCTGTTGAGACACTCCATCAAGATTTTTCTCCTTCCTTCCCAAGTAGCATCACGTTCCTTCAGGGCCTTTAATCCCTCTGCATCCTTATGGCTAGCTTCCTCCCTCAGCGCAATGATCTCCCTTTGATATTCTGTTATCTGCTTTGTTCTCTCCAGTTGGAGAGTGGCTCGTGATTCTCGTTCTGCTGCCAGCTCCTCCACGGCTGTCCTCCTTTCTTCCCTGGCCCTTTCTAACTGCGAGAGTAGCTCCTTAACATATTCGTCATATTGGCCTGCTAGAGGTGGGGGGTGGGGCATGGTGGTGGCGGTGATAGCGTCTTTTATTTTCTACCTCTTCAGCTCTGGCCTTGGCTCTAGATCAGCCGTGGTTGCCCTTTTGACTCCTAATGCTGAGGTGGCCATGGCCGCTTCTCTTGCCAGCTCCCGTTCCACCAGGAATTTTAGCCAAGTGACCACGTTGCTCTCATCAACTTCTGGGATGGAACCTTGGGTGGTGGTGGCAGTGGGTGTCGTCATGATAGGAGTGGCTGGCATGGAAGGTATGAAGAGGGGGAGAGTTGGCATCATCGAATCTTTTCCTTTTCCTTCTACTGGGGGCAGGGGTGTGATTTCCGATACACTGGTACTGGAACTAGGTGCCTTTGTTCAATGTGGGCTCTCCGCGCCTTCCTCCTCTCTTTTGTGTTGCTCCTCGATGGAGCGACGAGTAGCCAACTCTATTTCTTCCTCTTCCTTCCTTCTCAGCTCCTCTTCGGTCTTTTTTTTTCTCTCCTCCTCATCCTTGTGACTGACTCCCTTTGAGCCCTCTCCAGATCTTCATTTTCTTTCTTCTTTCACTCCTCTTCCCTTTTTCCATGTAGGGATTTGGTTCATTGTTACGCATGCCTCTGTGGGGTGCCCTGGGACTCTCCCTCTTCATCTGCGTCAGTCTCCATTTCATCTAGCAACCTTTGTTGCTCTTCTGTGTGAGGTGGAGATTGTGACGGTGATTTGTCACTTCCTTTGCCGCCTCTCTTCTTGCCTCCTCCTTCTCGTCCTTGCCCTAGTGCTTCTTGGATGATGGCCATAAGGACACCTCCAAACCCTATGGTTGCGGCTTTGGAGGATGATGCCTTGCGGGTTGATTGGGACAATGGGGACTCCCCTCCAACGGCTCTTCCTCCTGTTGCCAGGGCCTTAGCCAAAGCCTCTATTGTTTTCCTCACAAACCCATTAAGGTTCACCTCATTCAGCTATTGCGCCGCAATGTTGTCGAGCAAAGGTACGTTGATTTGGCTCATTATGCTATTGTACCTCTGGCTTGAGAACAAGGCGTGCAGCATCTTTGCCTGCAGCTAGATTTCTAGGTTTGGGATGTCCGCCAAGCTAATCCCATCATTGGTATGGACCTTCACCTTGTCCATTCCCAACATGGCATAGATAGGCTCTTTTCGGCTTTCTTTCCACCTTATTCAGCAGCCCTATTGCCCTTTCCACCAACTCGGGGGTCAGCTCTATCTGCATCTGTCTGGTGGCTTCATTGTCATGCACTGTGATGGTGCCTCTGTTCCTATTGAAGGTGTGCAAGAAGTCAATGCACTGGGTGTAGTCCACCCTCCGGTCCACTACGTCTAGGTACTTCTGCAGGTGGCACTGATCTATGATTTGGTGCACTGCCGGCTCTTCAATGGCCACGTCTTCAAGGTTGAAGATGTGACAAAACTTCAACTCATTGAAGGCTCTCGTCTCCACCCTGAGGCCGTACTTTGCTTGCTTCTTCTTCGAGAAGGGGATCTTGCCCGCTTTGTCCTGGCTTGCTATAATTGCTACTTGCAAGTTCAGCCATTTCCACTTTTAGTGCTTTTTGACAACTAATTTGCTGGAAGAATAAAAGCGTAGCAGATTTTATTGAACATAGCCTTAACTTTGCTTTTCAAACTTTTACCATTACATCTTACCCTTGCATTTCAAATTTAACTGACGTTTCACACTTGGTTTACTTTTTAGATTTCCCTTGTTTATTTTTTACGTTCCACCTTATTACCCCCTTCCCCCTTTGGAATGAGAAGAATCCATCCTAGGATTGGAGGTTGAGAGGCCAAGGGCGTTCAGCATAAAGGGTGTTGGTCTATTTGTGCTGGAGCCAGGCGTAGAAGTTGGGGTTATACTCTAGCTGAGCTTCCCTATCTAATTCGAATGGGCGGATACCGACATGCATGATGTATGCCAGAACATCAGTTATTAGGAGATTGCCAGAATCGACCCTACTTGCAATGTGGAGCTCTTCCTCTGTTAGGAGGCAGTCAAGGTAGGGGTGTCCCTTGATGTGCTCGTCCATGGGTTGGCCACGGAGAGTAATTAACACTCTATACGAGGTAGGCATGACGTAAGTGGGATCATACTCGACCGTTTTGATGGCTCATTGGTCATTATGCGACATCCAACAACCTCCCATTGCAACCTAAGAGCGTACCATTGCCTCAAGAAAGGTGATTCAGTATTAGCAAGGTGGGATAACCTTGCAATCTCTTGGTTAATGATAGAAAAAGTGGCCCGTGGATCGTATGACATGATGAGACGTTGCTTAATGGCTTGCTCTTTGGAGACCTCGCTACCGAGCAACTCAGCACAGCAGAGCGAGAAGCTTTTGCAAAGGCGAATTCAAAAGTCTCCCATGAGCAAGGCATATTGCGCACTTTCGTTGCAAAGGGTTCTTCTAATAGACCCAAGTCCAAATGGTCATAGCTGAGGGCGAGCGACACGAATGTGGCATTGAGTCGTTTAATGCAGTCCACCACATCATCACCGATGTCCTTGGCAAGATCAGCGGCTAGTGCTAGAAATGATTTTCGTTCATAGGAGGGCGTAAGGCCGACGGGCGGTCGAGGTTTTCTAGAACTAGAGGCCTTGACAATACATAGTTGCGATTGGGAGTTTCCTTGAGCCTGCAATCGGGCTATTTGGAAGATGGGCGGGTTAGGGTCAGTCACAACAGTTGGGCTGCTGCAATTAGCTTTGCTGCAGAGGGTCGGTTTGACTTGGTCAGATGATGCCACCTATGACGGTGGCTATTGCTTGGGCCGATAGGTTTGTGCGACTCTCTTGGGCCGAAGCGTAGATGAGTCGGATGGCTGGGGCTCTAGAGAGCATTGCGGCCTATGGCTTTGAGGTGTTGGGGGACGTGGGCTGATCAAACTTGAGGGTGGCACATGATTAGTGCCTTTGGCCATGGGGGCCTTAGGGATCCACAGTGAGGCATTTCCCTCATAGTAGCCTTACGTATGCAAGAGGGCTTTAGGAACCCATCTTTGCTTAATCACGTGGCTCTTCCTGTGATTGCATCTTGGCCTCCTCGGTTTAGAGTTCTGGGTCTTATGCAGATAGGTGCGTCGACTCCTAGGCGATTGTTGCGGTTGTTTAGGCACCCATTGAAAACGAGGCTGTTGGGCCCTTGCTTTGGTTTTGCTGCGGGCTGCGGTCTATGGAAGTCGGGGAGCGGCGATCGCGCACTATCCCCCTCCTTAATCTTGCCTACGGATGTTTCTACCGATGGCTTTGCGGACGGTGATGGTGTCATGCAGCCCTTGCTGAAGGCTGTGATGATGCACACGTTGCCTATTGCTAGGTGGATACGCTGCGACTCATAATCAACATTGCAGTGAGTCTGCTTTTTGAAGGTTTGCCCCAGCAGTGACTCCATGCCTGCGTCTGTAGCACTGGGCAACACGTAAAAAAGCATTGGAACAATCTCAGACTTGATAGAAATAGTGACTCTGCACTTGTCGAGAAGTGCGTATGATTGAGCCCCACATGGGCTTAATTTGGCAGTTGTGGGTTGAAGTAGTGGTTTGCCAAGTTGGATCCAATGCTTGTGGGTTAGGACATTGAAGTCTGCTCCCTCATCGATCAAGGCGTTGAAAGTGCATGTTTGCTTGGTAGTGACTGTGACATGAAGGTAAGCGGGTTCTACAACTTTCTCATCATCTTTGTTGATTTCACGGATTTTGTGGCTGCTCGAATTTTGACACGTGCAAATAATGAGTGGAAGGAAAGTACTTATTGACATGACTGCCATTGAAGAAGCCTATTCCTTCACCATCCAGGGTCTCAAGCTCGACATTGCCGGTTTGGCTGATTGCCGAACCTTGAAGGGTCCGAGACCTCTGAATTTCATCTTTTTCTTATGTCCTTTAACTGAGTAGAGGAGCACTAAGTCACCCTATTCAAACTCGCGCTACTTGACATGCTTGTCAAACCAGCTCTTGCGTCAAACTTTCGCGCAGATAAGCGCGTGGGTGGCTAGAAGGCGAGTCTCTGATAGGCATTCTAGCTCAACCAGGCATTGCATCCATGCTTCCTTCCCTTCCCATCGTTCTTGAAGTGCCACTCTTAGGCTAGGAACGAAGAATTCTAATGGTAGAATTGCCTCCGTCCCATAGGTTAGCCTAAAGGGGGTTTGGCCGACATCCGTTTTATAAGCTTTGCGGTAGGCCCACAAGGCTGCCATCAACTTGTTTCTCAACCTCCAACCATCTAAGAGGGTGCATACTCTTGGCCACTGTAGCATTGGGGTGCATACCACCATGCTGCAACCTCTCACAGCCATTAATGGTATTATGATTTTAGTCTAGGCACCTTGGCTATGGTTTCTTGGCAATTTAGTCTATTTTATTGTATTTCTAGTTATATAGTTTGTTGTGGGAATAAGCTTCTTCACACAAAATTGGCTAATTTTCTTTCCATCAACTTGCTTATTCTTATAATATTTCTTAAAATTTCCATATTTTGAATAATAATATGGAATTGTATTATGAGAGCCTCTATCTCTACCTCTAGATGAATGGCTTCCTTTTCTATGGAAAACATTATTATTCTCATGAATTTATTAATCATTGTTGTGAACAGGTTGGTTTGATTGATGTCTTCCTTTTCCTTTTGTTGAAATGACATCTTTGTCAAATGTGACTATAGAGCTACCACTATGAATGTCTTCATAGGCACACTTTCCTTCAATCTGAATCTCTCAATATCTGCTCTATCCCATCAAGTGAAGGTTTTTTCCTTAAGGTAATTAGGCCTTGTACAAGTCATTCATATCCTTCTTCAAATCATGAATGAGGATCATAGATAGCTCATTGTTTCTCATTCGATCTCCCATGCTGATGTAGTCTCTTAACTCTTTTAATGAAGTCTATGGCATTCTCTTCTTTATTTGTATTTGTATTTGTATTGATAAGCTCAGATCTCAAGACTACTTGCCTTGATGTACTCTTTGACTCATAAATGTTCTTCAAGGATCCCAAGATTTCCTAGGAGTCTTCATATCCGTTAGATGGTTGAGAATATAATCATCAATAGTCATCTTCATCATATGACTAGTAAACATATCCTTCTTGTCCTATTTGGCCAATTCTTCTCACTATAAGGGATGAGGGGAATACCAATGATATGTAAGATGAAAAATACATGCAAATTTTTTTCTAATGTGAGTCATACCATCCAAATGATTGTTGATGAAAGCTTTGATATTTGTACTAGGTATATTCATCAATATATGCACCAAAATACTTGCACCAATATATACATTACTGACTTTTTTCCTAACATGTGTAGAAAATTGTTGATGCTTAGTCCAACATATGAAGGGGTTTATACCGGTCAACTCTTACCAAAACAAAAATTGTAGGGATCTAATTCCTACTATCCACATGTACTTTCTATAAAATATAGAGTACTATAGTATAACCATGTATAAAACCCATCAAAGTATGGAAATAGATGTGATACCTATCATAACAAATTCAAACGAAGTACCTAGGCTTTGTATAAAACAATGAACATAATACTGAGCTTCCAATGAAAGCATTTTGAAAATAGCAATGATACAATAACAAGTGAATATTTTTAAATTTTAATAATAGGAGCATAAGTGATATGACTAAATCTATGTATGGATTGAAACTAAAGGTATAATCGATTGTAATAAATGATGAGATCTCTAATTAGTGATCTCATCCTAGCATAGTCCCTCCTTTGCCCAATGGTGCAATAAGAAAGAGATATATAATATAGGAAATCTTGAAGGGAATATAAAATATAAGCACATATATAAGCATATAAATATTTCTTGCCTCTCCTCCACATTCTTGTAGCCTCTCTGTGAGAGATGTGATCCCATTATACATTGCTGCATACTTCTTCTTGACCAAATTTCCCATACTTCAGAAAAATAGTAGACACATAATAAATATGAGGGAAAATGGATAAATTATTGAAAAAAATCTAAATTAAAAAAAAAGAAATTGGAGAAATATACTTATAAAGTTTGTCTTGAAGGAGGCCCAAACCATAGCTCCCAAGATGCAATGATGAGCTAGCTACAACTTGCATACATATGACCACATTTTGTTGCCTCCACCTATTAGAATTTTCCTTTATTTTCTTTCTTATCTTCTGTCGCTATCTTGAATCAAGCCAGGTAGGCTTTCATAACCCATTGTTATAGGTATCGTGTACTTCTAAATGAAGATAGGAGAGGTGTTTCACAATATGCATCTACATACGATGGATCAAAAATCTATTTTTGAGATAGAGAGCTCTGTAAACTCCTCATGAATAGTGATTGCAATGTGATTGTTTTTCTTGTGGTCCACATCTCTCCATCTCCCTACTATGCTATGTATGCATACCTCATAATGAATTTATGTAGTCTAGCGATGACTCTCATTTTTTTGTCATTCATGATAAGTTGACCTGTAATGTAGTCAATCAAGTTGACGAGCTAGGAGGAGTCACATGTATCTTGAGCCTTTAGGATATAAAAGATGGGGAGGGGCAATTGCTAGCAATGAGGTTGGCCTAATGAGATGGGTCAATGACCACAAAGTTTTGGATGGGGATAGGAGGGCAAGAGCTCGATCTAGGGTAGTAGGTGCCAAACACACGAGGAAAGTGTGGTGTTGCTCTCCCTAGTGTAAGAGTGGTTGAAGGAAGCCCTAATAACCCAGTGGAAAAAAGGAGAAATGGGACACTAGTGGCAGTTTGGCTTGTGATGACGAGGAAAGGAGCTTTGCCAAGCTAAGGGCCATTGTTGTTGCAATGGGGTGATCTCAACATCTCATCTATCCCTTACTTAGACTAGCTAAGACTCTATTCATTTCCCTTGCTTGAGTGTTTCATTTCCATCCATTGTCAGGGGGTTTTAGTTGAAAGGTTATATCCATCATGGATTAGAGAGAGAAGGAAGTAGAGAATAAGAGATAGAAGAGAAGAAAAAGAATAGGCAAGGGATTCAAATATGCCAAACCCTTTACACAATATAAAGACAAAGCTCAATGATTGAAAGCACTATGTGTTGATAGAACCTGAGAAGATAAACAAAATCCTTGTCTGGGACTGCTCAGAAGCAATCTCCAAGCATTAGATCTCCTGGAGCTCCTTGGTAGACAAAAAGTGCACCAAACACTAACTTCTTCTCTGCTGCTCAAATGAAAATTTTGATGGTTCCATTGGCTCCAAAAGGGGGGTAAAACCCCAAGTCACCTAATTAAAATTCTCCCAGATTGCTCTTTCTTCTTGTTCTTGTCTAGAGTGTTGTTTGCTTCTTGAAAAATGTGATCGCACATCACATGAATTTGGGAGCCATTTTTAAGAAAATTAGATCTCCCAAAGTTGACTGAAAAGCAACTTGCTTTTTGCATGCTACCCTATTCTAGAAGTTTTTTGTAAATTTTTAGGATATTGACAATAAATAATATCCAAAATATCAAAAATAGGCTAAACTTGTCCAAAAATCTTGTATTTTGGAACTATCCATACTATGGACACTAACACTAATGACTAATATGGTATTGACTCTTTAGATTAATAAGAAAGCTGGATGATGATGCACTCCAGGGTTTTTCACATAGTCTCCATGTAGCGGCACAACATCCATCCCCTCTGAACTGGCACATCCTCTGATATGTGCCACCAATGCACCAACCAGGTCAAACACCCATAGCATCAACTTGTCCCTCATTATGTATACAAGAAGGAATTCCCTTGGATCATAGATCAAAATGATTAGCATTTGCAAAACTCTAACACCATACTAAGCATCCACTCTAGGGTCATCAAGCCTTGGGTGTGCATCATATACTAGAGGTTATTGAATTTCCATCAAACATAAATTGAGCCTCACTTGCATCCAACACATGCTAACCATCACAGAAAATAGTGAAGCAATCCATATCTTGAAGCATCTTTGAATTGCCTATCAAGGCGTCTAACAAAGCATATGAAACATTCTCCATTTGTGGAGCATCACATCTAACATCCTCTAAAGGCATATCCTTGAGCTCATGAATTGTCTCAAAAATGATAAATGTATCCTACAAATCATACGCATCCAACAAGTCACCAATCTCCCTCTGAGTCCCTACATCAAGTAAAACATGAGCTTCGTAAACCTCTTCAGATGCATTATGAGAATCTACATATGCAATGGCTAACTCTTCCCCTACAGGATCTTCCAATCCATGGTTGTCTCAATATCACATTGTAGATTATATCTTGGTTGTTTTCCCTCTTGCTTGTTGCGATCTTGTTTTTGCTCCTGCTCAACCTTGACCATAACATGCTCGGGAGGTGGCCGATGTGTAGCTTTAGGCTAATTCACACTTCTTCTTATCACTCTCTTAGATATCCTTGCATTATCTTCATCTCCCTTCTGTTTCTCTTATACAAGTATATCCATGTTTTGCACTTTTGCTAAATATGCATACATTGGATATGCATCTATAAATGATTCCTAGTTAGTCATATCACGAATGTATTGCCTTGTATGAGACATTTCATTATCAATAGTTTTCCCCTTTTTAGCTATATGCAAAGCATGTGTCCATATTATAGCCTTCAGACCAACAAGGAATTCTATCCAATTGGAGATCAAAAGTAGTAGCATGTACAGCTATATAAGCATTTCCGACAGCCAAGTCTTCCAACAACTTTTGTATATCTCCCTTTCCAAAATTCAAAGCAAGAGGTAATCCAGTTTCTTGTGTATGAATCTTGCCATATTTCCAAAAGATGAGCTATTGTGCTAAGGCCTCTTGATAAGCACTACAGTCCTTCCTTTTATGTTGCAAACTATCACATCACATACATCTTTTCCCTGGTTTAGGGGTTGCTGCCCATCCCCTTTTCCCTTTTTCATTTCTCATCCAATTTTGCAACCTTCAACTGAAGATCTTGCATGCCTTTAGCCAATTTATCTAATACATCTTCCCTTGCAATGGAAATAGCATGTGGAGCCATAGGATTAGCTACAAAAGGAGGTGGCTTACTAGATATATCAATTGTTTTGCCCGTAATGGTGGTGGACCACCTAGATACATGCAATCTTTCTCTTCTTCTATGCTTTTTCACTAGTGTTGTAATAGCATCCTTAACATGCCTCCACTTTGTTTTAAGCCATGTCTCTGTAGTCTGATCCTCTAACAAATAATCAAGTTTCTCTTGAAGCTCAAGATTTGCCGCTTGTAGAAACAATTCAATTTTCTGACTTGCAAGAGCCTACTGTTCTGCAAGTTCTAACTGCTCAAACCGACTTTCAAATTCTCTTTATAATTATGAGCCACAATACTCTTATTGGGTTTTAGAACCCACTCCTAGAAAGTCTTGAGGATAATCAAATTGGTGTTCTCAATGTAAAATTCTTCCAAAGTTTCTTCTTGAAAGCTAACCAGTTAGCATCCTACATGTACAATTCAATAACTCAGGCTTTCAATTCATGCACAGTGACCCGTACAAAATACCGGATCCATGTAAGTTGAGCTACCACAAAAGGCTCCATATTTTGAGCTTGAAAATATGCAAATACATTCCTACCATTGAACAAATTTATCTCATGCTCTACTTCTTACACAGAGTATCCATCACAATAATTTATGTTTGAGTAGAAGCCTACATCACTTGTTGTTGTTGTACATGTCTAAGCATGTTCATATTCTGTAGTAACTACTACAAAATATCACTAGAAATTGTGCTTGAAGGTTCTCCCATCCCGTCTTTCCTTTTGACAACCTTTCACATTGGGTTCACCAATGTCATCAGAGGGGTTTTAGTCGAAAGGTTGTATCCATTAGGGATCAAATAGAGAATAAAGTAGAGAATAGGAGATAGAAGTGAATAAAAAGAATAGAAAGAGGTACACAAGATAAAGATAAAGCTCAATGATTCAAAGCACTATGTATTGATAGAACTTGAGAAGATAAATAAAATCCTTGTATGGGACTACTCGAAAGCTATCTCCAATCATTAGATCTCTTGGAGCTCCTTGATAGGCCAAAAATGTGCACCAAATACTAGCTTCTCCTCTACTACTCAGAAAAAAAATTTGATGGTTTTGTTGGCATTGATAGGGGGGTAAAACCCCAAAACACTTGCTCAGAATTCTCCTAGATTACTCTTTCTTCTTCTTCCCAGTTTGGAGTGCCATTTGCTGCTTGAAAACTGCAATCACGCACTGCGTGAATTCGGAAGCCTCTCTTTCTTTATGAGATTGTCCAAAATTGGCACTGTGTTCGCGTAGTAGTGGCACGACACCATCCTAGGACTTTAGTCTAAGAGTGAATCTAGAATGGCCACAAAGGGACTTTTTCATATGAGTACATGTATGACAAAAAATTCCAAGTCTAAGTTAATGATTTCTTGAAAGTAATAAACAAACTTGGCTCTGATACCTAATCCATTAGTAGGGAGAATATAAACTTAAAAAGAGCATCATAAAGATTTTGATTAGAGCTCTAAGAAGATTAATTTTCCTAATTAAAGGGGAGTACTAGGGCCTTACTACTATGATGAGAGAAATGGTAACCCTCCTTTCAAGAGAGAGTGGTTTTGACTCTATTAAGAATAAGGGCTATGATTTGAGATGGCTTACAATAATTGATAGTTACCCTAAGGATAATTTGTATGGCCTATAATCATGAGGCCCTAAGTTCTTGTTTAGATCCTTGTCTAGATATTAGCCACTCTTGTCTAGATATTAGTCATTTTTGTTGTGGGTGAAGAAAGTTGCAAGTTGCCATTATGGACAAGGGCCATGTGGCCACATGGTGCAACATTAACTAGAGTTTTTTTCTTCTTAAATATCTTGTCATTAGGAAACTCACTAGCATGTAAGCTAACGAGTTATCTTTTGGTATGTACTTCTCCTAATGGTGTTGGACTCAAGCATACTTGGTTCATATTTTTTGTAAAAACCATAAATAAACTTCGACTTTAAGGTTCTTAACTCGCCCTTAAAACATAAATCATAATCTATAATTATAAATTAGTCTTTCACACTATATCTCAATTAATATAACATAAAAAGAAAATGAGATTAACTTGTCATGTTCTCTATGGTGAATCAATCATTGCACTAAACAATATTTTCTACAATTAAAAATATTAACCAGTATACTCAATGGATGCTCGATGAAGATGTCTATGTCTAATATCTTTCTCTTTAGCTACCTCTATGTACCAAAAGCTTAACTCTAATCATGTATGCCTTATGAGATAATTTATATTTAGGTCCAAAAGACCTCACACCTTCTCTATTAATTTCTCTCTCTCTCTCTCTCTCTCTCTCTCTCTCTCTCTCTCTCTCTCTCTCTCTCTCTCTCTCTCTCTCTCTCTCTCTCTATTTCTTCTCTCTCTAAATACATACATACATACATTTCATGATTAAGAGACTAAAAATAAATAATAGCATTCATTATTAGTTTTTCTATTTCTCTTGAGCTTGAAGATGCACACACACCTAAAATTACTCAAATATGTCACAAGATACCCCAAATTCTAGGTTTCTTTGTGTGTGTTTTGTGTGTGTGTGTGTGTGTGTGTGTGTGAAACAACACACCCTACCTTGAAGCCATGGCTTTTCTCAATGATAATGTGAGGTGAAAGTGTTTAGAAGAGAATAAAACAAAGAAACCAAAAAGCATAAAAATTATAGATGGAATGATATATTATGATAGTGTTTTTGGTTCTTTTACTCTCACTTTCTTTTGATATACTCCTTTCTATAAAATGTACAAAGAAAAGAAAAGTATTACTTGTAAGATAAATTTGCATGGCACTGGTAAATTTGTTGGAATATGTATTGCAATAAATGATGATATATGCATTGGCAAAGGACTAAGAATTGTATCATAACATGCCTTGAAATATTCAGTTATATAATATAGATGCATGTACTAGAAGTTATTCTAATTAGTAGAGTTTTTTTTTTTTGGCATTTTGTATCAAAAACTCCCAATGATACTCCCATCATATTTTAATATTTCCACACAATAAAAGTTAGTTGGTTAGTTCGAGAGTTAGTTAGTCAATTAATAAGTTAGTAAGATTACTAACTAAAGACTAACTAAAGTAAAAAACTAACTAATGTTAATAATTAAGGATTTTTATTTAATTAAAAATATATGTAAAAAAATGGAGAGTCGTAAATGTGATATTTTTCTCGGATTGACAAGGATCGTAGCCACCCTTTACGTAAGTTACAATGTGAACAAGGCTTATGAGCTATATTAATCACTAGTATTAATGTGTATAGTTGGGATGGTCCAAAAATATTAGATTTTGGGCAAAACTAGTTTATTTTAGATATTTTAGATGTTATTCTAAAAAAGATATGGAGATTTTTAGAACTGGATGTTATTTAAAAGAAAAGGCAAGTGATGTTTTAGTTAGTTTGGAGATTTTATAAAAAGAAAAAAATAAAGAGAGGATTTGTGAAATCGCGCGTGCCACGATTGTAGTCCACAGACAAAAAACAACGCTTTGAACAGAGAAAAGAAGGAGTGAACTAAGAGCTTTCTAACCAAGTGTCTTGGTGTTTTACTCCCCTTTCGGAGCCAATGGATCCATCAAATTTATGATTTGAGCATCAGATCACTGATCTTTCCAAGATCCCTCTCTCCAAAGAGCTCCACTTCTCAACCACAAGCCCTCTCCTCTAATTCACTATAAATATGAGGCATGGGGAGACACAAGAAGGCATAAGGAGACCCTGAGAGGCTGCAAGAGAGAGGTAGAGAGAAGGATACCCCTCCAAGAGAGAGAGAGAGAGAGAGAGAGAGAGAGAGAGAGAGAGAGAGAGAGGCTGCAAGGAAGAGAGTTAGCTCAATTTCCTCTATTTGGATCCTCGACTCACCCATCTTCTCTTACACTCTCCCATCTTGAATCTATTCTTCCTTCTAAATCTCTTGAGTCTACTTGTGGATGATGGCCCCCAAGCGAAGAATGTCATGTACGCATGGCAATCCCATAACCAACAACGAAGCTTCAAACGAAGGCATCACCATCAATTCGATTGCGGTACTGATCATAAGTAATGTATTTCCAAATTGATAGATGCTTATTTTGATTCTCGTATGAGATATGTTGGGCCCCATACTATGATGCACGAGTATAGATCATTTCATCTCACATATTTGTAAGATGGAGCTTGCGAAGTGCATATATCAAGGAACGTTAATTGCACCTAGTCGCATGTGCCTTATTCGTTGATAGAGCAATTAAAATGAAGAATTGGTCAAGGATTATGAATGGCATAATCATGACATTAAAAATTTTGTATACAAGTGTTACGTAAATTTTATATAGAATCGCTCGTTGATTGCAAGGGGGAGAGCAGAGATGCAATGGAAATGTTATCGCGACTATTCTTGCATTGTTTGGAAAGAATGCAATTATTTTTGTTAGTCGATCAAACAACATCCTAAATACTTTTACATTCAACTGGTTGTTAGTTGTTGTTGGATGATTATTCCAAGTGCTTGTGATTTATGGTAAAGGCATGGCAAGGGTCTGTGATGACAAGTTGCCATGGGAATAAATGAATGTTTTCTTGGAAAATGATATTAGGGCCGAATGCCTTGTTTGTGCTTGATTCTTAAAGGATTTAATTAATGAATGATATTTTGCACGAGTGGATCACCTCCATGATCACGCCGCGGATTAACCCAAAGAGGGCATTGGTCGATTCATGGGCCGAAGGTCGAGTGGTGAAAAGGCCAACCACATGAATGATGTTTTGCTCCTAGATAGCTTTCGGGTTAGTTGGAGCTTTGGACACCTCTTGCTAGGTCTAGAATGGAGTTGAAGACCTCTGTGGCCCCCAACGTCTGGGCATGTTGGGAGATCCTATTCTAGATAAAGGATTGAGTTTGTGTTGCCATGAGATTTTGGACCAGTTACTTCTATAGGGCAGAAGGGATACTTCTGTTGGATAGAAGGGATACATAATTTCTCTTGTATGGGTGGGAGATAAAGATTAACTTGAAGATAAGTTAAGGAACTTGTTTGAACTTGTTTGTCAACAGATTGCTTTGCTATGTTTTCGTGTCTATGCTATAAGTTATGTGAATGAACCTTGTTCCCTAAAAGGCTTAATTAATGAAGCAGACTTTAAGTGTCACATATAAATGTGGTAGGACCTAATTAGAAAACTAAAGCGATTAAGGAAAGTGGGTGTGGGCGGAACCCTCGATGGGTCTGTTCTACGGTAGGGTGGTCCCAGAGAACTGGGAGGCTTCTCACAAGGTTTTACCGATGTCTGACAACCCTTAGGAATTGTTAGATTAGAACCTTGATTCATGCCATTTTAGGGGACCAAAATGGAACTATGCCCTATGGGTAGAGAGGTTGAGCAGTGCATCCCTCTCATTTCCCATTCTCTTTGAACCAAGTATGACATGGGTCTGCTGTCAAGAATTGCGTGGTGGAGGGGATTGCTCAAGATGCTGCGCCAAACACACACAGAATGCACAAGGAGAAGCTCACTCAAGAGACAAGAAGAGAGATGGAGGCCAAAACGTTTTCTTGCTGATTTCTTCTTCTTCTTCCACACACTTACAATGTACACAAAGTATAGATAAGATACAACATAAAAGGAAAGTGGCCTACTAAGTCAAACAATGCATAACCGACTCTACTAGTCGACTGTCGCTATAACTATGCCAGCTGTAAATAGGTGTAACAACCTGAATATAATAAGTAATGAGTCAGTGGCCATGTGAGAGTCATAATGACCACCGACGTGCTAAGTGTAGACGTGTGGACCCATCTAACCAGGCGGTCCATCATCCATGTCCACATGTGTTGAGCTTGCCATCTCAACATCTGCTTTAGCTTGGGTATCTCTGTGTAAAGTAGGGTGCCCAAGATTTGATGCTAGAATGCTGTTAGGAGACCTTGGCCACTAGGAGCCCAAATTTCAGGTCAATCTTAGTGGGTGGCCATGAACGTTCCATTGTGAGGCGGATTTGGAAAACCCTAGGCGACAAAACTTGAAACATTCCATGGGAGTGCCGAGCAATGATGCTTAGATTCATTTCTCGATAGACCGCTAAAAGCATGCCTAGACAGCCGATGGGCGGGCACCTCACACTTGGTATCAGAGCGAAACTCTGTAATGATACTTGATTGATTAATGTATGGTTCATAGACATATCCTAAATAGAATAACCTAAATGGTATGGCTTGATTGTTAGGCACCTCCTGCACCCACAAATGCTAACATGCAAGAGAAGAAATTTCTTCTCAAGTAAATTAAGACATCTGAGTTTGATGGAGAAGGAATAGATGTTGTAGTAGAGGCAGAGATATGGATTGAGTCGATGGACAATTATTTTGCTGCTTCGCGAAGAACTGCTTCTACCAATCAAGCAATGATAGCCAAAATTAAGTTGGTTGACCAGGCTCGATTATGGTGGAAGCAATGGTGCAAGTATCAAGGTATTTTCAAAGCCATTGTCACTTGGGCTCAGCTGAAAGATTCTGTACGTGGACGATACCTTACGCCAACCTATCAGACTTTGAAGATGAATGAATTCTTCAAGCTAAAGTAGCTAGAATTAACTTTGGAAGCTTACTACTCAAAGTTTGTAACCTTACTAAAATACGCACCATCTATGGATATTGCGCAGCAAGTATCCAAGTTTTGCCCTGGCTTGAACACTCCTCTGAACCATCATCTTGAAGCAATGCGTCCAGCAGACTTACAAGAGTAGACTTACAAGATGCATTACTTCGAGCAAAGCCAATCATCCAAGAACTTAAATCGGGAAATCCTAGCAAAGATAGCTCTCGAGATCAGGAGAAGAGATGCCACACGTGCGGAGAGATAGGGCACCTCCGTGTAGGAGATATCCCTAGCGTCAATCTTTCCATTACAATGAGCTAGGACATGTCCTAGCAGACTACCTTGACTTAAGTCTAAACGATACGGAGCCTCCAAGAAAACTAAGCTACACAAGTGCATTCTTCGGATATATAGAGGAATCAGATGAAGATGAAGACTTAGAACCTACTACACCACTTCAAGATTATTAGAAATCCTAGGGTCTTACTAGAATGTCGAAGCTTGGAAGTATTCTTTAGTATTACAAGCAAAGCCGATTGTCCATGGAGCTCAATCCCGAACTAAGAAGAGGACAATTTGGGAACATAATATCTGAGGTAGAAAACCACTTTGATCTGCTAAAAGAATCCTAAGACAATTCGATCTAAAGAAGAAGCTCCTGCCAAGGACAACCAAGAACCTTGTGACCGCAAGTGATAAAGCTTCGCACTATTTCTATTACAGGGAGTGAGGTCATTTCAAAAGGGAATGTCCAAAGCACCCTAAACACCGATGCTCCGAGTGCCACAACATTGGACATAACTACATCAATTGTCCCAACAAAACTCGAAGAGAACTTGAGCTTACAAGAAATAAAGTTGTACAAGCTCCAATGATCCAGAATATACCCGGTGCTTAGGAAAAACCTAGAAGATATCCATGAGATGTAACTACAATAAATTTTCTCTTGTAACCAAGACTTAGACATATCAAATACAATAGGTTATTTTTTCAAAAGACCACGTGCCTGTGAGTGATCAGAGTAGTGCAATGAAAGCATGGTGGGACCATAACCCATAGGTTCCAAAATGATACCCCCGGTTTCTCTCGAGATGAGGACATCTCGATTTCTCTAAGGGGAGGAGGATGTAATATTTCCACACAATAAAAGTTAGTTGGTTAGTTCGAGAGTTGGTTAGTCAATTAATAAGTTAGTAAGATTACTCTGACTAAAGTAAAAAACTAATAAGATTAGTCAGTTAATAAGTTAGTAAGATTACTCTGACTAAAGTAAAAAACTAACTAACGTTAATAACTAAGGATTTTATTTAATTAAAAATATATGTAAAAAAATAGAGAGTCATAAATCCGATATTTTTCTTGGATTGACAAGGACCGTAGCCACCCTTTACGTAAGTTATAGTGTGAACGAGGCTTATGAGCTATATTAATCACTAGTATTAATGTGTATAGTTGGGATGGTCCAAATGATTTTAGGCAAAACTAGTTTATTTTAGATATTTTAGATATTATCCTAAAAAAGATATGGAGATTTCTAGAACTGGATGTTATTTAAAAGAAAAGGCAAGTGATGTTTTAGTTAGTTTGGAGATTTTATAAAAAGAAAAAAAATAGAGGATTTGTGAAATCGCGCGTGCCGCAATTGCGGTCCACTGAGACAAAAAACAACTGTAAGAGAGGGGAGGACTTAATAACGGGGAAATATTAGCTACACTGCCTGGTATATAAGGTGAGAGAGACTTAATTTTTCATTATCAGATAATTAATACAAGTCTTCTTTCTCTTTCACCTTGCTCTCCAAGCTTCTATGTCTTCTCTCTCTCTCTTCTTGTCTTTCTCTCTCCATTTCTAGTCTTTCTCTCTCCTCGTACTTGCCTTTCTCTCTTTTGCTCTTCCTCTTCTTCTTCTCTGCGGTCTTCTCTCTCTTCTTTCTCTCTCCCAGTCCCTCTCCTTGACAATTGGTATATCAAAGCTTAGGTTCTTGGTCCCAATTAGTCCTTTATTTTACCCAGTTACAACTTTCTAGTCACATGGAATTTCGAGTCATAGATACACAGTTACAAGGAGAAGTAGGGGAGTTTCTAAAGATTTTTTGGACTACAAGGACTGCAGGCAGGAGCATTAATGGAGGCTCTGACCAAGTTTGGAGGAAGGAAGACCGACTTTGGCAGCTCGTTGATCATTTTTGGCCCATTTTGAAGGTAAACTCTTAGTAACTTTGGTAACAGGAGTTAGATGAAAGTCTAGTTGGGGTTACCTTTCAGGGAGACTCTTCTCTCTCCCCCTTTCTCAAGCTTCTTGCAAGCTCCTATGGAGGTAATCAGTCCCAAACCTTGCTCTCCCTGTTCCATGACGTTTACCTTTCTTCCTAGGGGTTCCTTGAGCATTTGAGCTACAGGACAAGTGGTGGAAGTGATGTGTGACACCTCCTCTCCTCTCCACGCAGCTCCCCGCATTTCACAATGCAAAATGCGGGCTGATTCCAAGGCCAAATGACATCATAACAAGATTCCTCTCCTTCTTGGCTCTCATTCCCATCTTCTTTCAAGTCATTTGGGCAAGATTGAAACCTCCTTTCTCATCTTCTTGGACTTCTCTTCCATCTCAGAAACCCTGATCATATGCAGTCCACGGCAACCATGAAAGCTTGGCATCAAGCTTAAGAATCTTGAAGATTTTGGTCTCTTCTTGGTCTCGGGGTTCACTCTTTAAGCCTAGCTCAAGGTTTGGCCATCAAGAAGCACATGAAGAACATTAGAAGCAAGATTTGAAGACATGTATTTGTGGGTAGCCATGGCTATGGAAGTAGAGCTTCAATTTCATCAAGAGCTCTTCATGGGAAGGTCTTGAGCCATCCTATCTCCAAGCTACAGCCACATTGGAGCTCATTCTCAAGATTTGAAGGCTTCTTGGAAGCAAGAAGGCATTATGGAGTGCTCATTTGGAAGGAATCCTTCTCTTGATCGGTCTATGCAAGCAATGCCCTTCCCCCATTGAAGAATCCTTCTCCCCCAAGCTTGAGTTCATCTCTTCTTGACAGAGCACAACCATTTTGGAGCTATGGAGCATGCGGGATCAAGTTGAAGCTCTCATGAAGGATTGAAGTGGCATTAGGATTGCAATCTTCATCAAACAACACAAGGTAACCGATTCTTGGCTCTCATTCTCTCCCATTAAGCCTATTGTTGAATCCTATCCACTTGTTTGAGAGGATGCATGAGTCCAAGTAGGTAATAGGAGTCTCAAACATTGTATGCATGCTGAATATTAATCTCAATCATTTTCATTTGATCCTATGGCATTGGAACGTATTTTATTCATACTGAAGCTTCATTGAGATTATACTTTTTCTTACCCATAACATGTTTGGCTTCCTGTGAATTGGCTGAGCCAAAAATTGATTAATAAATCCATTGTATAAGGGTGAGTTGGCAGTGAGTCACTGCTGGTAAGATCTCTATCCCTATTCCCAATTCCAATTCCATGCACTTCATGAAAAGCCAAAATTTCCATTCCTAAAATGCATCTCATGCTGGGTGTTTAATTAATAAATGTCTGCCATGTATATTTCGGGTGAGGAAAAGATCGATGCCTTGCGAGGTGGCAAGACAAAAGAGGGGTGACCCCCCTATCCATCAAAGACCCTAAAGGGTTGCACAACCCGGATCGGGGGGAACTTTGCCCACCTCCCGGTGATCTGGAGCCCAAAACTTGTTTGCAGGTGTAGGTATTTCTTGGAAAATTGAGAAATTGACTTGGCATGATGGAAATTTTGATGACTATGGCATGACACTCTCTTGTGTGCATGGGATGTATGATTGTACTTTAGCAAATGCATCAGCAAATGTATCTTTAGATACACATGCAGCTATGTATGCAATGATTTATGGGAATGTATTGCTTCACTTGGATTGAAGATGGATATATGTATCATGGGATACACTTATGCAGTCATATATGCAGTAAGGGCAATGGTTATGCATGTATGAGAGCCTATCTTGTTGGATATGGTCATGGGAATGCTTACTCTTATGCTTAGTAATGCTGAAGTGATGCAAAACATGCTAAGGGATGCTAAAGTGATGTATGATGCCAAGCAAACAGTGAATCCCACAGTGCAATAGAAGGGAAACCCAATTTCAGCCCTCTTGTGACTATTTTAGGGTGCTGTAGAGAAATTGCTTGCATTTGCAGAGGTGTTGCCACTCCCAAGAATTGAGGTGCTGACCTTGGAGATTACCCTCAAGCCTTGCCAAGAACGCCGCTCAATTTTGGATACCCACTTGGAGCATACCAAATACCTATAGCCCAAAACAGGCCTTTCCTAGGTGTAGACAGGGTGCTGGACTGCACAGAATAATCCCACATTTCTGATTATAGTTTTTTCTATACAAAACTTGGGAATGCGCTTCTATGCTCATCTCAAAGATGGCATCACTGCCTTTGTTTTGAACAAAAAAATAGGTCAATTGGAGTTGTCTAGCTCTAATTATAGCCAAGATAGTGATAGGTGGTCTCACGAGACTACACCTAGACATGGCGGGTAACAGGGGAAAAACAAAGCAAATGAAGATACTCAACAATAGATAAGGGATATGCACACCCCAAGGGATGACACCAACTTTGAGGTTGAAGAGGAAGACCTCTCTCATACCATGGGAAGTCTTAGTGCACTCAATCATACCCTCAGTTCACATGAGACTAGACATGTGGAGAGGCATAGGGAAGTAATGGAAGTTCAAGCTCAAATGGTGACAGAGATGCGCCAAATGACCTCTACCATGGAAGCACTTGCAGCCAAGTTCTCAATGTGGATGGATTCCCAAATGAAAGGCAAGGAAAAAGAGGATAGACCAAGCATGCAAGTTGAAAGAGTGACCATCCCATATTTGAATGTAGCCTATGCAAGTACCCAAGGTATTTTGGGAAGAACGAGCATTCCCAACATCGGCTTTGAGCAAGGAGAGCCCTCACAAAGGCATGATGAGCCCATAAACAATGGGATGAGGAGTAACTTTCAGCCACCACCCATGCGCATGCCACCTATGTGTGCTTAGCTGTCTTTTGGAAGGAATCACTCAAACAATGGGTCATTTCTTGGTAGCCCAATGGATCAGCCCCACTTTGGGTATATGGGACATCCCCCCAACCATCAAAGGAAGTTGAGAGAAGAATGGCTCTCAAATATTGAAGACTAATTCGACATAATGCCAAGAAATGATGATTAAAAGATACACTTTGCTATGATACACTTAGAGAGCTTTGCCCACACGTGGTGGCGGTACATAAAGAGGGAAAATCAACAGCTTGTTGATACTTGGGATGCATTCAAAGCTCTTATGATTCAAGTCTTTGTATCTCTGGTTGAGAAGGAGAAGCTTGCAAGGCAATGGTATGGCTTAGAGCAACGTGGGATGATGGTATGTGACTACACAAATCGATTCCTCAATCTCATAGTGTATGTTGAGTCCACTAGTGACGATGCAAAGCTTCACAAGTACATTTATGGTTTGGATCCCCAACTCTTGGTTGATGTTTCAGCCCAAAGTCTATCATTTTTTCAAAGCTATTGAGTTGGCTGAGAGGTACTCTTGTAAGTACTATCGAGATGCTTCATTTCAACATGGATAGCAAAGAGGGGCATCTCAGCCACTATTTGGGTAGCAAAGAGGACCTATGGAGTCACATTTTGGGCAGCAAAGAAGTGCTATAAGTCCCGCGCAGGACTGCAAATCAAGGAAGAGTTGAAAATAGACAAGGGGACAATAGGGGTAAAAATGCTTCAGCTTTTGGTGGTCAGCGCTCTATCCCAATGGACCTCTAGAAAGAGAGGGAAAAAAAGGACTTTGCGGTGGGGAAAAGTATACAGCTGAGCATGCATCTAAATGTGCTTATAGGAATGCAAAAGCAAGGGTACATAGCATGTTAGTCTTTGATGAATTTGATGAGGATCATGAGGATGCAAGTGCCTTTGCAATCACTGCCGAAAATGATGACATTGAAGAGGAATGTGGGCAAGAAGAATTCTTTGACGACCCGACTGACACCTTTTCATTTGACCTCAGTGGTAATGTAGATGTAAATATGGGTGATAAGAATGGTTCACATGCTGCTGCCATTGTTTGTACTATCTCCTTGGATGCTTGGACAAGATCTAAGAGCCCCAACACTCTTCGTCTTCAAGGAAAGATTCATGGGAAAGATGTATTTGTCTTGGTAGATAGTGGTAGCACACAGAGTTTCATAAATAGAGCAGTCATGGACAAGCTGAAATGTTTTGTCTTTGATTTGCAACAACCAATGAGGGTGCAAGTGGCCAATGGGAGTGAGGAAATTAGTACTCATGTATGCCCAGTTGTACCATTAAGCTTGCTGAAAATTATGAGTAGAAAGTGGATTTGATTGCACTCAATATGGGGCCGATAGACATTGTGTTGGGCTGCGATTGGTTGAAAACTTTGGGCACCATTTCCATGGATTTTTCGTTACTGTATATGCAATTTTTCAGGGCTGGACAGCTTGTGCACCTGCAGGGAATTGAAAACAACAGTGAATTTCAGCTTATTACAGCCAAACAGCTCAAGAAAGAGTTCAAGAAATGCTCCCATATTTTTGTATTGCAATTAAACAAGGAAAATGCAGATCAGTCCCAAAAAATACATGATAATTCAGCCCCCTTAAGGCTCTACTTGTGGAGTATGGTGACTTGTTTTAGTTACCTACATCATCGTCTCCCAAGAGAGTGGTTGATCATCCCATTGATTTGGAGCCCCACTCCAAGCCGGTCAATAAATCCCCTTACAGGTTGTCCAAATGTGAAAGAAAAGAAGTGGCCAAGTAGGTCAAGGATTTAGTAGATATGGGATTCATTGAGCCTAGCTCATCCTCTTTTGCATCATCTGTCTTGCTGGTCAAAAAGAAAGATGGCACTTTCAGGATGTGCATAGATTACAGAGATCTAAATAAGATCACTATCAAGAATAGATACCCTATTCCTAGGGTGGACGACCTATTAGATGAGTTGAAGGGAGCTAAGTATTTCACAAAGATTGATTTGAGATCCAGCTACAATCAGATATGCATGTGTGAAGGGGATGAGATAAAGATTGCATTCAGGACTGATCGTGGGCTCTATCACTTCTTGGTCATGCCCTTTGGCTTGACTAATGCACTAGCCACGTTTCAGAGCCTCATGAACAAAATACTTCAGCCTTACTTATTCAAATTTGTATTGGTATTTTTTTATGACATCCTCATTTATAATCTCTCAAAGGAAGTTCACCTTATGCCCATAAGGCAGATATTTGATATACTTAGATAGCATAGACTCTTTGCTAAGGAGATAAAGTGTTCATTCATGCAGACTGAGGTTGAGTACTTGGGACACATTGTCAGTGAGGCAGGCATTAGAGCTGACCCAAAGAAAGTGCAGTGTATTAGAGATTGGCCCACACCTATAAATACTACCTCTTTGAGAGGATTCTTGGGTCTCTCCTCATTTTACCATAGATCCATTCGGCACTATGCCACTATTGCAGCCCCTCTCACTGATAGGCTGAAGAAATAAGCATTTTTGTGGGATGCATTGGCAGATAGAAGCTTTAATCAGCTGAAAGATTTGCTTACTTCAGCCCCTATCTTGGTATGCCCTAATTTTTCTAGGGAATTCACCATTCAGTGTGATGTTAGTGGGAGAGGAATTGGTGCAGTCTTGCTGCAAGCACATGGGGTCATAGCTTTTGAGAGCCGAAAGCTGGCTGAAAATGAGAGGGTTATGAATGTCTATGATCAGGAAATGCTGGCCATCCTTCATGCCATCAAGAAATGGCGTGTATGGTAGCTGGTTTAGAGTGAAAAGCGACCATAGAGTACTCAAGTACTTCTTGTCTTAGTCAAATCTGACTCTGAAGTAGAGGAGATGGGTAGCCACCTTACAGAACTATGACTTTGACATCACCCACACTCGTGGAAAGGACAATGTAGTGGTTGATTCCCTATCTAGGATGTGGGCATGTAAAGTCTCTGCTATCATGGAGTTACACAGTGATTGGATACATGAGCTTCAGAAGGCTTACTTGTTAGTAGACGCTGATTTCAGCAATGTATTTCAAAAATTACAGCAAGGTCAATGTATGGAAAACTCTTCGTATTAGCTGAAAAATGGGCTTTTATGGTATAATGGCTGAATTGCCATCCCTCTTGCTTCCCCATTCAAGTAGAAAATCATGTAGGGGATGCATTTAGCCCCTATAGCTGGTCATTTGGGATTCTTTAAGGCCTATGACAAAATTGCTAAAAGCTTTTACGGGAAGGGCCTTTGGAGAGATGCGAAAGACTTTGTCTTGGGCTGCATGCCTTGTCACCAAACCAAGGACAACACCTTAAAACCAGTTGGTTTACTTCAGCCATTGCCTACGCCTGAAGGCAAGTGGACACACATCACTATGGACTTCATTACCGGCCTATCGGTGACCAAGAAAGGTTTAGGACAGCATCTATGTAGTTGTGGATAGACTTACAAAGGCAGCCCATTTCATTCCCACAAAGACTCAGTATAATGCTTCTCAAGTAGCCAGCCAATTCATGGAATATGTTTTCAAATTACATGGCTTACCACATGTCATTGTGCATGACCAAGATGCTAAGTTTATGAGTAACTTTTGGCGGGTACTTTTAAGCTCTATAGGCACTCAGTTAGTCCCTTCCACTGCTTACCATCCACAGATAGATGGTCAGACAGAAAGGGTTAACAAATGGCTTGAAAATTACTTGAGGCATTTCTTTCATGATGTGCAGTATGCTTGGGACTCATGGTTGCATTTGGCTGAGTTTGCCTATAATAACTCCACACATTCTAGCATTGGAGTTTCAACTTTTGAGGCCCTGTATGGCTACAAGATGCCCCTTCCTGTGGTTATCTTTGATGATAAAATAAATCCACAAAGCAAGGAAGAATTGGATAGAATGCAAGCCTTACTTTAGGAGTTTAAAGCTAACTTGAAGAGAGCTCAAGTTCAAATGAAGCTTTATGCTGATGACAAAAGATGGGATGTGGAGTTCCAAGAAGGAGATTTGGTGCTTTTGAAAGTTCCTAAGTCTAGATATGCCTCCCTTAAAGGTGGGTCCAACAATAAGTTAGCACACAGGTTCTATGGACCATACCAGATCATTAAGAGAGTGGGAGTCTTGGCATATCGATTTGGCATTACCCCCATCTACGAAGATCCATAATGTCTTCCATGTGAGTCAGTTGAAGTCCTTCATTGGCTCAGCAATGGACTATGTTGAGGAACTCCCACCAATAGATGAAGAAGACATCATTCAATACATACCCGAAAAAGTCATAAGACAAAGGGAAAAGAGGCTTCGCTCTCACTCGATCATGGAATACTTAATTAAGTGGCAAGGTTTACCACTTGAGGAAGCTTCTTGGAGGCCAGCTTCAATTTTGGAAGAGTTCCCATACCTTTTAGAATCAGATTTGCTAACTATGGCCATGTTTTCTCCTAGATTGACTGCAAATAGCACTCTGTTTTAAAGCACATTTTATTATGTACTACGGACAACAATGCACACCATACATGGCTAATAGTACTTCTTGAGAGCTCCTTTTTTTATGTACTACGGACAGCAATGCACACCATACATGGGCTGAAAGTACTTCTCGAGAGCTTAGTTTTGATGTATAGCACACCCCGTTCGGAGCCTCCCACAGAAAGTTATGACAGATTCACTACAATAGGGTCCTATAGTAAATAGCTTGTTGTCCACTGTCTGCAGCCCACTTTTTTACTCCAGAAATTTGGGTCAAAACTCATGTTTATAACTCCCCAATAAGGCCCATGTATGATACATACCCCATGACCTATCATACACAATAATACCTCTTCATTCATTAGTATATCCTTGTAATGATGTAGTAGAGTGGTACTCTGATTGGCCCCTCCCAGTTACAACACATGCCCAAATTATTTTTTAGGGCAAAAACCTTCGGGTAGGGATGGAATGTAAGAGAGGGGGGACTTAATAACGGGGAAATACTAGCTACACTGGCTGGCATATAAGGTGGAAGAGACTTAATTTTTCATTATAAGATAATTAATACAAGTCTTCTTTCTCCTTCACCTTGCTCTCCAAGATTCCATGTCTTCTCTCTCTCTCTCTCTCTCTCTCTCTCTCTCTCTCTCTCTCTCTCTCTCGCTTTATGTATTTCTCTCTCCATTTTTAGTATTCCTCTCTCCTCATACCTGTCTTTCTCCCTCTTTTTCTCTTCCTCTTCTTCTTCTTTGCAGTCTTCTCTCTCTTCTTTCTCTCTCCCAGTCCCTCTCCTTGACAACAATGCTTCAAACATAGAAAATGAGTGAACTAAGAGCTTTCTAATCAAGTAGTGTCTTGGGGTTTTACCCCCCTTTTGGAGCCAATGGAACCATCATAGTTATGATCTGAGCATCAGATCACTGATCTTTCCAAGATCGCCCTCCACAAAGAGCTCCACTTCTCAACCACAAGCCCTCTCCTCTAATTCACTATAAATATAAGGCACGGGGAGGCACAAGAAGGCATAAGGAGACCCCTAGAGGCTACAAGAGAGAGGTAGAGAGAAGGATACCCCTCCAAGAGACAGAGAGAGAGAGAGAGAGAGAGAGAGAGAGAGAGAGAGAGACCCGAGAGGCTGCAAGGAAGAGAGTTAGCTCAATTCCCTCTATTTGGATCCTCGACTCACCCATCTTCTCTTACACCCTCCCATCTGGAATATATTATGCCTTCTTAATCTCTTGAGTCTACTTGCGGATGATGGCCCCCAAGCAAAGAATGTCACATACACATGGCAATCCCATAATCAACAATGAAGCTTCAGACGAAGGCATCATCGTCAATCCGATTGCGGTACCGATCGTAAGTAATGTATTTCCAAATTGATAGATGCTTATTTTGATTCTCGTATGAGATATGTTAGGCCCCATACTATGATGCACGAGTATAGATCATTTCATCTCACATATTTGTAAGATGGAGCTTGCGAAGTGCATATATCAAGGAAAGTTAATTGCACCTAGTTGCATGTGGCTTGTTCATTGATAGAGCAATTACAAGGAAGAATTGGTCAAGGGTTATGAATGGCATAATCATGACATTAAAAATTGTGCATACAAGTGTTAAGTAAATTTTATATAGAATTGCTCGTTGATCCCAAAGGGGAGAGCAGATATGTGAAGGAAATGTTATCACAACTATTCTTGCATTGTTTGGAAAGAATGTAATTGGTTTTGTTGGTTGATCAAACAACATCCTAAATGCTTTTACATTCAACTGGTTGTTAGTTGTTGTTGGATGATTATTCCAAGTGCTTGTGATTTATGGTAAAGGTATGGCAAGGGTCTGTGATGACAACTTGCCATGGGAATAAATGAATGTTTTCTTGGAAAATGATATTAGGGCCGAATGCCTTGTTTGTGCTTGATTCTTAAAGGATTTAATTAAGGAAGGATATTTTGCACGGGTGGATCACCTCCATGATCACGCCGCGGATTAACCCAAAGAGGGCATTGCTCGATTCATGGGCCGAAGGTCGAGTGGTGAAAAGGCAAACCACATGAATGATGTTTCGCTCCTAGATAGCTTTCGGGTTAGTTGGAGCTTTGGACACCCCTTGCTAGGTCTAGAATGGAGTTGAATGTCAAGATTGTGGGAGAGAAGGAAGGAGTCTCACTTGTAGCTTTCTTGCTTGCATAATGGGGGAATACACACAAGGGTGGAGGCTGAAAACAATTTTTCCTCTTCTTAGTTGTGTAAGACAAAAAGAACTCTCATACAAAGAAATAGAAGAACCCTATATATGGGTCTCAAGCCAAAGACAACTAACTAAGGTGGCATACTAACTGAGCCACGAACTAGAGTAGATAAGGATAGCTGTCATGTAGCTATTATTCATGGGCGGTGTACCAACCGCATCTGCAAAACTGACACGTCGATGACATAAATGCACAATGGTCACCCTGGCATATCACGAGTGGAGCTCGATATCTCAACACTCCCCCTCGAGCTCAATCCCAATTCCTGTACACCAAGCAGGTCTCTGAACTTGCGCAGCTTCTCTGCGCCCAATGCCTTCGTGAATATGTCAGCTACCTGATCCTCTGTGCTGACATAAACTAGATCAATAAGACCTAGTAAAACCCTCTCCCGCACATAGTGATAATGCACCTCGATGTGTTTTGTTCTAGCATGATAGATTGGGTTATTTGCCAAGTGTATACTACTCATGTTGTCACAATAAATGACAACTGGCCCATCTGTAGACTGATGCATATCATAAAGTAGCTTATACAACCAAGCTACCTCACATGCAGCCATTGCTGCACCCCTGTACTCAGCCTCTGTACTCGACAAGGCAACCGTAGGCTGTTTCTTGCTACTCCAAGTGACTACAGCACTCCCAAAAGAGAATACATACCCACTGGTAGATCGTCTATCATAAATACTACCAACCCAATCAGCATCAGTGTATCCATGCAACTGTATCTGAACCCCAATCTCATAAAATAGTCCATACTACAATGTGGACTTCACATACCTGAGTATGCATCTGGCCGCATCCAAATGCGATTTCCTTGGAGCCTGCATAAACTGACTTACCAATCCTGTTAACAGCATAGCTCAAATCTGGCTTGGTAATAGTCATATAAATCAAACTTCCTACTATGCGTCTGTACATAGTAGGGTCTTCCAGAAACTCACTTGCATCTACACTCAGCTTCACATTCTGCTCCCAAGGAACTGAAATAGGCTTACAGCCTGTCATCCCATATTTGGATAGCATGTCCAATCCATACTGCCTCTGCAAGAGCTGTATCCCACTTGGTGATCTAATCACCTCAATGCCCAAGAAATAACGCAGCTCTCCCAAATCCTTCATCTCAAACTTTTGCTTCAATAGCATTTTCACATGAAGGATATCCTCATCACTGTCACCTGTCATAATCAAATCATCAACATAAATGACAAGTAGCATAATACCTTTCTCTGTTTTTCTCACATAAAGTGAGAAATCTGCCTTGGAAATCTGAAAGCCAATAGTGACAAGATACTCTCCTATCTTGTCAGACCATGCTCTAGGTGCTTGCTTCAAGCCATACAAGGCTTTCTTCAACTTGCAAACAAACTCAGGATGAACAGCATGCACATAACTTGGTGGCTACTCCATATAGACCTCTTCTTGCAAATCACCATGCAAGAAGGCATTCTTTACATCCATCTGATGTAAAGACCATCCCTTTGATGCAGCCATAGCAATGACTGCTCTTACGGTTGCCATCCTTGCAACCGGACTGAATGTTTCTTCATAGTCAATGCCATATGTTTGTGCATACCCCTTGACTACTAATCTTGCCTTGTATCTGTTCACAGAACCATTTGCATTGTGCTTCACCTTATAAACCCACTTATAGCCAATTGTGTTCTTACCTTTAGGCAAAGATACGAATTCCCATGTAGCATTTTCTTCCAAGGCATCCATTTCTTCATGAAGTGGGTTGTGGTTCATGTATCACTTTGACCATATATGCATAGTGAATGGCTGTAAATCCATCATATTTCAGCCTATCCACAGGATACCTAGCTCTGGTAGACCTGCGCAAAGTAGGTTCACTCCCAGGTGCTCTCAAAACATCCCCGTTCTTCCTTACTCCAAGTGTAACAATAGAAGGAATACCCAACTCATCATCAATGCTCTGTTCTCAACCACTGGATTCACCATCCACATAAGAGTAACCTACATTCACATCAAACATGGGCTAATCTACCTTCTCTTTTCCTTTTCGTGAAACCTCCAAACCACTATCTGCATTGTTTTGAGGAGATTCTCCTGATCTCAATCTGCCTGTCCATGGCGAAGAATATGAACCACTGCTAGAGGACACTCCAGGTCCACTAATATTTTGTGACTGCTGCTGTGAATTCTATGCAGCATTACCATTTTGTGCATCTACATCATCAATCATATTTACTGGTTTATACCAACTACTCATCTCATCAAAAACAACATCTCTACTCACTGTAAACTTACGAGTAGAAGGATTGTAGCATCTATACCCTTTCTGCTTTGCAGAGAGTAACCAATAAAGATGCACTTCTTAGCTTTTGGATCCAACTTGGATCTCAACTCATCTGGCACATGAACATAGGCAATGCAACCAAAAATCTTCAAATGAGAAATATCTGGTTTCCTACCAGTATACCTCTCCTCTGGAGTCATCCCATGTATTGCTACAGTGGGAGTCCTGTTCATTATGTAGACTGCTGTAGCAACTGCTTCAACCCAGTAAAAATTTGGCAAGTCTTTTTCATTGAGCATGGCACGAGATACCTCTCCAATATGCCTGTTTTTCCTTTCTGCAATTCCATTTTGTTGTGGGGTATGACTACATGAATATTGTTGCTTTATGCCATGCTCCTGCAAGAACCTTGGAAACTCATTTGAGAGGTACTCTCCCCCTCCATCTGACCTTAGGCATTTTATTTGTAGGCCTGTTTCTTTTTCAACCATAGCTTTAAGAGTTTTGAAATGCCCAAAAACTTCACTTTTCTTTTTCATAAAATACACCCAAACTTTTCTACTATAGTCATCAATAAAAGTGACAAAATAATGACAGCCTCCAAGAGATGCAGCTTTAGTAGTCCATAGATTAGAGTGGATTAATTCCAATGGCTTCTCACTCTCTTGAACATGTCTAGGAAATGGTTTCCTTGCCTGTTTTCCAAATTAGCAGGCTTCACATACCTTATGCATTTCTGCAACCTTGAATTTAGGCAGTCCCGCAACAATATTTTGGGTCTGCATTGATTTAAGTCGCTGTACATTAACATGACCAATGCATTTATGCTAGATATCAATATCTGCAACTACACCAGTCCCATGTGCAAACATTGCTGCACTCAATTTAGTCATGTTTGCATCCAACGTAAACATTCTGCCCTTCTTCTTTCCTTTTGCTATCAAGCAATCTTTATTTTTCATATCCTCAACAAAGCATCCATGAGGATTAAATCTGACCTACAAGCCCTGCTCAACCATTTGACCAACAGAAACCATATTCTTGGTGATATTCGAGACATGAAATACATCGGACAGGTATTTCTTTTTTCCATCCTGCATAGACAAAGGAATTTTTCCAATCTGCACAATAGGATCTACAGTATCATCACTAATCTCCACAAATCCTGGTTTTTCCATTTTCCTTGTATCCTTCATCCATTCTGCATGACCTGTCATGTGGATTGATGCACCTGAGTCAACATACCACACTTTGTTGCTTTCTTCTGCACTTGTCACAGAATTGTTCATGTGTTGCACCATAAACAAATGCTCATTTCTGTCATCACCCTGTCTACTAGAAGATGCATTATTTCCTTGTTACAGTTTTCCATTTATGATGTCATTCTACTTTTTATAGCAGTCTTTAGCCATATGACCCATTTTACCACAGTAGTAGCATTCAACATTATTGTTTGCATTTTGGCCTCTTTGCCATCCACCACGTCCTCTTTGGCTCCCCCTGCCTCTAGAGTTACCACGTCCTCCTCCATAGGACTAGTTTTCTTGAGTTTGCTGCATATTCTGATATCTACCACGGCCTCCAAATCGGCCTCCTCTACCTCTGCCTCTACCTCTTCCAGTATTTGAGTAGAATACAATTTCTTTTGAAGTTCCTCCTGAAGAAGATGCACCACCATTTCTCTGCTCCTCAGAAATTAGAAGAGCAATCAACTCCTCAAAATCAGAAAATCTTTCACGAACTGAAATGGATGTCTGAAACTGTGCATAATCCTTTCCTAGACCATTCAAGGTCACAGAAACTAAATCATCATCTTCCACTGGCGTCCCAATGGAAGCAAGTGCATCTGCAATCTTCTTCACCTTCATGTGGTAGTCATTGATGCTCATACTTTCTCTTTGCACATTATGCAACTCTTGCTTGAGCTGCATTTTTCTGGCTTGCGTATTTGTGCTATACATTTTTGACAAAGTATCCCATGCCTCCTTTGGTGTACTTGCATCCTGAATATGCACAATCATAGAGTCTGAAATACTGATAGACAGCCAGTACATAACTTTCCTAGCTCTCTCATGCCATGCTTTGAATGCCTACATTTGCTATTGATTGGGAACATCAGGAAGAACTCGTTCTTTTTCATTTCCTGCAACAAATTCCCAATATCCTTTTCCCATAAGGAAATTTGTCATTCTAAACTTCCATGCTTGGAAGTTGTTCTTGTCACGCTTTTCAGTTACAATTTGTGAAAGAGAATCAGACGCCATTACAAAATACTGCAAAAAATTTTGTCACTGCAGAGAACACAGCTTCAGCCTCACAAGGGCAAATTTGCAAAACTGTAGAACAGTGGCTGCACAGCATAAAACTGGGCCTTTTCCTGAGTGCGTGCAGAAAACTTCCACCTCCAAAACAGGCCCCGAAATGGCCTCAAATCAAAAAAACAAGGTCACCAAGGGCTAAAGCCCTTGCCCGCAGCATATACTGCCCTCTTGCTTCACCGCGAAGGGCCTCTCAACCTGAGACAATGCACTCTTGCAATTTTCGGCTGTGCTACCTACAGAGATCTGCTCCCAAAATAGAAAATGAAAGCAACACTGCTCCTCTTACCAGAACACCGCGAGCTTGGCTTGCTTTCTTGAGCTCCTTACCACGAACAAGGCTCTGATACCATGTCAAGATTGTGGGAGAGAAGGAAGGAGTCTCACTTGTAGCTTTCTTGCTTGCACAATGGGGGAATACACACAAGGGTGGAGGCTGAAAACAGTTTTTCCTCTTCTTAGTTGTGTAAGCCAAAAAGAACTCTCATAGAAAGAAATAGAAGAACCCTATATATGGGTCTCAAACCAAAGACAACTAACTAAGGTGGCATACTAACTGAGCCACGAACTAGAGTAGATAAGGATAGCTGTCATGTAGCTATTATTCATGGGTGGTGTACCAACCGCATCTACAAAACTGACACATCGATGACATAAATGTAAAACGGTCACCCTGGCATATCACGAGTGGAGCTCGATATCTCAACATTGAAGACCTCCGTGGCCCCCAACGTCTGGGCATGTTGGGAGATCCTATTCTAGATAAAGGATTGAGTTTATGTTGCCATGAGATTTTGGACCTGTTACTTCTATAGGGCAGAAGGGATACTTCTATTGGACAGAAGGGATACATAATTTCTCTTGTATGGGTGGGAGATAAATATTAACTTGAAGATAAGTTAAGGAACTTGTTTGAACTTGTTTGTCAATAGATTGCTTTGCTATGTTTTCATGTCTGTGCTATAAGTTATGCGAACAAACCATGTTCCCTAAAAGGCTTAATTAATGAAGTTGGCTTTAAGTGTCACATATAAATGTGGTAGGACCTAATTAGAAAAATAAAGCTATTAAGGAAAGTGGGTGGGTGGAACCCTGACGGGTCTGTCCTACAGTAGGGTGGTCCCAGAGAACTGGGAGGCTTCTGACAAGGTTTTACCGACGTCCGACGACCCTTAGGAATTGCTAGATTAGAACCCTGATTCATGTCGTTTTAGGGGACCGGAATGGAACTATGCCCTAGGGCAGAGAGATTGAGCACTGCATCCCTCTCGTTTCCCATTCTCTTTGAATCAAGTATGACATGGGTTCTCTTCGGCTTGGGTATCTCTGCGTAAAGTAGGATGCCCAGGATTTGACGCTAGAATGCTGTTAGGAGACCTTGGCCACTAGGAGCCCAAATTTCAGGTCGATCCTATTGGGTTCAATCGTGAATGTTCCATTGTGAGTCGGATTCCGGAAACCCTAGGCGACAAAACTCGAAACATTCCATGGGAGTGCCGAGCAATGATGCTTAGATTCGTTTCTCAATAGACAGCTAAAAGCGTGCCTAGACAATCGATGGGCAGGCACCTCATACATTTGTTGTGGTATCTCTAGCAACCTCATTTCGGTTTGATCTATCCATAGGGACATATTCCCAACAATCTTGAAAGGAAAAATGATTCCATATTCACTTTTCGAGTTACATAGTTAGTTCCATTTAGCTTTCCACCTTCCTCCAACTCTAGGCTCTCTAGAGTAGATGCTACTTTCAACTTAAGGAAACATGCAATAAATGTTGATCTTCATACACACAAGACTCACACTTAGCAAGGTCCTAAGGTGCCTACTCTAATATCATGAGAAAATTTGGTGAGGAAGAGGAAATGAGATACAATAAGCAACAAGCAAAAATATGATCCATGATGTGAAAAATAATTTTCTTGACAATCTATCTCAAGTTACAACAACTACAACTCCAGTAATTCAACTCCCCAATTAGGTAGATAGGTGCAATCCAAATTTTTGTTGGTAGGTGACTAACTAGATTTGTGGTTGTATAAAATATTTAACTCCCGAGGTAAGTAGGTGTGTAGATGGAGTCTAGATCTCTATTAGGTAGGTGACTAATTAACTTTATGCATGCACAGAATATTCCATAGACCAAGTTTAGAAGTTCAACGGTCTAAAAACAAGAACCTTTTGTCTTTTTATTGCTCCAAATGTTAATGTTCAGATTGAAAAATATCAGACTTGTAAAACTGCTTGTAATCAGGGTAGTAACAAAAATCACACCAAGTAACATGTTTTGTGCTATCAAAAAGTGTAACCATTAGTTGAATATATAACGTTGGTTATATATTCGAGGGGTATATCTGAGGGGTATAATGTGCATTCAAATGGTATTTCTAAAACCCCTTTTAGAAAATTTACACCATTTTATATACCCCTTTTGTGAATTTTGAGTGAAATATTTATATCCCTTTATTAAATCTAAATTTTGAGAGAAGGTGCATTTTTGTAACCCCTTCTATACAATTTAAATAAAAACGCAATGCTACAATACTTTATACCTAGAGTTTTCACTATGTTCCAAGTTGAATATCCGAAAATCTCATCAATATTTTGAATGTTGTTAGGAGTTGATAGAGATGAACTAGACCTTTATAGCTACCTACCTATACAAGGGAACAAAGAACCATTTAAAAAAAAGCTCATAATATACTAGAGTGACATCTGAACTTGTGACCTTGTTGTGGACTTTTCTAGCCTGAGTAACACATAGAGAGAGGGAGAGAGAGAGAGAGAGAGTGGAAGCAGAATAAAAAGGTTAATCCATGGATGTCATTTACTTCATGCACCCAACCCAAATCATGAGTGTTCAAACTCTTTACAGGCTATTTACTCCCTACCCCCAACCCAAGTGATCATTACTAAAAACAAAGGCTAATTCAATGGGTGCTCTAAGGCATGTTCAGACAAGGCATAAATATGAAAAAAAAGCCAATCAATATAGGGTTGCCTTATTCATATGGCGATAGCAAATTGACTTTCAAAGTGGCAAGGGCCTAAAATGATAGGTTGGCCAACCTTAAATATTAAGCTTTCACACATTTAGGAAGGTCAAAAAAAGAGCATGCAAAGCAAGTACTTATGTTCTTATCCAAAGAGAGCATGCAAATAAAGAAAATCAGACATTGGGTTTTGCTTATAGAGGTCATCATTTGATTGCTACACCTACATTTATTGCCTTGCTAGGACAGGCTACAAATTGCAACCCTCTACAACTGATTTGAAATGCTATTGTTATCCTAGACTTAGTCAAATGTGTGTTTTTGCTACCTCTGGTTTGCCTACATTGTTGTCATCCTTTTCAAACATAATCAAATATATTCAAATTGTTGTTGCTGCATTTCAGATCTTTTTAAGGTCACTTCAACATCAAATTGAAGGTGATCTCCATTAGCAAAGTAAGGGTTGGAGAAATAGGTAATAGCTAGAGTAGTATCAATGTCAATTGTGCAGCTTGGAATAATAGTCAATGCCTCTCAAGGTGGGCGATAGGGTGCTAGATGTATACAAATGCTGGGTGGTCTTCTTGATGAAGAAATGCAACATGAAGGGCCTAGAAAGAAGACACTTGATTGGGGCCACAGACTGTAGGCAGTTGGGCAAAGGGTGTTTGATGATGAACATGCAAAGGAAGCTCCCAAAATCATGTCATCTACTTGGAGGACTACATAGACATCAGAGCTAATACTTCAAGAAGCGCCATGAATTCTGGTATCCACCAGGAGAGGGATATAAACAATAGTGGGCATGGAGAGGGCTGATGATATTTGGTTGGAGTGATGGGGTGAGGGGTGGAATGTCCTAACAAGTGAGCCTATAGAAGAGACTAGATAGCACACTTGGACCTGTATATAGCATACTCAATCCTAAATTATGGTCCATGTCAAAATCAAATCTGAGGGCTGTAACATACCAGTTTTATGTGTGCTCTTATCATAATTAATTCTAAGATCTCATATGCAAAAATAAAAAAGACACTAAGTATCATAATATCTAAGGACAGATTTCTTGAATATAACATACATTACATTTTGGCATTTTGTAATGTACCCACCTTGATTACGCGATGAGTGACATTTTAGTAGTCACCCAGAGTTTACCTTCCATCGGCCACCATTCATACTTTGATTGGGATGATCGGATTTTGTCCATCGGATCGGCTAGTTAATCCTAGGTCTACCCCACAAGGAAAGCGTCTTGCCGTTAGCAACGGAGGACCGACTGGAAGGTTCCTAATTGACCTAATAGTCACCTAACAACAACTAGATCACATCTGGAGGTGTCCTCGAGAGGCTTCTTGTCCAAGAGTGACTGTCATTACCCTTGGTTCATGGAGTACAACACTTTTTCCCAGTAGTAGACTAATGATTTATGAAACCCCTCGCAGTGCTCTGGCATAGCCACCATACCTTTCCCCTAAGATAACTTACAATTCAAGTTCTGAGACCAAACCGTAGGTAAGTCAATGAATCGGCCCTTCCTAGAGTGTCTTCCCAACGTTTGTTTTTAGGAAACCTCTCGGCCAACCGAGACCACCCTACCATAGGATTGGATTCGTTGGGAAATCCATCCACCCACTTCCCTCTATGGAAGTTCTTAGTTATCTAATTATCTACCACATTATGTGAAACATACAAAAATAGCTTCATTAATTAAAAATAATCCTTTTATGCATAGTTGTTTGTTTGTGTAATTTTCTTACGGACATACAATCATAATTTAAAAAAATATTGATTATGTTCCATAATGTGTGTTCTCCTGCCCATACAGGAGAAAAAGTACAATTTCATGTGCTGCCTCATCCAACACATCTACACGTCACCAAGTTCAAATCCACCTATAGCTAGCGTTTTTAGGTGTCCCAAGTAGAACTTGGGCCATACAGGGGATCAAATAGTTCCTAGGTGTGTAAAGGATTTACTAGCAAGGGCCCCCTTGGCACCTTAACCACCTCCTACTTCATCCCTGTTGGGAGACCTCTCACCATCAGAGTTGGTCCATGCTTCCGTGGTGGTAAAAACATCTCCACTTGGTATGGGGATTCAACACCTATCCTTGGGGGAGGTATAGGGCTCCTTAATTTATATTTGGTTTAATACTTAATTCAATCATGATCTAATTTAATAAACCACAAACAAGTTTGATGTCTTCAAGCAATTATGACTTCAATCAATCATGCAGCTTTTTAGTGATAATTAATCTAGTAGCAATAGATACTTCTATTTCAAATTATGAACTCTTTCCCTTGGAATTCAACTAAGTGTATCTAGATTTTGGGGTCTCTAACTTCCTAGTTTAAGGTTTATTCTTGTAACAAAGTTTCTTGGCCTTAAGTTAGTTTCTTTAACGTAGAGATATTTTCGATCTTAAAATCGTCTATCAAAGCTTCTAGATTAAACTATATCTTTCATTAATTTCTTTGTAATTCATTCTTAATAAATCCGTCTTGAAAAATTCCTCATGATTTCTCTTGAGTTCTAGAATTTCATAGTTTTCCTAACACTTTCTAGCCTATAAGATGTTCTAATAATTTACCAAGTGAATACTCTAAGATCACAATATTTCTTAAGAGACTTATCTTATTTCTATTGAATTCGGATAGAAATTTTTAGAAAAAAAACATGTGGTATTGAAATTGATAAAGGATTGTTATCCGCACCCGTAACTCCATTAGTGACTCCCATGCTCTCAACTCCAATTGTTGCTTCCACGTTAGTAGGGTCATTTGTAATTTCTACTTTTGAATTCTTTTTCTTCGGGGCCATGATGGAAATATGATTTGTAGAAGAAGAATAACACGATAGTAATATCGGTTGGCAAGGGTGCAAGATTCTCGATGATGATGATGGTTATTGCGGGATTCAATGATGTAGGCCTCACGGATGGTTCTTCTTGTCTCGTGGAGAGCAATACTTCTCTCTCTCTAGTAGACAGAATAGGGAAAAAAGTAGAGGTATGACTTTTAACCGGATTGATAGAATAGGATAAAGCTCTTCAGTGTCTTCTCTTCTCAGATTATAGTAGAAGAGGATGAGAGACCTTCAGTGTATCCCCTTCCTTGGGTTGAATGCAATGATGTGTCTTCGTCTTGCGGAATAGAGTTTCCTCCTTCCCGATCGGTGTCTCATCCTCGTCAATATTGCTCTTGTTTTCCTTCATGGTCACCCCCAAGCCCTCAATTTATAGTTTTGTAGGGGGGATAAAAGAGAGGACGTGTGCTTTGTTTGCTGTTTGGATTCACCTTTTCTTTTTTTAGCGTTTTTTGATGACATCATCGATGACAAAGAGATAACACTTTCTTTTAGCGTTTCTGATGACATCATTGATCACATTACATGTAATGAACAAGACCTAACTAATCTAACTAAGAGAGAGAAAGATTGCAAAAGAAGAAGGGGAGGAGAGAGAAAGATAGGGAGAAGAGAGAGAAAGAGAGGAAAGAAAGAAAGAAGAAGAAGAAGCCATGAAAGCTTGTGAAGGTGAAAAGAGAGATTCTTGATAATTTTGTGATACCTCAGAATACCCTCTTACACCTTATATACTGTCAGTGTGACTGGTATGTTCCCATGTCCCCCGCTCGTTACAAACCATCCCATCTCATAGAGTTTTTATCCTAAAAAACAAGGGATGAACCGGAAAAGAAAAAGTGGGAGCTACAGAGTACTACTCTGCGCATGATACAATGGCAATAAGCAAGGGTGTGAGGTATGGGAGACCATATGGTGGGTCTCGTGCGCATTATAATCCACCATTTCATGATAGACAAGGCCCTGGATGGGGTGGACATCATGCCATCCCGTAGGGGTCTGATGTAGGAAATCAACCATAACTTTGTGTAAAAAACTTTGAACAGGACAAGTGAGGTGTCGTTACAGAGCCCACAAGGTGTACTTTCAGCCCATGTGGGTGAAGGGGGCCTGAAAATAATTCAGGACCAAAATTGTTGCAGAATAGATGGCTGTCCAGAAGTAACTAGTGTGCTATCCAAGATGGAGAAAAAAAATAGCCATAACTTCCTCTAGGAAACTTTTATTTGGGGCAAGTGAGGTGTCTTCACAGAGCCCTTGAGGTGTACTTTCAGCCCATGTATGGGAAGTGGGCTAGAAAATGTGTCAGGACCAAAAATAGTGCAAAAAAAATGGCAATCCCTAGAAGCAGACTGCAGCCCAAAATAGGGGTCAAGTGTGGTTAAGTTCCTGCCATTATGGCCTCCTTGAGGTGTGGAAACTCATCTAAGATAGAGGCCGAGTGGAAAGAATATTCCTCTATTGGTAGACCTTGCCATTTGATCAAGTATTCATGAATAGAATGGGTATGGAGTTGCTATTTACGCTACCCAATGTGACCGCTTCGGGAATATACTGAATAAGACCCTCCTCATCCATGGGGGGTAGCTCCTCTACATAATCTTTGGGAGTGCCGATGAAGGGTTTCAATTGGCTCACATGGAAGACATTATGGATCTTAGTATTAGTAGGAGGGAGTGTGTAGGGTCCATAGTAGCAGTGTGCCAACTTGTTACAAGAACCGTCCGTGAATGTAGCATAACGGGACTTGGGGACCTTGAGGAGTACCAATTCACCCTCTTGAAATTCAAGGGTTCTCCTTTTTAATGATTGTGTAGGGCCCATAGTAGTGGTGTGCCAACTTGTTGCAAGAACCGTCCTTGAATGTAGCATAACGGGACTTGGGGACCTTGAGGAATACCAATTCACCCTCTTGAAAGTCAAGGGGTCTCCTTTTTGCATCAGCATGGAGCTTCATGTGCTCTTGAGCCCTTTTGAGATTTGTCTTGCATTTTTTAAGTAAAGCTTGCATGCGGTCCAACTCTTCTTTTCCAAGGGGGTTGAGCTTTTCATTGAAGATCACGGTGGGGAGGGGCATTGGATAACCATACAATGCTTCGAAGGGGGAGATTCCAATGCTCGAATGAGTGGAGTTGTTGTAAGAAAATTCAGCCAAATGCAGCCATACATCCCAAGAATTTTGCACATCATGACAAAAATGTCACAAATAAGTCTCAAGCCACTTGTTGACTCGCTCGGTCTACCCATCCGTTTGGGGATGATAGGTTGTAGATGGAGATAATTTGGTCCCCATGGAGCTGAAAACTGTATGCCAAAACTGACTCATAAATTTGGTGTCCTGATCATGTACTATGATGCGGGGCAAGCCATGCAACTTAAATACATGCTCCATAAATTGAATGGCAATTTGAGATGCTATAAATTGAGATTTTGTAGGGATGAAATGGGTTGCTTTAGTGAGCCGGTCAACTATCACATAGATGCTATTCCAACCCTTCTTGGTTGTAGGTAAACCGGTGATGAAATCCATGGTAATGTGGGTCCATTTGCATTCGGGAATAGGCAAGGGCTGCAATAATCCACCAGGTTTAAGAGTGATATCCTTATTTTGTTGACAAGGCACACATCTAGACACGAAGTCTTTAACATCTCACCATAGGCCTTTCCAATGAAATCTTTTTGAAATGTGGTCATATGTTTTGAACACCCCTAAGTGGCCAGCCAATTGGTGAATAATGCATCTCTTCAAGTATCCTTTGGGTAAAAGGAGAGGCATGGGGAATCAAGATACGTCCATGGATCCAAATGAGGCCATTGTGGAGCTGATATTGAGAGTTGTTATCCATAACACCTTGCTGTAATTTTTGAAAAAGAGGGCTGAATTTAGCATCAAGAAAGTAACCCTCTTGGAGATCTTCAATCCAATCATGGTGGAGTTCAATGATAGATGAAACCTTGTATACCCACATGCGAGAGAGCGCATCAGCCACTATATTGTCCAAAGTCATGGTTCTGTAGGGTAGCTACCCATCTACGTTGTTTGGGAGAGAGGTTGGGCTGAGTCAAGAAGTATTTGAGAACACGATGGTAACTTTTCACCTTAAATTTACTGCCATACAAGTAGTGGTGCCACTTTTTGATAGCATGAATGACTGCCAACATCTCCTAATCATAAACATGCAACTCTCTCTCTTTATGATCCAATTTTTGGCTCTCAAAGGCTGTTACACCATGTTCTTGCATCAAGACTGCACCAATACCCCGTCCACTAGCATCACACTGAATGGTAAATTCCTTCGAAAAGTCGAGGTATACGAGGATGGGGGCTAAAGTGAGCAATTCTTTCAGCTGCTGAAAACTGCGATTAGCCAAAGCATCACACAAGAAGGCCTCTTTTTTCAGCCTGTCAGTTAATTAATGGTGCTACAATTGTGGCATAATGGCAAATAAATCTCTGATAAAAAGAGGAAAGGCCAAGAGAACCACGCAAGGAGGTAGTGGTAGTGGGTGTGGGCCAATCTCGAACACACTGCACTTTCTTAGGGTCACCTTGGATGCCTTTCTCATTGACAATGTGTCCCAAGTACTCAGCCTCTGTTTGCATGAAGATACACTTGCTTTCCTTGGAAAATAACCGGTACTCTCTTAGTATCTGACATGCTTCAAATGCTCATGTAGTGACTTGCTGTAAATGAGTATATCATCAAAGAATACCAACAGAAATTGGAAAACCCATGTCTGCAATATTTGGTTCATTAGGCTATGAAATGTGGTGGGGAATTAATGAGCCCAAACGGCATGACAAGGAAATGGTACAAGCCACGGTCAGTCCGGGAGATTGTCTTAACTTCATCACCCACCATTCTCATTCTGATTTGGTGGTAGCCTGATCGCAAATCAATCTTGGTGAAGTAGCGTGCTCCCTTAAGCTCATCAAGCAAGTCATCGATTCGAGGGATGGGGTATCTATTTTTGACGGTGATCTTATTGAGATCACGGTAGTCAATGCACAATCGGAAGGATCCATCCTTCTTCTTAACCAATAGAACCGGGGAGGCATAAGGGGAAGAGCTAGGCTCTATGAATCCCATTTCAGTAAGCTCCTTGACTTGCTTAGCTACTTCCTCGCTCACATTTAGAGAGTCGATATGGCAGTTTATTGATGGGCTTGGCATGGGGTTCTAAGTCAATCGGGTGATCTACTGACCTCTGAGGTGGGAGAGTGGTGGGGGGTTGAAATAGGTCCTCATATTCAACCAAAAGTGCTTTTACTACTACATTTTTCTTCCCTCAAGTGTGCTAGTCATAATATATCCTTATGCAAATGCAAGACAAAGACCTGTGAGTGTTTCTTGAATTCCTTTTTGAGTTGTCTTGCTGGAAAATCTACAATTTATTTGATGCCTTCCAGATGTAGAAGCTGACCATGCATTACAAACTCCATATAAAAATGAGAGAAGTCCATAGAGATTTTTCCCAACTGCTGCAGCCAATCACAACCTAAAAAAACATCCACATGGCCCATATCAAGGGTAATTAAGTCCACCTTTGCTGCATAATTTTCAGCCAACCTGAGAGACACTTGTGCGCATACATGGAAGCTTATTTCCTCACTTCTATTGGCCACTTGAACCTTAAGAGGTTGCTGTAATTCAATAGAAATACATGTCAAATGGGCAAGAGTCGATTTATTCACAAAACTGTGTGTGCTACCACTATCTATAAGAATGTATCGCCATTAATGTTACCATGTACCCGTAGGGTGTTCGGGCTCCTAGAGCTGGTCCATGCATCCATGAAGATTGAGCAAGCTGATATATTGGTAAGTGTGGCATGCAAAGGGTCATTCCCAAGCATGCCATCTATGGGGCAGCCACTGGGTCAAAAGGGAACCCATTCGGTGAGTCATAAAACTGATCGGGGTCAATATCCTCTTTGTATTCAGCATTTTCAGCATGTGTCTTCATGGGAGAGGTGTCATGTGAGTCCTCTTCCAACTTATCACTATCTTCTAACACATATATGCTATTAAACTTGACAATGGCGTTCTTAAAGCGGCATTTGGATGCATGATCAGCCGTGTACTTATCCTTGCATTTAAAGCACAAGCCCTTAGCCTTGTGATCCTTGACAACCTAGGGAGGGATGAATTTTTGACCATTAGAACTGAAGCCATTCCATGTCTTATTTTCAGCATACTTTGGGTCACTTTTGGAAGGGGGTGCTGTCCCAAAACTACCATATTTTCCTTCAGCATTAAAAGTGGGGTAGGTGGGGATTTTGGGGCTGCCATTCCCTGAATTGTTGCTCGGGTAATTACCAACATATGGGGGCTGCTTAATAGGGTATCTTTGCTGTCCTGAAATTGGCTACATGCCCTCATTGTGACGGTATTTCCAACCATAATGTTCAACCAATTCTATGGCTGCAAACAAAGTGGCTGGCTTTTAAGCCATTACATCAGTTGAAAGATGCACCCTCAAGTGACTTTACCTTCTTCATGGATGGACCTCGAGACAAGTGACACTTCCTCAGCAAAAAAGGGTCTATCAAGCAAAATGCACGTTTTTGAAAGGTACCTCCTCCATAGGCACTGCAAGGGAATCCACTCATCAGAGCTAGCAGGCTCCGCTACAACATTCAATGAAGGAGAGGGGTTTTGGAAAGGCATCAGCCATGTTCTAATCCTCAGTGTACGCAACACACTAGCATCATCTTGCACAAAGACAATGCACTCTTGTTGCTTTGCTAAAGGCCGTTGATTAGGAGTATTGCCATCGAATCTTAGCATGCTAGCAGCTGAACTTTTACAGCTTCCACATGATATTGGACTTGCCCTTCAATGGGAGCCTCAGCACTTTGCAAGAGGAGAGAAGCAAAGCAACATACATACATACATAACATCACCTCGAAATTTTGAAGCATGGGGAAACTTCCACCTCTCCTAGCTTTTGAATAATCAAAAGCAACCTACATACATGCTTGCCATCAAAGGCTCGGATCAACGGTCCCCCTCAATCGCCACACTCCACAACCTTTTTTATACTACAAAGTAATTGAGTGTCCTGCAAGAAAGAGAGATTGAATCTCAATACTTAGCTAACAACAAAGCACAACACCATCGCTTCCCCTTTCACAAGGCTCATAGAAGATGGAGTATCCATTGAATCTTAATGCACCTAAAACAAACTAACTTCCCTGGCAATGTGAAAGATTGACCAATCACCTTTTTGCCTCCACATGGCCGTGCTGCCAGACTTGAATTGAGAGATTTGAATTGGGGCAGTAGGAGCAGGCACCATATGGCCATGTCAGACTTGTTGTTGAGCCAAGAAATGGCTTACTCCTTGCTCGTCTTGGTGCCGAGCTTGGTGCTTTACACCGACTGGGAGGCTCTGAAGTCTCTATGGTGGCAGTCGTGCCAGATTAGGAAAGTGTTCAAGGCCCAGGGCATATCCTGCCAAGAGAAAAGGCCCTTCCTAAGTGGGAACATGCGGGAGTATGTTGGAGTGACATCTGTTGTAGGGGGAGTCTCTCACATCAAGGCCCTTTCGGGGGAAAGCTTTGAAGGAGAGAACATGGTGCAGAACTTGATCAAGTACGTGTTGAAAGAAATTGATGGATCAATAGAGGAGAAGCTAGGGTTCCATTCTTCCAAACTATCCATTCAGTTGCAGCCCATTGTTGAGAGGGCCATGCATGCACTGTCATCTACGTAAACTGTAGACATTGAAGGGGAAGTAGCAGGAAAGAGGATCTCAAGAACCATCACTTGTGAGGATTTTGAGCATGTGAATGCAAAATACTTCCAAAAATTTGAAGCCCCCAGTCATGCGATGCCTAGACCAAGCACAGTTGGATACTGACAGTCTGTCAGATATCATTCTTGTGGGGGGTTGTAGCTACATCCCAAGGCTGCGTTCCACGGTCCACAATATATGTGGTGGTGGCAAACATATTTATCAAGGCATTGATCCCTTGGAAGCTGCAGTTCGAGGTGCCGCCATGGAAGGAGCTATTGCATCTGGCCTGGTAGATCCTTTAGGCAAGCTAGACCTTCAAAATTGGCTTGGGGTTGAAAAATGAGCTGCCATCTTTGTCTTTTGGCCTCCATATTCGGTCAAGCCTCCTGCCATAGTTGTGTAAACTCCCAAGAAAGCTGACATCTCTATAGTACTCCCTAACTCCTGGTGTCTTCAATGTTGTACTTGTCCTGGTGTACCTGAGAAAATTAGGGTTTCTTGAGACTGAAAAGAGAACTAAATCTAAAAGAAGGAGAGAGAAAGGAAGGATCTAAAGACTAAGCTATGATACCAACTATAATGAAGGAGACCTAACTAATCTAACTAAGAGAGAGAAAGATTGCAAAAGAAGAGGGGGAGGAGAGAGAAAGATAGGGAGAAGAGAAAGAAAGAGAGGAAAGAAAGAAAGAAGAAGAAAAAGCCATGAAATCTTGTGAAGGTAAAAAGAGAGATTCTTGATAATTCTGTGATACCTCAGAATACCCTCTTACACCTTATATAACATTAGTGTGACTGGTATGTTTCCATGCCATGTTCCTGTGTCCCCTACTTGTTACATCAGAGAGGGAGCTCCATTTTTCTAACACGAAGATAAAAATTTACGAATATATGGGTGAGCACTACGTGCCGCTTCGTCAGGCGGCCGTCACTCCAAGGCTTGCTACCAAGGCGGCGACCAAGGCATAGACCTTGGCATACTTGGCAATGGGCTACGAAGGCTTCGTTGGTGCCATTGGCTGCATGCGAGAAGCTCCCACTAGCTTGTAGAAAAATCTTCCCAAGAGGTCACCCATCCCAGTAGTGTCATCACCCAAGTACACTTAACCGCCGAGTGACTATCCATTAGGCTAGTTCTTTTTGTTGTTCTATACTACAAACATAGTTTTAATAAGCTAGTCTTGAGAAGGTCTCCCAAGTATTTCTTCCATGAATTGGCATATAATACCTCATTAATAATAATTAATATCTTCATAATGAGAGTCCGTTTCATAAATCAATTTTTTTTGGAATGTATATGCACATTAAAATAAACTAAGTAATGGGGACATTACACATTCATATCAATTGATCACAAACGAGATCTATTATGATAATGCATGCAAGCAAGATTAGAAATACCTAACAAATCAAATCACAATACATGGTTATCAATTAATTTACAAGAGTCATAATAAAACATATAAGAAAGTGTGAATTTCAACGTAAGAGGTTGATGAAGCTTGTAACAAGGCCACAACTTTGAAGTAGATCCAAAGAAATGAAACTACAGAAATGGCACTTTTTTTTTAGTAGAAGGGAATTGATGTAGGTATGCACACTCCTTGTAGCTTTATAATATTTGATGGCCTATTAGTGGAAATGGTGGAGAAGATTGAGGCAAGATTCCAATTGGATAAGAAAGGGGCACTCATCTTGAGTTTGGGAGAGAGCTATGGTGGTGCTTATAGCTTCTTTGTAGCTACAATGAGGTATCATTATCTCCCAAGGCCCATAACCTTCGTATGTAAAGTTGTTAAGTTTGAATGGCATGGATCCCCAAAAATTGGAGAGCAAAAAGAAAATTTCCATTAATAAAGGAGGAATGATACAATGAGGAAAAAGCTCCATTGTTAAGTAGGATGAAGGTATTTCTTCTTAAACTGCATACTAAGCTTTAAACGCTCCAAAGCTTTACTCTCATCAACAAAATGTTGAGGCACATTCTGGAGGAACTGTAAGCAACACATCCTTTCCAATAAGATGAGGAACTTGGTAGGGAAGGCCTGTGTAAAGTAGTACAGAACATCCATCTGAGCAACAGTCACATCTACATTTGGATTGATGAGTAGCTGAGGGATACTCTTTCGAGTATTCAGCTTTGACTACTGATGCATGAAAGCAAGATACCAACAAAAATGAGCTACAAGGCGAACAGTAGTATCCTCAAAAGTAACATGCACTTTGGAAAAATGAAGGTAAGAGTTCAAACATGCTGCAGATGTATCCCAAGACCCTGGAATGAGAGGCCAGTTAAATATCGGTCCTGTCACACAATCATGTAATGTCTATTGTCTTCGACGGAGTATGTCATTGTCATATCCTGGAGTATCCAACACTGACTGGGGAGAAGATCGATATAATCAAATGAAGGGGGCAATGGAATGAGAGGAGAACATTGTAAAGGAGGATAAGATAAATCATAAAAGGAAGGCAAATGAAGGGATAAGGAAGATGACAAAGATGGGGAATTCAACAAAAAGGTACAAAGGGAATCCACTGAGAAAATAGGAGGAACAGAAGGTGGAGGTTCAGAAGGGGTAGGTGATGATATAAGAAAGTACCATAGGAAACATTAATGATCTGACCCTTCCGTACACGCTGGAAATGTTGATCCATCTTGGAGAGTAAGAAGCTTGCCCAGTTGAACCTAGCACCCTCTAGGATCTTCACAGAAGCTGTGAACAGCTCCTTGTGAAAGGTGAGAAGGATCGAAGCTTGCACGCGAGCTATGGCGGGAGAGCAAGAGCAAGAAAGAGAGAGACAAGAAATGGGAACTCCAACAGTCACAATGTGTGACAAGGCCTTCCTTTATTTACTAGTCACTAAAATGAATGTAAAGAATAAAGTGACGTGACGGGCGCCCGCCACCTACAGTGTGCAGTGGCGGGTACTGTCAGTGTAGTAATACACAGGGCAGAACGGCAGAGGCACCTTTACCCCAACAACCTCCCACTTAAAGGCGAATTTGCCCCAATGAGAGAGAAAAGAAAAGAAAAAGACAGTACAACTGTACATAGGTACAAGGGATGAGGAAAGGCAACATCTCATCCAATGCCCATCAATCTCCTGAGGAAGGCAAAGCGCTCAGTAGTGAGGCTTTTCGTGAGAAGATCTGCAGGATTCTCGTCAGTGGAGATCTTGACAAGGTCAACAGACTTGTCCTCCACAACACCACGTATGAAGTGATACCTCACCTCAATGTGTTTTGTCTTCGCATGGAAGACCAGATTCTTAGCCAACTGAATGGCACTCATAGAATCTGAATGCAGTGTAGGTATAGCATCAATCCCAAGGTCAGCAACTACCATCACGGGCTTTCTTCGTGTAAAGACACGGATCCTTACACTCCTGCTGTAGCCCTGTGACTGCATAAAGGCATCAAACTTATGATACCATTCCCTAGGTGCCTGCTTCAAGCCATACAAGCTCTTCTTCAACTTGCACACTAGGTGCTCCCTGCCAGGTTCTACAAAGCCCTTAGGTTGATCCATATAGATCTCATCATGCAAGTCCCCATGTAGAAAAGCCGTCTTGACATCCATCTGATATAGATCTAAGTCAAGCTGTGAAACCAAAGCCAAGACTAAGTGCACGGTGGTCATCTTAACCACAGGAGAGAAGACCTCATCAAAGTCCACACCATGTTCCTGCTTAAAACCGTTGCTACCAATCTAGCCTTGTATGCCGGCTTGGGGTGTCCAAGGGTACTTTTCAGCTTGTACACTCACTTGCATGGCAAAGCCTTCTTGCCCTTAGGCAAGGCAACCAAATTCCAAGTCTCATTCTTATGCAGGGAGTCTATCTCAGACTGCATAGCCCTCTCCCAGGAGTGACTGTCACCCCTACGCATAGCCTCATCATAAGTGAAAGGCTCTCCCGCATCTGTAACCAAAACATAATGCATAGAGGGCTGAAATCTGTCAGGTGGACGTCTATCTCTAGCAGACCGTCTCACCGCAGGCTTTGCTACCTGTCTAACTGCCTGTCCAACACCCTGGCCCTATGGAGGAACTGCTGCAAGCTGTACTACTGGCTGTGCTAGAGCTCTAGGCTCCTCTTGAAAGATCACTTTGCGGATCTCAACCACCTTCTCAGGCTGCCTATGCATCTTGTCTTCATGGAAGACGACATCATGGCTGCGTACTATTTTCCGCGCCTGCGGATCCCATAGGCAATAGCCCATCTCTCCTGACTCACCATAGCCAAGGAATATGCATTTAATGATCTTTGGATCCAATTTACTCCTCTTGTCCTTGGGCACATGGCAGAATGCCTCACATCCAAAGACACGGAGATGCGCATAAGAGGGTGGCTTACCAGCCCAAACTTCCTCTGCAACCTGGAAATCCAATCCACTGGAAGGCGATCGGTTTATGACATGCACTGCCGTACTAACTGCCTCAGCCCAAAAACTCTGGGGTAGGCCTGCATGGCTAAGCATAGAGCGCACACGCTCCTGAATAGTCCTGTTCATGCGCTCAGCCAAACCATTCTGGGGTGGGGTGTAAGGGGCGGTCAACCGACGCTTAATACCAGTGTCATCACAAAACTGCTCAAAAGCATGCGAGACATATTCTCCCCCATTATCTGTTCTAAGGCATTTCAGCCTATACCCAGTCTGGTTCTCAACAAGAGCAAGCCATCTCTGAAAAACTGCCAAGACATCGAACTTCTGCTTTATGGGATAAGGCCACACTTTCCTAGAAAAATCATCAATGAAGGTAACGAAGTACTTCGCGCCACCCATAGACATGCAAGGCATAGGCCCACAAACATCGGAATGCACCAATGCCAAGGGCTCACTCATGCATGGTTTACCCGATTTCTTATGCGTAGACCTATTCTGCTTACCATAAAGACAATGATCACACGAGTCAAAACGTGCATAGTCCAAAGGCGGAAGATACTGCAAACCAGATAACATTTTCATTCCCTTCAAAGACATATGCCCCAAACGGGCATGCCAAAGTGATACATGTGGGATAGAGCCCACTGCCAAAACATGGTCAACTGAGGACCCAGATACAACAAGAGGATAGAGGCTGCCAGCCTTGGCACCTCTAGCAAGCACAAGTCTGCCACGAGTAATCTTCCAGGCAGAATCCCCAAAACATACATGAAATCATGCATCATCCAGCTGTCCTGCAGACATAAGACTGCGCGTAAGCGCAGGTACATGACGTACATCCCTAAGCAAAAAGGAACTGCCAGTGAAAAACTGCAACTGAATATCTCCACAGCCCACAATATCAAGAGACCTGTCATCTCCAAGTCTGACTGATCCAGATACAGTACGGTAAGAGTGAAACCACTCACAATAAGGCGTCACATGGAAGGACGCACCTAAATCCAATAACCAGCACTGTGCATACATACTAGATGTCTCAATCAAGTGTGAAGCATCAGAAGAACTAGCTGCAAGTATAAACTCATCACCACCATCGGACTCCTCAGTCTGCGTGACATTAATTTCCTCAATCTTGACGCTGGACTTCGCAGGGACTATGCTACGATCAGAGGACTTCTCTTGCACTTTATCTTTCCCCTTATCCTTGCGCTTCTCATTGCGCAACTCATGACACTGTGGTCTAATATGGCCCTTTTTCCCACAATGATGACAAGTGACATTTGCATTGCGCCCACGTGACTTACTACGCGACTTGCCACGAGATTTAGACCGACCCTTCTGCGAGTCACGGCCATGGTTATTACCACGATCATTCCTGTCATTCCTGCCTCTAACTATCAAAGCATGACTACCACGAGAGGCATCCAAGTTTTTGTGATTCACCTCTTCCTGAAGAAGAGCACTCTCAACATCTGCCAATTTTAGAGTAGCACTAGAGGCACAAGAGCAGTGCGGAATACATCCCATGACTTATTCAGAGTCCCAAGCAAGAAAAGAGGAGTTACTTCCTCTCCAAAGGTGATATCCTGCGAAGTCAGGTTCTTCAGTATAGCATGGAACTGGCTCAAGTGAGCAGACATAGTCACATTATCCTTCATGCGCAGATCCATAAGCTGCTTCAACCAGTACATCTGACTCACCGGACTTTTCTTGTCATAAAGATTCTTAATCTTATTCCATAGATCCCATGCACTCTGTGCTTCCTCAAATACATTATAATGTACATGTTCAGTGAGAGACAATACAATCGTGGACTTGCATAGCTCATCAAGTTCAAGCCAGTCGTCATTGTCCATAGTTTCAGGCTGCTCCCCACTCAACCGAAGTGGCTTAATCTGAGATTTCTGCACCAAGACCTGCCAAATTTGACTCTTCCAATAAGAGTAATTGGTACCATCCAACTTTGTAATGTTAAAGATGGCACTATCATGCGAAGATGACGCCATTATGCATGCTAGAAATGCCCAAACAGTCCAAAACTGCTTGCTGTTTTACTGCAGAAACTACCCAAAAATGACCAAAACGGGATCCAAAGGGCGAGCAAAGTGTGCCAAAAGTTGCTGCCCACTTAGTACTAGGTGCGGTGCACCAAATCAGGATATTTCAGCATGAAAAGTACACGTCAGTCCACCAATAACTGCTTGCTGTAATAAATTGTAGGTATGCAGTCTAGAGAGCAAACTGTCCCAAAATAGGATCCAATGTCAGGCAAACAATGCTAGGTCCAAAGCCGGCATGAAACGGACATAAGCAAGGCCAATGACGGTGAAAAGAACATGAGCTCAACACTGAAGCATGTCAAAATAACATCTGCCAGTGAAAGGCACACCCCCAGACACTCTAGGCAAAGTGTTCCTGTAACTGCCAAAACCTAACACAAATAGGTGTCTGCTCAAAGAGAAAGATCCAAATATGAGACTCAGCTCATAAGCATCCTGTGAACCAAGAGTATATCAATGCATATCCATAAAGATCGGAGTATGATCCCAAAGTCTCAATGCGTATGTTGCTGCTCAAGACATAAACTGCTCCAAATACATGTAAGTGCTTCAATAGCATGCAACTTTCAAAGGTCAAGCAAGCATGTAAAATGCTCCCACTGGCACAAAAGGCGTACAAAGCGAGCTCAGAAGCTCAAAAAACCCAAGAGAAAGCACCAGTGATAAGGAACCCTGTCAATGCATCAAGCGCATCCAAGAGAGCATGACATACATGAAGCACCGGTCGTATGAACCATGAAGCAATACATAAGCCCAAATAAGCTCTCGGTCAACTCAATGACATCCAAATAGCAACCAAGATCAGTGATCAAGTAAGCCGGGAATGCTCAAATACATCCAAATCCAAGCTCCAAATGTCGGTATGGCATACACGAACCAAATAGCATATGTCACGAACTAAAGCATGTAATGCAAAAGCCTAACGTCAAGCAGAGACATGAGGCATAGGCGGTCCACGAGCATGCCAAGTCGGTCCAAATGCCAGTGAAGATGGAGCTAATGCAAAGCTCAAAAGCATCCCATAATCTCATACATATGCTCCAAGTCGTCCCCAAATGTCAGAGACATCATGCCAAAGCTCAAAGCATACATCCGATGTCGGTAGGTAAGTGCCAAAGCATGTAAAGTACCTTCAGCCCACTATTATTCCAACATGTATTTACTATTCTAAACAGTAGATTTCAGCCCCGAATTCAAGCCAAAATCATGATCAAACCAAATGCATACATCCCCAATACATCCGGGTAGGAAGTAGACCGCATACGGGCATCAAATAGCTCCAATGGAATGAGGCATAAGCAACAAATGTCAGTGTCAGGGGTGCTGCCCTGTTTCTAGCACTGTTATGTAGTAAATGAGAGTTTCAAAACTGAGAATGATCAGCTCCCAACCTCAATGTCAAGCCAAAGCATCAAAATGACATCCAAAAATGGCTCAAATGCCCTCCAAATAGGCCAATGATGAGTGCTCCATGAGCAACAAAGCATTCAGCTGTAAAACGTGGAGGTCAAAGTCTGAAAATGGGCGCCATATTCAGTGTGTTGAGGCCTGGAGTGCTGCTACCAATCACGTGGCTGAATGTTGAGTGTGGGGGGGGCTCAATGATGGCCCAAGGTAGGCACATACCAAGCCATGAAGGCCCAATGCAAAGGGGAGGGAAGATATGAGCTATGGAGCTCAAGAAGAGTGGCTGCCCTTTGTTCCTGCCCTGTTTCAAACTGAGAATACACTCAAATGCCTGCAAATGCTGAAGCAATACCTCAAGGGCAAGGCCCTGATGAAGCTCAAGAAGGTCGGGATGGAGCTCGGGAAGCCGGGGAGAGTCGAGAGCTCGAGAGGTCGGCTATGGCTGCCAGGATGGAGACCCAATGCGTGAAGCGAGTCGATGCAAAGGCCGGGAAGCACTGAGTCGAGCTCGAGCAAGAGAATGCCAAGCTTTGATACCATTTGAAAGGTGAGAAGGATCGAAGCTTGCACGCGAGCTATGGCAGGAGAGCAAGAGCAAGAAAGAGAGAGACAAGAAATGGGAACTCCAACAGTCACAATGTGTGACCGGGCCTTCCTTTATTCACTAGTCACTAAAATGAATGTAAAGAATAAAGTGACGTGACGGGTGCCCGCCACCTGCAGTGTGCAGTGGTGGGTATTGTCAGTGTAGTAATACACGGGGCGGCACGGCGGAGGTGCCTTTACCCCAACACCTTGGAAAGATACTTAGAAGCTGATTTACTCGTCATAAATCGGTCCTAGAGGAACTGACATAACTGCTTCCATACTGGAGAAGAGATAGGAGCAATAGAGACCCCTGAACTGTTAATAAGTTGATTGAGAAGCAAGGGGGTAGAAGTTTCCTTCTGCAAGAGCATAACTATCTCTTCAGCAGTAAGTAACTAGTTATAGCTGGGCACAAAGGAAGCAAAAAGGGGCAAGCACAGTGCTTCATGGATATTAGCTGTAGATAAGCAAAAGGTACTGTTATTAACCAGGCCAGATTGGTTTTTATAAGAAGCCAAGAAGGAGTAACAAAGCTTCTCATCTACCGACGGCAATGTGAGGGCAACAAATGGTCTGAGGCCTGCACGTCGGATGTAATCCACCTCTAGAAGGAGAGAATAATCATGGACTGTGAGGGGAAGATGCTGTACCACAATCGGAGGGGAAGAAGAAGAAGATGATGCCATTCAGACTAGAGCAAAAACCACACTCACAAACCAGGAATCAAAGAGAAAACCTGCAAAACCCACAAACAAAACCACCACTAAGACCATCGACAGGAGAAAGATTTAGGACAAGACTGACTGGACTAAACCACCCCAAGCAAACCACATCCTACCGAAAATTCGACATGACCTACGCACATATGCGATCGAAAGCTTAGTGAATATGCAGTACAAACAGGCACCCAAAACCTCGTAATCAAGCACACAAAATAAAACAAAAGTGTCACACATACCGTAACCCAGACACTGACCAAACTCCAAACAGAATCATAGACTTGGACTAGTAAAATAGACATGAACAAATATGACCGACATCTTTGACCAAGAAAACCCAATCCCCGTAAATGTTCAGGGTCCTACTGTGCGGTGAAGTGGATGGGTGAAACTAACGACTCATTTTGTTTAAATAATCAATTAAGCATAGTTCATTATTAATGTTTAATCCGTTAATGCATGGTGAGTCGGAAACATAACCCAGCCCCTCTCAGACTTGACACGACTTTACTTGATTGGGTCTGTACTAATGCAGTTCATTGTTATAATTACATGATCTGTGGCACTTGCGTGCATGCATGCGTGACTTCAGGGGGTTCATTTTATTACAAGTTAAAGGTGTCTGTAATGCTTGTGTGTGTGCATTGGTGAATGGATTTTAATTTACAAAAATTAAGTGGGTTATGGTGCAAAGGTGCTCGTGCAACGGCCGGGTTCCTTTTACAATTAACATTCGGGTTCGTTTTATTACAATTTTATGAAGTGCAGTCTATTAATTCTGTGTATGTGCAACGGTCAATTGATTTTAATTACAATTTAAATATGTGTTATGGTGCAACGTGAGAGAGGGAAAAAGAGAAAAAACCTGGCAATGTGTGGGTCTGTCTACAAAGTCTGAGACGACGGCCTCGAAAAGGGAAAGACGCAATCCACCGATAATCCACAAAACTGACAAAAGGTCGACTAAGACTAGTCGTCCTGTCGTACAGGAAAACTGAAAAACAACTAACATGTTGACCAAAAAGAAATAATAAAACAAATGCGACGTGTGACCAAAGAAAAAAAAAAGGAGATGTTGGGGGTTTGGATTGATTGGGATTTAAGATTATGATTGTTTGATTTTCTGGGTTGTTTTTGTTTTGTTTTTTTTTTAAAGTTTGGTTTGGTTTGGTTGTAATATTTGTTTTTTTTTTTTAATGATGTGGCCATGAAATTTCAGCTACCAATCATGAGCATCAAGTGTAAAGAAGGTGATCGGATTTAATTCATTTTTTTCAGCTCATTTGTGGGATTAAAAATGATTTTTTCATTGATTTTTTTTTAAATTAGGGTTTTGGCTCCAATTAATACTTTTGCCAATTAAGGAAAGCATTTTCAATGAGAAAATATTGGCAAAATGTACAAAAGAATTTGTAAAATTTTCAAAAAAAAATTCTGACATTATTTCGGCATTTTTATGAATTTTTAAGGAAATTTTTTATTTTTTTTCATGGTTTTGAAAAGAATTTCAATTTTTGAATTTTTTTGGTAATTTTTTTAAATATTTTAGTTTGGAAAAATATGTCAATTGTTTACATAAATATTTGGAATTTTTAAGGAAATTTTTTGGTAATTTTTTTACTTTTAATTGATTTTTAAGGAATTTTTGAATTTTTAAATGTGTTTTTAGGGTTTTTCGGGAGTTTAAATTGAAAGGGCAGTACCCGGCTGTGTGTGAACCGCTGATAAGGACTGCATGTGAACAGCTGGCTGCAGCACACCACCGCACGGACAAGGCGAAAGCGCGTCCTCGCGCGTGAACGGTCGGTAAAAGACACTCCCGCACGAACAATGCACATGCAACTTCGCACATGCACACCCTGCGTGTGACAGGGGGCCTAGAAGGGGGTGCAGGGGTTCTTGTTGTTTTTAAAAATTAATTTGTTTGTTGGGTTCTGCACTGCGAGTGGGGATGGGGGGAAAATGGGCTTAAGAGGGGGAAGTTTACGTGTGTGTGGGAATGGGAGCTTGGAGGGGGGGTGTGTGACTTGGGGGGGGGGGGGGGGGGGGGGGGGGGTGTGTAGGGGGTTGTTGGTGTGTGTGGTGGGGGGATGGTGAAGGCAAACGGGCGGAGGCCGGAGGTTAAAGAGGAGGGCGGCGGCAGATTGGGGGGGGTGGGCGGGTTGTTGGTGTGTGTGGTGGGGGGATGGTGAAGGCAAACGGGCGGAGGCGAGGTTAGAGAGGAGGCCAACGGCGGACTGTAGGGCCAGGCCAGGGCGGCGGGGCGGCAGGGAGGGCCCAGGCATCGGGCTGCAAGGTGCACAGCGTCGCAGGTGGGTGAACAGCGCCCAGGTGGGCAGGAGGGCCCAGGTGTCGGGCTGCAGGGCACACAACGTCGCAGGTGTGTGAACGGTGCCCACGTGGGCGGGAGGGTCAGCAGCGAACGGGCGGTGCCAGGCAGGGAAGGCGGCGGGTGGCAGGGAGGGCCCAGGCGGAGGGAGGATGGAGGGAAGAGGGGAGGAGGGGAAGAAGGAGGAGGAGAAAGGGAGGAGGTGGGGGAAGGAGGAGGGGAGGGAGGAGGAAGCAGGAGAGAGGAGGAAGGAAAGAAGCAGGAGGGGAGAGAGAGAGAGAGGGGGTTACGGGGAGAGATAAAAAAAAAGAATCAAGAAGAAGAGAGTGATAGAGAGAAGGAGAGAGAGGAGGGAAGGAGAGAGGGAGAGGTAACGGCCGCCGAAGGGGGGGGATATCATTATTTTTAAAAAAAACAATAAATAATTTTTTTGTTAAAATAAATAAATTAATTAAGTAAAAGAAAGGTGTGTCCCCGTCCCACGCGCATACGCAGGGCAGGGTAAAAAAATTTGCCGTGGCGGGATTGGAGTGGCGTCGGGATGTTGGCACGGGGTATGTGTATGCGACCGGGGTGTGTGGAGATGCGTAAAATCGAAAACGAGCGCGTTCACGTGCGGGACGAGTCGCGCGAGACACGTTAAAACAAGGAAAAATTAATATCTCCCAATCCGGGCATTGAAACGAAATGGTGTAAAAACAAAAATTGTGTAGGACAACAGGGGAAAGACAGGGAAAAAGTGCAACTGAGGTTCCAGGGGGAAAACAGGGCGTTCACATGCAAAAAATGCAAAAAACGGGTCCAAAAAACGCAAACAAAAATTAATATTGAAATATCCGTGCATCAGAACGAAGTGGGGTAAAAAGGAAAAATGTGCAAAAGAACGTGCTCGACAAACCTATCATGTCAAAATAGTGTTCTGATTGATATAAGATGCATTCACATGTAAAAAAACTCGAAAAACGGACCCGAAAAGGGATTCGAAAATTAATACGGAATGATCCGTGCATCGGAACAAAGTGCAGTAAAAACAAAAAATGTGTGGGGGACAGATTTTCACAGGCCCACCATGGTAAAATGCAATTTTGAGAGGGTTTGGAGGCGTTCACATGCAAAAAATACCAAAAAGACACTCAAAAACACATTTAAAAATTAATAATTAATAATCCAAAAGTCGAAATAGGGTGGAGGAAAAAGGAAAAATGTAGGGAAAGGTGCCTGGACACGGCTGTCAAGCCAAATTGGAATTCTGATGCAAACAAGGCAGGTTCACATGGAAAAATGTCAAAAAGACGCAAGAAAAGGTCCCGAGGAACCGCAAAATTAATATGGGACAAACCGTGCATCGGAAGGACACGGAGTAAAAAGGAAAAATGTCAGGGGGAAAGTGGTTGGCAGGGCTATGATGTCATATCACGGTTCCGAAGCAAGAAAAGCGTGTTCACATGGAAAACGATCTAATTTTTGCAAAAGCCATCAAATATTAATAACTCAAAAACCGTGCATCGGAACAGGGGTGGGTTAAAAGGAAAAGTGGTCAGTTCAAAGGGATGAATAGGGCTATAAGTTTGGATTGGAATTTGGGGGAACGTAGGGTACGTTCTCATGGAAGGACAACAAAATCAGCGAATGAAGAAAAATTGCAAGGGAACGGCCCCAGGGGGTGGAAAATGGACAAGTGAGTGGGGAAGGGACCCCAGTAGGGTAAAACCAGGGCACGCATAGATGTATTATCAGGGTAAGGCAAATGCAGAGGGGTATACAATATAGACGCGCAGGGACGCGTCCCCACACTTAAAACCTTAACAGATAGGGTTGACCGAGCAACATGGACCTAATACCACACGACAGACCAACCACTAACATCCCCACACTTAAAACATGAACACCACTGACAACAAAAAGTGTAGGGTTAGAAAAACTTGGCCCATGTTGTTAAGAATCAAGGTTGACTGTCGATGGCGCGTCCACTGTCGTTGTCGGCTGTAGGAGGTACCAAGGTATCTTCACAACACATGTCCTTCGTGGCAGGGACCACGCAACAACACCCAGGGAGGTAGCTGGATGAAGGAAGCGCAAGAAATTCATTGATGGCGAGGGATATTACACTCAACTCACAATCACTCATATGGAATGAAGAGCAGTCACTCGCCCCATGACTAATATCACTCGAGGAAAGCAGGATGAAAACCCATGTATCACACCCCGGTTTAGGAAACGACAAAGGAATGGTACAGAGGGAGTATGCCAGGGTGCACAGTTGATGGTGCATCAATGCATCCAACCCGTTTGGCATAGGTGCAAGGTGGAAGGCAAGGGAGCCTTACAGTGCAGTGTACAGAACCGGGTGACGTGTCCTGTGATTATGGCAAAAACCCACCCCGTGGGTGCATAGGGAAAAGAGAACATACCTTGCACCAAAGGTCGTAACGTCCCTCAATCCTCACCTCTCGGTAATTGATTGAAGAAACTCCAGTCACACTCAGCCCACCCTCTGTCGCACACTCTGCTGAAAGATACAGAGGGCAACCCTTTCCTGAAACCCATTGATGTAATCCTCATGGTCACTTGTGCAAAGGTTGTATGCCTTGTGCGCATTTGATGGTGCAACTGTGCATCCCGCCCTGTGCCGGCATACAGTGCAATAAGGAAGGCCAGGGAGCTTTATGGTGCAGTGCATAGAAACAAATCGTGCTTTGTGCATTGAGAGGCCCATCCCGTGCGTGCAACACTCCATTCACACTTCTCACCTCTCATTTGATTTGAAGGGAAAAGACTGGTCACTCGCCCCACCCTCTGTCTCACTCTCTGTTGATAGTTATAGAGGGAAACCCATACTCACTTCCCCATCCGGTTAGGATGAAAGCTCACATCACTCAATTGTTTGTCGATGAAGATCACGTCGTTCGGTGTTGAAGAGGCGTACCCAGGGAGGTAGCCATCAGATCAAATGTTGTGTTAGATAGGACATGGCATCTGCTAGAGGACTGTCAAATGCTCTGCAGAAAGGCACAGGACACAGTGTACAAAGGGAGGCAGCTTCAGAACTGGATCTTGGGGATGTCAATTGATGAATCCACTTTCTGGACTGTTGGGTGTTAACCACCTTTTCCACAGCCAGTTGCCCACCCAAGGGTGTTAACCACCTTTTCTTGGAACGAGGCTTGCTATGACAGGGAATTTCTTCCTTTTCTCCCATAACAGTTTTGTTTTTTTCTTTTCTTTTCTTTTTTCTTGTTTTTTTTTTCTCTTTTTTCTTGTTTGCCCCTATTCTCGAGGGTGTCTCCACCTTTTCTCGAAGAATAGGTCGGCATGACAGGGACCGAAGTCCTTTTCTCCCATGACCGATATGTATATTGTTTTTCTTTTTCGAATTAAGCAAGGGAATGGTAGACATACCATTTGTCAGAACCATCCTCACCATTGTTGCTGGTGGAAAATAGAGGATAAGAGATCAGGGTTGGAAGGTGGGGCTGAGGGGACAGAGGATTGCGTCCATCTCATCAGGAGTGGCTGAAGAACGGGTATCAGAAGTAGCATCATAAGAATTACAGTGCCATGCCAACGGGGGAAAGGATCAGGTGACCGTGATTGTCAAGATCCCCAAGGAGGGAAGTACTTCTTCAGGCGATATCCATTGATCAGGATGGGATCATCAAAGGCATCAACGGTCTATACTTGGACAGAGCCATTAGAGTTGGCAGCAAGTACCTTATATGGGCCCATCCACCGCTGTTGAAGCTTGCCAGGAAACTTTCCAAATTGTGAATCATAGGCTAGGACCAAATCACCTTCTTTGAACTCCTTGTGCTTGATGAAGTTGTCATGGTAAGCCTTACGTCGAGCTTGCATGGCTTCCATGCACTGTAGAGCCATCCTGCGAGTTTCGTCCAAACATTCCAAGTGCAGGAGACGGCGTTGCAGTGAATCATCATCCCCCAAACTCTCTTTAATAGCCACTCGCAAAGAGGGCAATTCCAGTTCAATAGGGAAAAAAACTTCTATACCATACACCAGCTGGAAGGGTGTCTGTCCTGTTGCTGCTTTATGGGAGGTTCTATACGCCCAGAGGGCCTCTGTAAGTCGATCATCCCAATCACGACGATGTGCGGCAATTGTTCTTGTCAGAATCAAGCAGAGGATGCGATTGGTGACTTCGACTTGGCCGTTGGCTCTGGGGTAATAAGGAGTGGACTTGCGATGGCAGATCTTATAGAGCTCTGTCAACTCTTCCATGACTTTATTAATGAAATGAGTGCCTCTGTCACTTACCAGCTCTAGGGGACTGCCAAAACGGGTGATGGTATTCTCGCACATGAACAAGGCCATGTTGTTACCATCGTCCTGCTTTAGGGCTTTAGCTTCACACCACTTTGTAACATAATCCGTACATACCAGGATGTATCTGTTCTGTTTCCTTCTGGTGGGAGGATTGATTGGGCCGATGAAATCAATCCCCCACTTCTCAAATGGCTTCAAAGGAAGGATAGGTTGCAATGGCATAGCACTGGTCTTGGTGGGTTTTCCCATCCTCTAGCAGGCATCACATCTTTTACAGTAATCATATGTATCCTTGTGAATGGTTGGCCACCAGTAACCTACTAGCAGAGCCTTCCTGGCTGTAGCTTCTCCTGCAAAGTGGCCTCCACATGGCTTGTCATGGCAAGCCTTCAAAACAATCCCAATCTCATCTCCTGCAACACATCTTCTGAGCACTTCATCTTTGTATTTCTTGTATAGTGCACTGCCTAATAGGGTGTAGGGGGTTGATTCTAACATAAGCTTCTTCCTGTCCCGACTAGAGATGCCAGGAGGGTACTGTTGGGTTGCCAACAGATTGGAAATGTCTGCATACCAGGGGGTTATAGTTTCTATCAGGAATAGGGAAGCATCAGGGAGGTTTGGATTATCCTGCTCCTCGTTTGCAGTCTGTGGGATACACGACAGATGATCACCCAAAACATGGGAATGACCAGGTTTGGTAATTACCTCAAAGTCGAACTCCTGGAATAGAAGGAGCCATCTCATCATTCGTCCTTTCACGTCTGCTTTTTTCATCAAGAAGCATAGGGCCTCATGATCCACATAAAATTTAAAGTGGGTAGACAGTAGGTAGTGGCGAAACTTCTCTAGGGCAAACACCATTGCCAAGCACTCAAACTCTGTCACTGTATAGTTCCATTCCCTATCAGTGACTTTTTGGCTTGCATAATATATCACTTGATCTAATTTGGAGGGGCCCTTTTTACATAGGACAGCACCTAGCCCTTCAAATGATGCATCAGTGTGTACATGAAACTCCTTCGTCCAATCAGGAGGTTGTAGAATGGGTGCCTCAATCAGACACTGCTTCAGAGTGTTGAAGGATTTTGTCACATTCCTCCGTCCAAATAAACTCTGCATCTTTCCTTAGAAGCTTGTGCAAGGAGGTTTCCTTTGTTGCAAAATGGGCTATGAACCTTCTATAGTAACCCACATGGCCTAGGAATCCCCTCAATTGTTTGAGGTTGGTGGGTGCTATCAGAGCTGCGATCTTCTTGATCTTTGCAGGGTCTGTTGATATCCCTTGTGCAGAGACAATGTGGCCCAATAGAACTCCAATAGAGACTCCAAAGATGCATTTGTCGGGGTTGAGGGAGATCCCATACTCACGGCATCGGTCAAAGCATTGTTCCAAATGTCCCCAGTGTTCACGGATCAAACTATAGACACAGAAGTCATCCAAATATACCTCAATAAAGTCGTGCAGATGATTTTGGAATGCGGCCATCATGACTCGCTGGAAAGTAACAGGGGCATTGTAGAGTCCAAACGGCATCACTCTGTAAGCGTAGGTCCCCCATTTTGTGGTGAAGGTTGTTTTGGACTGATCTTCTTCTGCTATCTGCACTTGGTTATATCCACTGAAGCCATCTAACAAGGAGTAAAGCTCATGGCCTACCACTGTATCCAATAGTTGGTCTATAAAAGGGATAGGAAAGTGATCCTTCTTCGTCTTGGAATTCAACTTGCGGAAATCCACACATATACGAAGCTTGCCATTCTTCTTGGGTACAACCACGATGGGTGAGATCCATTCACTATTTGCCACTGGATAGATGAACTTGGCTTCCAGAAGCTTCAACAGCTCTGCTTTCACCAATGTGGAATAATTCGGGTTCATTCGCCTCTGTCGTTGCCGTACTAGCTTGGCATCAGGCTCCAAATCAATATGATGCTGACATATTGTGGGATCAATTCCCTTTAGGTCTTTGTAAGACCAAGCAAACATGTCCGAATTCTCTTTCAACAAGTTGTACAAGGTTGACAACTCCTCTTCTGGTAGGTTGCTACCCACCTTCAAATGGTATTCAGTGCCATCTACATCCACAAAGGTTAAGTGCCTTTCACCTTCTACGGACTGCTTCTGGGTACAGATCCGACTCCTTCAAGGGGGTGGTGTCCTCTTCTGATGTCCCACTAGACCCAACGTCTTCTTGCAGTAAGGACTTAGGTTGCCCCTTGAAATGGTGAAATGGGATCAGTGTTGTCTTGGTTTTGGTTTGAATGTTAATTATCTTAGAGCTTGAGGACTCCTCTTCAGAGGATGCATCCAGGAATGCTACAAAATAGGGGCTCTTGGAATTTTGTTGTGGCCTTGAGACTGGTACTTGTTGACAAGGAGCATCATCATCATCCTTTCTTGACAAGTGTGGATGGATGCGACAAGAACCACTGATAAAAGACGGCTTATTTTGCTTGATCCACTTCTTATATAGGCTTTGTCTATGGAAAGATCCATTTACCAATCCAAAGGGTACCATTGCCATTATGTCCCATAGCATGGAGTTTTCTCCTTTTGAAGCTTCTAGAACTCCCTCCTCATCTATGCCGTCTGTGGGTGGAATGATTTCTTCTGTCTCACCTTCAAAGTCTCCTTCTTCAGATTCATCATCATCCTCTTCAGACTCCGGCTCTACCTCTATAGGCGCTCTGTAAGAGAAGAGCAGGTCCTCTGCTTTGCCTTCTATCTCTGTCACTAGCTCTACTATGGCCATGTAACAGGGAGAGCAGTACATCCATGCTTCTATCTCACTGTCAGAAGTGATTTCGGAAATCATTCTTGGTTCAGGCAGGAAGTATTCACCCATTGATAATGGCTTTGGATCTTTTGGGAGTTGGCTTATAGTACCTACTGTCAAGGACTGTGCCACTGTTTTCTTGGGAAGGATCTGTTTGATAGCATCTTCGTCTGCTGCTGATGTTCCATCCGTAGCCTCATTAGGGGAGTTAGAAGATAATTCCAAGGAGGTGGATCCATGTCCTTTTTGAGCACCATATAGCTTCAGCACCACTTTATTGGGTCCTCTACCCAAGGTCAAGGTTCCTTTGAACACATCCGGGCTTCAAAAAGCCATGGTCTGCCCAGTAACAGGGGGTAGGATGTACCATAAGAGTTTGGCTTCACCACCAGATAGGTTAGCCAATAATCTTTTCCAGCCACTGTAGTCTTCACATATGGGAGAATACACAAAGGCTTGATTCTGCTCTGATCCGCCAGTCTGATGAGCCATTGGGTTGGTTGCACACCTTGTAGGCCTAGATCCTTCATTGTCACATCCGTCATAATGTTCACTGATGAGCCACCATCAATCAGTGCATTTGCAATAAAGCAGCCTTCTATTCTCACACCAGCCTCTAGGGTACCCGGATCTAGGAAGGCGTTAGCACATCCACTTCTTTTACAAGCTCTGGAGCTTTGTTGGACTTTTTTGTTATTGAGGGAGCAATCCTTAATCCATGTCTTCTTGTCAGTATAATTTTGAACCTTTTTCGACAACTAGGAGACAACATCAACAATTGTCAGAATGTAAGGTTTGGTTTAAAGGTATCTAGATCTCTAACCAGATCGTATTCCTTAATAGGATCCACTGGCTTCTCTAACCGGTTAGGGAATGGGGCAACACCCATTTTCATTTTCCATTTTCCTTCCAACAGGGGCATCATGGGGCCTTCTTCTGCCACTTGTGGCACTTCCTCCTCTTCTATCTCCTCGACCTCTAGTCTTGTCTCTGGAACTGTCTCCGTGACTCTCTGTGGCACTGTAGTGCTCTGTACAACACTGTAAGGCTCTATTCTATTCTGTTCTTCTGGTGGAAGATTGAACTTCACTGTTCTGGCAGGAGGATTATTTTCTTTCTGGATAGGTGGTTCCTTCTTCTTTGCATGCGTGATGGCAACAACTTCCAATTCCACTAAATTGGAGGTAGTCTCTTGGGCCTTGGACGGATTATTAGTAGCACTGTTTTTCACTAGGGCTAGGCTTGGACAGTCTTTTGCAGTATGGCCTTCTCCTTTGCATCGACTGCATAAGGGCTTGTAATCCACTGACCTTCTGGGATTTTGACAATTTGGTGAAATGTGTCCCTTTTCTCCGCATTTATAACACTCCACTTCTGATCTCTGACCACCGCCAGACTGTCTTCCTCTGTAACTTTGGGATGGAAATCTCATTGGACCAAAATTAGGACCAAACTCTCTAGGCTTGGGTCTAATATCCTGTGTTGTCATTTTGGATTCTAGCAAGTTGAATCTTGCGTCTTCTTCCTTCCTTCTCCTATCATGCATCTCCTTCAGAGAGCAAATATCCTCTGTATGGTTCTTCCGCAAACAGTAGGAACAGAAGGCTCCAGGAATGGTTGGTTTTCGTGTACATTCAGTGGCTAAATGGCCTGCTTGATGATACTTACCACACTAAGCATTTGACCGCAACACATCTCTTCCTACCCCTGCAACGTTGGATATGCTAGCGGTATTCACTTTCAGCATCTGTAGCTGCTCTGTAATCACATCCATCAACTCCTTTTTTATATTTGCAATTGAGTTGGATAAATAATCCTTCAAGCTTTCTCCTCCTAAGGCACTGGCAGAAGGGTTTTGAGGAGTCTCTGTAATCACTGCATAAACAGGTTGGGATGGTGCAGAGGGGTCTCTGTTTTGATTCTGATTTAGAGCTCTTGTTTGAACTGTTGGCTGTTGGCTCTAGTTGGTAGGGTTCCACTGTTGTTGCTGATTTGGCATGGGGGAAATTGTTTGGGACCATTGTTGTTGTGGTTGAACCATCATTTGAGATATTGATTGTGGCCACTGTGGATTTGGTGCACTGTACTGTGATATTGGGGGCGTCTATTGGTAGGGGTAGGGGACAGTCCCTGGGATTGTATTTGGTGGATACATCATTCCTGGCATCAGAGGAGGTGGAACTCCTCTTCCTAGATTCATCGCCAATCTAGCTTCCACTTCATCGTACAGTCTTGCACCTTTTGTTGCAGCTTACAGTGGAGCTGGTCTTTGCAGCTCCACAAACTTACGGAATTCTGGTTGTAATCCTATGAGAAACACTCCCTTCTGAATGCCATCATCTAGATTATGGTTAGTCCATCTCTTCAGGATAGATTCCATTCGTGAGACATAAGCTTCTACTCTTTCTCCAGAGGACTGACTTAAATTCATAAATTCCTCTCGCATCTGCTCTTCAAAACCTTCACGCCTGAATTTAGTGAGGAAGGCCAATTTTAGGTCGTCCCATGTGCCAAAAGTTCCTGCTGCTTGTCTCTCATACCACTGAAACGCCGTGCCCTTGAAAGTGGCGAGGAATATTGCTAAACAATGCTCAGAGGTTCTGGCATTGTTAGCCACACATGCTACCATAAACTCTACTACATGAAGATTGGGGTCTTCATTGTACTCTCCCTTAAAAATTGGCAATGGGACTACATTCACTAGCCTGTCATCAATATTTCCAGGATGGATCTAGCTTGGAAGTGGACCTCCAGCAGGAGGAGGAAGGGCTTGATGTGCCATTGGGACTTCTGTAAATTGTGCTTTTAGGGTGTCAAAGGAAGCTTCTGCTGCGAGCTTGTTCTCGGCTTTTATTTTTGCTTTCTCTCTTCTTACGTACCTCTGGACTCGTTCTAATGCTTGCCTCTTTATTGCGCCATTCATCAGGGGGTTGGCTCCACTATGTTGTTAGTGCTCCACAAAGGGATAATAGAAGGCTTCAATCTCTGGAGGATTCTCTTGCCAACATTTCTTCTACTTCTTCCTTTTCAATGTCTCTGAATTCTGCTTTCATGCCACTGCACAGAGGAAGGTATTTGCTTCTGAAGGTGTCAAAATGTATACGTCTAAGCATTGTGGTGGTGCCATCATCATAGTAATGCCAGCTTCTGATGGTTTCAATAGTGTATGTTGTAAAGAACACTCTGTCTACCAACTTCCAGTGGGTTGCCAATTGGACAAACAAAAGATTGTCAGAACACCAAGCATCCCACTTATCTTGTAGTTGAGCGTCTACAAACAAAGTCCAACTCTGTTCCTTCTTATTTTTGTGAACCTTCACAGACCAAGACTGCTGAAGCTTCTTCACAATCTCCCACTTGATGATGTCTGGAAACTTCTCAATGAATGCCAAATCTTCCATGGATGGTTATTCTCTCTGTTTCTGCTCTTTAGTTTGTACCCAAACAGTTTGCCACCAAGATGCAAGTTTTTGCTGCTTCAACATGAAGAGGAAACAGTCCACCACATAGAGCATGCATCATGATGGTGATATGTTGCCGCCATTGTGGGATGAACTTCTTGTGGAAAGTGGCTTTGATTATGAGAAATTCCAACTCTTTAGTGGAAGAAGGAACTTTACAAACATCCATTGCATTCTTCTCTTCTTGGCAATGCCATTTCCTTCATTTTCAGACTCTTCTGGTGCTTGTTGATGGCAAGTTTCCCCGGCTGCGCACCAAAAACTTGGAGCCCCAAGAGGAACACCAAGGAAAAGGGAATTCTCTTGCAAGAAAATCTATCTTGTAACATCAACAAGCTTTTATTTCATTCTTTTGATCATCAAAACAAAGAAAACAGCAATTCTTCACGCAGCATCATAGTAGATATCTCCCATGGATTTATCTTTAACAAACTTGATCATGTTCTTCATATTCTTCACGTTCTTCATTAATAGACAAAGAGAACACAGCTTTTGATGGAAAGAAATCACATAGTATTCATCTTCATTGTCTTCATAGTCTTCTCCCTTATAGAAAGATACAATGTTTCACATAGAATCGACTATCTCTTGCATATGATCTTTCTCACAATAGTATGCTCTCAATACTACATCATATCCTCACTACAATTACTCAATAATCACTCACAATAACCCTCATTAGGTCGTGGATACACCTCCCAAAAGGTATGTCTGATATGAAGGGTCACTAGAGACTTCATAGTGTCCAGTGAGATCTGTCTTCTGTCACTGTCCTTCTGTAACCTTCTGTAAATCTTCTGTAATTACTTAGCTGCTTATCTCGGGGTAGGATTTACTAACAACATGGCCAAGTATAAAGCCCTGATTATGGAACTGAATATTGCCAAGAAAGGTGCTATTAGGACTACATCATATCCTCACTACAATTACTCAATAATCACTCACAATAACCCTCATTAGGTCGTGGATACACCTCCCAAAAGGTATATCTGATATGAAGGGTCACTAGAGACTTCATAGTGTCCAGTGAGATCTGTCTTCTGTCATTGTCCTTCTGTAACCTTCTGTAAATATTATGTAATTACTTCTTTACTTCAATTATCTTGGATAGAGCTTCCATTAATCCTTTTCCTAAGACAAAAAAAACTTCCCAAAACATCCATACATCCATCATAACACTCAAGAGAAATAAACAGAACAGACCACAGAATAACAGAGCAACAGGACTACAGAGCTACAGAAGCACAGAAGCTACAAAACTTTTCAGAAGATCAACAAAACCCCTAAAAACCAAAACAAAACCAATTCAATCTCTCATAAACCTTTTAACACATTTCAATCATCTCTCAAAACATCCATTCAACCATCTCAACTACCAAAACAGAAACAAAATAGAAGAAAATCAGGCCTTACAGCACCATACAAAGAGAATTACAGAACTCTTCAGAACAATATATTTCATCAAAAACCAACATAAACCCTTTCAAACATACTCAAACCACTCCAAACACTTCAAAACATCTTCAAACTCAAAGAATCAACCACCAAAAACAACCATTCAGCAACAAAAACATTATTAAAAAAAAAGCCCAAAAACCAATCATTTCCACACTCAACACACTCCCAAATAGATGGAATATGTGACAAATAGTTTGACGAACTCTTCTTCTTCAAATTTGATGCCTTATTTACTTTGATATACTTTGATGCATATCTTGGTAAAAGTTTACTTGATTTGTTGGACTCTAAAGTGCTTGGTGGAGCTAAGCATAATGATCAAATATTAAAATGTATTGGGTGGAGAAGAGGTAGAAGTACAAATGGTAAGCTAGCTTGAAACCCTCTAGTGGGTAACATAAAGAGAATTTCCATTATGAATTTACCTTAAGATAAACCACTAGTATAACTTAAAACTGCCCCCCGCCACCGCCGCCCAAAAGAACCTTAATATGGGGAGATAACTAGAAGAATATATTTGAAATGATAATGCAAATATGAAGAGATAAATCCTCTAGTCAACATAGACATCATTCTAGGAACCAAAATATATCCATCTTGCAATTAGACCAAAGTGTGATGTGAGCAAAGTGGGAGAACAAGCACGATTCTTTATTCATTAGTTGAAGTCTTTTATACAGACATGCACAAATCTTAAGGAGACAAGACAACTTACCAAGTAACATCAGAAAACCACTAACTACCAACTAGAGATCTATTTGCTAGCCTCCCCTTTCACTTCAGAGGAGGTTCTTGCTACTAACTAGCTTCTACTAGTTGGACTAGCATGATTTTGAACAAAAATGAACATAGAATGGCCATGTATTCATCTTTGATTGAAATTTTCTCTACATCTTTATAGCACAAATCTACAATGCTCATGCTAGGTGTAAACCTTACCACCATGGCATTCAAATATGTTCAACATCTTTATGGCACATATTTGTAATGCTCATGCTAGACAAAATACTTACTACCATGGCATTTAAAACAAAAGAAAATGAAATTGATAAAAAAGAGTGAAAAAAGTATTAAAAAATAAGAAATAAAATGGGTACACAAATATGAAGAGTTCACAATAATAAAACAAACACTCACATCACACATCTAGGTCCATAAGTGTGGTAGTCCATGGTTTTGACTAACAAAATCCATTGATAAGCCCCTAGCCATAAATTTTTTTGTTTTGATGCCCCATAAATAGGGGCCCACATACAAGTATGACGGTAGGTTTTCGTTTCCCATACTAACCTTATCACCCCTAGCAATAATTGGTCATTACCAATTATGCCTTCCATCATTAATTGATGACCCTACAATATTGAGCTAGATCTAACAAAAGAAGAAGCATACTAACTAGTCATTACCATGATAGATCTCTTGATGCATATGCATAAGAAAAGAAAAAACAAGTCATGGTTTGGGTCCTCAAGCATATGATATACCTAGGAAGCTTTAGTTGCACCAATGTTAGAACCATCTCCTGATCCCTTAACTATGTTGTGCGCAAATAGGTGAGGATGGACATTTCCTATAAGGAACATTTTTTATAAATGTTTTCAATCTTCTATGAAAAGATAGAAAATGATACAAGTACTAGTAGCTCTTCAAGCATAATCTATCTTCGTCAACTTTTCCTTATCTCATTTCTAATAATCATATTTACTGCAACAAGGCCCTATAGTCTCATTGACAAACCTTAGAACTGTAGGCCATTGTAATACCAATTTTTATGAATACTAAAACAAACACCTTGCCCATCTACTTTTATACCCATAATAAAGATCAAAATATAAAAAAGAATATCAATTCATGAAAAACTCAACATGACTCTTGGTACCAGGTTGAAAGCAAGGCTTGGCGGTACAAAAAGACGTGTCCTTGATACCACATTGAATTGGTGGTTTGTGTGTGTAAAACCAAATAGAGAGAGAAAAAAATAGCTAAATCATGTAGGGCTTGGAAAGGGGACTTCTTTTGAAACGTTTCATAACAAAAGGTGGGATCTCAACACACACACACACAAGCATGGAAACTCATGTTAGCCCCTCCACCTTTGTCTACTTAGAGCAACTTTCATCAACGATGACTACCATGGAAGTTGGTGCCCCTTCTTTCATCCACGAACCTCTCTCTAATCAAGCTTATATCCTCAACTATTAGGTAGAAAAGAAGCACGAGCAAAAAAGCAAGGAAAGGAATCATGGTACGAGAGCTCGACTATGAAGAACCAGGTCAAGGAAGAACATATGCTCAGACATGGCTTTGTGATGGCACAGGCAGACCAAAGGCCTTACAATAAACAAAAAATTGGAAACTCTTGAGAAACTCATGCATCATTAGAAATTGTCAAGCTAAGAAATTCAGATGTTGAAGTGACTCTTATCTCTGACATTTGTAAGACACTAACTCAGCTTAAGGTACCCCACTCAACAAGTGAGCTTTTTGTTAAGAGAACCTCTTTGATGATGCTCTTGAATAATGGTGATAAAACACCATAAATAAATCAATTAATTATTACTATTGTCTTAGCTATTCATTAAAGGAATATAGTGGTAGCAAGTACTTTGTTGGATATGAAAGATGAGCATGATGTGTTGCCACTTAGTGCTTGTCAAGAGACAATTGTCTTGAAATAACAGTATCATAAGTGAAACTAGAGGTTTGGTCTATGCCTTCTAGACATCGAAGATAAGAGTATCACCTAACAAAAAGGAAATATATAAGGAAAGAATTGAGGCAAAATGTGTTATCAAACATCCCATACATGTTCTTGATGAATCTCATGTAACACATTATTCTTGTGATCTGTGATTGAGTGGATTTTGATTTGGATTGATGTTTATGAGTACATTCTAGAATAGTAGGAAAGCCTTTTGACTACTACCAAATCTGCTATTGTAGATTAATACTCCATATATCACTAGATTAAAAAAACTTGTTGCTTATCATATATGTAGGCCATTTGTTTCATATGTCACCAAAGAAACTAGGTATATACTACCCAAGCCATTCTAGAGTACCAATCAGGGTATTATAATGCTTAGAAATCATTCCATATAGTACTGAAAGCTCAAGAAAAAACATTGGCTTTTCTATTGAATAGGACTTTACAGGTACCAAAGGTCCGTGTCATAGAACCAAACCCTATGTGGACTTCAAATTTGGTAATTTTCCATATAATAGAGGGTTATATACAATTGCTATTAGGTTCCTCTTGATACCTTGCATAGTACCCAAGCATGAAATTGAGCATTTAATTTGAAGCTCAATTGGATAGCAAGAGCGATCACATACACTTCCAAAAGTACTAGCTTTGGTAATAAAATGTATGTACAATATCAAATTTGGTACTTGTTTGTGGTTCTCTACATCGAAACGGGTACTACAACAGATTTGGTGCTCTATTGTACCTTGCATAGTATCAAGCATGCAATATGCTCCAAATATGAAGCTAATTTGAATAGAAGACTGGCATACAATACCAAAAGTACCTTATTGGACACCAAAATGAATGTGTAATACTTGATTTGGTACTTTTTTATGTTGCATTAGTTCTCTAAAATACCAAACTTAGTACTGCAACAACAAATTTGGTTCTTCATTGTGCCTTGCATGAGTACTAATCAAGGTATTATGATGCTCAATAGTCATTCCATATAGTACCAAAAGCTCAAGAACACACCTTGGCTTTTCTCTTGAATATGACTTTAGAGGTATCAAGTATCCCCTTTATAGAACCAAACCCTATGTAGAGTTCAGATTTGGTAATTTTCCATATAGTAGAGAGTTCTATACAACTCATGTTAGGTTTCTCTTGATACTCTATATAGTATCCAAGCATGAAATTGAGCACCAAATTTGAAGCTCTCATGGATAGCAAGAGTGGTCACATACACTACCAAAAGTGTATGTGTAATACCAAGTTTGGTACTTATTTGTGGCTCTACGCATCAAAATGGGTATTACAACAAATTTTTTGTTGTATTGTACCATGCATAGTACTTAAGCATGTAATATGTTGCAAATATAAGGTTGATTTGAATAACAAGAATGACATATAGTACCAAAAGTACCTTATCGAATATCAAAGTGAATGCACAATACTTGATTTGGTACTTTTTTTTGTTGCACTAGTTCTATAAAGTACCAAACTTGGTATTACAAAGATCTATTGCTTCATTGTGCCATATATAGTACCCAAGCATATGCACCAAATATGAAGCTAAAATGAATAGTAGGACTAACATGTAGTACCAAGAGTACCTTTGTTGATACCAAATTGTATTCATAGTACCAAATTTGGTGCTTTTTTGTGTTACACTGGTTATATATAATACAAAAATTGGTACTGCAATAGATTTGGTTTCTTGCCTTGAATTGGACTTGGTATGCTTATAATACCAAATTGATACTCTATCCTAGTCTATCCTAGTTTAGTACTCTATACCGATTTGGTAAGGAGTACTAGTTTGGTACTTTGTACTAGTTTGGCAAGCATAGTATCAAAATCTAGTACTTTGTAAATAATGTTAGATTTTGGTGCTATTCAAAATTTATGGGGTTTCATAAAAATATTTGGGCTATTTTTTGTGAAAGTTTGAGCTCTAAGTTAGACTGTTTTTATGTGATAGGTTGAGCTCTACAATCCTACAATGATACTATCACTTAGATCCTTTGAGATACTAGAACCATTCTTTGTTTGAAAGTTCAAAGAACGGTATACGTGCTGTTGTGTGTACATCATGTCTAGATGATATATTTCAAAGAGGCTTTCAACAATCAAATGTGCCAAAACAAGTTTGGGCATCATGGAAAAGGTCATCTATGTGCATGCTCCATTTGTTGTGCAAGGAGTGGCTTAGATCAGTGTTTTGTAAACCGGGCAACATCAATATGTTAGCACATATGTGTTTTGCGGGAATCCATATGGTGCCCAAAGCTTGTCAACAGTGAATATCATGCAAATGAACTCTTGCTTGAAAATTGTCTCGAATGTGGTGTAAGAAAGTCATCATTTTGCCTAGATGAGATTGCAATCTTACTATGGAAAGAATGCAAAATGATAATTTTGTTTGTCTCTTTTAAGATCATCTCAAAGGATTTATCCAGCATAACTCCGTATTTAGGTGGTAGGTCCAATAGTTCAAACATTGCTTGCTTAAGTTTCCCTAGTGATGTTGTCGTATTTGTTATTGATCTTGCAAAGAATTATTCATTTAAAATGCAGAAAAAGATTCATTCCATGCATTGGTGGTCAACCCAAGTAACCATATTGGTGCACATCTCATATGTAAGAAATGCAATAGGTGTTGTTGAGAAGACACTACATTTTTACATATGAGATGACAAGCTCCATGACACCTTGTTTGTTCAACATTGTTTTATACTTCATGACAAGTGGCTAAAACAACATGGGCATCATCTGTGATATGATTAGGTATGGCCAAATGGCACTTCTTCTCAATTTAAAGCACGTAGACCTTTCTATTTTGTGGAAAGGTAATATTAATTGCTGATAAGCTTGCACATGATGCATACCTTCTCCACCTCAAGATATGGAAAAGGAGAGCATGATAGTTAGATGCTATCATAAAGAGAACCCTCACTCACAAGGAGCTAAAACTAAATGGTTGGCCTATGAAGTGTATAGCCTATGTTGTTAATTTAATGCAACATTTTATTCCACGAGAGAAGTACATAAGTGTAGTACACTCATAGAGTTTTCTAATTGATTTCAAAGGATGATGTGCAATGCAATCTATTGTGGGACTGTCAATGCATTATAGCCTCTTGCTCACTCCATTGTGTTGATGGATACTCAATGAACAACCCATGTTCTGTGTGATTTTGAACACTCTCGTACTTTTGTGATCCATGTGTGAATGGAAAATGGAGGAGATTTTGAGAATAGACAACACATAGAAAAATGGACATATATCTGCATTGTGCCATTGACAAAGATGGTAGAAGTAGATATTGATTGCAACAAAGAGGATGTGAACAACACATATATGTTTACCATGCCAATGAGTCAAGATCATGACATGGAAAATTATGAAGGATACCCTGAAGTGTTGTGCTCCATGTTGTCCCACTAGTGACACCTTTGTAATTAAGGCAATCGAGCCCAATGAGGACTTCTACATTCTAAAATGCACAAAAATGATGTATCAGACAACAAAAGTAGAGAAGGACCTTTGGCACAAAAAAATAGTTAGAGGTAAAAAAAATTATTGGGGGCTTGTAGTATGGTGAGATTGAAGGAAAATTTGATACATATACCCTATTAGATTAGACCCATCAAGTGATGATCTACTCCCATCTTGTTAGAGCCATACACTTCCCCATGGAGGCTATCATCGGAATCACTAACCAATTTATATTATCCATTGGGGTACATGAGAGCATATACAACAGTATGCCATATGATGATGGAAGTGACCAAGATGTAGGCATAATAGCCTTGACCCCATCAACCATAGTTATAAGTGGCCAAAAATATACTTCTCCCAAATAGGATCTCACTTTGTAGACTTATTGTATTTTGGTCTTTTTTGGTTTCCTCTTTCACAAGTAAGACCATTGTTTAATTATTGTTTACTTGTGTACCAAATTTGATACAAAATAGTGATCTTGAACCATAGTATAAAAATTGGAACTAAATTTAGTACATCGTAGTACCAAATTGGACATATTTTTTACATTACCACAACCAAATTTGGTATATCATAGTACCAAATTGGATAAAAGTACAACTATCCAACATGCTAGTTATTACCATTTGCATATGTTGCTTTATACAATACCAATTTTTTTACAAACAATACCTAAATTGGTACACAATAGTACAAAATTTGGTGCAAAATAGTGTTCCTAAATTGTTACTGAAACCACGACCTAGGACAAAGATACAGATGTTAAGCATTCTACTTATTATATATACTACAACACTAACTCTACACTATAACACTAACTTTGTACATCATAGTATCAAAATGGACAGAGGTACGGATGCTCAACATACTAGTTAGCATTTACATAGGCTTCTTTATATAGTACCCAATTTGGTACAAATAGCACCAAATTTTGTGCAAAATAATACCCAATTTTGGTAATGTACATGTTCCATAGTTGTCAATGGACCCAAACATACTAGAATAGATATTAACTAGAAAGTAAACACTACAAAAATACTAGTGTACACCATAGGCAAAGTAACAAAAAAACAATAGGTAAAATTACATTAATCTATATATTGCCAAGGGTACAGAACTTTGGTTACATTGTTCATTGGATGGTAGGGGGTTCAAATCTATAGGCATATCCTTCGAGCTATATGAAACGGTCAACCATAAATGAGGAGATGTCATCCTCTATATTAAACAAGGGGTTCCTTTGAGAGTAAGCAATTGGAAACAAATCTTCTATCCAACCACACAGCCATGGGCAGATGACATCCATAAGGTAGAAGGGTTTAATTAGGTCATAATACTTGGGCTCATATGATCTTATACAAAGGTACAAATCATAGTCATTCTTCAATGATTTGTATCTAGAATCATCAACACGAATTGTATTGGCAACATTGAATTGGGGGTGCTTCTCCCATTCTTTCTTCAACAAATTTTTAAAAAAAAAGACTTGTTACGATACTTCAATTTTATGTTTTGCACATGCTAGAGGTGCTCACTCTAAACCTTACAATCATATTAGGAAAACACATTTCTAAATGTAAAGTAAGAGGTTAGTTTACAATAAAATACATATACAGTCCATTATGAAATGCTAAGTATAACAATATCTAGAAATAGTCCTATCATTTTCATCAATCGAGAAAAGCACACATTCATGACCTTGCACATATTATTCTTTGTGTATTCAGACCACAACATTATGTATGCCTTCTTCCTTAGTTGTAGGATGAACTCTTTTGTATCGAGCCTTACAACACAGTAGGCCCATTGAGATACTTGTACACCCTAAGGTCTAATGCCATTCAGGAATAGCAACTCCAAAATACTTTTTGGATCTTTTTTATAACAATTTAATAGCACACCATTGATGTTAAGTATTACAAGCTGGCCAAAACTAGCTTGCACATCCTTGAAGAGTGGTGTGTTTGGAAGACACTCATTTAGCCACCAAGGCTACCTTGCTACAATACCAGAAGCCCAAATGAGAAAAGGAAGATCCATAATTTGAAAAAAATGTTCCAAATAGCAATGCACAAACTGAGTTGAACTATTAGCCTCATCATTAGGCATTACCTCATCATTGGTAGTGGCTTCCTCAACTTTGTCACGTGCACTCGACAACTCTTCATCTAACTCTATGGTCTCAAGGACTGTCTCTCCTAGATTTTCTTTCTTTCTTGTCCTGTCCTACATATCAATCTAAGCATCTCTTTCTCAACACTCCGCCCTGTCTTTGAAATTAGCAATGTTTGAGGTATCCACCACATTGTCCACACCCTCTAGCCCTGGTTAACTCCCTTTTCCATCCATGGTACTAGCTCCCAAGTCCTACAGGACATCCTGTACATCCTTGTAAGCATCATCCTTCCCACACATATGATTGGTAGTAGTACCTGACTTGGTAGGACTGTGATATTCCTTCACTCCCTTGCTAAACATCTTCTATTTGACATCCTCAGTAGCACTTTCTATAGCCACACACACACTCACAAAAAAGAAACACAAAATTTGATCAAATGACACAATCAACACAAAAAACCAACTTCATACAAAAGACATACTCTTTAAAGTAGCATGCCTAGTTGACCCAGGCCTTTGCCTCCATAGGGATAATAGTCTTACAACCAAACTTAAGGCAAGTGTCACTTGTTTGCAAAAGAATAGTAAAGCATAAAGGATGGTGCTGATGTCAACAAGAAAGCATGAAGCAATCAACAACATAAGAGGACTCCAAAGCCTTCCCACAAGTAGTAGAAGACCCAAAGACATGGATGCTATTCTAAGCATCCACAATTTGAGGCCTTGGCAACAAGATGAATGCCATTCCATTCTTCACATTTGCGGTAAGCTTGTTGAGAAAATTTAAGTAGAGTTGGTCTTTTGCACACTCACTTTGAAATTTTTCATAGTCTTTCTACAAAAGCATGTCCAAGGATTAGACATATAAACACCTAAAATCTCAAGTTCCATACTTGCTAGTCAAACAACACCATAAGAAGTAACAAAAAGCATCATAATCTAGACAATACTACCAAAAGTACCAAAAAGCTTCAAATACTAGAAAGTATCAAAAGTATGATAGATCAAATAATAAAAGAAAATATCCAAAGTACTAGAAGTACTCTAAGAACAATTAAACAAAGCAAAAGAAGTAGCAATGAGTACCAAAAAGTATCCAATAGTACCAAAGGGATTCAAATGGGACCAACTAGTACTAAGTAAATACCCTAAACCAAACATACAAGTAGCAGTACAAAGAAGTACCCAACAATACTAGGAGTATCCAAAGTTTCATACATATCAATCATTACAAATGAAGTGGAAGAAGCATCAATAGATACCATAAGCTAAGAAGCACCAAAAGAACCTAGCAGAAGGAATTCCAAAACAATACCAAAAGCACCAAAGAATATCATAGAGTACCCAAAACTCACAAAGAGCATTGGAGAATAGCAAGGAGTACCAAAAATATCAAATATAAAAAAGAGTTCCAAAAAAATACCAAAATTATCAAAGAATATCAAGGAGTATCAAAATTCGCAAAGAGCATAGGAGACTACCAAGGAGTACAAAAAAATATCAAACAACACAAAGAGTTCCAAAATAGTACCAAAAGCGCCAAAGAATATCAAGGAGTATCAAAACTAACAAAGAGTATTAGAGAGTACCAAGGAGTACCAAAAATATCAAACATAGTACAAAGAGTTCCAAAACATTAGAAAGTGCCAAACAATAACAAAAAATTGAGTAAAAGTACCAAAAAACAAAAAAACAACTCTAGCCAATACCATTAAAATTACCAAAGCTATCAAAAGTGATTTAGAAGTACCAAAAATACTAGAACTACTCATAACTAATAGAACTACCACAACAACCAAAGCCATCAATACTTTGAGAATAAACAAGCTTGCAAAATTTAAATACTACCAAAACAATTAGAAGAACCCAAATTATCAAAGCTAGGAACACTATCAAAACTATCAAAACTACAAGCAAAGCCAAAACCTTCCTCCCTACTAGAATTTTTTATACTACCAAACCTCAAAAGGACCAACATTATCTATGAACCAATGCTAAAGCCCACCAAGCTATACCAGATGACATGTACTAAGAAGTACCTTAAACCCTAAAAATACCACCAATACAAGCCAATTTTTAGAACTACCATAACAAAGTCTTCAAATAGAATACCTCTTACTACTGAATGTATTCACTAACTCCATGTTACCATAGCAATCATTGAATTGCTCCCAATTTAGCCTCCACCTCCCTTACATCTTCATCATTGAGAGGATTTTCCTATTGCAACTGAAGGCAGCATGCTTTCAATGAAACAATATCTTCCATGATGCTCTTCGTCGCCATGCCCTCTTTACCTTCATACACCAATTAAGTGTCCTTCTTTTTCTGGATAGTTCTTCCAAGTTTCATGTCATCCTTTCAAGTAATGCCTCCAAATTAGGAACATAATTAGCCACACTAGCCCTATGTACTTATGCTCTTTTTTTGTGCATTTATAAGTGCCACTTTGCATCATACGAGGTTTCTTGTTAGAATCGAGAAGATCTCCTTAAGATGCACATTTTAACCTCCTCCATGATTCAACTTTTCACACCAACCCTCCAGTTGTGGTCCCACACATATTCACCATACCAAAGTAGGCCCATGCAACCTTTGGGCTCTGTGGTTGCATGGCATCTTTTATAAGCATAACACTACACAAACTTGTTGGTATAAACGAAAATTTTGTTTGCTAAGGATATTCTTCCATTTTGTTTTTACCTAAAATATAAAAAAGCAATAGAAATATCCTCTCTATCCTTTCTAAGAAAGGACATATTTGTACTTTGTACATGCAAAATAATTGCTTACTAAAAGTTAATAATTTAATGGCATAATATATTTTTTGTGCCATATCTTCAAACTAGCAACTCATGCTACCAAAATTGGAACTCTAGAGTACCAAATTTGGTACTATACGCGTTTCACAAAAAATATATTAATGGCATAATACATTTTTTGTGCCATACCTTCAAACTAGCAAATCATGCTACCAAAATTGGAACTCTAGAGTACCAAATTTGGTACTGTACGCGTTTCACATCATCACATTCATAGCATGTATGGTTTCATGACATAAGAAAATAACATTTGTAGTAGATTGCATTCACTCTTACATGCTTAGTTGCATTCAAACAACATACAAATTAAGAATATGCCTAATTTAGTTTTGTATATCTAGAATTTCATAGCATGCAAAAGTACATACTTAATATCAAAATATGATTATTTTATATAATTTGAAAATCGTTCATCCGTGTAAAGTTTCATAGAACTTTTAACAATCATATCATGTGCATAATCTTCAATCAAACTAGACACCAACCTTCATCAAGATTCAGCATGTACATGCAATTTAACCAAGAAACAACTTTTCATTCCCTACATGGTTGAGTATTCAATCATCCATTCAAATTTCCATTGTGTTCATTGTCTCTGAGTTACCCTAACCCCATAAGTTTGTTGTTGAGTTTATGCTTTATAGTACGCTTCCATTTATGTTTTTGCATTAGCAATTTTCTTCAGATGGTATATTATGAGATTAAGAGCAAGCCGCCGAATCTTCAGGGCATTATCGAGTGTCTTGTGGATTTCGGAGAACCAAAAGAGGTCGTTGCTGAAGGAAGTGAGATGGAAACATTGTTTAAGATTGATACAATGTCTATTCCCTCCTGGTACACTGCTATAACGCACTATCTTTCTACGGGAGAGACTGGAGCTACTCTATCAAAACTTGAGAAGAGGAAGATTAAGCAACAAACATTGAAAATTTCCTTGGTCACAGGGACATTAGATCGGCAAGGTGTTGATGATATCTATCGCTGATGTGTGATGTGTGAAAGATGCGGGATCTAGGACATGTCAGTGAGTTATGGTGGATGGAAGGAGAAGAGTGGACTCATGATGGAGAAGACAAAGACACTGTTTGTTACACAAGTGAATTAGGCTCCAAGATTGAGACTTGGACTCATAAACACAATCTTGTGTATGTGGACAATGACAATGACACTGACACTTTACTGAAAAGAAAAGAGTACTATCATTGCATTAAGAAAAGGAAGCAAGTACAATGCTTTATAGGAAAGTAGGAAACTGCAGTAGGCACCACTGTGCATATGGGATAGGTAAGCCTGCATATCCTTGGCCTTGAAGCTCCATACAAAGAGGCTATTAGTGAGTGTGATTGCTGAATCTCAACACCCCTCATCAATCACAACTAGAAAGGCACAAAGTGTGTAGAGGCTGTAATGAGAACCACCTGCAAAGTGTGGGCACACCACAAACATGGTAGACACTAGAGGCTGTGGTAGAAAAGGCTAAGTGTGGGCACCAAAACATGATGGACATCCAGAGGCTGTAACAGGGGCCTCACAAAGTGTACAAGGACTGTAATGCCAAGTTACATAAGGAGTTTACAAAGCTTATGGAAGGAAGCATTAGGGCAAGGAAATACAAGGCTTTTAAAATAGTCTATCAGAGTAATGAGAGTAGAAGGACTGATGAGTCTTGTCCTTCCGATCCTGGTGGTCTTCATCTTCATCTTTTGGTCCATGGTCTTCTTCTTCTTTCACAGCTACAAGATAGGCCTTTTGGGACCTCTTTCTAGCATGACAGAACTTCTCAGTGTGTCCGGTCCTTTTGCAGAAGTCACAGAAGAGCGGTTCCTTTTTACCTTTGTATCTGTTGTTTACATATAACATTTGTTCATCCTTTGAAGTGCTAGGCTCTTCTTTGATTTTAAGTTTCTTTTCTTCCTCTAGCAGATAGGCTTTAATGTCAACAAGTTGAGGATCAGGCATATTGGTTAGAGTGGTTGATACATTATCATAAGCAGGAGGCAAACTTTTTAACAAGACACCAATGCAAACATCTTCATCCATTTTTAGCTTTATCCCTGCAAGTTGAGTAAGCAGGCTTTCCATGTAGTTCAGATGGGATGCCAGGGATGTATGAGGCTTCATATCAAGTCGAAAAAATTCAATTAATAGACCATACTTAGATGACTTTGACTATGCACCAAATAAGGTATCCAATTTATCCCAAGTGTCATGGGACGTGTCACAGGCATCCACATGATGGATGTAGCTGTCATCCAATTCCAGTTTAATGATGGCTTATGCCTTTCATCATTCTTCTGCCAAGTAACTGCAAGGTCCGTATCTCGAGGTTTCTTTTCTTTGCCATTGGTAATAGCCCAAAGACCCTTCTTCATCAGAATGAGCTTGATGTGGGTTTGCCAGGTGTGAAACCCGACTCCCTTGAACCGAGCATTTGGAGAGTCTTTTCCCATGTTGGATAGCAACAGCAAATCATACCAAGATTCTCAGATGTTACAGGTGAAGGAGTAGATTACAATGTGTCAAGAGACACAAGTAATGGTAGTGTGAAAACACACTATGTAGAGACTCAATTTTGAGCTTGAATCTTCCTTGCTCGGGGTTGTTGATCCTTCTTCAGTCTTCTCAGGTCCTTCCCCTCCTTGATTTGGTGCTGGGACAGTGGATCAGAATGGGCTTTAGCTTGGTTTAGTGTCAGGAGTGAGAAAATGAGAGAAAAAATGAGCTTGGGAGATTTTGACTATGGTGGAATTAGGGTTTCTGAGACAGGGGCCTAGTTTTTTGCAGACTGTAGGAGTTGTAGTTGATCATTTCCCAAACTTTTTACATGTATAGGAAGCTTATGTCATAGCCTTTCAAAGACCCATGGTTGCAGCCTAGAATTCATCGCGTGCTGACGGCGCAGACAGTACGATCAACAATGGCGCAGTTCTGGACAGCGACGATGAATTTTTGCAATGCCAGGGCTGTTAGTTGTGCCAATGTGCCTCTATGATGTGCCAGGAAGGAGCGCAGGGAGTCAAATGATTCTCTAGAAGAGAGCTTGGGGAGATATTGCGTGGTTCAAGAGATCTAAGAGCTCAAAGGCAGGTAGGTGCAGGTTTGGCTATGGCTGCCAAACAGGGCAGTGAGAAAAAAGAGTAGAAGATGAAGTCTTGATCTGGACTTAGCTCAAGCTGAGCTAGATGAAAGTGAAATGGAGCTGAAGGAGTAGTGCCATGCCTGTCTCTGCTCTGATAACATGTGAAAGATGCGGGATCTAGGACATGGCAGTGAGTTATGGTGGATGGAAGGAGAAGAGTGGACTCATGATGGAGAAGACAAAGACACTGTTTGTTACACAAGTGAATTAGGTTCCAAGATTGAGACTTGGACTCATAAACACAATCTTGTGTATGTGGACAATGACACTGACCCTTTACTGAAAAGAAAAGAGTACTATCATTGCATTAAGAAAAGGAAGCAAGTACAATGCTTTATAGGAAAGTAGGAAACTGTAGTAGGCACCATTTGGCCGTGCATATTGTCAGATGTGTCATTATGGTTGTTGATCTCATCCACTTGGGAAATCGTCAAGGCATATCCACATGGAATTCCTGGCCTTTCATCTGGCACACCAACCACACATTTAGAAATTTTGGGTCTCCAAACCCAACTCATATTCCTTTTTATATTCTTATATTGCCTCATTTTGCCACATTGGTCTAATGGACTCAAAGCGGACTTATTGCTATAGCCAGATGGCCTCACATCCTTAGGGCTTCTACTCAAAATAGGTTGACCTTGGGCATGGTACATCTTCTTCATATGAGATGTTTTTCCCTTTCCTCTGTCCACTCTGCAAGCTTAGCCATAGGAACCATGCTTTTACTAAAAGGAATAGAATCTACTCAAAAGCATGATTCATCCACGACAAAGAAGCTAGCAAAGTTGCACAATCAACTTGAAGTATCTCTCCACGAACAATCTATACTGAGGGAACAAGTAGAACACAAAAAACGAGAGCAACAAAAAATGCACACAATGTGGTGGGAACAAGAGCAAGTGATCATCACTCTAGCCCAGTACCAAAATCAATGGCTAGAGAAAATGAAAGAGAAAGTAGAGAAATGGGCAGCCAAGAATGAACATAGAGTCAAAGACTTGGCTTATCGGTGGCTAGCCCATTCCGAGAGTGAAAACCTCTTGGAGGAGAGCAAAGCCACGGTTGTTGAGATAGAAATGCTAAAACAACAATGAGCCTTTTTAAGCACAGTGCTGAATGTCACACAGTAAAGAGAAGAAGAAACATTGGAGGAAGTAAAAAGAAAACTATATGGGATAGGTAAGCCTGCATGTCCTTGGCCCTGAAGCTCCATACAAAGAGGCTGTTAGTGAGTGTGATTGCTGAATCTCAACATGATGCCTGACGAGGTTCCCTTTATTTTGGAAGAGTGCCATGACTCGGCTTGTGGAGGGCACTTTGCTGGGCAGTTGAGGCACAAAAGGCTTTACGAGATGGTTATTGGTGGCCGCCCATCTTCCATGATTCATTTGACTATGTTAAAAGATGTGATACATGTCAAAGACATGACAGTCGAGAGAATAGGAAGCATCCACTTATGCCTATTATGGCTATCCTTCCATTTGAGAAGTGGGACATCGATTTTGTGGGACCTATTACCCCGTCGTCTACTACTCAGAAAAGATACATTATAGTAGCAACTGATTACTTTACAAAGTGGTCAGAAGCACATGCGACAAGGCAGGACAATGTAAAAGAGACTGCTAGTTTCTTACTTGAGTAGATCATCTACCGTTTTGGTCCCCCAAAGGAAAGAGTATCAGAACGTTGAACTCATTTTTTGAATAAGGTAATTAGAAGCTTGATTGAAGCATGGAGCGTTAAGCATAACAAGACGTCTCCTATAATCCGCAAGCCAATGGATAGGTTGAAAGTACCAATACACATATCTGATGTGCCTTTCAGGTATCTCATGATAACCTTCACGGCATCCCAATGTTTCTTGCCAGGTGTAGCCATATAGCGTGCCACAACACCAACTGCAAAGGCAATATCAAGACGAGTGACTATCATGGGATACATCAAACTACCCATAGCTAGTGCATAATGGAACATGGCCATCTCGGCCTTCTGCTCATCTGTCTATAAACAATCGGCTTGTGAAGCCTTCACATAAGAAGGTAATGGAAAAACAATAGGCTTCACATTCTGCATGCAGAAACACTCAAGGACTTTATGAATATACTCCCTCTGTGAGAGGTAGAGTAGTCCATGATGCCTATCGCGCTTAATGCACATACCAAGAATATGAGACGCCTATCCCAAATCCTTCATCTCAAAGATCTTCTTTAGCTGAGATTTAAGAGCATCCAGCTCATCATGAGATTTCCTTGTTATCAGTATATCATCGACATAAAGTACCAAAATAAGCAATGAGCCATCACGAACTGTCTTCATGTAAAGACATGGATCCATAGCACTCCTTCTGTAGCCCTGTAACTGCATAAAGGCATCAAATTTATGATACCACTCCCTAGCTGCCTACTTCAAGCCATATAGAATTTTCTTTAACTTGCACACTAGGTGCTCCCTGCCAGGTTCTACAAAGCCCTTGGGCTGCTCCATATAAATCTCATCATGCAAATCCCCATGCAAGAATAGAGTCTTGACATCCATCTAATACATGTCTAATTAAAGCTGCATGACTAAGGCCAAAACCAAGTGTAGGACAGTCATTTTGACTGCATGAGAAAAGACTTTGATAAAGTCAACATAATGCTTCTATTGAAAACCCTTAGCAACAAGTCTTGCCTTATAAGCTAGCTTGGGGTTTCCAAGGATACTTTTCAGCTTGTACACCCATTTGCACGGAAGAGTCTTCTTGCCTTGAGGCAATGCAACCAAATTCCAAGTCATATTCTTATGTAGGGAGTCCATCTCAGACTACATAGCCCTCTCCCAGCAGGAGTGACTGTCACCCCTACTCATAGCCTCATCATAGGTGAGAGGCTCTCCTTCATATGTAACCAAGACATAATATATCGAGGGCTCAAATCTATTAGGTGGATGCCTAGCTCTAGTAGATCATCTCATTGCAGGCTCTCCTGCATGTCTAGCATCATGTCCAATACCCTAGACATGTGTACCGACTGCTGCTGTAGGCTGTTCAACTGGTTGTGGACGAGCATGTGGCTCCTCCTAGAATATAACCCTGCATATCTCTACCACCTTCTCAGGCTGCCTATGCATCTTGTCTTCTTGGAAGACTACATCATGGTTGCAGATGACTTTCCACACCTACAGATCCCTGAGGCGGTAACCCATATTTCCTGCATCTCCATAGCCAAGGAAAATGCATTTGACACTCTTAGGATCCAACTTAGTCCGCTTATCCTTGGGAACATGGTGGAATGCCTCACATCTAAAGACATGTAGATGCACATAAGATGGAGGTCTCCCAGTCTATACCTCCTCTACAACCTAGAAATCCAAACCACTGGAAGATGATCTATTGATGACATGCACAACTGCACTGATTGCCTCAGCCCAAAAGCTCTTGGAGGGTTCTATTCATCCGCTCAGCCAAACCATTTTGGGGTGGGGGGTATAGGGGGTAGTCAACTGATGCTTAACACCCCTCTCATCACATAGCTGCTCAAAGGCACGTGACACATATTCTCCCCCATTATTAGTCCCAAGGCATTTCAGCCTACTAGTTCTCAACCAATGCAGGCCATCTTTGAAACACAACCAAGATATCTAACTTAAGCTTAATGGGGTAAGCCCAGCCCAGACTTTACGAGAAAAATCATCAATGAATGTCACAAAATATTTTGCACCTCCCATAGATTGACGGGGCATGGGCCCAAAAACATCCGAATGTACAATGCCAGGGGCTCACTCATGCATATCCTACCAGACTTCTTATATGTATTCCTAGTCTATCTGCCATAAAGACAATGCACACATGAATCAAAACAAGAATAGTCAAGGGACGGTAAGTACTACAAGTTACTCAGCTTACATGTATAGGTACAACAAGAAGGATTGTAGTTAACCTAAGCTTTTTGGAGCAAACAAGAGCTATGGCTGGAGATTCAAACATATCTAGAGGTAAAATGGTTAAAACAACAGGTCGTCACTTCTTTTCATGAAAAATTTAGGGGTCCCAGGCCAGGAGTTGGAAGAGGGAAAAAATCCTAGTTACTTTTTGCCTCAACCCTCCTTCTCTCTCCTTCTTGCAAGAGCTGCCATGGTTGCCAACCAACACAACCTCCCCAAGCTTGCTTCGGCCATCTCCAAACCTTCAGCCACCCCAAAGGCTAATTCCCACCATCTTCAGATACAATTTGAACACCTTGATGGCCAAGCAATCCTTGCCAAAGTCAGTAGGCAGTAGTCCGCAATTTGCAGCGCAAATTGTGATGTTGTCCCTAGCCTCCTCTTGCCTCTTGCTCTTGCTCTTGGCCCTCCCCTTGGCACTCTTGGCCTCCTGGGGCAAGGGCTGAAACCTTAGCAAGATTTTACCCCTTTCCCTCTGACATTGAACCCTTGATTAAATCCCCTACTATACACTACCTATTGGAAGCCATTACTACTTAGTCCAAGCTCTTGATCCAGCCCACAACCTCTAGACCTTAGCCCTTAGGAGATCTTTTAGCCCCTTTTGCCCCTTCCCTACTCGGATTGAAGACATGGAGCTTAGCATGCATGGGAGCTTTGTGGGCAGCCATGAAAGCTTCACTTGAATCTTTTCTTCTTTGAACCTCAAGCTCGAGAACAAGCATGGGAGCCATCACATCATTGGGAGCATTCGAATGCTGAAGTCTTCTTCCATGGGAATGCCCCAATAAACTAGGCTTGATTGATGGAGCAAACGGGCAACATGATGAGCTATGACTCAATAGTCTCCCCAAGCATTGAAGAGGTATGTCAATTTGATCTTAATCTCTCAAATTAGCCACTTGCTAAGCTTAATCCCTTGTAGGAGAGATTAAAGATTGCATAGCCTTAGTAGCTTAATCCCCTTTGCATGCATGCATCATATCTAATCCTAAAAACTCATTGTATTGGCTAACATTAATCCCCAATTTTCCTTGTGACCTTGGATAAGTCTCAAAGTGAATAACAACCATTGTAAGTTGGGTAAGTAGCAGCCAGTGAGTCACTAGATTGCCAAGGTAACCCCTATCCCAACCCTTGTTCATTCCTTTGCATCTCATGAAAAGGCCCAATGTCTACTTTCCAATGCATCTCATGCTAATTGTTAATAAAAATGTCTGTCAAGTATACTCCAGTTGAGGAAAAAGGCCGATGCTGGGTGAGGTGGTAAGACAAAAGAGAGGTGACCCTCCCTTACCACTTAAGATCCTGAAGGGGTGCACAACTCGGCTCGGGGGAAAATTTTCCCACCTCCTAGTGATCTGGAGATTGATACTCCAATAGAGACTCCAAAGATGCATTTGTCGGGGTTGAGGGAGATCCCATACTCACGGCATCGGTCAAAGCATTGTTCCAAATGTCCCCAGTGTTCACGGATCAAACTATAGACACAGAAGTCATCCAAATGTACCTCAATAAAGTCGTGCAAATGATTTTGGAATGCGGCCATCATGACTCGCTGGAAAGTAACAGGGGCATTGTAGAGTCCAAACGGCATCACTCTGTAAGCGTAGGTCCCCCATTTTGTGGTGAAGGTTGTTTTGGACTGATCTTCTTCTGCTATCTGCACTTGGTTATATCCACTGAAGCCATCTAACAAGGAGTAAAGCTCATGGCCTACCACTGTATCCAATAGTTGGTCTATAAAAGGGATAGGAAAGTGATCCTTCTTCGTCTTGGAATTCAACTTGCGGAAATCCACACATATACGAAGCTTGCCATTCTTCTTGGGTACAACCACGATGGGTGAGATCCATTCACTATTTGCCACTGGATAGATGAACTTGGCTTCCAGAAGCTTCAACAGCTCTGCTTTCACCAATGTGGAATAATTCGGGTTCATTCGCCTCTGTCGTTGCCGTACTAGCTTGGCATCAGGCTCCAAATCAATATGATGCTGACATATTGTGGGATCAATTCCCTTTAGGTCTTTGTAAGACCAAGCAAACATGTCCGAATTCTCTTTCAACAAGTTGTACAAGGTTGACAACTCCTCTTCTGGTAGGTTGCTACCCACCTTCAAATGGTATTCAGTGCCATCTACATCCACAAAGGTTAAGTGCCTTTCACCTTCTACGGACTGCTTCTGGGTACAGATCCGACTCCTTCAAGGGGGTGGTGTCCTCTTCTGATGTCCCACTAGACCCAACGTCTTCTTGCAGTAAGGACTTAGGTTTCCCCTTGAAATGGTGAAATGGGATCAGTGTTGTCTTGGTTTTGGTTTGAATGTTAATTATCTTAGAGCTTGAGGACTCCTCTTCAGAGGATGCATCCAGGAATGCTACAAAACAGGGGCTCTTGGAATTTTGTTGTGGCCTTGAGACTGGTACTTGTTGACAAGGAGCATCATCATCATCCTTTCTTGACAAGTGTGGATGGATGCGACAAGAACCACTGATAAAAGACGGCTTATTTTGCTTGATCCACTTCTTATATAGGCTTTGTCTATGGAAAGATCCATTTACCAATCCAAAGGGTACCATTGCCATTATGTCCCATAGCATGGAGTCTTCTCCTTTTGAAGCTTCTAGAACTCCCTCCTCATCTATGCCGTCTGTGGGTGGAATGATTTCTTCTGTCTCACCTTCAAAGTCTCCTTCTTCAGATTCATCATCATCCTCTTCAGACTCCGGCTCTACCTCTATAGGCGCTCTGTAAGAGAAGAGCAGGTCCTCTGCTTTGCCTTCTATCTCTGTCACTAGCTCTACTATGGCCATGTAACAGGGAGAGCAGTACATCCATGCTTCTATCTCACTGTCAGAAGTGATTTCGGAAATCATTCTTGGTTCAGGCAGGAAGTATTCACCCATTGATAATGGCTTTGGATCTTTTGGGAGTTGGCTTATAGTACCTACTGTCAAGGACTGTGCCACTGTTTTCTTGGGAAGGATCTGTTTGATAGCATCTTCGTCTGCTGCTGATGTTCCATCCGTAGCCTCATTAGGGGAGTTAGAAGATAATTCCAAGGAGGTGGATCCATGTCCTTTTTGAGCACCATATAGCTTCAGCACCACTTTATTGGGTCCTCTACCCAAGGTCAAGGTTCCTTTGAACACATCCGGGCTTCAAAAAGCCATGGTCTGCCCAGTAACAGGGGGTAGGATGTACCATAAGAGTTTGGCTTCACCACCAGATAGGTTAGCCAATAATCTTTTCCAGCCACTGTAGTCTTCACATATGGGAGAATACACAAAGGCTTGATTCTGCTCTGATCCGCCAGTCTGATGAGCCATTGGGTTGGTTGCACACCTTGTAGGCCTAGATCCTTCATTGTCACATCCGTCATAATGTTCACTGATGAGCCACCATCAATCAGTGCATTTGCAATAAAGCAGCCTTCTATTCTCACACCAGCCTCTAGGGTACCCGGATCTAGGAAGGCGTTAGCACATCCACTTCTTTTACAAGCTCTGGAGCTTTGTTGGACTTTTTTGTTATTGAGGGAGCAATCCTTAATCCATGTCTTCTTGTCAGTATAATTTTGAACCTTTTTCGACAACTAGGAGACAACATCAACAATTGTCAGAATGTAAGGTTTGGTTTAAAGGTATCTAGATCTCTAACCAGATCGTATTCCTTAATAGGATCCACTGGCTTCTCTAACCGGTTAGGGAATGGGGCAACACCCATTTTCATTTTCCATTTTCCTTCCAACAGGGGCATCATGGGGCCTTCTTCTGCCACTTGTGGCACTTCCTCCTCTTCTATCTCCTCGACCTCTAGTCTTGTCTCTGGAACTGTCTCCGTGACTCTCTGTGGCACTGTAGTGCTCTGTACAACACTGTAAGGCTCTATTCTATTCTGTTCTTCTGGTGGAAGATTGAACTTCACTGTTCTGGCAGGAGGATTATTTTCTTTCTGGATAGGTGGTTCCTTCTTCTTTGCATGCGTGATGGCAACAACTTCCAATTCCACTAAATTGGAGGTAGTCTCTTGGGCCTTGGACGGATTATTAGTAGCACTGTTTTTCACTAGGGCTAGGCTTGGACAGTCTTTTGCAGTATGGCCTTCTCCTTTGCATCGACTGCATAAGGGCTTGTAATCCACTGACCTTCTGGGATTTTGACAATTTGGTGAAATGTGTCCCTTTTCTCCGCATTTATAACACTCCACTTCTGATCTCTGACCACCGCCAGACTGTCTTCCTCTGTAACTTTGGGATGGAAATCTCATTGGACCAAAATTAGGACCAAACTCTCTAGGCTTGGGTCTAATATCCTGTGTTGTCATTTTGGATTCTAGCAAGTTGAATCTTGCGTCTTCTTCCTTCCTTCTCCTATCATGCATCTCCTTCAGAGAGCAAATATCCTCTGTATGGTTCTTCCGCAAACAGTAGGAACAGAAGGCTCCAGGAATGGTTGGTTTTCGTGTACATTCAGTGGCTAAATGGCCTGCTTGATGATACTTACCACACTAAGCATTTGACCGCAACACATCTCTTCCTACCCCTGCAACGTTGGATATGCTAGCGGTATTCACTTTCAGCATCTGTAGCTGCTCTGTAATCACATCCATCAACTCCTTTTTTATATTTGCAATTGAGTTGGATAAATAATCCTTCAAGCTTTCTCCTCCTAAGGCACTGGCAGAAGGGTTTTGAGGAGTCTCTGTAATCACTGCATAAACAGGTTGGGATGGTGCAGAGGGGTCTCTGTTTTGATTCTGATTTAGAGCTCTTGTTTGAACTGTTGGCTGTTGGCTCTAGTTGGTAGGGTTCCACTGTTGTTGCTGATTTGGCATGGGGGAAATTGTTTGGGACCATTGTTGTTGTGGTTGAACCATCATTTGAGATATTGATTGTGGCCACTGTGGATTTGGTGCACTGTACTGTGATATTGGGGGCGTCTATTGGTAGGGGTAGGGGACAGTCCCTGGGATTGTATTTGGTGGATACATCATTCCTGGCATCAGAGGAGGTGGAACTCCTCTTCCTAGATTCATCGCCAATCTAGCTTCCACTTCATCGTACAGTCTTGCACCTTTTGTTGCAGCTTACAGTGGAGCTGGTCTTTGCAGCTCCACAAACTTACGGAATTCTGGTTGTAATCCTATGAGAAACACTCCCTTCTGAATGCCATCATCTAGATTATGGTTAGTCCATCTCTTCAGGATAGATTCCATTCGTGAGACATAAGCTTCTACTCTTTCTCCAGAGGACTGACTTAAATTCATAAATTCCTCTCGCATCTGCTCTTCAAAACCTTCACGCCTGAATTTAGTGAGGAAGGCCAATTTTAGGTCGTCCCATGTGCCAAAAGTTCCTGCTGCTTGTCTCTCATACCACTGAAACGCCGTGCCCTTGAAAGTGGCGAGGAATATTGCTAAACAATGCTCAGAGGTTCTGGCATTGTTAGCCACACATGCTACCATAAACTCTACTACATGAAGATTGGGGTCTTCATTGTACTCTCCCTTAAAAATTGGCAATGGGACTACATTCACTAGCCTGTCATCAATATTTCCAGGATGGATCTAGCTTGGAAGTGGACCTCCAGCAGGAGGAGGAAGGGCTTGATGTGCCATTGGGACTTCTGTAAATTGTGCTTTTAGGGTGTCAAAGGAAGCTTCTGCTGCGAGCTTGTTCTCGGCTTTTATTTTTGCTTTCTCTCTTCTTACGTACCTCTGGACTCGTTCTAATGCTTGCCTCTTTATTGCGCCATTCATCAGGGGGTTGGCTCCACTATGTTGTTAGTGCTCCACAAAGGGATAATAGAAGGCTTCAATCTCTGGAGGATTCTCTTGCCAACATTTCTTCTACTTCTTCCTTTTCAATGTCTCTGAATTCTGCTTTCATGCCACTGCACAGAGGAAGGTATTTGCTTCTGAAGGTGTCAAAATGTATACGTCTAAGCATTGTGGTGGTGCCATCATCATAGTAATGCCAGCTTCTGATGGTTTCAATAGTGTATGTTGTAAAGAACACTCTGTCTACCAACTTCCAGTGGGTTGCCAATTGGACAAACAAAAGATTGTCAGAACACCAAGCATCCCACTTATCTTGTAGTTGAGCGTCTACAAACAAAGTCCAACTCTGTTCCTTCTTATTTTTGTGAACCTTCACAGACCAAGACTGCTGAAGCTTCTTCACAATCTCCCACTTGATGATGTCTGGAAACTTCTCAATGAATGCCAAATCTTCCATGGATGGTTATTCTCTCTGTTTCTGCTCTTTAGTTTGTACCCAAACAGTTTGCCACCAAGATGCAAGTTTTTGCTGCTTCAACATGAAGAGGAAACAGTCCACCACATAGAGCATGCATCATGATGGTGATATGTTGCCGCCATTGTGGGATGAACTTCTTGTGGAAAGTGGCTTTGATTATGAGAAATTCCAACTCTTTAGTGGAAGAAGGAACTTTACAAACATCCATTGCATTCTTCTCTTCTTGGCAATGCCATTTCCTTCATTTTCAGACTCTTCTGGTGCTTGTTGATGGCAAGTTTCCCCGGCTGCGCACCAAAAACTTGGAGCCCCAAGAGGAACACCAAGGAAAAGGGAATTCTCTTGCAAGAAAATCTATCTTGTAACATCAACAAGCTTTTATTTCATTCTTTTGATCATCAAAACAAAGAAAACAGCAATTCTTCACGCAGCATCATAGTAGATATCTCCCATGGATTTATCTTTAACAAACTTGATCATGTTCTTCATATTCTTCACGTTCTTCATTAATAGACAAAGAGAACACAGCTTTTGATGGAAAGAAATCACATAGTATTCATCTTCATTGTCTTCATAGTCTTCTCCCTTATAGAAAGATACAATGTTTCACATAGAATCGACTATCTCTTGCATATGATCTTTCTCACAATAGTATGCTCTCAATACTACATCATATCCTCACTACAATTACTCAATAATCACTCACAATAACCCTCATTAGGTCGTGGATACACCTCCCAAAAGGTATGTCTGATATGAAGGGTCACTAGAGACTTCATAGTGTCCAGTGAGATCTGTCTTCTGTCACTGTCCTTCTGTAACCTTCTGTAAATCTTCTGTAATTACTTAGCTGCTTATCTCGGGGTAGGATTTACTAACAACATGGCCAAGTATAAAGCTCTGATTATGGAACTGAATATTGCCAAGAAAGGTGCTATTAGGACTACATCATATCCTCACTACAATTACTCAATAATCACTCACAATAACCCTCATTAGGTCGTGGATACACCTCCCAAAAGGTATATCTGATATGAAGGGTCACTAGAGACTTCATAGTGTCCAGTGAGATCTGTCTTCTGTCATTGTCCTTCTGTAACCTTCTGTAAATATTATGTAATTACTTCTTTACTTCAATTATCTTGGATAGAGCTTCCATTAATCCTTTTCCTAAGACAAAAAAAACTTCCCAAAACATCCATACATCCATCATAACACTCAAGAGAAATAAACAGAACAGACCACAGAATAACAGAGCAACAGGACTACAGAGCTACAGAAGCACAGAAGCTACAAAACTTTTCAGAAGATCAACAAAACCCCTAAAAACCAAAACAAAACCAATTCAATCTCTCATAAACCTTTTAACACATTTCAATCATCTCTCAAAACATCCATTCAACCATCTCAACTACCAAAACAGAAACAAAATAGAAGAAAATCAGGCCTTACAGCACCATACAAAGAGAATTACAGAACTCTTCAGAACAATATATTTCATCAAAAACCAACATAAACCCTTTCAAACATACTCAAACCACTCCAAACACTTCAAAACATCTTCAAACTCAAAGAATCAACCACCAAAAACAACCATTCAGCAACAAAAACATTATTTAAAAAAAAGCCCAAAAACCAATCATTTCCACACTCAACACACTCCCAAATAGATGGAATATGTGACAAATAGTTTGACGAACTCTTCTTCTTCAAATTTGATGCCTTATTTACTTTGATATACTTTGATGCATATCTTGGTAAAAGTTTACTTGATTTGTTGGACTCTAAAGTGCTTGGTGGAGCTAAGCATAATGATCAAATATTAAAATGTATTGGGTGGAGAAGAGGTAGAAGTACAAATGGTAAGCTAGCTTGAAACCCTCTAGTGGGTAACATAAAGAGAATTTCCATTATGAATTTACCTTAAGATAAACCACTAGTATAACTTAAAACTGCCCCCCGCCACCGCCGCCCAAAAGAACCTTAATATGGGGAGATAACTAGAAGAATATATTTGAAATGATAATGCAAATATGAAGAGATAAATCCTCTAGTCAACATAGACATCATTCTAGGAACCAAAATATATCCATCTTGCAATTAGACCAAAGTGTGATGTGAGCAAAGTGGGAGAACAAGCACGATTCTTTATTCATTAGTTGAAGTCTTTTATACAGACATGCACAAATCTTAAGGAGACAAGACAACTTACCAAGTAACATCAGAAAACCACTAACTACCAACTAGAGATCTATTTGCTAGCCTCCCCTTTCACTTCAGAGGAGGTTCTTGCTACTAACTAGCTTCTACTAGTTGGACTAGCATGATTTTGAACAAAAATGAACATAGAATGGCCATGTATTCATCTTTGATTGAAATTTTCTCTACATCTTTATAGCACAAATCTACAATGCTCATGCTAGGTGTAAACCTTACCACCATGGCATTCAAATATGTTCAACATCTTTATGGCACATATTTGTAATGCTCATGCTAGACAAAATACTTACTACCATGGCATTTAAAACAAAAGAAAAGGAAATTGATAAAAAAGAGTGAAAAAAGTATTAAAAAATAAGAAATAAAATGGGTACACAAATATGAAGAGTTCACAATAATAAAACAAACACTCACATCACACATCTAGGTCCATAAGTGTGGTAGTCCATGGTTTTGACTAACAAAATCCATTGATAAGCCCCTAGCCATAAATTTTTTTGTTTTGATGCCCCATAAATAGGGGCCCACATACAAGTATGATGGTAGGTTTTCGTTTCCCATACTAACCTTATCACCCCTAGCAATAATTGGTCATTACCAATTATGCCTTCCATCATTAATTGATGACCCTACAATATTGAGCTAGATCTAACAAAAGAAGAAGCATACTAACTAGTCATTACCATGATAGATCTCTTGATGCATATGCATAAGAAAAGAAAAAACAAGTCATGGTTTGGGTCCTCAAGCATATGATATACCTAGGAAGCTTTAGTTGCACCAATGTTAGAACCATCTCCTGATCCCTTAACTATGTTGTGCGCAAATAGGTGAGGATGGACATTTCCTATAGGGAACATTTTTTATAAATGTTTTCAATCTTCTATGAAAAGATAGAAAATGAGACAAGTACTAGTAGCTCTTCAAGCATAATCTATCTTCGTCAACTTTTCCTTATCTCATTTCTAATAATCATATTTACTGCAACAAGGCCCTATAGTCTCATTGACAAACCTTAGAACTGTAGGCCATTGTAATACCAATTTTTATGAATACTAAAACAAACACCTTGCCCATCTACTTTTATACCCATAATAAAGATCAAAATATAAAAAAGAATATCAATTCATGAAAAACTCAACATGACTCTTGGTACCAGGTTGAAAGCAAGGCTTGGCGGTACAAAAAGACGTGTCCTTGATACCACATTGAATTGGTGGTTTGTGTGTGTAAAACCAAATAGAGAGAGAAAAAAATAGCTAAATCATGTAGGGCTTGGAAAGGGGACTTCTTTTGAAACGTTTCATAACAAAAGGTGGGATCTCAACACACACACACACAAGCATGGAAACTCATGTTAGCCCCTCCACCTTTGTCTACTTAGAGCAACTTTCATCAACGATGACTACCATGGAAGTTGGTGCCCCTTCTTTCATCCACGAACCTCTCTCTAATCAAGCTTATATCCTCAACTATTAGGTAGAAAAGAAGCACGAGCAAAAAAGCAAGGAAAGGAATCATGGTACGAGAGCTCGACTATGAAGAACCAGGTCAAGGAAGAACATATGCTCAGACATGGCTTTGTGATGGCACAGGCAGACCAAAGGCCTTACAATAAACAAAAAATTGGAAACTCTTGAGAAACTCATGCATCATTAGAAATTGTCAAGCTAAGAAATTCAGATGTTGAAGTGACTCTTATCTCTGACATTTGTAAGACACTAACTCAGCTTAAGGTACCCCACTCAACAAGTGAGCTTTTTGTTAAGAGAACCTCTTTGATGATGCTCTTGAATAATGGTGATAAAACACCATAAATAAATCAATTAATTATTACTATTGTCTTAGCTATTCATTAAAGGAATATAGTGGTAGCAAGTACTTTGTTGGATATGAAAGATGAGCATGATGTGTTGCCACTTAGTGCTTGTCAAGAGACAATTGTCTTGAAATAACAGTATCATAAGTGAAACTAGAGGTTTGGTCTATGCCTTCTAGACATCGAAGATAAGAGTATCACCTAACAAAAAGGAAATATATAAGGAAAGAATTGAGGCAAAATGTGTTATCAAACATCCCATACATGTTCTTGATGAATCTCATGTAACACATTATTCTTGTGATCTGTGATTGAGTGGATTTTGATTTGGATTGATGTTTATGAGTACATTCTAGAATAGTAGGAAAGCCTTTTGACTACTACCAAATCTGCTATTGTAGATTAATACTCCATATATCACTAGATTAAAAAAACTTGTTGCTTATCATATATGTAGGCCATTTGTTTCATATGTCACCAAAGAAACTAGGTATATACTACCCAAGCCATTCTAGAGTACCAATCAGGGTATTATAATGCTTAGAAATCATTCCATATAGTACTGAAAGCTCAAGAAAAAACATTGGCTTTTCTATTGAATAGGACTTTACAGGTACCAAAGGTCCGTGTCATAGAACCAAACCCTATGTGGACTTCAAATTTGGTAATTTTCCATATAATAGAGGGTTATATACAATTGCTATTAGGTTCCTCTTGATACCTTGCATAGTACCCAAGCATGAAATTGAGCATTTAATTTGAAGCTCAATTGGATAGCAAGAGCGATCACATACACTTCCAAAAGTACTAGCTTTGGTAATAAAATGTATGTACAATATCAAATTTGGTACTTGTTTGTGGTTCTCTACATCGAAACGGGTACTACAACAGATTTGGTGCTCTATTGTACCTTGCATAGTATCAAGCATGCAATATGCTCCAAATATGAAGCTAATTTGAATAGAAGACTGGCATACAATACCAAAAGTACCTTATTGGACACCAAAATGAATGTGTAATACTTGATTTGGTACTTTTTTATGTTGCATTAGTTCTCTAAAATACCAAACTTAGTACTGCAACAACAAATTTGGTTCTTCATTGTGCCTTGCATGAGTACCAATCAAGGTATTATGATGCTCAATAGTCATTCCATATAGTACCAAAAGCTCAAGAACACACCTTGGCTTTTCTCTTGAATATGACTTTAGAGGTATCAAGTATCCCCTTTATAGAACCAAACCCTATGTAGAGTTCAGATTTGGTAATTTTCCATATAGTAGAGAGTTCTATACAACTCATGTTAGGTTTCTCTTGATACTCTATATAGTATCCAAGCATGAAATTGAGCACCAAATTTGAAGCTCTCATGGATAGCAAGAGTGGTCACATACACTACCAAAAGTGTATGTGTAATACCAAGTTTGGTACTTATTTGTGGCTCTACGCATCAAAATGGGTATTACAACAAATTTTTTGTTGTATTGTACCATGCATAGTACTTAAGCATGTAATATGTTGCAAATATAAGGTTGATTTGAATAACAAGAATGACATATAGTACCAAAAGTACCTTATCGAATATCAAAGTGAATGCACAATACTTGATTTGGTACTTTTTTTTGTTGCACTAGTTCTATAAAGTACCAAACTTGGTATTACAAAGATCTATTGCTTCATTGTGCCATATATAGTACCCAAGCATATGCACCAAATATGAAGCTAAAATGAATAGTAGGACTAACATGTAGTACCAAGAGTACCTTTGTTGATACCAAATTGTATTCACAGTACCAAATTTGGTGCTTTTTTGTGTTACACTGGTTATATACAATACAAAAATTGGTACTGCAATAGATTTGGTTTCTTGCCTTGAATTGGACTTGGTATGCTTATAATACCAAATTGATACTCTATCCTAGTCTATCCTAGTTTAGTACTCTATACCGATTTGGTAAGGAGTACTAGTTTGGTACTTTGTACTAGTTTGGCAAGCATAGTATCAAAATCTAGTACTTTGTAAATAATGTTAGATTTTGGTGCTATTCAAAATTTATGGGGTTTCATAAAAATATTTGGGCTATTTTTTGTGAAAGTTTGAGCTCTAAGTTAGACTGTTTTTATGTGATAGGTTGAGCTCTACAATCCTACAATGATACTATCACTTAGATCCTTTGAGATACTAGAACCATTCTTTGTTTGAAAGTTCAAAGAACGGTATACGTGCTGTTGTGTGTACATCATGTCTAGATGATATATTTCAAAGAGGCTTTCAACAATCAAATGTGCCAAAACAAGTTTGGGCATCATGGAAAAGGTCATCTATGTGCATGCTCCATTTGTTGTGCAAGGAGTGGCTTAGATCAGTGTTTTGTAAACCGGGCAACATCAATATGTTAGCACATATGTGTTTTGCGGGAATCCATATGGTGCCCAAAGCTTGTCAACAGTGAATATCATGCAAATGAACTCTTGCTTGAAAATTGTCTCGAATGTGGTGTAAGAAAGTCATCATTTTGCCTAGATGAGATTGCAATCTTACTATGGAAAGAATGCAAAATGCTAATTTTGTTTGTCTCTTTTAAGATCATCTCAAAGGATTTATCCAGCATAACTCCGTATTTAGGTGGTAGGTCCAATAGTTCAAACATTGCTTGCTTAAGTTTCCCTAGTGATGTTGTCGTATTTGTTATTGATCTTGCAAAGAATTATTCATTTAAAATGCAGAAAAAGATTCATTCCATGCATTGGTGGTCAACCCAAGTAACCATATTGGTGCACATCTCATATGTAAGAAATGCAATAGGTGTTGTTGAGAAGACACTACATTTTTACATATGAGATGACAAGCTCCATGACACCTTGTTTGTTCAACATTGTTTTATACTTCATGACAAGTGGCTAAAACAACATGGGCATCATCTGTGATATGATTAGGTATGGCCAAATGGCACTTCTTCTCAATTTAAAGCACGTAGACCTTTCTATTTTGTGGAAAGGTAATATTAATTGCTGATAAGCTTGCACATGATGCATACCTTCTCCACCTCAAGATATGGAAAAGGAGAGCATGATAGTTAGATGCTATCATAAAGAGAACCCTCACTCACAAGGAGCTAAAACTAAATGGTTGGCCTATGAAGTGTATAGCCTATGTTGTTAATTTAATGCAACATTTTATTCCACGAGAGAAGTACATAAGTGTAGTACACTCATAGAGTTTTCTAATTGATTTCAAAGGATGATGTGCAATGCAATCTATTGTGGGACTGTCAATGCATTATAGCCTCTTGCTCACTCCATTGTGTTGATGGATACTCAATGAACAACCCATGTTCTGTGTGATTTTGAACACTCTCGTACTTTTGTGATCCATGTGTGAATGGAAAATGGAGGAGATTTTGAGAATAGACAACACATAGAAAAATGGACATATATCTGCATTGTGCCATTGACAAAGATGGTAGAAGTAGATATTGATTGCAACAAAGAGGATGTGAACAACACATATATGTTTACCATGCCAATGAGTCAAGATCATGACATGGAAAATTATGAAGGATACCCTGAAGTGTTGTGCTCCATGTTGTCCCACTAGTGACACCTTTGTAATTAAGGCAATCGAGCCCAATGAGGACTTCTACATTCTAAAATGCACAAAAATGATGTATCAGACAACAAAAGTAGAGAAGGACCTTTGGCACAAAAAAATAGTTAGAGGTAAAAAAAATTATTGGGGGCTTGTAGTATGGTGAGATTGAAGGAAAATTTGATACATATACCCTATTAGATTAGACCCATCAAGTGATGATCTACTCCCATCTTGTTAGAGCCATACACTTCCCCATGGAGGCTATCCTCGGAATCACTAACCAATTTATATTATCCATTGGGGTACATGAGAGCATATACAACAGTATGCCATATGATGATGGAAGTGACCAAGATGTAGGCATAATAGCCTTGACCCCATCAGCCATAGTTATAAGTGGCCAAAAATATACTTCTCCCAAATAGGATCTCACTTTGTAGACTTATTGTATTTTGGTCTTTTTTGGTTTCCTCTTTCACAAGTAAGACCATTGTTTAATTATTGTTTACTTGTGTACCAAATTTGATACAAAATAGTGATCTTGAACCATAGTATAAAAATTGGAACTAAATTTAGTACATCGTAGTACCAAATTGGACATATTTTTTACATTACCACAACCAAATTTGGTATATCATAGTACCAAATTGGATAAAAGTACAACTATCCAACATGCTAGTTATTACCATTTGCATATGTTGCTTTATACAATACCAATTTTTTTACAAACAATACCTAAATTGGTACACAATAGTACAAAATTTGGTGCAAAATAGTGTTCCTAAATTGTTACTGAAACCACGACCTAGGACAAAGATACAGATGTTAAGCATTCTACTTATTATATATACTACAACACTAACTCTACACTATAACACTAACTTTGTACATCATAGTATCAAAATGGACAGAGGTACGGATGCTCAACATACTAGTTAGCATTTACATAGGCTTCTTTATATAGTACCCAATTTGGTACAAATAGCACCAAATTTTGTGCAAAATAATACCCAATTTTGGTAATGTACATGTTCCATAGTTGTCAATGGACCCAAACATACTAGAATAGATATTAACTAGAAAGTAAACACTACAAAAATACTAGTGTACACCATAGGCAAAGTAACAAAAAAACAATAGGTAAAATTACATTAATCTATATATTGCCAAGGGTACAGAACTTTGGTTACATTGTTCATTGGATGGTAGGGGGTTCAAATCTATAGGCATATCCTTCGAGCTATATGAAACGGTCAACCATAAATGAGGAGATGTCATCCTCTATATTAAACAAGGGGTTCCTTTGAGAGTAAGCAATTGGAAACAAATCTTCTATCCAACCACACAGCCATGGGCAGATGACATCCATAAGGTAGAAGGGTTTAATTAGGTCATAATACTTGGGCTCATATGATCTTATACAAAGGTACAAATCATAGTCATTCTTCAATGATTTGTATCTAGAATCATCAACACGAATTGTATTGGCAACATTGAATTGGGGGTGCTTCTCCCATTCTTTCTTCAACAAATTTTTTAAAAAAAAGACTTGTTACGATACTTCAATTTTATGTTTTGCACATGCTAGAGGTGCTCACTCTAAACCTTACAATCATATTAGGAAAACACATTTCTAAATGTAAAGTAAGAGGTTAGTTTACAATAAAATACATATACAGTCCATTATGAAATGCTAAGTATAACAATATCTAGAAATAGTCCTATCATTTTCATCAATCGAGAAAAGCACACATTCATGACCTTGCACAGATTATTCTTTGTGTATTCAGACCACAACATTATGTATGCCTTCTTCCTTAGTTGTAGGATGAACTCTTTTGTATCGAGCCTTACAACACAGTAGGCCCATTGAGATACTTGTACACCCTAAGGTCTAATGCCATTCAGGAATAGCAACTCCAAAATACTTTTTGGATCTTTTTTATAACAATTTAATAGCACACCATTGATGTTAAGTATTACAAGCTGGCCAAAACTAGCTTGCACATCCTTGAAGAGTGGTGTGTTTGGAAGACACTCATTTAGCCACCAAGGCTACCTTGCTACAATACCAGAAGCCCAAATGAGAAAAGGAAGATCCATAATTTGAAAAAAATGTTCCAAATAGCAATGCACAAACTGAGTTGAACTATTAGCCTCATCATTAGGCATTACCTCATCATTGGTAGTGGCTTCCTCAACTTTGTCACGTGCACTCGACAACTCTTCATCTAACTCTATGGTCTCAAGGACTGTCTCTCCTAGATTTTCTTTCTTTCTTGTCCTGTCCTACATATCAATCTAAGCATCTCTTTCTCAACACTCCGCCCTGTCTTTGAAATTAGCAATGTTTGAGGTATCCACCACATTGTCCACACCCTCTAGCCCTGGTTAACTCCCTTTTCCATCCATGGTACTAGCTCCCAAGTCCTACAGGACATCCTGTACATCCTTGTAAGCATCATCCTTCCCACACATATGATTGGTAGTAGTACCTGACTTGGTAGGACTGTGGTATTCCTTCACTCCCTTGCTAAACATCTTCTATTTGACATCCTCAGTAGCACTTTCTATAGCCACACACACACTCACAAAAAAGAAACACAAAATTTGATCAAATGACACAATCAACACAAAAAACCAACTTCATACAAAAGACATACTCTTTAAAGTAGCATGCCTAGTTGACCCAGGCCTTTGCCTCCATAGGGATAATAGTCTTACAACCAAACTTAAGGCAAGTGTCACTTGTTTGCAAAAGAATAGTAAAGCATAAAGGATGGTGCTGATGTCAACAAGAAAGCATGAAGCAATCAACAACATAAGAGGACTCCAAAGCCTTCCCACAAGTAGTAGAAGACCCAAAGACATGGATGCTATTCTAAGCATCCACAATTTGAGGCCTTGGCAACAAGATGAATGCCATTCCATTCTTCACATTTGCGGTAAGCTTGTTGAGAAAATTTAAGTAGAGTTGGTCTTTTGCACACTCACTTTGAAATTTTTCATAGTCTTTCTACAAAAGCATGTCCAAGGATTAGACATATAAACACCTAAAATCTCAAGTTCCATACTTGCTAGTCAAACAACACCATAAGAAGTAACAAAAAGCATCATAATCTAGACAATACTACCAAAAGTACCAAAAAGCTTCAAATACTAGAAAGTATCAAAAGTATGATAGATCAAATAATAAAAGAAAATATCCAAAGTACTAGAAGTACTCTAAGAACAATTAAACAAAGCAAAAGAAGTAGCAATGAGTACCAAAAAGTATCCAATAGTACCAAAGGGATTCAAATGGGACCAACTAGTACTAAGTAAATACCCTAAACCAAACATACAAGTAGCAGTACAAAGAAGTACCCAACAATACTAGGAGTATCCAAAGTTTCATACATATCAATCATTACAAATGAAGTGGAAGAAGCATCAATAGATACCATAAGCTAAGAAGCACCAAAAGAACCTAGCAGAAGGAATTCCAAAACAATACCAAAAGCACCAAAGAATATCATAGAGTACCCAAAACTCACAAAGAGCATTGGAGAATAGCAAGGAGTACCAAAAATATCAAATATAAAAAAGAGTTCCAAAAAAATACCAAAATTATCAAAGAATATCATGGAGTATCAAAATTCGCAAAGAGCATAGGAGACTACCAAGGAGTACAAAAAAATATCAAACAACACAAAGAGTTCCAAAATAGTACCAAAAGCGCCAAAGAATATCAAGGAGTATCAAAACTAACAAAGAGTATTAGAGAGTACCAAGGAGTACCAAAAATATCAAACATAGTACAAAGAGTTCCAAAACATTAGAAAGTGCCAAACAATAACAAAAAATTGAGTAAAAGTACCAAAAAACAAAAAAACAACTCTAGCCAATACCATTAAAATTACCAAAGCTATCAAAAGTGATTTAGAAGTACCAAAAATACTAGAACTACTCATAACTAATAGAACTACCACAACAACCAAAGCCATCAATACTTTGAGAATAAACAAGCTTGCAAAATTTAAATACTACCAAAACAATTAGAAGAACCCAAATTATCAAAGCTAGGAACACTATCAAAACTATCAAAACTACAAGCAAAGCCAAAACCTTCCTCCCTACTAGAATTTTTTATACTACCAAACCTCAAAAGGACCAACATTATCTATGAACCAATGCTAAAGCCCACCAAGCTATACCAGATGACATGTACTAAGAAGTACCTTAAACCCTAAAAATACCACCAATACAAGCCAATTTTTAGAACTACCATAACAAAGTCTTCAAATAGAATACCTCTTACTACTGAATGTATTCACTAACTCCATGTTACCATAGCAATCATTGAATTGCTCCCAATTTAGCCTCCACCTCCCTTACATCTTCATCATTGAGAGGATTTTCCTATTGCAACTGAAGGCAGCATGCTTTCAATGAAACAATATCTTCCATGATGCTCTTCGTCGCCATGCCCTCTTTACCTTCATACACCAATTAAGTGTCCTTCTTTTTCTGGATAGTTCTTCCAAGTTTCATGTCATCCTTTCAAGTAATGCCTCCAAATTAGGAACATAATTAGCCACACTAGCCCTATGTACTTATGCTCTTTTTTTGTGCATTTATAAGTGCCACTTTGCATCATACGAGGTTTCTTGTTAGAATCGAGAAGATCTCCTTAAGATGCACATTTTAACCTCCTCCATGATTCAACTTTTCACACCAACCCTCCAGTTGTGGTCCCACACATATTCACCATACCAAAGTAGGCCCATGCAACCTTTGGGCTCTGTGGTTGCATGGCATCTTTTATAAGCATAACACTACACAAACTTGTTGGTATAAACGAAAATTTTGTTTGCTAAGGATATTCTTCCATTTTGTTTTTACCTAAAATATAAAAAAGCAATAGAAATATCCTCTCTATCCTTTCTAAGAAAGGACATATTTGTACTTTGTACATGCAAAATAATTGCTTACTAAAAGTTAATAATTTAATGGCATAATATATTTTTTGTGCCATATCTTCAAACTAGCAACTCATGCTACCAAAATTGGAACTCTAGAGTACCAAATTTGGTACTATACGCGTTTCACAAAAAATATATTAATGGCATAATACATTTTTTGTGCCATACCTTCAAACTAGCAAATCATGCTACCAAAATTGGAACTCTAGAGTACCAAATTTGGTACTGTACGCGTTTCACATCATCACATTCATAGCATGTATGGTTTCATGACATAAGAAAATAACATTTGTAGTAGATTGCATTCACTCTTACATGCTTAGTTGCATTCAAACAACATACAAATTAAGAATATGCCTAATTTAGTTTTGTATATCTAGAATTTCATAGCATGCAAAAGTACATACTTAATATCAAAATATGATTATTTTATATAATTTGAAAATCGTTCATCCGTGTAAAGTTTCATAGAACTTTTAACAATCATATCATGTGCATAATCTTCAATCAAACTAGACACCAACCTTCATCAAGATTCAGCATGTACATGCAATTTAACCAAGAAACAACTTTTCATTCCCTACATGGTTGAGTATTCAATCATCCATTCAAATTTCCATTGTGTTCATTGTCTCTGAGTTACCCTAACCCCATAAGTTTGTTGTTGAGTTTATGCTTTATAGTACGCTTCCATTTATGTTTTTGCATTAGCAATTTTCTTCAGATGGTATATTATGAGATTAAGAGCAAGCCGCCGAATCTTCAGGGCATTATCGAGTGTCTTGTGGATTTCGGAGAACCAAAAGAGGTCGTTGCTGAAGGAAGTGAGATGGAAACATTGTTTAAGATTGATACAATGTCTATTCCCTCCTGGTACACTGCTATAACGCACTATCTTTCTACGGGAGAGACTGGAGCTACTCTATCAAAACTTGAGAAGAGGAAGATTAAGCAACAAACATTGAAAATTTCCTTGGTCACAGGGACATTAGATCGGCAAGGTGTTGATGATATCTATCGCTGATGTGTGATGTGTGAAAGATGCGGGATCTAGGACATGTCAGTGAGTTATGGTGGATGGAAGGAGAAGAGTGGACTCATGATGGAGAAGACAAAGACACTGTTTGTTACACAAGTGAATTAGGCTCCAAGATTGAGACTTGGACTCATAAACACAATCTTGTGTATGTGGACAATGACAATGACACTGACACTTTACTGAAAAGAAAAGAGTACTATCATTGCATTAAGAAAAGGAAGCAAGTACAATGCTTTATAGGAAAGTAGGAAACTGCAGTAGGCACCACTGTGCATATGGGATAGGTAAGCCTGCATATCCTTGGCCTTGAAGCTCCATACAAAGAGGCTATTAGTGAGTGTGATTGCTGAATCTCAACACCCCTCATCAATCACAACTAGAAAGGCACAAAGTGTGTAGAGGCTGTAATGAGAACCACCTGCAAAGTGTGGGCACACCACAAACATGGTAGACACCAGAGGCTGTGGTAGAAAAGGCTAAGTGTGGGCACCAAAACATGATGGACATCCAGAGGCTGTAACAGGGGCCTCACAAAGTGTACAAGGACTGTAATGCCAAGTTACATAAGGAGTTTACAAAGCTTATGGAAGGAAGCATTAGGGCAAGGAAATACAAGGCTTTTAAAATAGTCTATCAGAGTAATGAGAGTAGAAGGACTGATGAGTCTTGTCCTTCCGATCCTGGTGGTCTTCATCTTCATCTTTTGGTCCATGGTCTTCTTCTTCTTTCACAGCTACAAGATAGGCCTTTTGGGACCTCTTTCTAGCATGACAGAACTTCTCAGTGTGTCCGGTCCTTTTGCAGAAGTCACAGAAGAGCGGTTCCTTTTTACCTTTGTATCTGTTGTTTACATATAACATTTGTTCATCCTTTGAAGTGCTAGGCTCTTCTTTGATTTTAAGTTTCTTTTCTTCCTCTAGCAGATAGGCTTTAATGTCAACAAGTTGAGGATCAGGCATATTGGTTAGAGTGGTTGATACATTATCATAAGCAGGAGGCAAACTTTTTAACAAGACACCAATGCAAACATCTTCATCCATTTTTAGCTTTATCCCTGCAAGTTGAGTAAGCAGGCTTTCCATGTAGTTCAGATGGGATGCCAGGGATGTATGAGGCTTCATATCAAGTCGAAAAAATTCAATTAATAGACCATACTTAGATGACTTTGACTATGCACCAAATAAGGTATCCAATTTATCCCAAGTGTCATGGGACGTGTCACAGGCATCCACATGATGGATGTAGCTGTCATCCAATTCCAGTTTAATGATGGCTTATGCCTTTCATCATTCTTCTGCCAAGTAACTGCAAGGTCCGTATCTCGAGGTTTCTTTTCTTTGCCATTGGTAATAGCCCAAAGACCCTTCTTCATCAGAATGAGCTTGATGTGGGTTTGCCAGGTGTGAAACCCGACTCCCTTGAACCGAGCATTTGGAGAGTCTTTTCCCATGTTGGATAGCAACAGCAAATCATACCAAGATTCTCAGATGTTACAGGTGAAGGAGTAGATTACAATGTGTCAAGAGACACAAGTAATGGTAGTGTGAAAACACACTATGTAGAGACTCAATTTTGAGCTTGAATCTTCCTTGCTCGGGGTTGTTGATCCTTCTTCAGTCTTCTCAGGTCCTTCCCCTCCTTGATTTGGTGCTGGGACAGTGGATCAGAATGGGCTTTAGCTTGGTTTAGTGTCAGGAGTGAGAAAATGAGAGAAAAAATGAGCTTGGGAGATTTTGACTATGGTGGAATTAGGGTTTCTGAGACAGGGGCCTAGTTTTTTGCAGACTGTAGGAGTTGTAGTTGATCATTTCCCAAACTTTTTACATGTATAGGAAGCTTATGTCATAGCCTTTCAAAGACCCATGGTTGCAGCCTAGAATTCATCGCGTGCTGACGGCGCAGACAGTACGATCAACAATGGCGCAGTTCTGGACAGCGACGATGAATTTTTGCAATGCCAGGGCTGTTAGTTGTGCCAATGTGCCTCTATGATGTGCCAGGAAGGAGCGCAGGGAGTCAAATGATTCTCTAGAAGAGAGCTTGGGGAGATATTGCGTGGTTCAAGAGATCTAAGAGCTCAAAGGCAGGTAGGTGCAGGTTTGGCTATGGCTGCCAAACAGGGCAGTGAGAAAAAAGAGTAGAAGATGAAGTCTTGATCTGGACTTAGCTCAAGCTGAGCTAGATGAAAGTGAAATGGAGCTGAAGGAGTAGTGCCATGCCTGTCTCTGCTCTGATAACATGTGAAAGATGCGGGATCTAGGACATGGCAGTGAGTTATGGTGGATGGAAGGAGAAGAGTGGACTCATGATGGAGAAGACAAAGACACTGTTTGTTACACAAGTGAATTAGGTTCCAAGATTGAGACTTGGACTCATAAACACAATCTTGTGTATGTGGACAATGACACTGACCCTTTACTGAAAAGAAAAGAGTACTATCATTGCATTAAGAAAAGGAAGCAAGTACAATGCTTTATAGGAAAGTAGGAAACTGTAGTAGGCACCATTTGGCCGTGCATATTGTCAGATGTGTCATTATGGTTGTTGATCTCATCCACTTGGGAAATCGTCAAGGCATATCCACATGGAATTCCTGGCCTTTCATCTGGCACACCAACCACACATTTAGAAATTTTGGGTCTCCAAACCCAACTCATATTCCTTTTTATATTCTTATATTGCCTCATTTTGCCACATTGGTCTAATGGACTCAAAGCGGACTTATTGCTATAGCCAGATGGCCTCACATCCTTAGGGCTTCTACTCAAAATAGGTTGACCTTGGGCATGGTACATCTTCTTCATATGAGATGTTTTTCCCTTTCCTCTGTCCACTCTGCAAGCTTAGCCATAGGAACCATGCTTTTACTAAAAGGAATAGAATCTACTCAAAAGCATGATTCATCCACGACAAAGAAGCTAGCAAAGTTGCACAATCAACTTGAAGTATCTCTCCACGAACAATCTATACTGAGGGAACAAGTAGAACACAAAAAACGAGAGCAACAAAAAATGCACACAATGTGGTGGGAACAAGAGCAAGTGATCATCACTCTAGCCCAGTACCAAAATCAATGGCTAGAGAAAATGAAAGAGAAAGTAGAGAAATGGGCAGCCAAGAATGAACATAGAGTCAAAGACTTGGCTTATCGGTGGCTAGCCCATTCCGAGAGTGAAAACCTCTTGGAGGAGAGCAAAGCCACGGTTGTTGAGATAGAAATGCTAAAACAACAATGAGCCTTTTTAAGCACAGTGCTGAATGTCACACAGTAAAGAGAAGAAGAAACATTGGAGGAAGTAAAAAGAAAACTATATGGGATAGGTAAGCCTGCATGTCCTTGGCCCTGAAGCTCCATACAAAGAGGCTGTTAGTGAGTGTGATTGCTGAATCTCAACATGATGCCTGACGAGGTTCCCTTTATTTTGGAAGAGTGCCATGACTCGGCTTGTGGAGGGCACTTTGCTGGGCAGTTGAGGCACAAAAGGCTTTACGAGATGGTTATTGGTGGCCGCCCATCTTCCATGATTCATTTGACTATGTTAAAAGATGTGATACATGTCAAAGACATGACAGTCGAGAGAATAGGAAGCATCCACTTATGCCTATTATGGCTATCCTTCCATTTGAGAAGTGGGACATCGATTTTGTGGGACCTATTACCCCGTCGTCTACTACTCAGAAAAGATACATTATAGTAGCAACTGATTACTTTACAAAGTGGTCAGAAGCACATGCGACAAGGCAGGACAATGTAAAAGAGACTGCTAGTTTCTTACTTGAGTAGATCATCTACCGTTTTGGTCCCCCAAAGGAAAGAGTATCAGAACGTTGAACTCATTTTTTGAATAAGGTAATTAGAAGCTTGATTGAAGCATGGAGCGTTAAGCATAACAAGACGTCTCCTATAATCCGCAAGCCAATGGATAGGTTGAAAGTACCAATACACATATCTGATGTGCCTTTCAGGTATCTCATGATAACCTTCACGGCATCCCAATGTTTCTTGCCAGGTGTAGCCATATAGCGTGCCACAACACCAACTGCAAAGGCAATATCAAGACGAGTGACTATCATGGGATACATCAAACTACCCATAGCTAGTGCATAATGGAACATGGCCATCTCGGCCTTCTGCTCATCTGTCTATAAACAATCGGCTTGTGAAGCCTTCACATAAGAAGGTAATGGAAAAACAATAGGCTTCACATTCTGCATGCAGAAACACTCAAGGACTTTATGAATATACTCCCTCTGTGAGAGGTAGAGTAGTCCATGATGCCTATCGCGCTTAATGCACATACCAAGAATATGAGACGCCTATCCCAAATCCTTCATCTCAAAGATCTTCTTTAGCTGAGATTTAAGAGCATCCAGCTCATCATGAGATTTCCTTGTTATCAGTATATCATCGACATAAAGTACCAAAATAAGCAATGAGCCATCACGAACTGTCTTCATGTAAAGACATGGATCCATAGCACTCCTTCTGTAGCCCTGTAACTGCATAAAGGCATCAAATTTATGATACCACTCCCTAGCTGCCTACTTCAAGCCATATAGAATTTTCTTTAACTTGCACACTAGGTGCTCCCTGCCAGGTTCTACAAAGCCCTTGGGCTGCTCCATATAAATCTCATCATGCAAATCCCCATGCAAGAATAGAGTCTTGACATCCATCTAATACATGTCTAATTAAAGCTGCATGACTAAGGCCAAAACCAAGTGTAGGACAGTCATTTTGACTGCATGAGAAAAGACTTTGATAAAGTCAACATAATGCTTCTATTGAAAACCCTTAGCAACAAGTCTTGCCTTATAAGCTAGCTTGGGGTTTCCAAGGATACTTTTCAGCTTGTACACCCATTTGCACGGAAGAGTCTTCTTGCCTTGAGGCAATGCAACCAAATTCCAAGTCATATTCTTATGTAGGGAGTCCATCTCAGACTACATAGCCCTCTCCCAGCAGGAGTGACTGTCACCCCTACTCATAGCCTCATCATAGGTGAGAGGCTCTCCTTCATATGTAACCAAGACATAATATATCGAGGGCTCAAATCTATTAGGTGGATGCCTAGCTCTAGTAGATCATCTCATTGCAGGCTCTCCTGCATGTCTAGCATCATGTCCAATACCCTAGACATGTGTACCGACTGCTGCTGTAGGCTGTTCAACTGGTTGTGGACGAGCATGTGGCTCCTCCTAGAATATAACCCTGCATATCTCTACCACCTTCTCAGGCTGCCTATGCATCTTGTCTTCTTGGAAGACTACATCATGGTTGCAGATGACTTTCCACACCTACAGATCCCTGAGGTGGTAACCCATATTTCCTGCATCTCCATAGCCAAGGAAAATGCATTTGACACTCTTAGGATCCAACTTAGTCCGCTTATCCTTGGGAACATGGTGGAATGCCTCACATCTAAAGACATGTAGATGCACATAAGATGGAGGTCTCCCAGTCTATACCTCCTCTACAACCTAGAAATCCAAACCACTGGAAGATGATCTATTGATGACATGCACAACTGCACTGATTGCCTCAGCCCAAAAGCTCTTGGAGGGTTCTATTCATCCGCTCAGCCAAACCATTTTGGGGTGGGGGGTATAGGGGGTAGTCAACTGATGCTTAACACCCCTCTCATCACATAGCTGCTCAAAGGCACGTGACACATATTCTCCCCCATTATTAGTCCCAAGGCATTTCAGCCTACTAGTTCTCAACCAATGCAGGCCATCTTTGAAACACAACCAAGATATCTAACTTAAGCTTAATGGGGTAAGCCCAGCCCAGACTTTACGAGAAAAATCATCAATGAATGTCACAAAATATTTTGCACCTCCCATAGATTGACGGGGCATGGGCCCAAAAACATCCGAATGTACAATGCCAGGGGCTCACTCATGCATATCCTACCAGACTTCTTATATGTATTCCTAGTCTATCTGCCATAAAGACAATGCACACATGAATCAAAACAAGAATAGTCAAGGGACGGTAAGTACTACAAGTTACTCAGCTTACATGTATAGGTACAACAAGAAGGATTGTAGTTAACCTAAGCTTTTTGGAGCAAACAAGAGCTATGGCTGGAGATTCAAACATATCTAGAGGTAAAATGGTTAAAACAACAGGTCGTCACTTCTTTTCATGAAAAATTTAGGGGTCCCAGGCCAGGAGTTGGAAGAGGGAAAAAATCCTAGTTACTTTTTGCCTCAACCCTCCTTCTCTCTCCTTCTTGCAAGAGCTGCCATGGTTGCCAACCAACACAACCTCCCCAAGCTTGCTTCGGCCATCTCCAAACCTTCAGCCACCCCAAAGGCTAATTCCCACCATCTTCAGATACAATTTGAACACCTTGATGGCCAAGCAATCCTTGCCAAAGTCAGTAGGCAGTAGTCCGCAATTTGCAGCGCAAATTGTGATGTTGTCCCTAGCCTCCTCTTGCCTCTTGCTCTTGCTCTTGGCCCTCCCCTTGGCACTCTTGGCCTCCTGGGGCAAGGGCTGAAACCTTAGCAAGATTTTACCCCTTTCCCTCTGACATTGAACCCTTGATTAAATCCCCTACTATACACTACCTATTGGAAGCCATTACTACTTAGTCCAAGCTCTTGATCCAGCCCACAACCTCTAGACCTTAGCCCTTAGGAGATCTTTTAGCCCCTTTTGCCCCTTCCCTACTCGGATTGAAGACATGGAGCTTAGCATGCATGGGAGCTTTGTGGGCAGCCATGAAAGCTTCACTTGAATCTTTTCTTCTTTGAACCTCAAGCTCGAGAACAAGCATGGGAGCCATCACATCATTGGGAGCATTCGAATGCTGAAGTCTTCTTCCATGGGAATGCCCCAATAAACTAGGCTTGATTGATGGAGCAAACGGGAAACATGATGAGCTATGACTCAATAGTCTCCCCAAGCATTGAAGAGGTATGTCAATTTGATCTTAATCTCTCAAATTAGCCACTTGCTAAGCTTAATCCCTTGTAGGAGAGATTAAAGATTGCATAGCCTTAGTAGCTTAATCCCCTTTGCATGCATGCATCATATCTAATCCTAAAAACTCATTGTATTGGCTAACATTAATCCCCAATTTTCCTTGTGACCTTGGATAAGTCTCAAAGTGAATAACAACCATTGTAAGTTGGGTAAGTAGCAGCCAGTGAGTCACTAGATTGCCAAGGTAACCCCTATCCCAACCCTTGTTCATTCCTTTGCATCTCATGAAAAGGCCCAATGTCTACTTTCCAATGCATCTCATGCTAATTGTTAATAAAAATGTCTGTCAAGTATACTCCAGTTGAGGAAAAAGGCCGATGCTGGGTGAGGTGGTAAGACAAAAGAGAGGTGACCCTCCCTTACCACTTAAGATCCTGAAGGGGTGCACAACTCGGCTCGGGGGAAAATTTTCCCACCTCCTAGTGATCTGGAGATTGATACTCGTATGCAAGTGTAGGTACTCCCCATGATCTCCACTTTCCTTGATGCAATGATCCCCCTTGGACACCTCCTCAATGCTAATGGCACCCATATATGACACTTGAAGTGCATGCAGTTAGAAGAGATGTATGGCAGTGAATTTACTTATGTATTGATGGAAAAGAAGATGGGTATGCAATGACACTTGGGATAATTCCTAGTATGCTCAAGATGCTATTTATGTTTCTGATTAGGCCTCTCTAACTATGATCCATCCATATAAGGCTTTTGCAATAAGAGCCAGGTAGTGTTTTTGGTCACAGTCCTACAGGATAGTCAAGAAGATCTTATTGCAAAAAATTTTGTTTTGAATTTGGGAGTGAACCCTATAGGTCACCTTGAAGAAGGCTTTGTCCCCTCCGGTTTAAATCAAAAACCTCCCCAATTGGAGCTAGGGTTTGGAAGTTATGCCAATTTTTGTGCTCTAGGGTCACTGTGGATAGGGTGTAGACCCTGCTCCAAGACAGATAGAGTAATTCCATTACAGAAAATTCTGATCATTTTTTTCACAAAGGTTAATAGCTCCTATTGAAGAGGAATTTATCCCCTTCGATGGAACCAAAAATCTCATCAATCAGAGTTTTCTACAAAAATTTATGCCCCATTTATTGACAGCAGCTCTTGTGGACTGCATCTAGATGGCTGGCCAAAAAGGCAAAAGCAAGGCCCAAGAGGACCTTGAGATGGAGATTAGAGACTCCTAGACCTCCATGAATGAGAAACCATGCTTGGCATAATATTACCATGGTGATGTACAACAGGAAATGTCAGCATGAGCTTCGTCACATGGAATGTCATAATGACATGGTCACCAACCACCACCACCAAATGATGTCCAAGTTTGATGAAGCCATCGAGCACATGGCCCCCTCAAAATTGAAGACTCAATAGACCTTGGAGTAGCTCATTACTCTTGTTTCTCATTTAGCTACCGCTTCAACCCAAGGGAAGGTCAATGACTCCAGTTATGAGTCTAGATGTCCTCCACATCAGGAGCTATTGCATGGTCCATAGGGTATACTTGGTGATAAGGGAATTCCCCCCTCTATCTATGAGATTGGTGAATCCTCTCATGCATAGGATGAGCCCCTATTGAATTCCCCTATCAACCATGTAGCCAACATCCCACTAAGGCCCTCCCCCACCCTTGGTTGAAATTCTACCGCTCTCCCTCGAAGCCCCCATGCACCCTATATGAATCAGCCCCATCATGGACAACATGGTACCAATGGCAAGCTTGGCAATCATGGACAACTTGGCTATAATGGACAAAATGGGATAAATGCACTACATGGGATGTATGGATAGTAGGATAGCAAGGCATGTATGGCCACCACGGGATGCATGGGCAGCAAGGGTTTCATGGGCAGCATGGCCCTAATTAATTGCGTGATAAGATCATCCTCACAAAGTACAATGGGCAATCCACCTCACCATTTGACTTAGATGAATAGATGTCTAAGTTGCAGTCCTACTTCAATATATACCCTCGCACTGATGATAAAAAAATCATTTTTGCTTCTCTCCACTTGGAAGGATTTTCCCACACATGGTGGCACTATATCAATCAAGAGAATCAGTAGTTCATTGACTGTGAAGATTTTAAAATGCATATGGTCCAAGTTTTTGTGTCTGTCATGGAAAAAGAGCGGTTGGCAAGACGATGGTACACTCTTGACCAACGTAACCTCACTGTATGTGAATACACAAATTAGTTCATGAACTTGACCATGTATGTGGAGAGCATTAGCGATGATGCTAGATTGAACAAGTATATCTATGGATTGGAACCAAGCCTATCGGCAGATGTCATGGCCCAAAAACCTACCACACTATTCGATGCAATTGAACTAGTTGAGAGATATGCAAGAAAATATCATAAGAATGAACATTTTTAGTAAGGTTCTAGACAGTCCCGCATCCTTTCACGATCAACCGCATAGGGAGGTGGTTTTCAAGGCACTTCTATGCCTAATAATAGCCCCAAAGTACCCACTTACCTTGCCTTCCATGCTAAAAGAAGAATTGGCACTTTTGGGACATCATTTGGTTCCAATGCTAAGAATAAGTATGCTAAAAATAAACAGCCCATTCAATCACCTTCCCATGGATCCAGTAGCCAATGCTTCATTTCTCTGGAGGTTGTGAAGGAATAGAAGTGTTGAGTGTTGAAATGACTTGTTTTTTGGCTGATTTTTGTTGTTTTTGAGAGCTGAATGGTTGATTTTATGAGATGGTTGATTGGTTTGGAAGTGGTTTGAGAGTGTTTTGGATGATATTGATTGTGATTTGGAAGTTTATGATGTTTATCAGTGGTTCTGTGATGTTCTAATAGGTTCTGATTGGTTTTGTATAGCTTCTGTTTTGTTCTGATTGTCTTCTGTAAGGAGGGGTGGGTTGATGATTGATGAAGATTGAGATCTTGTGAAAGCTTATTGAATGGTTTTTGAGAGTTGGAAATGGTTTGAGTATGAGTTATGAGGTTTTGATGACCTTCTGTAGGTCTTCTGTAGAGCTTTTGTCTCTGTTCTGTTCTGTACTGTAGTTGTTCTGGTACTATTTTGTGACTGTTCTGTATGCTTCTGTATGTGTTCTGTTGAATGAGAGTGTAGCTTGGGAAAGCTTTCTAGCCTTGGAAAGAGGTGAATACAAGTGCAAAAGAGCTGAAAGAAGTGAAAGAAGTAGCTGCTGAAGACTCAAGTGAAGACTAAAGTGAAGTGACTGTAGTGAGCTATGAAAGGACACTGTAGTGGCTCTGGTGACTCTTCATATCAGACATACCTCTTGGAAGGGGTATCCACGACCTAAGAAGGATTATTGAGAGTGATTTTGAGAGATTGTAGTGAGGATATGATGTATTATTGATGGAGAGAGAGAGAGAGAGTCAGAGATAGCCAATTCTACAAAAACAGAGTGATTGTATATGAGAGATTGAGAGAGAAGACTATGAAGACATTGAAGATGAATACTATGTGATGTATTTCCATTCAAAGATAGTGTATTCCTTTTCTTTCTTTGCTATGTTGATGGATTTTGTGAAGATATTGAAGAATATGGTTGATTCTATCAAATCCGTGGGAGATCTACATGATGTTGTATGAAGATTTGTTGTGCCTGGTGTTCTTTTCTTCATTGTGATCATATGAAACATAATAAACAAGCTTGTTGATGTTACAAGATAGATTTTATTGCAAGAGAATTCCCTTTTCCTTGGTGTTCCTCTTGGGGCTCTATGTATTTGGTGCGTAGCCAGGGAAACTTGCCATCAACAAGCATCGGAAGAGGCTGAAAATGAAGGAAATGGCATTGCCAATAAGAGAAGAATTCAATGGATGTTTATAAAGTTCCTTCTTCCACTGAAGAGTTGGAATTTCTCATAATCAAAGCCAGTTTCCACAAGAAGTTCATCCCACAATGGCGGAAATTCATCACCATTATGATGCATACTCTATGTAGTGGACAGTTTCCTCTTCTTGTTGAAGCAGCAGAAACTTGCATCTTGGTGGCAAACTGTTTGGGGACAAACTGAAGAGAAGAAACAGAGAGAATGACCATCCATGGAAGATTTGGCATTCATTGAGAAGTTTCCAGACATCATCAAGTGGGAGATTGTGAAGAAGCTTCAGGAGTCTTGGTTTGTAGACGATGATTCACTACAACGCCATCTCCTACACCTGGAATGTTTGGACAAAATTCGTAGGATGGCTCTACAGTGCATGGAAGCCACGCAAGCTTGACGCAAGGCTTACCATGACAGCTTCATCAAGCACAAGGAGTTCCAAGAAGGTGATTTGGTCCTAGCCTATGATTCACGATTTGGCAAGTTTCCTGGCAAGCTTCAACAGCGGTGGATGGGGGCCCATATAAGGTACTTGCCGTCAACCCTAATGGCTCTCAGACCGTTGATGCCTCTGATGATCCCTTTCTGATCAATGGATATCGCCTGAAGAAGTACTTCTCTCCTTGGGGATCCTAACAAATATGGTCACCTGATCCTTTCCCTCGTTGGCGTGGCACTGTACTTCTTATGATGCTACTTCTGATAGCCGTTCTTCAGCCACTCCTGATGAGGTGGACGCAACCCTCTCTCCCCTCAACCCTACCTTCCAGCCTTGATCTCTTATCCTCTATTTTCCACCAACAAGACAGTGGCGAGGTTGGTTCTGATACATGGTCTTTCTACCATTCCCTTGTTTAATTCGAAGAAAAAAAAAGAGAAAAAAAATATACATATCGGTCATGGGAGAAAAGGACTTAGGTCCCTGTCATGCCGACCTATTCTTCAAGACAAGGTGGAAACACCCTCAGGAATAGAGGAAAACAAGAAAAAAATAAAAAAATAATTTTTAAAAAAAAACTGTTATGGGAGAAAAGGAAGCAATTCCCTGTCATAGCAGGCCTCGTTCCAAGAAAAGGTGATAACCACCCTTGGGCGAGAAGCTGGCTGTGGAAAAGGTGGCAACACCCAGCAGTCCAGAAAGTGGATTTATTAATTGATATCCTTAGGATCGAATTCCGAAGCTACCTCCCTTGGTACGCTGTGTCCTGGGTCTCTTTGCAGAGTGTCTAACTATCCTTTAGCAGCCAACATGTCCTATCCAACACAACGTTCAATTTGATGGCTACCTCCTTGGGTACGCCTTTTCAGCAACTGTCGATGCGATCTTCATCGACAAACAATCGAGTGACGTGAGCGTTCATCCTAACCGGATGGGGATGTGAGTATGGGTTGCCCTCTGTAACTATCAACCACGAGTGAGACAGAGGGTGGGCCGAGAGACCAGTCTTTTCCCTTCAAATCAAATGAGAGGTGAGTAGTGTGAATGAAGTGTTGCATGCACGGGATGGGCCTCTCAATGCACAAAGCACAATTTGTTTCTGTGCACTGCACTATAAGGCTCCCTGGCCTTCCTTCTCGCACCGTATGCCGGCACAGGGCGGGATGCACAGTTGCACCATCAAATGCGCACAAGGCATACAACCTTTGCACAAGTGACCGTGAGGATTACATCAACAGGTTTCAGGACATTGTTGCCCTCTTGTATCTATCAACAGAGCGTGAGACAGAGGGTGGGCTGAGTGTGACTGGAGTTTCTTCAATCAGTTACCGAGAGGTGAGATTGAGGGACGTTACGACACTTGGAGTCAGGTATGTTCCCATTTCCCTATGCACCCATGGGATGGGTCTCTACCATCATCACAGGACACGTCACCCTGTTCTGTACACTGCACTCTAAGGCTCCCTTGCCTTCCTCCTTGCACCTATGCCAGACGGGTTGGACGCACTAATGCACCATCAACTGTGCACCCTGGCATACTCCCTCTGCACCATTCCCCTTCTCGATTCCTACACCGAGTATGATATATGGGTTTCAATCCTTATTCCTCGAGTGATATTAATCATGGGGCAAGTGATTGTCCTTTCATTCCATTTGAGTGATTGTGAGTTGAGTGCAATATCCCTTGCCATCGACGAATTTCCTGCGATTCCTTCAACTAGCTACCTCCCTAGGTGCTGCCGCGTGGTCCCTGCCATGACGGACGTGTGCCGAGAAGATGCATTGGTACCTCCAGTAGGCGACAATGACATAGGAAGTGCCATTGACAATCAACTTTGATTCTTGACAACATGGGCCAAGTTTTTCTAACCCTGCCTCTTTTTTTTTTCAGTGACGTTCATGTTTTAAGTGTGGGGACGATAGTGGATGGTCTGTGGCGTGGTCCTAAGTCCATGTTGCTCGGTTAACCCTATCTGTTAAGGTCTTAAGTGTGGGGACGCGTCCCTGCGCGTCTACATTGCATACCCCTTTGCATATGCCTTAACCTGCTAATGCATCTATGCCATGCCTTGTTTTACCTTGATGGGGTCCCTTCCCATCCACTCGTTCATTTTTCACCCACCCTTGGGGCTGTTCCCTTGTAGTTCTCCTTCATTCCTTGATTTTGAGGTCGTGCCATGCGAATGCACCCTACGTTCACCGAAGTCCAAATCTAACCTTATAGCCCTATTCCTCCCTTTGAACTGACCATTTTTCCTTTTTACAAACCCCTGCTCCGGCGCACGATTTTCGAGTTATTAATTTTTGAAACATTTTGCGTAAATTAGTCGGTTTTCCATGTGAACGCACTTTGCTTGCTTCGGAACCGTGATCTGACGTCATAACCCTGACAACCACTTTTCCCCTGGCATTTTTTCTTTTTACTCCGAGTCATTCCAATGCACGGTTTGTCCATTAAAATTTTTCGATTTTTTAAGACTTTTTTGTGCGTCTTTTTGACATTTTTCCATGTGAACCTGCCCTGTTTGCATTGGAATTCCAATTTGATTTGATAGCCATGTCCCCTGTGCCTTCCCCCATCTTTTTCCTTTTTTCTCCACCCTCTTTCGCCTTCTAGATTTTTTATTATTAATTTTTAAATGAGTTTTCGGGCATATTTTTGGTGTCTTTTGCATATGAACCCCTCCTACTTCCACCGGAACTGCGGTTTAACATGACAACCCTGTGCCACTCCTTCCTGCGGAGATTTTTCCTTCTTACTACATGTCATTCCGGCGAATGGTTCGGCCAATATTAATTTCCGATCCCATTTTCGGGTTTTTTTGGATTTTTCCCATGTGAACGCATCTTATCTCAGTCGGACCTATGTTCTGATGTGATAGGATTGTCGCGCACGTCTTTCTACATAGTTTTCCTTTTTTCTACACCTCGTTCCGATGCACGGAGTTTCTGATATTAATTTTTAATTGCGTTTTTTGATACGTTTTTGTGATTTTTGCACGTAACTGCCCTTTACCCCCCCACCCGGAACTCCTGTTGCGTATTTTCCCTATCTTCCCCCTGCTGTCTTGCCCACTTTTTGTTTTTATGCCATTTTGTTTTGACGTCCGGATTGGGAGTTATTAATTTTTCTTTATTTTTATGTGTTTTTACGCGCCCGTCCCGCACGTGAACGCGCCCTTTTTCAATTTTACACGTCTTAACGCGCCCCGATCGCATCCGCGTGCCTCATCCCCGTATCCGGGCGCCCTTTCACTCCCGTCAGGGTAAATTTTTTTACCCCCGCCCCGCGCACGCGCGCGGGACGAGGGGGGTACGTCTCCTTTGTGGGCATCCTACCCACTAACCCTTACCCCATCCCCTTATGGGCACCCCCCGTGGGCCTTGCCCTTCCCTATGCCCCCCCTTCCCATGGGCCCCTGCCCATTTCCACCCCCATCCCCCTATGGGCACCCCCCATGGGCCCTGCCCTTTCCCACCCTTCCCTATCCCCTTACCCTCCCCACCTTCTCTCTCCCTGACCCCTCCCCATCCCAACTGCCTTCCCTCCCTCTGTCCCTCTCCTGCTCCCTCTACGTGTCCTCCCTCCCTCCCTCCATCTCCATCTCCTTCTCTCCCCTCCTCCTCCTCTGTTCCATCCTCCTCCCCGTCCTCCTTCTTCTCCCTCTCTTTCCCTTCTCCTCCCTTTTTCTCCCCTCCTTCTCTTCTCCTCCTTCTCTCCTCCTTCCTCCCCGCCATGCTCCCTCCTCTCTTTCTTCTCCCTTCTTCCTCTCCCACCCTGCAGCTCCTTCCCTCTCCTTCCCCTCCTTCCTCTCCCTCTTCCCCTCGTCCTCCTTGGCGTAGCCCTGCAGCGCTGCCCGGCCCGCCTCCTGGTCGGCCGCCCTATAGCCCTGCAGTGCCGCCCGGCCCGCCTCCTGGTCGGCTGCCCTATGGCCCTTCACGCAGTCGCCCGCCGCCCTCCTGCCCTCGCTCCACCTCCTGGACGCCCGCCATCGCAGTGCCGCCCGCGGCTTCGTTGCAGCGCCTGCCGCCTCCTGGTCGTCGCTGCGCCGCCTCGTTGACCTCCAGGCCGCCTGTCCACGACTGTAGCGCCCTCCTTCACCTCCGCCCTACCACGTACCCGCCTTCCCACCCCATTCAAACTCCCTTTTCCCCCCACCCCCCCACTAACCCCCCTTCCCAGCCCCCATAACCCACCCCCCCACTAACCCCCATTCACATCCCCCAGCACACCCACCTCCCCCACCCCATACAAGCCCCCCTTCACACCCCCACTAAGCACACCCACCCCACTACCCTCTGCAAGCCCCCCATCCCATCACACATACACCCACCTCCGCCGTACCCCTTCCCAAATCCCTATTCCCACGCGGAAACCCCACCAGTCGAACCCACCGTCCCCCTTCCTAACACACTGTTCACCCACTGAACCGCAGAACCCCTTCCTCAGCCACTGTCCCCCCCAAACACGCTGATAACCTTTTCCGTCTTTCGACACGCGCGCGGGTGTGTACGCGCATGTGGGTGATTGTTCGTTATTGATCATGCGCGGATGCGGGCCTTTGATCGTCGGTTGCTGCCACGCAGCTGACACGCAGCTTCTTTCTGGGTATATTCCCCGATTTTTAATTCACACACCCGCCAACCCTTTTAAAATTAAAACAAAAAAACATTGCAAAATAAAAAAAATCATTTAAAAACACTTAAAATTCTGAAAAACTTCTAGAAAAATCTAGAACAATTCCTATTATTTCTGCAACCCATGGCCATATTTTTCTCAACCTGTAAATTATAGAAAAAATATTTTTGCCCATTTTAAAATTCCAAAATCTTTTTAAAAATACCCAAAAAATTTTGAAAAATTCATTAAAAATGCTTAAAAATTCCAAATTAATTTTCAAAAAAATTCCTAACACTTTCCTTAATATTTTTATTTATTTTTGGCATATTTTTCTAAGCTATCATAATATTTTATTTTCCACCTAAATTCCTTAAAAATACAAAAAAATAATAAAAACATTCTTTTTCATTCTACACACCAACTAAACATCTAGAGAAAACATCCAGATATTTTTGGATTGAGGAGAGCACATTCTTTGCATTTCCATACATCCACTACCAGGTATTTTCCTTTTTATTTGTTATTTTTTTCAGCTATCCCAAACCCACGGTTAATATAAAAATAAAAAAACAAACAAGAAAAAAAACCCAAACAAATAAACACCCACATAATTTAAAAAAATGCACCTAAACACCACCATGGCATGCGCATTCACGCTAAACACATCATTTTTTTTAATAAAAATAAACCCGCCGTTCACTTCGCACGCACTAAGTGCGCTACAGATGTACTTTAATACTTTTTAATTAAACTGAACCAGCCGTCACAAGAGCACACGCTGGCAAAAAAGCGCTCCACATCACCTTAATTTGTAATCAATGAACTTACATTTAGAGACCCAGTCCAGGTATCGAAGTCCGGGATTCGAATTAAAGCACCGTTTTCACCTAATAATTGGTAATTAACTTTTTAAGAAGGAACCGTAGTTTTCTTGCTAAGGTTTATCACTTAATAAAACTTCACCCATTTCTTAATAATTTATTAAAATGAACCCTTCATTAAATTAATTCCCCCTCACTGCACTTAATTCCCCTTTTTAACGAACCCGTTTCGTGGGATAGGTATGCACAGTCATTGGAGTTATTTCCATGGTCAAACACTGGTTTATCAAAGTTGTGGTCTTGATGTGTGTAGGTTGTTGTGATGTTTTGGTTCCGCTTCTTTGTTACGATTAAGGGTACGGTGTGTAGTTTTTTCTTTTATTGCCTGATACGGGGATTCGGGTGTTTGTATGATGCATCGCATGAAGCTTTCAGTCACATATGTCTCAAGGTCATGTTGAATTTTTTTCTAGGTTGTGGTTTGCTTGGGGTTAGTTGTTCGAGTCACGTTTTATTGTTTTGGTTGTTCTCTTATCCTTGGTTTTTTGTCTGTTGCTTTGCAGGCATTCTCCTTGATTGTCTGTGTTTGTGGTGTGTGTGTAACCATCTGAATGGTGCCTTCTCACGCTCCTCCTATCTAGTACGTCCCACTAGTTAGTAGGGATTACTCTTCCCTACTCACTTTTGAGCCTCTCACGAAGGCGGGACTCGCTGCTTTTGTGGCTACTTCCTTTCCATTGCTTCCTGAGGATCCGTCGTTATGTGATGAGTTTCTGGCCTCCTACAGCAAGAAGTCAGGACTAGTCTAGGGAATTTCTATGACTTTGACACCTCGAGGCTTAGGGAAGGCTCTGTCTCTTCCCTTCAAAGGTGAACCTTTTGTTACCACTCGTCAGCTTTTCTTAATGAAGAGATTCTGAAGCTGTTACAAAAGAAGACAAGGGAAATGCTGGATGTTAAGAAGGTGCTCAACTCTTCAGGAGTTTCCTTTTCTATGATCATTGATCCTGTATGGAAGATGGTCTGTCAGTTTCTCCAGGACAGGTTTATGCCTCCCAAAACGCCATCCCAGTACTTGTCCAAAGAGCTTTTCACAGCTTCAAGGATGGTGTTGAAAGGAGTCACTATTGATTGGAGCACTTACCTCCTCACTAAAATGGATCAACATTTCGTCAAAGTCACCAGGGGTAATGTTACCAATGTCACATATGGATCATACTTGTCTGCCTTCTTGACCTACTCAGGTTTACAGAAGAGTGTGCCTCCACCTCCTCCATCAGATCTAGTACCTCCTCCTCCACCTTCAGATGAGTCAAAACCCATTGATATAGAGGATGATGATTCTCCGCCTCCCCTGGTCATCCAGCGCAAACGCTTGAAGCGGGTAGCGGATAAAGCTCCTTCAGTACTTCCTTCAGTGCCCATTCTTGCTACCTCTGGCAGTGATCTCCCTGGGTATCTCGCTTCTAATAACCTGTTCAGAGCACATCAAGAAGGTTCATTGGCCATATCAGTTCCCTCACTGAACAGTCTAGTCTCGGGGGATGCAATTCCTTTCCTCTGTAAAGGTATTCAGAGTTCCATTGAATTGTCAGTGACAGCCTGTGTTCAACAGCTATACACGTCCTTTTATGAAGAGCTCATGTAGTCTAAGGACCAGTTGCATAAGGCAACATCCGAGTTAGCTTCTGCTAAGGATACCCTAGCAGATTTGTTTAAGCAGATGGAACAACAAACCCAACTGGTTGCCACCCAAAGAGATGAGATATCTTCTTTGAAGAGGCTCAATCAGAGGTTACTAGCCTTTCAGAGGAGAAGGAGAGGATGTCCAAGCGTAATGCTTGTTGCTTGATCTTTCTCTTTTCAGACTTTGATAAAGCAACCCCAATTCCTCCTATAGAAAAACAATGTGTTATACTTCATACCAGGAAGGGATGGAGCTATATCAATTCTAAATAGACCTTCAATATCACTTCCCTTACCCGGAATTTCCTTTGGCTCCCCAAAATCCACAAGACATTCCACAATACCTTGCAGCTTCGGTGGCTTGCTCCTAATCTCATAATCGAACTCCTACAAAGTGATTAACCACTTTGCTAAACGGTCAGGCGGCTGCAACTTGTTTAGCAACAATTTGAGTCCTTTCATCATTGTAACGAATACTACCTTCTCATAGAGAATATAATGCCTAAATTACTTCCTCGCAACAACAAAGACCATTCCAAGGCATAATTTCTCTGCATGCATTGTAAAGAGTGACATATTTAACACCATCATGGGAGGCTAGCCAACTCCATGCACTAACTTTGAAAGATTTTTATGTGGAATAAGGTATTTGTCATCACTGTTGTTGAGTGCCTACACCAGGATAGTCAAAAGGTTAAACGGATATGAAAAACCAAGAGCGATACCATTGAAGTTTCTGGATCTTAGTTCTGTATTACCTCGATCACATGTTCACCCCCATGCCCAAATCTTACATGCCACCACACGAGCCAAGTTTTTAGCATTGGAAATTGCAAATTATTTGCATGGCCATCTTTCAACCAATGCCTCAAAGCCTGCATTTCAAACTCAATAGCTTGCTCTGAGGGAGCATTTTTCCAAAGTCTACACTTTAATTTGAACTCTTCTTGATTGTGGGCAGGAATGCACTTTTTGGCATGATGCTAGAGACTTTACTCCCAATGGAAGGAATATAACATTTCTCTCTCAGGAATAATCTTGTTGGGATCACCATTGAAAATGCTCCACATTGCATGCCGGTTGGCTTGAGCCTCATCAAGACCACCATAAATCCTCTAAAGTTTACTTTCCCATAACCTTCCTTCTCCATGACCCTATTGACTAATTCCCAAAACAAAGTTCGGGCCTCTGCATCCTCTACCTTAAAATCCCCAACAACTATTGTTTGCACCTCCTATATGTGTGGATTGTAAACATGGCAAGCCATAGTGTTCCAATCCTTCATTCTTTTCACAAAATCAAAGTACACCCAACACATAGAAAGCTCTCCCCAAGGATGCATTGTGTTTACTAGGTCAAGACCACTTGCAAGGCCTTGGGTTGACATCTTGAAGATATGGCATCTTTGAAAAGATGAGAACTCAAGCTACTAGGAAAGACCATGCTTTGGAAGTAGTCATATGAGCTTTTTTCAAAAAGCTGAAGTAAAGCATTGTAACCATCAATGGTCATTCCAACATCTCCATGGACTTACTTTCTCCATCATGATATTTTTCTTGTATCAAGAGTAGGTTCTAACCACTATGCAAGGTAGCTCAAAGGATAAGTCACTACACTATGGATCATATACTTGGTGCACATTGATAGCGTTTTTGATAAGTCTGAACATTATACAACAACTTTCTCTCTAGAGACAATGGTGGTGCCATTATCCACTGTGTACTCCACTCTCTTAAGTTTTCATTCATTTGCTAGTACTGCAGTCTCCATCTCCCAGTAGTGAAAGCCAACTAGCTCAAGTTGGTTTTTTTCTTTTCCTTTAGCATAATCCAGGTTGTTTTTGCATATGACCAACATTTGCATTGATGGTCCAACTAGTATTGTGCAATGACAACAAATTTAAATAGCTTTGAGAGCGAGATAATTAAATAGCTCCCACTCAGAAGAATCCCACAAGATTTTGACACATTTGCACTATTTATTCGTAAAACTTTTTATCGCCTCTCTTTCTCTCTCCATATTACTTTCTCACCATAGAGATAAAGTACTAGTGGTATATCTCTATGATACTAGTCTCTCTATCATTGTTTCACCATTAAAACCATCATCATCGAAATCACTCATGTTGCCTTCTCTCTCTCTCTCTCTCTCTCTCTCTCTCTCTCTCTCTCTCTCTCTCTCTCTCTCTCTCTCTATCTCTCTCTCTCTATCTCTCTCTATCTCTCTCTCTCTCTCTCTCTCTCTCTCTCTCTCTCTCTCTCTCTCTCTCTCTCTCTCTCTTTATCTATCTATCTATCTATCTATCTATCTATCTCTCTCTCTCTCTCTCTCTCTCTCTCTCTCTCTCTCTCTCTCTCTCTCTCTCTCTCTCTCTCTCTCTCTCTCTCTCTCTCTCTCTCTCTCTCTCTCTCTCTCTCTCTCTCTCTCTCTCTATCTATCTATCTATCTCTATGATACTAGTCTCTCTATCATTGTTTCACCATTAAAACCATCATCATCAAAAATCACTCATGTTGCCTTCTCTCTCTCTCTCTCTCTCTCTCTCTCTCTCTCTCTCTCTCTCTCTCTCTCTCTCTCTCTCTCTCTCTCTCTCTCTCTCTCTCTCTCTCTCTCTGTCTGTCTGTCTGTCTGTCTGTCTGTCTGTCTGTCTGTCTGTCTGTCTGTCTGTCTGTCTGTCTGTCTGTCTGTCTATCTATCTATCTATCTCGCTCGCTCTCTCTCTCTCACAATGTGGTGGATCCCTCCTTAATGTCGAATTAATGAAACCCTGCCCTAATTGCTAAATTGTACCTTGACTAATTATCCTAGTTTTGTCGATGAAACTAGGAACTACGATACAAAATTCTTCTCATAATGCTCCATACATCTATTGTGAGAGGGTGACTAAACTCTATACTAAAACACCCTCAAAACAATACATGATTACATTGGGCTTTTTTGTTGATTCAAGGAGAGGACCTTCGTTTTCTTTATTTGATACATTTTTCTAATGTAAAGATGAGACAAAAATACATGATGGTCCTTAACTTCATCTCATTGAGTACTTCATTAAATTAAGTAAATCCTGAATAAATTGATTCAACATGTCAATGTATAAGTCAAGCTATATATTCCATTTGGGTAGTTTCTATACATTTGCATGATGTCCATTCATATGTCTGATGATACATATGTTAGATGTTTGTTTGGGTAGTCTATACAACTCATGACACATATGATGATGTCCACATATATAAGCAAATGAAACGTTAATCTTAGAGGGCAATGCAAGGGTAATAAATGACTAATAATTATTTAAGCAAAGCAAGATAATGGTTATGAATTTGGGGGTATAGAGAGCAACATTGATTTGGAAAGATGACATATAAACATACATACACATGCATGTGTGTGTGTGTGTGGGGGGGAAAAACATGACATATAAACATACATACACATACTTATGGCTGCTCATTGGCAAAACCATAAGAGGATAGATCTATGGTTTTCTCACTTTAGACCCCAATTTCATCCTCTCTCTTGTTGATTCTTGCTCCTTTGGTCCCATGGATAGGACATCTATACCAAAATTCCTTCTCCATGTCATGGAGAGGACATCATGTCATGTGTCAGTCGGTGCAAAGTACATCTCCGTCACCTACTCCACTGCCATCAAGGTAGCCCTACAATATGACCAAACCACCATAGACACGCTTAGCTTCTTCAAAAATCTTGGAGCTAATGTGGGCATTCTCTCAAGCTTGCTCAATGAGGTAACTCCTTCTTGGTTTGCGCTAGCTATGTGTGCAGGCATGAACCTTTTTGGATACCTCATGATATGGATGGCCAGCCATGAAAAACATGAGAATGGTGGAAAGCTCAAGGTGCAATGGGATGGCTCCTATTATTGAGCTAGGGAGGGAAAAACATGACCAGTTTGAAGTCAACCATGAAGCACTGATATGAAGTTTTAATGTGCTTATATGGCTCAAAAGGATTTATATCATGTTTGAAGTCAACTAGTTTGAAGTCAACCATGAACAAAGAGAGAACCAAGAGAGCAACAATGACTAGATACAAAGTTTTAATGTGCTTGTATGGCTCAAAAGGATTTATATCAAGTGTGTTGAAGAATATGTCTTTAATGTGGCTCAATATGTTTTATTCCAAGCATGGTGAAATGAAGGGGTTCCTCAACCTCAAGCCAGGGGAGGAAAAAGAAAAATCCTATAGAGAGAAATGTTGAGCAAGATGAGAGAATGGATATTACTCCAACTGAAGTAGGTGGTGATACTCCCAATCCGGAAGAAAATGAAAAAGGTAACGATCAAGGTACTAGTGCATCCAATGCTAGGGAGAACAAAGAGCAAGAGGATTTGAATAATGATTGCATTATTCCTCAAGCCGTGATGGCAAAACCTTATGGTTCTAAAAATCTTGAATCGTTGGAAGTCAATCCATGCAAGGTCCCCCCTGTTGATTCCTTTGTGTTGATGCATATGCAATCAAAGGGTGAGGGAGCTTAGATAGGATTTATCTGTGTTGAAGGTTGCATTTGAGAATGAGGGTTACATACCCACCAAAGGCTCTTTCATCCTCTTGCTAGCCTTGCCGATGGATGACAACATTGTCTCTAAGTGGGACAAAAATTGGCAATTAGTGGAGCCTCAAGAGACACCAAGGAAAAGGGGATTCTACTGCAAGAAAATCTATATTGTAACATCAACAAGCTTTTGTTTCATTCTTTTGATGACCAAAACAAGGAAAACAGCAAATCTTCATGCATCAACATAGTAGATATCTCCCACGAATTTGATAGAATCAACCATAATCTTCAACATCTTCACTGAATTCATCATAACAAACAAGAACACAAAGGAATACACCACTTTTGAATGGAAATCAATCACATAGTATTCATCTTCATTGTCTTCATAGTTTTCTCTCTCAATCTCTCATAGAAAGATACATTGTTTTTTAGGCATAGAACTGAGTTTATCTCACTTCTCTCTCTCACATACTCTTGCTCTCTCAATAATACATCATAGCCTCACTACAATACTCAAGAATGGCACTTAATAATCCTTTTTAGGTCGTGGATGCACCTCCCAAGAGGTATGTCAAATGCAAAGAGGCACCAGAGACATCATAGTGTCCTGTGAGATCTACCTTCCATCATTGTTCTTCTGTAACCTTATGTGAATCTTCAACAGTTACTTCTTCACTTCAATTAGCTTGAATAGAGCTTCCATTCATCATTTTCTAAGAAAAGAACACTTCCCAAAACATCCATACATCCATACATCCAACATGACACTCAATAGAAACAAACAGAACGGACCATAGAGCAACAGGACAACAGAATAACAAAACTACAGAAGCTACAGAGTCTTAGAAAAGATCAATAGAGACCATAAAAACCAAAACAAAACCAATTCAATCTTTCATAAACCTTTTAACACAACCTCAACCATCTCTCAAAACATCCATTCAACCATCTCAACTACCAAAACAGAAACAAAACAGAACAAAACAGAAGAAAATCAAGACCTTACAGAACGAAACAGAGAAAATTACAGAACAACATATCCTCATCAAAAACCATCATAAACCCTTCAAACATACTCAAACCATTCCAAACACTTCAAAATATCTTCAAATTCAAACAATCAATCATCGAAAACAACCATTCAGCAACAAAAACAACAAAAAATCAGCCCAAAAAAACATATCATTTCAACACTCAACATATCCCCACACTTAGAAAGGAAGTGTCCTCGTGACCTCAGAAAAAAATGAATAAAAACTTTAATATCCGCTAAAAAGAATCTTCAATCCAGCTCAAATTACCAACTACTATCACGACCCCAACAAATCAACTTCATAGAATATGTATCTAAAACACATATGAAAGGAAAACCAATAACACCAAAAACCATTCCAATACCATAAAACCAAAATATTCAAACTATTAAAGGATATAAGAGTTCAGCATCCAAATTCTCACAACAAACAAAGCCTAACACAAAAAGTACCCATATACAAATATAGTTTGAATGGCACAAATCCCCAAAAAATTGGAGAGAAAAAGAAATGTTTCCATTAAGAAAGAGGGGATACAATCATGAAAACCCTCTTACTAAATAGGATGAATGTATTTTTTCTTAAATTGTATACTAAATTTAAGACGATCTAAGGCTTTGTTCTCATCTACAAAGTACTGAGGTACATTTTGAAGGAATTGTAGACAACACATCCTTTCCAGTAAAATTATGAACCTGGTAGGGAAGGCCTATGCAAAGTAATATAGAACATCCATGTGAGCAACAACTACATCCTCATTTGTATTAATCAGCAATTGTGGGATACTCTTTCGAGTATTCAGAGTAGACTGTTGATGCATGAAAGCAAGATACCATAAAAAATGAGCTGCAAGGCAAACAATGGTATCCCCAGAAGTAACATGTACTCGAGCAAAATGGAGGTAAGAGTTCGAACATGCTGCAGAGGTATCCCAAGACCTTGGAATAAAAGGCCAGTTAAATACTGGTCCTATCACTATTATACCCTGGTATATCCAGCACTGTCTAAGGAGGAAGGTTAATGTAATCGGATGGAGAGGGCAATGGAATAAAAATGGGAACATTGTAATGGAGGATAGGATAGATCATAAAAGGAAGGTAAATGAAGGGATAAAGAAGGTGGAAAAGACGGAGAATACATTAAAAATGTATGAAGGGATTCTGCTGAAAAAACAAAAGGAATAAGAGGAACGGTAGGTGGAGGTGGGGGAGGAGTAGGAGAAAATATAGGATCAACAATGAAAGGACATGTAGTAAAAATAAGAATATGAGAAAATCCTGAAGGGGTAAAGGATAAGAGAGGAATGGTGTCAGGACTAGATGAAAGAAGAGAAACATAAAGAGGGAATCAATAAGACATGAGGGAATAAGAAAGAAGATCTACAATATCTAAGGGATAAATAGAACAACAAAAATTAAGGTCTTGAAAAAAATGACTCAATGAATAATGTGTGATCAACAATGAAGCTTAATAACTGAGATTGTAGAGGTTGGATATCAAATTTATGAAAAACCTTTCTGAGTCGATGAGGATCCAAAGCAACATCCTCCAAAGGTGGATGCAAAGCATGTCCCTTACACCAAAATGTCTGCTCATGATAGGTTCGCAAACTCTCTGCTAGCAGAAGCTCAACTGAGTGCACATACATCACTGCCTATAAGATGACATCTCCCATATAAACATTCAAATCTTCTTCATTAGAGATCTACAAATGGCTTATAAGATACATGAAAGATAGTAACTGGACCTCATGGGAAATCAACTCATCCAGAAAGTGATAAAAAACAGCTTTTAAGAGATCCGTAGGCCAGAGACTTGACCATCCATCCTTTGGAGGCTCCAAATCCACATTGCTTAAGGATATATAAAAAGCAAATCTCTGTTGGTTATACTTCACCCAAAAGGAAGGAGGAGGTGACACCAATTCAATATAACGGACAAAATCATTTTGCATGCAATCCATACTCTATTGAAGGCGTTCAACCTTAGTAGCTGAGAACCCATCACATAATTTAGCTTTTTGTTGCAACTGATCAAGCTCCTCTTTGGAAGACAAAGCAGAAGATACAGGAGCAGAAGGAGAAACAGAAAGAACATCCAATCTTTGGTTAATTTCTTCAATAAGTTTCTTTTGGGACTCTACAGTTTCCTAAGAGTGCTGCAACTTTTCCTCACTAGTAGCAAGTTTACTAGCCAAAGTGACCATTTCCTCTAGGGTAGAATTTTTCTCAATCATTAGAGATGCATTCGCCTCCTCCAATTTAGCAATCTTATATTCCAACTCTTGAATAGTTACCTTCTGTGAATCCATTAAGACTATAGCAGTACTCATTTGGTTATGGATATCACTGAGTGTAGCCCTTTCGAAAGACCTGTTGCCCTCACATTGCTGTCTGTGGATGAGAAACTTTGTTACTCCTTCTTGGCTTCTTACCAAAACCAGTCTAGTATGGTTTATAACCGCACCTTTTGTTTATCTGTAGCTAATATCAGTGAAGCACTGTGCTTGCCCATTTTTGCTTCATTTGTGCCCAGTGGTAACCAATTATTCACTGTTGAAGAGATTGTTACAGTGATGAAAAAGGAAACTTCTACCCCCTTGCTCCTTAACTAGCTCATTAATAGTTCAGGGGTATCTGTTGCCCATATCTCTTCTCCCTTATGGAAACAGCTATGTCAGTTCCTATAGGACTGGTGTATGTCGAGCAAGTCTGTATCCAAGTATTAGTCCAAAGAACTGTTCATAGATTTTGTGAAGATGCTAGAGGGTGCTAAATTCAATTGGGGAGGCTTCCTATTATCCAAGATGGATCAACACTTCCAGCAAATACGAAAGGGTCAAAATAGTAATGTTTTCTATGGTGCCTTATTATAGAGAATCCTCACTTTTGCACCTCCTCCTGGTAGTGTTCCAGTGCCTAATCTTGCTCCTTTACTAGTGCAACCTACATCTTAAGTTCCTTCTCCTCGGCCTATGCAACCTAATTCAGAAGATGAAGGGTCCCCTATTGTGCTTTCTCGTAAGAAATGCATTCGTACGAAGGGTCGTTCCAATCCTCATGTACTAGATTCCCTGGTACACACATCCAATCCTGTTGTTTCTGGCAGTGCCCTTCCTTCATTCCTCTCCTGTACCAATCTATTTGTAGCCCAAAAGGAAGGGAAATTAGATTTGCAGATTCCTTCATCTTTACAAACCATATTATCTGGACCCATGCTTCCACAGATGGTTTCAAATGTCAAGTCTACTCTCAAAACCTCCCTCACTTCTTGTCTTCAGGCACTCTACACAAGTGTTTACACTTCCATGCAAGACAAGGTGGATTCCTTAACCAGCTAGTTGAGTACGGCACTAGAGGCCTGCACGTCAGATGCAATTTGCCTCTAAAAGGAGGGAATAACATGCTGTACCACAATCGGAGGGGTAGAAGTAGGTGCCATTCAGACTATAGCAAAAAACCCACACACACAAAACCAAGAAGACAAAGAAAAAACCTGCAAAACCCACAAATAAAACCTCCACTGAGACCATCGATAGGAAATAGACTAAGGACCAAACTAACTAGACCAAATCACCCCAAACAAACCACATTCTACGGAAAAATTCGACATGACCTACACACATATGCAACCAAAAGCTTCATGCTATGCAACAAACAAGCACCTGAGATCCCATATCAAGCACACAAAATAAAACAAAAATGGCACACATATCGTAGCCGAGAGACAGACTTAAAAAAAATCATGATTGAACCAAATATTCTGACTAAAAATAGAATAAAACCCATATGGACCAAGGTCAGATTAATAATCCCAAATCCCACGTAATGTTCGACGTCCTACAGTGCGGTGAAGTGGGTGGGTGTACTAAAGACTCATTTTTTAATTAGATAATCCATTTGAAAAAAGTGGGTGGGTGAAGTGCGTGGGTGAACTAACGACTCATTTGAAAAAAGTTTTAGTGATTTTTTTGTAAATTTTTAGAAATTTTTAATGTTTTTTTATGATGTTGTGTTTTTGTTTTTGGAATTATTTGCGGGATTTCAAAAATGAATACTTGGATGTGCGGGTGAATAATCACGTGTGAACAACAGCAATGACACACACCCAAGAACGAGTTCGATGCGTATCCTCGCGCATGAACGCCTGCAACAACCACCGACACCATGACCACACATAGCGACGTGTGATCGACCGCGACAAGGACCCACAACCCGCACCAAAAACTATGCTGTTGTGCGTGAAGGGGGCTTAACAGGGGGTGGGGAAAGGGGCTTGGGTAGGGGTGTGGGAAAGGGGGTCTAGTGGGGGGGGGGGGGGCTTAGTTAGGGGGGTGGTGGGGGAGGAGGAGGTGGCAGGTAGTGGACGAGGAGGAGGTGGAGGTGGAGGAGGGAGCGGGTGGTAAGGAGGTGGTGAAGGAGGGAGCGGGTGGTGGAGAAGGTAGTGGAGGAGCGAGCGGGTGGTGAAGGAGGTGGTGGAGAAGGGAGCAGGTGGAGGTTGGGCATAGGGCAAAGAGGCGTAGGGCGGAGGTGGGGAAAGAGGGAGAGGAGGAAGAGGCAACGGAGGAGGAGGAGGAGGCAAGGCAAGGAGAAGATAGAGGACAGAGAAGAAGAAGAAGAAGAAGAAGAAGAGAAGAAGGAAGAAGAGGAAGAAGAAGAGAAGGGAGAGGCACAGGGTGGGAACCGCAGGGAGGAGGGAACGTTTTTTTTTTCTTTTTCTTTTTTCTTTTTGGGCGTTAGTATATATTTTTTGGTTGTTTCTCAGAAGGGTGTTTTATTAGTTGTTTTTTTCTTTTGGTTTTTTGGTTATGTTTTTGTTTGGGTGTGTTGTTTTGTTTTGTTTTTTTTTTGGTGTTTTTTATTGTGGTTTGTTGTTTTTAAAATTTTTGGTTTTTGTTTTTTTGTTTTGTTTATTTGTTAAAACATTGTGTTTCTTTGTTTTTGGTTATTATTTTGTTATTTTTTTTTTCAGTTTTTTTTTGGTAATTAGTTTTGTTTATGTTGCTTTTTGAGTATTTTGCTTGTGTGATGTGTGTGTGTGTATATATATATATATATTTGTTTACTTTGTGGGTTTGTGTTTGGGTTCATATTTTTTTTTGTGTTTTTTGGTTGTTTTTTTGTTTTATTTTAAATTTAAATTGTGGTTTTGTTTGTTTTATTATTTTTGTGGTTAGTGGAAAATTAAAACAATGAGTGGGGGGAAGATAATTAATGTAGGGAAAATTTAATTAAATTAAGAAAATAAAAGCCTAAAAAGGGAAGAGCGCCCCTGTCCTGTGTGTATGCATGGGGTGGGGGTAAAAAAATTTGCTGTGAGGGGAAACAATAGGGTTGGGACGTTGGGACGAAAGGGGTGCGAAGACAATGGAGTGTCTCGAGGCACGTAAATTCAAAAACGTGCACGTTCACGCGTGAGGCAAAGCACGCGGGAACATGACAAAATAAAGAAAAATTAATAACACACAAACCATTCATCGGAACACAATGCCGAAAAAAGGAAAATTGGGCCAAAAGGTGAGGGGGAGACTATGGAAAAGTACGACGAGGTGTCCGGGATCAAATTAGGGCACTCCCATGGGAAAAAAGGTAAAAAAGAAGTGTAAAAATCCATACGATAATTAATATCAAAAAATCCATTCGTCGGAATGAAACATGAGAAAAATGAACATTGTGAGAAAAGTGATACTGGACATGCCTATCATGTCAGAAGATAGTTCTGACAGAGATAAGACTCGGTCACATGGAAAAAACCCAAAAAATAAGTTCCGATACGTGATACAGAAATTAATAGAAAAAGATCTAGTCATTGGAACGAAGGACAATAAAAAGGAAAAATGTCCATGGGAAGGGGATTCACAGGGCTGGCACATCAACATGTATTTTCGGGGGAATTAAGAGGGGTCTGCATGCGAAAAAGTTGAAAAGCGACCTCGAAAACACATACGGAAATTAATATAGAAAAATCCATTAGCTAGACCAAAGTGAAGGAAGAAGGAAAAATATGTAGAAAGGTGTACCCGACAAGCCTATCACATCAGAACATAACGTCGAGCAAAAGAAACCCCGTTCGCATGGAAAAAACCCAAAAATCGTATCCGAAACGGGATCCATAAATTAATAGCGAATGATCTGTCCATCGAAAGGGAGGGCGGGAAAAATAAAAAAAGTCAGACATATAGAATCTTCAGGACTGTCACATCAACTTTCAGTTCGGATGGGGTTAGGAGGCGTTCTCACGAAAAAAACAATAAAATAGAGCTTGATACTACCAATAAAAATTAATAACAAAAAATTGAGAGGTCAAAACAGGGCGGAGAAAAAAGAAAAATTGTGTAGAAAAGATGAAAAGACAAGGCAATCCAATCAGAATTGAATTCTGAGAAGAATAGGGCAGGTTCACATGGAAAAAGGTCAAAAACACGCATGAAAAAGACACGAAATTGTACAAAAATTAATTACGGACAAACCGTACGTCGAATAAATAGGCAGGTAAAAGGAAAAATGTCCAAGGGAAGACATAGGATAGTACTAGTATGTCAAATCACTATTTTGAAGCTATAAGGGCGCGTTCACATGGAAATACATCCAATTGTGTAGGAAAAGCTTCAAAAATTAATAACGCAAAAATGGTAATGATTGTCATGGCCATGGACTTTTGTCAACTGACTGGATGCTGGTGTCCCTACACTTAAGACATAACATACACTTGCAATAAAAAAAGTAAGGCTATGAACACTTAGCCCATGTCGTAGATGGTTGAAGGGAATCGCCGTTGTTGATGTAGAAAGATTGAAGCCATTGTCGGGTGGCAAAAGGGACCAAAGCGTGCCACAAAACACGTCCATCATGGCATGGACCATGCAACAGCGCCCAGGGAGATAGTTTTGTTGATAAAGCTCATCGAGTCAAGTGTCGATGACGAAGAATAGAACTCTCAGCTCACGGGCACTTAAGAGGATGATAGAATGGTTTCTCACCCCATGACGCACATCACTCAATGAATAAGCATGAAATCCCATAACTTACGGTCGGTTTAGAATTGATCAAGAGGAAAGTGATTCGGAGGGAGTATGCAAGTGTGCACAATTGATGGTGTAGTCGTGCTTTCCACCCATGTGGCATAGGTGCAAGGAGGAAGGCCAGGGAGCCTTGAAGTGCAGTGCATAGAACAGGGTGATATGTCATGTGTTGATGGCAGTGACCCATCCCGCGTGTGCATAGGGAAACGAAAACATACATGACTCCAATTGTCGTAACGTCTCTCAATCTCACCTCTCGAAATTGATTGAGGAGAAATGCCAATCACACTCTGCCCACCCTCTATCTCACACTCCATTGAAAGATATATAAGGCAGCCCATTCCTGAAACCCATTGATGTAATCCTCACATTCACTTGTGCAAAGGTTGTATGCCTTGTGTGCATTTGAGGGTGCAATAGTGCATCCCGCCCTGTGCCGGCATACAGTGCAAGAAGGAAGGCTAGGGAGCCTTATGGTGTAGTGCACAAGAACAGATCGTGTGTTGTGTATTGAGAGACCCAACCCATGCGTGCAACACTCCATTCACACATCTTGCCTCTCATTTGATTTGAAGGGAAAGACTGGTCACTCACCCCACCCTCTGTCTCACACTCTTTTGATAGATACAGAGGGTAGCCCATACTCACATCCCCATCCTGTTAGGATGAAAGCCCCCATCAGTCAAGGGGTTGGTGATGAGGATCGTGTCAGTTGTTGTTGTCACTAGAGTGTTGGAGATGATGCATACCCTAGGAGGTAGCTAACACGTCTGGTACTTCAATGATTTATATGAAAGATCGTTTGTTAAGGAAGGCAGACGAGTTGATATTGCAAAGACAGCACACCAAGGGAGGTGGCTTCAAATTTCTTGTAGAAAGCTTCTGCTGATAAATCAGCTATCTTGAATTGTGGGGTGTTACCACCTTTTCCGCAGTCAGCTTCCCGCCTAAGGGTGTTTCCACCTTTTCTTGGAATGAGGCATGCTATGACATGGAATTTCTTCATTTTCTCCCATAGTAGTTTGTTTGTTTGTTTTGTGTTTTTCTTTCTTTTTTTCTTTTTTCTTTATTTTTTTTCTTTTTTTCATTAATAAAAAGATTAGTAGAAATACCATGTGTCAGGACCAACCTTGCCACCTTTGCTGGATCAGGCGCGAGAAGAGAACAATGTAGGGTTGAGAGACATCTATGAGGGGCTAGCAGAAGGAGACCACCTCATGAGGAAGATTATAAGGGCTATCAAGAGCACGAAGAAGAGAAGTGCGATGCCCAAAAGGGAAAGGTTGGGTTGACTGTGATTGTCAAGATCCCTAGGGAGGGAAGTACTTCTTTAGGCGATAGCCATTTATCAGAAAGGGATCCTCAGAAGCATCGACAACTTATACTTGGACAGAGCCATTTGGGTTGACAGCAAGTACCTTGTAGGGACCCATCTAGCGTTGTTGAAGCTTGCTTGGAAACTTGACAAATCAGGAATCATAAACCATGACAAGATCACCTTCTTTGAACTCCTTGTGCTTGATGAAGCTATCATGATAGGCAAGCATCACGCTTGAGTGGTTTCCATGCACTGTAGGGCCATCCACCAAATCTCATCCAAACATTCCAAGTGCAGGAGGCGGTGTTGACACGACTCACCATCTCCCAAGAGTTCTTTAATTGCCACTCGCAAAGAGAGCAATTTCAGTTCAACAGGGAAAACGGCTTCGGTAGTACCGTACACTAGCTGGAAAGGGGTTTGTCCTGTAGTTGCTTGATGGGTGATTCTATACGCCCAGAGGGCCTCTGTAAGCCGATCGTCCCAATCACAACGATGCGCGGCAATTATTCTTGTCAAGATCCAGCAAAGGATGCGGTTGGCGACTTCAACTTGGCTGTTGGCTTTGGGGTAGTAGGAGTGGACTTATGATGGCGGATCTTATACAGTTCCGTCAACTCTTCCATGATCTTGTTAAGGAAATAAGTACCTCTGTCACTTACTAGCTCGAGGGGATTGCCAAAATGGGTGATAATATTCTCGTACATGAACAAGACTACGCTATTACCATCGTCCCACTTCAGAGCTTTAGCTTCACACCACTTTGTGACATAATCTGTACATACTAAGATGTATCTGTTCTGCTTCTATCTGGTAGGAGGATCAATGGGACCCATGAAATCAATCCCCCACTTCTCGAATGGCTTTAGGGGAAGAATAGGTTGCAGTGGCATGGCACTTGTTTTGGTGGGTTTTCCCATTCGCTGACAAGCATCACATCTCTTACACTAGTCATATGCATCCTTGTGGAGGGTCAGCCATTAGTATCCCGCTAATAGAGCCTTCCTGGCTATTGCTTTTCTTGCAAAGTGTCCACCACATGGTTTGTCATGGCATGCTTTCAATACTATGCCAATTTCGTCTCCTGCAACACATCTTCACAATACTTTATCTTTACCTCTCTTATACAATACACTGCCTAGCAAGGTGTAGGGGGCTGATTCTAAGAGAAGCTTCTTCTTCTCATAGCTTGAGATGCCATGAAGATACTGTTGAGTTGCCAAGAGGTTGGCTATGTCTGCATACCAGGGAGTAACTGTTTTGACTAGAAACAAGTAAGCATTAGGAAGGTCTGGATCATCATGTTTCTCTTCTGCAGTTTGAGGGATCCATGACACATGATCGGCTAGGACATGGGAACGGCAATGCTTAGTGACCACTTCAAAATCAAACTCTTGGAACAAGAGCAACCATTTCATCAGTCATCCTTTGACATCTGCTTTGTTCATCGGGAAGGACATGGCTTCATGATCCACATAGAACTTGAAATGTGTTGACAGTAGATAGTGTTGAAACTTCTCCAGTGCAAACACCATTGCTAAGCACTCAAGCTCTGTCATCACTGTGTAGTTCCGCTCATGATTGGTTACTTTTTGGCTTGCATAATAGATTTGTTGATCTAATTTAAAGGGGCCCTTTTGACATAAGACATCACCTAGCCCTTCAACTGATGCATCTGTGTGCATATGGAACTCCTCTGTCCAATGAAGAGGCTGCAGGATGGGTGCTTTGATGAGACATTGTTTTAGGGTATTAAAGGCTTCTTCACAATCATCAATCCAAAGGAAATCTGCATCTGTCCTTAGGAGCTTGTGCAGAGGGGCTGCCTTGGTTGCAAAATGTGCAATAAATCTTCTCCAGTAGCCCACATGGCCAAGAAATCCTCTCAATTACTTGAGGTTTGTTGGTGTTGTCAAGGCGGCAATCTTCTCAATCTTCGTCGGGTCTATTGCAATCTCTTGTGCAGAGACAATATGGCCCAGAAGGACTCCTGATGAGACACCAAAGACACATTTGTTGGGGTTGAGAGAAATCCTATACTCTCGGCATCTGTCAAAGCACTACTCTAGGTGTCCCCAATGCTCACGTATTAAGCTATAGACATAGAAGTCATCAAGATACACCTCAATGAAATCATGCAGATGATTTGGAAAGGTAGCCATCATTACTCATTGGAAGGTGGCAGGAGCATTATAGAGCCCAAACGGCATCACTCTATAGGCATAGGTCCCCCATTTTGTGGTGAAGGTTGTTTTGGATTGGTCCTCTTCTATGATTTGGACTTGGTTATATCCGCTGAATCCATCCAAGAGGGAATAGAGCTCATGGCCTGCCACTGTGTCCAATAGTTGGTCTATGAAAGGGATAGGGAAATGAGCATTCTTCATCTTCGAGTTTAGCTTACAAAAGTCCACACATATTTGAAGTTTCCCATTCTTCTTAGGTACTACCACAATGGGTGAAACAACCCATTCACTGTTAGCCACGGGATAAATGAACTCTGCTTCAAGGAGCTTCAATAATTTGGCCTTCACCAGAGCAAAATAATTGGGATTCATATGCCATTGTCTTTGCCTTACAGGTTTGGCATCAAGATCTAGGTCAATGTGATGTTAGTATATTGTGGGATCAATCCCCTTTAGATATTTATATGACCAAGCAAACACGTCTAAGTTCTCCTTTAGTAAGTCTCGCAGCAGGACCACTAGTTCTTCTTCTACAAGATTGAGACCCACTTTTAGGTGATGTTCAGTACCGTTAGTATCCAAGAACATCACTTACCTTTCACCTTCTACTTTTCGAATAAATGTCCGACGGATTTCTTTTGGATAGAGGTCTGACTCTTTCAAGGGAGTAGTGTCATCGTCAGATGTTCCACTAGAACCAGTGTCCTTCTTCTAAACAAATGACTCATTTGTCTATTGAGATTGCTGGAAGGGTATCAGAGCTTTGTTTGTTAATGTAGGAGGGGTGATTTCTTTTGGACTTAGGGATTCCTCTTCAGAGGATGCATCTAGGAATGTCACATAGCACGGACCTTCTATAAGCCATGGCTTTGATGGCTCTGGCTCCTATTGACAAGGGGCATCATTATCATCTTTTCTTCAGAATGAATTGTCAGGGTGATAGAGCCACTGGTGAACTTAATTTTTATACCTTTGATCCATTGCTCTTATGCAGTTTCTGCATATTTTGTGGTCCATTGGTCAACCCAAATGGAACCATGGTCATTCCATCCAACACCCCAAGATCTTCGGCCTCTGAGGTCTCTATAGGGATATCAACAAGATCGTCCACTATCAGAGGAACATCTTTATCTACACTTTCATAACCTGCTTCATTTTCTTCCTTATCATTTTCATCCTCTTCCTTTGGAGGCCCTGTCTCTACTTCTGTAGAGGCTCTGTATGAGAAGAACAGGTCCTCCGCCTTTGTGTCTGCTTCTACTTTTGCTTCTGTCTCTACTACTGTCTTTGGCTCTGTCTCTACTACTGTCTCTGCGACTACCATGTAACAGGGAGAACATTACATCTATGCTTCTATCTTGCTGTCAGAGGTGATTTCAGAAGTCAATTCTAGTTGAGGCAGGAGATATTCTCCCATGGAAAAAGACTTTGCTTTCTTCGGTAGTTTGCTTTCAATGCCCACTGTTAGGACTGTGCCTCTGTTTTCTTGGGAAAGATCTATTTAATAGCCTCTTCGTCTCATGATGTACCATCTATTACTTCATTGGAGGAGTTTGTTATGACTTTGATGGATGTGGATCCATTGCCTTTTTGCGATCCATACAATTTCAATACCACTTTGTTGGGTCCTCTGCCTAGGGTTAGGGTGCCTTTGAACCAGTTTGTCTTGGCTCTTACTTCAAAATTCCAAGGTCTTCCCAACAGCAGAGGGTATGAGGTCCCATAAGAATTTGGTTTGACCACCAAATATGTCAGCCAATAGTCTCTTCTTGCTAGAGTTATTTTTACGTATGGGAGGATGCCCAATGGTTTGGTCTGCCAATCTGATAAGCCACTGGATAGGTTGCATTCCTTGCAAACCTAGATCCTTCATTGTCACATCCGTCATTATGTTTACTGATGAGCCTCCATCAATCAATGCATCTCAAAAAAAGCATCCTTCTATCCATACACTAATCTCTTGAGTTCTAGGATCTAGGAAGGGGTTAGCCACATCTACTTCCTTCGTAGGTTTTGAGGCTCTGTTGGACTTTATTATTGTTGGGGGAGCAATCCTTAGGCTGCGTCTTCTTGTCAAGATGATTTTGAATATTTTTCGGCAACTGGGAGATAGCATCAACAACTGTCCGAAGGTTAGTTTTGGTTTAAAGGTGTCTAGGTCTTTGACCAAGTCATAATCTTTGATCGGATCTATAGGCTTCTCCAGCCTACTGGGGAATGGGGCTACACCCATTTTCATCTTTCCTTTTTCTTCTAGCAATGGCAGTATCGGCACTTCCTCTTTTTTTGGAGGTGCTTTTGTATCGTCTATCTCCTAGACCTTTCGTCCAGTTTCTGGGATTGTCTTTGTGGCTCTCTGTGGCACTGCAGTGCTCTGCACTACACTGTTTTGTCCTATACTGCTCTGTCCCTCTGTTGGCAGATTGAACTTCATAATCTTGGTAGGGGAGTTGTTCTCTTTTTGGACAACTGGTTCCTTCTTCTTGGCGCATGTGATAGTGACAACTTCCAACTCTACCAAATAGGAGGCAAGCTCTTGTGCCTTCTGCTGGCTATTAGTGGCATTGGCCTTGATAGGGGCTGGACTTGGATAGTCCTTTGCAATGTGGCCTTCTCCTTTGCATCGGATGCATAAAGACTTGTAATCCACAGTCTTCTAGGGTTTGGACAATTCAGGGAGATATGGCCCTTTTCTCCACATCTGTAACATTTCGCCTCGAATCTCTGACCACCGCTAGAGTGTCCTCCTCTGTAACTTTGAGAGGGAAACCTCAGTGGACCAAAATTAGGACCAAACTCCCTAGGCTTTGGTCCAATGTCCTGTGTTGTCATTTTGGATTCTAGCAAGTTGAATCTTGAATTTTCATCTTTTTGTCTTCGTTTGTGCATCTCTTTCATAGAGCAAATATCCTCTATATGGTTCTTCCACAAACAGTAGGAACAAAAGGCTCCAAGAATGGTTGGTTTTTAGGTACATTCAATGGCTAAATGTCTCGCTTGACGGCACTTTCCGCACCATGTATTAGAACGCATCACATCCCTCCCATCTCCTGCCACCAGGGAGTAGATAGATTAGCAGTATTCATCTTCAGCGTCTGTAGCTGCTCTGTAATCACATCCATAAGCTCTTTCTTAATACTTGCAACTGAGTTGGATAAGTAGTCCTTCAGATTTTCACCTCCTGAAGTACTTGTAGTAGGATTTTGGGAAGCTTTTGTAATTACTGCATATACAGGTTGGGTTGATCCAGAGGGTCCTCTATTCTGGTTCTGATTCAGAAGTCCCTATTAAGACTTGGGGTTGTTGATTCCAATTGGTAGGGTTCCACTGTTGTTGAGTCGCCATTGGAGGAACTGTCTAAGGCCATTGTTATTGTGGTTGAACCATCATTTGAGGCACTGTCATTTGCGGCAACCACTGTGGATTAGGTGCACTATATTGCAGCACTATTTGCATTTGGAAATAGGGGTAGGGAACTATCCCTAGGACTGCATTTGATGGGTATACCATTTCTGGCATGGGAATGGGAGGAGGTAAGACTCCTCTTCTTGGAGTCATTGATAACCTTGCTTCAACTTTGTCATACAATCTTGCACCTTCCACTGCAGACTGGTCTTCTCAATTCCATGAACTTGCAAACTTCTAGTTGCAGGCCTCTGAGGAACACTCCTTTCTGGATGCCTTCATCCAAATGATGGTTAGTCCATCTCTTCAGGATGGATTCCATTTGCGAGACATAAGCTTCTACTCTTTCTTCAGAGGACTCCTCTTGCATCCGCTCTTCAAAACCTTCATGCTTGAATTTAGTGAGGAAGTCTAACTTCAGGTCGTCCCATGTGCCAAAAGTTTCTGTTGCTTATCTCTCATACCATTGAAATGCCGCGCCCTTGAAAGTGGCGGGGAATATTGCTAACCAATGCTCAGGGGTTTTGGCATTGTTAGCCGCACATGCTACCATAAACTCTGCTATATGAAGATTAGGGTCTTCATTGTACTCTCCCTTAAAAATTGGCAATGGGACTACATTTGCTGGCCTGCCATCAATATTTCCAGGATGAATCTGACTAGGAAGGGGACCTTGAGTTGCCATGGGGACTTCTGTAAAGAGTGCTTTTAGGGCGTCAAAGGAGGCTTCTGTTGCAAGCTTGTTCTCAGCCTTGATTATTGCCTTCTCTCTTCTCACATACCTTTGGAATCGTTCTAGCAGTTGCCTCTTGATTGCATAATTCATTAGGGGGTTGGCTCCAACCAGTTGGTCTGTACTCAACAAAATAGAATCAGAGGGGTTTTAGTTTCTGGAGGATTCTCTGGCCAACATCTCTTCTACTTCTTTCTTTTCAACATCTCTTAATTTGGGTTTCAAACCACTACAGAGGGGGAGATATTCTGTTCTGAAAGTATCAAAACTCATTCTTCTTAGGATCATTGTTGTATCATCATTACAATAATGCCAGCTTCTAAGGGTTTCAACAGTGTATGTTGTGAAAAACACTCTATCTACCAACTTCCAGTGGGTTGCTAATTGGACAAACATAAGGTTGTCAGAACACCAAGCATCCCACGTATCTTGTTGTTGAGCATCTACGGACAAATTCCAACTCTTTTCCTTCTTGTTTTCGTGAACCTCCACTAACCACAACTCCTGAAGCTTCTTCACCATCTCCCACTTGATGATGTATGGAAACTTCTCAATGAATGCCAAATCTTCCATGTATGGTCATTGTCTTTGTTTCTTCTCTTCAGCTTGCTCCCAAACAATTTGCCACCAAGATGCACGTCTCTATTGCTTCAACAAGAAGAGGAAATAGTCAACTGCATAGAGCTTGCATCATGATGGTAATATGTTTCTGCCATTGTGGGATGAACTTCTTGTGGAAAGTAGCTTTGGCAATAAGAATCTCCAAAGCTTCAGTGGATCCATTGAATTCTCCTCTTCTTGGCAATGCCATTTCTTCATTTTCAGCCTCTTCTGATGCTTGTTGATGGCAAGTTTCCCTAGCTGTGCACCAAAAACATGGATCCCCAAGAGAGACACCAAGGAAAAGGGGATTCTACTGCAAGAAAATCTATATTGTAACATCAGCAAGATTTTGTTTCATTCTTTTGATGACCAAAACAAGGAAAACAACAAATCTTCACATAGCAACATAGTAGATATCTCCCACAGATTTGATAGAATCAACCATAATCTTCAACATTTTCACAGAATTCATCATAACAAACAAGAACACAAAAGAATACACCTCTTTTGAATGGAAATCAATCACAAAGTATTCATCTTCATTGTCTTCATAGTTTTCTCTCTCAATCTCTCATAGAAAGATACACTGTTTTTTAGGCATAGAACTGAGTTTCTCTCACTTCTCTCTCTCACATACTCTTGCTCTCTCAATAATACATCATAGCCTCACTACAATACTCAAGAATGGCACTTAATAATCCTTCTTAGGTCATGGATGCACCTCCCAAGAGGTATGTCAGATGCGAAGAGGCACCATAGACATCATAGTGTCCTGTGGGATCTACCTTCTGTCACTATTCTTTTGTAACCTTATGTGAATCTTCAGCAGTTACTTCTTCACTTCAATTAGCTTGAATAGAGCTTCCATTCATCCTTTTCTAAGACAAGAAAACTTCCCAAAACATCCATACATCCAACATGACACTCAAGAGAAACTAACAGAATGGACCACAGAGCAACATGACAATAGAAGAACAGAACTACAAAAGCTACAGAGCCTTACATAAGATCAATAGAGACTATAAAAACCATAAAAACCAATTCAATCTTTCATAAAATTTTTAACATAACCTCAACCATCTCTCAAAACATCCTTTCAACCATCTCAACTACCAAAACAAAAACAAAACAAAACAAAACAAAAGAAAATCAAGACCTTACAGAACTAAACAGAGAAAATTACAGAACCCTACAGAACAACATATCCTCATAAAAAACCATCATAAACCCTTCAAACATACTCATATCATTCCAAACACTTCAAAACATATTCAAATTCAAACAATCAATCATGGAAAACAACCATTCAGCAACAAAAACAACAAAAAATCAACCCAAAAAAACATATCATTTCAGCACTCAACAATTAGTAAATGAGGAGTTTGAAAAGGAGTTGGAAGGAAATGCAGATTGGTGCATTCTTAGCAACATAATGTTTTATGTTTGGGAGGGCAACCACAGGAATGCAACATGGATATAGAGTACTAATGAGTTGTTTAGAAATAATAAGGCAAGACATGTGAGAGTGCATTCAAAGTTCATTTCACCAAAGCCCAAAGATGAGCTTCTCTTGATTACAACTTTACAAAGATTCAACTTGTAAGTTGTTTGTGGTATTTGTTTTTTCTTCCTACTTCAATGTGTGTGGTGCTTTTGCAACTACTTTCACATCCATGGGTTTCAAAGATGTGCCATTCATGTTGTGGGTTTGATAAGTTTTAAGTTCTCATTTGGGTACATTCATGTGGTTATAAATTTCTAGGTTGAATGAGAATACGATTGTGGTCACAAACCTCAAGGACTAGTGTTCCATACAAGTACCTTGTATTCATGTGATGAGCAAAAATTTATTGATAGATTCACCGACGAGGAACAAAGGTCTATTAAAAAAGCACGGGCCTTGGAAGCAAGCACAAGAAGAAGAGTGTGGTATCCTCTTATCCAGTCCGTCTTGGTCATATGGTTTATGCAATGAGTTGTAGACTTTTGTTTTGTGACTTATGTCTCTAGTAAATTTTGGTTTGACATTGGTCCTTTCTTATTTTTAGGGTAAGTGGAAGGTTGATTTTGAAATGGCATGCAAAAAGATACCTTCCAATCTTCCGAAGGATGATATTGAAGCAAGGGTAAATTTGGCGAGAAAGACCATCACCAAAACTTATAATAGGAAAATGACATGGGTAACAAGTTTTAAATAATGGAATCTCATTTTTAGATATTCTAATTATGCATAGCAAATTTCCTCTATTGAATCAAGGTTATGTATTTCTAAATTTTGGCTGTGGTGAACCTGTCATTGGGAAATGATTGGTTTCAAACACTATAGAAACATCCTTTTGAGGATGTGAAGTTTAAGATAACAATAGAGAAGTTGTACTCCATTGTTTCAGTTGCATGTTCTATCACTACAAGATATAGGCCTTATACCGACGTTTAAAGTGACGAAAATGCAAACAACAAAATTTACCCGCATCGTCGCAAAAAGCGTCATTATTGGTGACGCCATAGAACATTCGGCATTAGCGTCGCTATTAGCGTCATTATGCACATCGCAAACCATCGCTATAAGCATCGGTATTGGCGTCACTATCAGCGTCGATATTGGCATCGCTATCAGCGCCACTATTAGTGTCAGTATTTGCGATGCTGATAGCGACGCCAATATCGACGCTTATAGCGACGGTTTGCGATGTGCATAATGACGCTAATAGCAATGCGTACAGTAAAATTTGTGATGCCAATAGCAATGGTAACAAGGAAAAAAAAAATTGTGACAGGGCACCAAGCTGCCCTACCACATATAGCACTGCGTGCTTTATGAGAGCCATACAAAATAGTTTCTGCACTACTGTGCACAATGCGCTTGCAAACAAAAACAATGTGTACTGAAATCATAAAACTGATACATGAACTAAATACATGATCGCATAAAAAGAGATTGGTACAATCATGACAGGATATCACTAATACATAGAAAATGTCTACATAGATCAGGCGACTCAAAAATAAAGGTGTGTGAGCTCGAGGGATCCAAGGGCGAGCTAGCATCCTCGTCCCCTGAATGCTCGTCCCGCTGCAAAGGAACATCGAACGGACTCTGTAGAAAAAGAAACAACACATCAGTCCACCATACAATAATGCATTCAAATATCTCATGGTAACTACGGACAAGAAAGATGAGTGACTTACAGGGCCACCGCATCTATACAATCAATCGCTCAATGCAGTGAGACAGTGCCTCTCTGCATATCAGTCTCAAGGCCAGTCGGATTGTGATTTGTAATGGAGTGCTGCAAAGAAAACAAAATGCTAACTGTTAGAAACATGATTGTCAGTACAAAGAATATTTCAAAAAAATAAACAAGAAAAACAAAAGAAAAACTTACAAAGTCCTCCAAATATGTCCTGTGGCCGCCACTCCCAAGATGATGGACCACTCTGGCCTCGAGTCGTGCCCTCGCCGCTTCGCGCTGCTGACTCCAACATCTTGGAGAATCTGTAGCCTTCTCCCTCAATCAGCGCCAACTGTCTGCATCGGATTGTCTATGTGACATGTATGTACACATGCAATCCATCATCCAGCCCGTAGAGAATCTATCTACTGTGACTGGCACCGAAAACTCCATGTGCAAGGATACTACTATGTAGTCCTTGCTCCCCTTCGGTATGTTCTTCCAATGATTCAAGACATTGTGTTAAAAAACTTATTGGCACAACTCTCTCATGCGAGCCATCACCCTCCTCCCCTCATCATTCATGATGATGGCTCCTGACCTACTATCGACTAGATATCCATAACCCTTAGGAGTCTGCCTAAGATGAGTCTTCTCCCATTTGCGTCCACGCTCCTAGGCATATCTAGGAGACCCCTCTGCATTCGGTGTACCGACGGGGGTAATCTCTCTCGGAATGGCACCCACAGGGGTGCCACCTGCTGGACAGCTGCGTAAAAGCCGGAGTAACTAGAGTAGACATCCCCACAGGTCTGACAAATCCTAGAGGTGACGCAGCTCCAGTTGAACGACAAGATGGAGACACTACGTCCGTGTCTCCACAGCATCCACCTGAGCCATGAGAGCGAGGAGTCGCACCTGTATCCCGTGTCGACCACGGGCTCATTGCCTCTATATCTCTGCAGCATCCCCCTGATCCCAATGCACTCCCTCCCTCTGGCCCAAGTCGTGAGCATCGAGATCGTCTGCTCGAAGCCGAAGCATCTGATCATGCTGAAGCAGATCTAGCAGAGCACCCTGACAAAGACCGAGATAGCTCTTGGTCTGCCATCTCTCTGAATCTGACGATCTGGTCTGAAGACATGCGTGCGAAGATGTCCTATAACTCCTCATCGCTCATCCCTTGACTCATCTTGAAAATGTCACATGCATAAATAAAAAATGATGTTAGAATAATCAATTTAAATCATACAAAGCACAGTAATATAAATCATTTTTAAAAAAATCTCACTTAAAATGCATATTTTATGTACCCTTATAAGCGATTGGTCAACGAATTGAGTAAGTGGATGCTCTAAGTATGAAGTATCCTATGGTCCCATTTTAATCTCCTGACACAACTCCGCATACACTAGAAGGTTGATAGACATGTCACCACAAAAGAATGAGTCTGCCTCGTTCTCAAAGAATTCTTGGACTCCTGTATTTCCATCATTGTTAGCCGATGCTGGCTCCAAGCTTTCAACGGCCTCCACCCCTTGCAATATCGACCCCTCTATTTGCATATTATCTTCATCTATGCTCGGAACATCGCTTTGATCATATACTCTCGCACTTCGGGGAGTTGAAGGTATAACATACCACCATCAAGGTTGTCGGGGGTTTGGATAGAAGATTACCTGTTCACAAACACGTACAAGAGAGTTCAAACCATTGTGACATAAACCATGCCATAATACAATTAGCAAGAAAATGAGTCCATGCACCTGTTCACAATGGGCCGGCAACACAAAGGTGTTGCGCAAATCCGTCCATTTTTTTTCGGAATCTATTTCAAGAAATCTAGATGGACCTCGTCGAACTGTTGCTCCAGCTCCTCCAAGTACAAGAAGGTGGATTTGTATCGTGAGCATGCTGGTGGGCAGGTATTTCTCAAAGAGACAGACTGTCTCCACCACTGCTCCTTGCCTCATGGATTCAATAGAGGACATCTTAAACTCCTTCTGTGAGATCCATTGCACCAAAGTCGTCAACTTGTAAATGGCTCCGCGTATTTCTGGAGTAAGACATCCTGCGATCGCGATCGGTAGTACAAACTGCCACAAATAAGAAAGCATTATGAATAATGGCTACATTCCAAATAGCAAAATGCCCACGCTAATGAGAATCCATTCTAGTACAAACCTGACAAATCTTATGCCAATCATGGGATTTTAGCCCTGATAATTGGTTGTCTTTAGAAAATGCGGAGCTGAGAGAACACATCATACCCGTCGGAGTGCGGATAGACTTGATTACTTGCTTTACAATGCGCTCTTCTTTAGTGGACAAAACCCAAGGAGCGTGAGGAAGCTGCACGCGACCATCAGCACTCGATTGCAGCGCCTCCATCTTACCTACCTTCTTCAAATCCATTCGTGCTCCTATAGTGTCTCTCTTTCCTGTGATGTGGTCCCATAACAAGCTGCCCCTATAGAATGCACTTGGATTGAGATTGAAGCTTAGTCTCATTGAGTTTGACTCTCACTTCTCACATCAAGCATTAATTTAAGACACTTCATGCCTCTTATCATTGGATGATACATGAGCCATTTGTTAGATATATTATAGTGAGACAATAGGACTAATTGTGACATGTACATGCTCTCTTGATACTCATTGGATGCAGTACCCCTATCGTAGGATGGTTTGATGTTTTGTCTTGGATCTAATACTTATATCTGTCATAGTGTTGTCAGTGGTATTTATATGCTTCTAGGTTATGTATTGAGCCTTAGTGCCCTCTCTCATTTCCTTTTCTCTCTCCTCTCTCTCTCATTTTTCTCTCTTCTCTCCCTCTCTCATTTCATTTTCTTCCTTAAATGTTTTATTTGGAAAATATCTCCCTCTCTTCCTGCTAGCTTTCACTCAAGAGATCCTTCCATTTAAATGTTCCTAACACTCTCCAATGAGTTGCATTTAGATGAGTTACATTGTAAGTTCAATTTGAATGCATTTAGATGTCACAAGCAAAAAAATTTCACTAATTTCTTTCCTAATACAATTGATAAACATTAGACATAACTAATCCTTCATAGCAATCATTAGACATAACAGGAGACATAACCAATTTCTTTCCTAATGCAATTGATAAACATTGGACATAACTAATCCTCCATAGCAATCATCAATCAATGCAATTCGAATCTCTACTACAAATGATTAGAGAGTTTTTTAATAAAAAATTGAGTTGTTGATTTCTATCTACTCTTATATACTCAACCAATCAAATCATCATCTCAAATCAATTTAGCCTCACAATCCAAGCGTGGCTCCCTCAATTGGTTACGCCACTCCATTTTGCAATCCATCCATTCCTCAAGTACTCCAACAAAGAGAGGAAGCATAGAAAAGAAAGAGGGATATCCCAACCTCATCTCAACTCCACCTCTCACCCTCCAAATTGTAGAAGAAGAAGGGAAAGAAGAGAAGAATGCAAGATAGGAGAGAAGCTTCACTCTTCTAGCTCCTCACTTAATTCCTCTCACCCTCACCCTCACCCTCACCCTCGCCCTCAATGTGAAGCATAAGAAGATAGGATACAAGGAGAGAGAAGAGAGCTCTCAAGTTTGCACACACAAGAATGATCTATGCATGCATCATATGTTAATTTGAACACTTCAAAAAAGTGAATAGAGAGTTTTGCCCACAACCTCTTCCATTTCCTCCCTCCCCCTCCCTCTCCTTCTTCCTCCCTCCCCCTCCCCCTCCCTCTCGCTCTCCCTCTCTTTCTCTCTCATTTCCTCTCCCTCTCACAATATATCCTAACACTCTCCAAAAGCAAAAGGGAGAGGGAGAGAGAGAATGCACTCTCCCTCCTCTCCCTCTCCCTCTCTTTCTCTTTCTCTCCCTCTCTCATTTCCTCCCCCTCCCTCTCCCTCTCTTTCTCTTTCTCTTTCTCTTTCTCTTTCTCTCCCTCTCTCTTTCTCTTTCTCTCCCTCCCTCTCCCCCTCTTTCTCTCTCATTTCCTCTCCTAAACAAGCAAAAGAGAAAGTGATTTAAACCCTAAACAAGCAAAAGAAGGAGAGAATAGACTTACCGATGAGATATGGCGACCGTGGGGCGGCTCCTCTTCGCGATGAGGGCTCCTCCTCTCCTTCATAAACAACGGCGGCGGCGGCGGCGGAAAGCCTTCTTCCTCTCCTTCTCTCACGACGATCACTCTCTCTCTCGCTCTCGCTCTCAAAATAGTAGACGCAAAAATGCAAAATAAACCTGCGCTCAGTTTTGGCCTGTTTTTTTTCCTATGGAGTGTCGCTATTTGCATTGCTATTTTTTGTGTCACTATTTTTTGCATTGCAAATGCAACGCAAATAGCGACGCCACTACGTGCGTCGCTACCCGCAGTCGCTATAGGCTTAAATCCTTGTAGTGTATGAAAAATGAATTATCACTCTTGTCATTTCTTAGTGCAAATGAGAATTTGAGGTAGAGCTACGGGATGCCCATAGGTGATCATTTCTTTATACAATGGTTGGCAAAGGAGGTATGGATGGATCAGGTCTTGGAAGAGGCTTGTCGATTGCTAAAGCAAGTAATTGAGTCAAATGTTGCTAGATAGAGGATTGAGCTTCTAGCAAAGCCGATGTTGGATCAATACTTCTTGGACATTGTGGCTAGATATAGAGGAGTACTTTTTCTTCTTCTCCAAAAAGATATGTCTGTGGCTACACCTGCAGCTAAGCATGTAGACATGCAAAATACCTCAAGAAGGCTAGTATACAGGTTTGTATCGAGTTTGTTACGTTCTTTGAATGGATGCTTTTTATGGTTAATATATTTTTGGTTGCTTGGATTAGGTTTCTTCTTACATTGGTTAGGATGAAGAAATTTCCATCTTTGCTTGACATTTGCAAGGCTTGGACAATCCTCTCTCCTCCCACCTATTGCATGTATACCTCACCAATTTTTAGGGAGGATAACAAGCTGGAAGATGCTTCCATATTATCCAACTGGGAGTGCAGGAATTGCCCTTGGTGGTTAGACATGAAAAATGGTGAATGCGTGAAGAGAAGGAAACATATCTCAGGCACTTGAAAGGAGAATGCAAGTCAAATTTAGGCTCTTCAAGTGTAACGTGCAGGCCGAGCTATTCATCTCGGTGGTAAATTCTTAGTAGCCCATCAAGAGATGTACTAGGAAGCGCTATCTAGGATTTTGATAAAACCCTCAAAGTTTACTAACTAGGCTCGCTTGAGTCTACCCTGTAGTGGAAGTTTATGCCACTCCCAAGAGGATTGACCTGAGTTTTTTCTGGTCAAATCTATTACTTACTAGTGGCTAATTAATATTAGTAGATTCTAAAGTGATGTGAGTTAGTTTTTTTGGTTTCTAATGATCCATCAAGTATGATTTTTATTCCTTCTTAGGAAAGCTCTTGGCTTACCAAGACTACCCACTGTAGGTCTAGATCCGACTTGGGGGTCCATTCTCCTACTTCCCTCAAGAGAGTAGTTTTAGTTATTTAATTACCTAGTACCACTTTAGGTTCAACATATAAAATTAGCTTCGTTGATTTATCTATTGATACAAATTCATTACACGCCTTTAATTTACGATACAAAAATAGAGAAAAGCAATTCCTTCTTAATAGTTCATTTCAAAAAAATAATTTTTACAACATCTTTTGTTTGAATTATTATTCTCTCCAAGTTCCATTCCTCAACTAGTATTGGAACTTCCAGAACATAGTATGGAAATCAAAGGGTAGATGGTAGTTTGTAAGAGCCTAAGGAGTTTATGACTAAAGCCCCCTAGTATCCTCACCTCCTCATGCTGACTAGAGTTCCCTCTACACAAGACCTTTTGCATCATGATTGGTCTAAAGTCGCTAACGTGAAATTAAAAAAAGAAAACCCCATTGGAGTAGGTTTTATTCATGCTGGCCTTGGGGAGGTCTAGTGCCATCAAGGACACTGCCTTAATCGGCGTTTTGTGTTCACCAAAATATTACCTCAGTCGATGATCAATACTCAGTCATCTATCTTAGCCTGATGATTTTAGGAAATATCAATACCTAGCTTACAATCACAAACATCTTATTTCGAATGCATTATACATAAACTCTTAACAAGTTTATTTCCAAGACAAATATTTTCTTTCCAAAAGTAATAACATCAAGGCCATTTAGCATAAGTGGCAAAATAACTATAAGTGACAAAATAAGTTTCAGACAAATCAGCATAAGTGGAAAAATAACTTCGAGACAAATTAGCATAAGTGGAAAAATAACTTCGAGACAAATCAGAATAAGTGGCAAAACAACTTTGAGACAAATCAGCATAAGTGGCAAAATTCGAGACAAATCAACATAAGTGGAAATACTTTCCAATAGTCTTCCTGGATTCCCTCTTCCTTGGGGATTAGTTTGGATTAAATTTAAGCAAGAATTTCATACTTGAGGATAACTCCCTTGGGGTTTCATGGGTCTTTTCCTACAATAAAAGAAAATCTTGATTAGTTTAATTACGAATAGTATCATTTGGCAATTGCATCTCAAGGTCTCTTATATACCAAGGATTAGTATTTTGATTTAGAGATTTTATTTTGTTAACAAAAAAATAAAAAATATTAAATCTTTTAGGGACACAGTACCTTCATTGTACTCACATAGGTTCATCCTGTACAGATCCAACCCTTGGAATTTGCAGTTAAGAATTCATCAAAGAAATTATATGCATGAATCGAATAAAATCTTATTTTTCGCATGTAGCTTCTATTGCCTATTCATGGGATAAAGGCATGCTAGCTGCTTTTATTTAAGAAAATTAGTACATGAAGATCCATGAAGGGTGCTTGGTTGATTGTATTCACAGCTTTGTTTGTAATCCCCATACTTGCCATTCCATTTCTAGTAATTGTGTCCATAGCGTATGGCAACTCCTGCCTTCACGACCTTCGTAGCTTTCTTCCTCGGGGCCATGGTCTTATTGCGAGACCGAATTTTGATTAACGGGAGGAAAAAAGTGATCATCAAAGATTTTGAGAAATTGAGAATAGTCTTGATTCCATAGGAAGGAATACAATACAAGGGATGGAGGAATTGAAATTGAGAGCTCGCATAGTATCCTCCTCGTCTTCTTGATGAGAAATTCATGTGTAAGCACTCTCTCTTGTTCTCTATACTCCTAAGAAGGGCCTTTATCCTCTTTCTTGGACTACTCTCAATGGCTCCCCATGCCTCTTATTTATAGCTAAATTAGAGAGGAAGGGTTGTAGCTAAGAAGAAGAGTTCTTAATGGAGGGGATCTTGGCAAAATAAAAAATCTGATACTCAGACCACAAATTTGATGGTTTTGTTGGCTGTGAAAGGGGGGTAAAACTCTAGGACACTTGATTAGAATTCTTCTAGATCACTCCTTCTCCATGTTCAAAGTGTTGTTTGCTGCCTGTAAACTGCGATTGCGACGCGCACGATTTCGCCAATCCTTCTTTTTGCATTAAATCTCCAAAACTGGCTGAAAAAGCCACTTGTTTTTTTTACTTGATATCTTGTTCTAGAATTTTTCATACCTTTTTAGAATATTTACAATAGATAATATCCAAAATATAAAACATATGCTAGTTTTGTTGAAAAATCTAGTATTTTTGGACCACTAATGACTAATATGACTCATAACTCTTGTTTACACGGTAACTTCCATGACGGGTGGCTACAATCCTTGCATCAATCTACAAAATATCAGGTTATGATCCTTGGGTCATTTTGCTCAAGATCTTCTCTATTTAATGATTTTAGAGTTCTTGAAGTCCATTTTGCGAGAAGTTGAAAACATTTTAAATTAAAGCTGGGATATCACATCACGCAATTTGGATGAGCAACAGTGAAGAAAGCTAGGGAGGAATTGAGGTACATTAAAGAGAGAGAAGAGGCTGAGAGACTGATGAAGTGTACAAAGGGTGGATGTCCTACTAATCAATTAGATCTTGAAAAGTGTATGATCACATGTTGGCCTAATTCATTGTTATTGGGGATATTATATATTTTCTTTCTTTTTGCTAGTTTGTATGTAAGACCAATTTGGATTTTGTTTATTGTAATGTGCCCACCTATCGATTGTCCAGGTATGCTTTTAGTGGTCCATCGAGAGATGAGTCTAAACAATGCCGCCCAGGACTCCCATGGAATGTCATGGGGTTTGTTGCCTAGGGTTTCCCGAGTCCGCCTCGCAATAGAATGTCCGCGGCCGAACCCACTAGGATCGACATGAAATTTGGGTTCCTAGTAGACAAGTCTCCTGACAGCATCCTAGCATTGGATTCTAGACATTCTACTTTACGCAGATATGCTCAAGCCAAAGTAGATCCATGCTGCACTTGGTTTAAAGAGAATGGGAAACGAGAGGGATGCGCCTCTCTGCCCATAGGGCATAGTCCCATTCCGATCCCCTAAAACGACATGAATTGAGTTCTAACCTAACCATACCTAAAGGTCAAACGACAATAAAACCTTGTGAGAAGCCTCCAGTTCTCTGGGACCACCCTGCCGTAGGATAGGTGATTAGGGTTCTACCCACCTGCTTCCCTTGATAGCTTTAGTTTTCTAATTAGGTCATATCACATTTATGTATGACATTCACAATCAGCTTCCTTAATTAGGCCTTTTAGGGAACAATATTCATTTGCATAATTTACAACACTGACACAAAAACAAAACAAGTAGTCCTTTTGACAAACAAGTTCCTTAACTTATCTTCAAGTTAATCTTTGTCTCCTGCCCATACAAGAGAATTATGTATCCCTTCTATCCAATAGAAGTACCTGGTCCAAATCACATGGCACCAAAATTTCCATCCTTTATCTAGAATAGAATCTTCCAATGCCCTAGACGTTGGGCTCATGGCAATCTACAATTCCATTTCGGTCTAGGCAAGGGGTGTCTAGAGCTCCATTGACCCCAAGCGACCTAGGAGTGAGACACAACTTCCATGGTTGGCCTTTTCACCACTCGACCTTCGACCCGTAAATCGAGTAGTGCCCTCTCGGGGTAATCTACGGTGCGATCTTGGAGATGATCCTCCCATGCAAAGTATCATTCCTTAATTAATCCAAGTAATAATCAAGCATAATTAAGGCAATTGGCCTAATATCATCTTCCAGTGAAATATTCCTTTATTTCCCATGGCTACTTGTCATTACTGCTGACCTTTGCCATGCTTTTACCATAAATAACAAGCACTTTGAATATTTATCCAAATCACAATGCAACAATCAGTTGATTTGAAAAAAACATTTAGGGTGTTGTTCAATCACCCAACACAACTAATTGTAGTTTTTCCAAACAATACAAGAATAGACACGATAATAATTCCATTGCATATTCGCTCTTCCCCTTGGAATCAAAGAGCGATTCTAAGCAAAATTTACTTAATACTTGAATGCACAATTCTTAATGTCATTCTTTTTACGATTATGCTATTCATAACCCTTGACCGATTGCTCTATCAACAACAAAATAGCCATACGCAACTAAGTGCAATTAACTTCCCTTGATACATGCACTTTGCAAACTCCATCTTTCGAATATGTAAGAAGAGGCCTATCCCTTCCCATGACCTATTCTCATACATCATAGTATGGAACCTAATGTATCTCATGTGAGAATCAAAGCAAGCATCATTTAATTTGGAAATACATTACTTAGGACTGGAATCATAGTTGGATTGACAGTGATGCCTTCACTCGAAGCTTCATTGATGGTTGTAGGATTGCCATCCGCATGCGACATTCTTTGCTTGGAGGCCATCATTCGCAAGTAGACTCAAGATATTAAGAAGGCGGAATAGATTTGAGATGGGAGAGCATAAGAGAAGATGGCTAAGTCGAGGATTGAGATAGAGGGAATGGAGCTAACTCCCTCTCTTGCAGCCTCTCGGGTAACTCCTCTCTCTCTCTCTCTCTCTCTCAATCTCTTGGAGGGGTATCCTTCTCTCTACCTCTCTCTTGCAGCCTCTCAGGGTCTCCTTATGCTTCCTTGTGCCTCCCCATGCATCATCTTTATAATGAATTAGAGAAGAGGAGATGTGGCTGAGAACATGAGTTCTTGGTGGAGGGGCTCTTGGAAGAATCAGTGATCGGATGGTTAGATAATAAATTTGATGGTTCCATTGGACCCAAAAGGGGGGTAAAACCACAAGATACTTGCTTAGAAATCTTTCAGATCACTCCTTTATTCTCTCACTGTTCACAGTGTTGTCTACTCCCTGTAGATTGCAATCGCGATGCGTGCGATTACCCAATCTCTCTCTTTATTTTTTACTTTTTATAAATCTCCAAAACTAACTAAAACATCACTTCTCTTTTCTTTTAAATGACATCCAATTTTAGAAATTTGCATATCATTTTAGGATAATATATTAAATATCTAGAATATGCTAGTTTTGCCCAAAATCTAATATTTTTAGACCATGCATACTATACATTTTAATACTAGTGATTAATATGGCTCATAACTCTCATTCACATTGTAACTTCCATGAAGAGTGCCTATGGTCCTTGTAAATCTGAGAAAAATATCAGATTTATGACTCTCAATTTTTAAATAAAATATTTTTAATTAAATAAAAATTATTAGTTATTAATGCTAGTTAGTTTTTACCTTAGTTAGTCTTTAGGTAGTAACCTTACTAACTTATTAATTTAGTAACTAACTTTTGAACTAACCAACTAACTTTTAATTGTGTGGCAATATTACATCCTCTTCCCCTTAGAGAAATTGAGATGTCCCCATCTCGAGAGAAACCCGAGGTATCATTTTGGAACATGTGGGTTATGGGCATACCACGCTTTCGTTGCACTACTCTGATCACTCATAGGCATGCGGTCTTTCGAAACAATAACCTATTATATTTGATATATCTGAGTCTTGATTACAATAGAAAATTTATTGTAGTTACATCTCATGAATATCTTCTAGGTTTTTCCTAAGTATCGGATAATTTCCTTGTACATTCTAGATCACTTGACCTTGTACAACTTCATTTCTTGTAAGCTCAAGTTCTCTTCGAGTTCTGTTGGGACAATTGATGTAGTTATGTCCAATGTTGTGGCACTCGAAGCATCGGTGTTTAGGGTGCTTTGGACATTCCCTTTTGAAATGACCTAACTCATTGTAATAGAAACAACACGGAGCTTTATCACTTGCGGTCACAAGGTTCTTGGTTGTCCTTGGTAGGAGTTTCTTTTTTAGACCAAATTGTCCTAGGATCCTTTTAATAGATCAAAGTGGTCATTTATCTCCGAAACTATGTTCCCAAATTGTCATCTTCTTAGTTTGGGATTGAGCTCCATGGACAATCAGCTTTGCCTGCAACACTAAAGAATATTTCCAAGCTTCGATATTCTGGTAAGACCTAATCCGTATTAGTTGAGAAGGAATGACTTAAGAAAAATTCATTGCAAGTTATAACTGTCATTCCTTGCCAGAGTATCTCTAATCATTTGCAAGTTCTAGGCTCAAAATAGATGCAACTCATATTACTCAGGTTAACTATAGTTACAAGAGTAAAATTTATTCCAATACAAGTTGGGTTACATGTTATTAGAACTTCTAGGATTTCTAATGATGGTGAAGAGGTGTTGTAGGTTCTAGGTCTTTATCTTATCCGATTCCTCTATATATCCATAGACTACACCTGTGTAACTTCATTTTCTTGGTGGCTCAATGTCTTCTAGACTTAGATCAGGGCAGTTTGCTTGGATGTGTCCTAGCTCATTACAATGGAAGCATTGGCGATAGGGACATCTCCTATGAATGTGCCCTACCTCTCCACATGTATGGCATCTTTTACCCTAATCTCGGGAGTCATCTTTGCTACAATTCCCCGATTTAAGTTCTTGGATGATTGGATTCGCTTGGATTAATGCATCTTGCAAGTCCATTGGATGCATTGCTTCAAGACGATGGTTTAGAAGAGTGTTTAGGCCATGGAAAAACTTGGATACTTGCTGTGCAATATCCATAGGTAGCACATATTTTAGTAGGGTTACAAACTTTGAGTAGTAAGATTCCAAGGTTAATTCTAGCTACTTGAGCTTGAATAATTCATTCATTTTCAAAGTATGGTAGGTTGACTAAAGGTATCGTCCGTGTACATCATCTTTCAGCTGAGCCCAAGTGACTGCGGCTTAAGAAATACCTTAATCTTTACACCATTGCTTCCACCGTAATCGACCCTGGCCAACTATCATTGCTTGATTGGTAGAGGCAGTTCTCAAAGCAAAGAAATAGTCATCCATCGACTCAATCCATGTTTTCGCCTCTGTTGCAATGTCTAACCCTTCTCCATCAAACTTGAGTGCCTTAATTTGCTTGAGAAGAAATTTCTTCTCTTGCATGTCAATATTCGTGGGTGTAGAAGGTGCCTGAAAATCAACCGTACCATTTAGGTTATTCTGTTTAAGATATGTCTATGAACCATACATTAATCAATTCCATATCATTACAAAGTTTCCCTTTGATACCAACTGTAACATGCCTACCTATCGGTTGTCCAGGTACATGTTTAGCGGTCCATCGAGAGATGAGTATAAGCGACGCCTCCCGGCACTCCCATGCAATGTCATGGGGTTTGTTGCCTAGGGTTTCCCGAGTCCACCTCGCAATAGAATGTCCATGAACTAAACCCACTAGGATCAACCTAAAATTTGGGTTCCTGGTAGACAAGATCTCCTGACAGCATCCTAGCATTGGATTCTAAAAATTCTACTTTACGCAAATATGCTCAAGCCAAAGTAGATCCATGCCGCACTTGGTTCAAAGAGAATGGGAAATGAGAGGGATGCGCCGCTCAACCTCTCTGCTCATTGGGCATAGTCCCATTCCGGTCCCCTAAAATGACATGAATTGAGTTCTAACCTAACCATACCTAAAGGTCAAATCACGATAAAACCTTGTGAGAAGCCTCCCAGTTCTCTGGGACCACCCTGCCATAGGATAGACAATTAGGGTTCTGCCCACCCGCTTCCCTTGATAGCTTTAGTTTTCTAATTAGATCCTATCACATTTATGTATGGCATTCACAATCAGCTTCCTTAATTAGGCCTTTTAGTAGGGAACAATATTCGTTTGTGTAATTTACAGAACTGACACAAAAACAAACAAGCTGTCCTTTTGACAAACAAGTTCCTTAACTTATCTTCAAGTTAATCTTTGTCTCCTGCCCATACAGGAAATTGCTCTATCAACAACGAATAAGCCATATGCAACTAAGTGCAATCAACTTTCCTTGATACATGCACTTTGCAAACTCCATCTTTCGAATATGTGAGAAGAGGCCTATCCCTTCCCATGACCTATTCTCGTACATCATAGTATGGAGCTTAATGTATCTCGTGCAAGAATCAAAGTAAGCATCTATTAATTTGGAAATACGTTACTTACGACTGGAACTGTAGTTGGATTGATAGTGATGCCTTCGCTCGAAGCTTCGTTGCTGGTTGTAGGATTGCCATCCACACACGACATTCTTCACTTGGAGGACATCGTCCGCAACAAGTAGACTCAAGAGATTAAGAAGGTGGAATAGATTCAAGATGGGAGAGCATAAGAGAAGATGGCTAAGTCGAGGATCGAGATGGAGGGAATTGAGCTAACTCTCTCCCTTGCAACCTCTCGGGGTAACTCCTCTCTCTCTCTCTCTCTCTCTCTCTCTCTCTCTCTCTCTCTCTCTCTCTCTTGGAGGGGTATCCTTCTTTCTACCTCTCTCTCGCAGCCTCTTGAGGTCTCCTTATGCTTCCTTGTGCCTCCCATGCCTCATATTTAAAATGAATTACAAAAGAGTGGATATGGTTGAGAATAAGAGTTCTTGGTGGAGGGGCTCTTGGAAGAATCAGTGATTTGATCCTCAAATCATAAATCTGATGGTTTCATTGGCTCCAAAAGGGGGGGTAAAACCCCAAGGCACTTGCTTTGAAATCTTTTAGATCACTCCTTCATTCTCTCCATGTTCGAAGTGTTGTCTACTGCTTTTAGACTGCGATCGTGGTGTGTGCAATTATGCCAATCTCTCTCTTTATTTTTTTCTTTTTAAAAAATATCCAAAACTAACTAAAATATCACTTGTCTTTTCTTTTAAATGACATCCAGTTCTAGAAATATCCATATCTTTTTAGGATATTATCTAAAATATCTAGAATATGCTAGTTTTTTCCAAAATCTAATATTTTTGGATCATCCATACTATACATGTTATTTTGAGAAAAATATCATATTTACGACTCTTGATTTTTTAAATAAAATATTTTAATTAAATAAAAATGATTAATTATTAATTCTAGTTAGTTTTTAGGTAGTAACCTTACTAACTTATTAATTGACTAACTAACTTTCTAACTAACCAATTAACTTTTAATTGCGTGGAAATATTACATTTATGTAGAGTCTATGCATTTGACTACTGCCATCCTTCCTTGCTAGAAGATGGGCCATATGGAGTTGCAACATGTGCCACTTGAACATTTTCATGAGCTTGCAAATAAAAACCCTCAAAGTCACACATATGTGTGGCAATATGATTATATTCATCTAGTAGGAGAATTGCTTGCTAGAAATTTCAAGGAGGGTTTTGAGGTGATGAGAAAGTTCTATCTAGAAGTGGATGGTGGGAAGAAGCTAATAAATTCAAAGTCAAGCTCTTGAAGTGTGGAATATTGTTTCATTGATTTCCCACAGGCTCCCATCTTGTGGGTTTTGATGACATTCCTCCATGGAATAGTCTATTAACTAAGTGAGCATTGCCAATGGCAAGTGTAGTTATGGATGACTTGGGATGGGTGCTTGTTATTTGTATCCCTTCATGCCTTGGAGTTCTGGGGAAAATGGCATCATGTACATGATTGGAGATAGGTTTGCAATGGGCTATGGAGTGTTTGGAGCCTTACTCTCAAGTACAACAAAATGCAAAGTCTCCTTCAAGGTGTGAGGTGTTTTTCATGTTTCTTGGTTGTTCATTAGAAATTCCATTTTAGGTGCACTATACTTAAGTGTATTTGTGTTTACACAAAGTCGAGTTTTTCACGTGATGGCTTTCCATAAGGTTGGAAAAAGACCAAAATAGGACATAGAGGCCACCTCAAAGGTAGGAAAAATAATCAACATACCCTTGTTCAATGTGGTTTACATATAAGTTTCAATGTTAGCTTTTGAGTCCTAAAAAGGGTAACTGTATATTATGATAGCACAGATTGGGGATGCCTTGCAAGAGGATTTGACAAAGAATGTCATCCACCATTACTTGCCCTTGTCTTTGAAAGTACAACATGACGGCAAGAGTGGCACATGGCATGGGCTGCTAGAGAAAAGGGCCTCACATATGTTGCTATTCATGGAGGGATTTGACCCTCCAAATGGTTGTGTACTTGAGCTTGGAGGAGGAACTTCACCTTGCATGAAGGCAGCCATGCATACATGACGCCCTTGCATGGCGATAGAGAGTGATGCTAAGATGTATGAAAGTAATTTCTTTCTTTTGTCAATGGTTACTATGACAAGGATATACTTGGAGCTATGGATGTTGACACTGAGGATGAGGAAGATGCTAAGGTGTTCATGTGTGATGTCCCATCCGACTAGTAAGTGAATGGGTCCAATGTCTTAAATGTATCTTAGTAATATTATTTTCTATAAATAAATTGACTCATTATGGCTATTTTCCATGTTATGTAGAGGATATGGCCAAGCACATGGCAAGTACTTTAGCATATGACATAGGTATTGTCAAAAGTAGAAGAAGACCAAAATGTGTTTTCATTGATGACAGTGCTATGGAGGATTAAGTTTTGTTTCCTTTATGGTTATCAACAACCATGCCCTTGTTCTACATTTTGATGATACTTCAATTTCTATCATTCATAATGATAGTGCCAATGTTATGCTATTTGTGCTCCATTCTATTCAATGCTATGCTACTTGTGCTCCATTCTATTCAATGTTATGACATAGGTAGTGTCAAAAGAAGAAGAAGACCAAAATGTGTTTTCATTGATGACAGTGCCATGGAGGATAGAGTTTTGTTGACTTTATGGTTACCAACAACCAACGAAAATTATACATTTTGATGATACTCAATTTCTATCATTTTTAATAATAGCATCAACGTTATGCTACTTTTTCTCCATACAAATTCAATGTTTGTGGAAGTATCACATGTTTGTGAGAGTGGTGGGAACTTTTATTATTGACAATGGAAGTGTCATGATATGTTTACAAAGGTCAATGTGCTGCATGATATAAATCCTTTTTTTATGCTCATGGTTAATGGTTACCTTGTGGATAATAGCACATGGTTGTTTTCTTTGAGAAACTATATTTGTCAAGTCTTCATAAATAGTTGCTCGTACTTGACTTACTCACCACTTCTTGCTGCCAAGTGGATATACTCGGTCTCTAATGTAGGCCGATTCATGAGTGCTAGATCATCATGAACTTCAATGCAAATCATCAGTTTATCATTATCTCCTAGTTTGTGCTCATGAGCTTTGGACATAAACCTATTGGTTGATTTTGAAGTTGCATTAGGTTTAGATTCTCTCTATAGTTTCATTCCCAACATCACAAAAGTGAAGAATCTGCAAAATACTAGTTGGCTTATAAGCACAAATTTTGCCTTGAACATGGAGGTAGAGCTATAATTCTTGCAATCACCTTGAGCAAAAACAATTAGATAACAAGTACAAAGTTGCATAATAGAATGTTGATGATTGCTATTTCCCTTGCCTTGGCCATCCCCTACTATCCCTTCATGACACAATGTCATTGAAGAGGTTCTATTTATTGAGGATTTATCAACATTGAGGAATCATCAACATTTAGACAATTCACTGTCTCAGAAGGTTTGATCCTTGGGCTATTACAAGGCACTACTCTACTCTCTTTCTTGATTGGTGTTCTTTTTGTGAGGTGGGAAAAATTTTGATAGGTAAACCATGGGGGGTATTTCCATTTTTCCATCACTATCTTGAGTAGCTTTGATGTGCTTTGTCCCCAGGGATAATACATATCTAGTTGTTCCTACTTTATCATTGACTTTTGCATTCCTCCATTGAAAGCAGCCTTTTTATGCTTCATCAACTATCACACAAGTTACCTCCAATTGGTGACTAGTGGAGCAATTGCTAGAACCAAAGCAAAGCTTGAAGTGCTTTGCTACTATGATATTAGCATTATTTGCAGGAATGAGAAAGTAGCAAATAGGACTCACTATTATCCTTGTCCCAGTATGAGAAAGAAACAAAAAGGTTTTCCTCTTGTTAAAACTTGCTAAGGTCTAAGGTAGCTAATCTGTATATCATCAAAGGACTATTACATAATGGACAATTTTAGGAGGACCAAATAGCATATCATTTGGACAGTGCTCCCTTAGATCATACTTAGAATCATAACATATATTCAAGGCTGATGTTTGAATTGATAGCATCTAATGGCTTTCCTTAGTCTCCTATATGCAATACTAGGAGTTTCCAAAAATTCAAGCCTCCAATTCTATTGGAAAGGAAATTTTTGACTTGGATCATAGGATCTTGTCTCTTGTCATGATACAAAACCCCACTTCACCTTCTATTGCATCAGTAATAAGAGGCGGACATTCTACCAAGTTACAAGAAAAGGCAACTCATTGAGTAGGACAACAGTTTGACAAGCTAGTACCATGAGGCATATTAGGCATTGTCATACTATTTTGCAATGAATTTCCATCCTTTATGACATTGGATACCATCCTAAAGCTCCTTATTGATTTATAGTAGTGAGCAAGGTTAATTGATCCACATCCAAACTCTAGAACAACTGTAATAAACTGAGATAAATCAGGGTGATGAGTTTTCAAGAATTGGCTTTCATTGGGAAGGGGGGCTTACTTACTTTGTATATTGACACATAATGCTAGTGTGGTGGCTCATGGCCTTGAGAAATGGCATGGATAGAGTTGCAAATTTGCATGTGGTTCACCAAATTGGTTGAGCAAGGGTTGCACTTAAGTTGACAAAAGAAGGACTAGAAACTTAGCTTTGAATAGCCTACATACATTGATTGGCTCTGAATATGCCATCAACAAGTCATGGCTCATAGCTCCAACTCTATTTCTCAATCTTGGCTTCAAAATCAAGCTAAAATTGATAAACTTGGAGATTTAATTGGTTGGTATATTGCTCTTATGGAGGCAGATATAGAGAATAGAGCAAGACTTCAATCAAGTATGAATTGTTCATCACCATGAGTAGTATCAGTCACATGATGAGTATTGTGGTCAGGATGAGTACATTATGCATTTGATGCTTAGTCTTATGGCCATCATGTATATGATGATGGTATAAACTATGATCCACATGCATTTTATGAATATGAGCAATAGTATGTACATGGGTAGCGACATGCCAATGAATATGAGCAATATGTAAATGCATATGGACAACATAATACTTATGGATATGATGTATCATGTCATGATGAAGAGCATCATTTCAATGAACTTGGGTAATAGTATGACTATTATAGACAATATGATTATGCATATGAGCATCTATCTATTCAACAACATAGTCATGGTTATACCTATGAGCATTCCTTGATTCAATAGCCTAGTTCTTCTAAACATGATGATAATGGACATGCTTATGAGAACTCTTTTAGCTTTGATAAATCAGCAAGTTGATAACTACCATGGTATCTTACATCTCGATTAGTTTGAACAACATGATTACCTAAATGTAATGCTAAATTCTTTTCAAGGTGTTGGCCAGAAATGGCGAGCAGATAGTCTTTGTGATGATGAAGAGGGAAATGAACAAGATGAGAACAAGAAGGGGATCATGACCAACATGAAAAGAAAGATGATAAGAAAGAATATGAGTAAGATGATCATCAAGAAGAATAAGAAGAAGATAATGACCAAGTAGGTGAACAATGAAGACAAGATGTACAAACTGATGACATGGTAGTTGAAGAAACCACATGAGGCACTTAGGGATGTTGATAGTTATGCTAAAGCTTTTGAAGACTTAGAGCAACCTTATGATTATCTTATTGAGGCATACACTGAGCACATGCTTGAAATAATGGCTGGTAAAGAAGCCTATAGTTTCCTGGATGGCTTCTCTGGATACAATCAGGTGCAAGTGCATCTCGATGATAGGCATAAGACTATATTCTCCACTAAGTGGGATGTCTTTGCTTACATAATCATGCCCTTTGGGTTGATTAATGCACCAACTACCTTACAGCGGCTCATGTGTGCCATCTTCAAAGACATGCTTAGAAATAAGTTAGAGGTTTTCATAGATGATTTGTGTGTTCACTCTACATGGAAGGAACACTTAGATAAGCTCCAAGCAGTCTTTGAACGATATTGGTTATATTGTCTCTCACTGAACCCCTTGAAGTGCCATCTGGATAAAGCACAGATGCATCCTAGGGCACGTGATGTGGAAGAATGGCATTGCCAGAGACTTCTCAAAAGTCATGGTTATTTTCGATCTTCCACCACCATCCGATTACAAGGGAGCTCAATGCTTCCTAGGCCACATAGGATACTATCGGCACTTTGTGTTATTGAACTATGCATTGATTGCTAGACCTCTATGCAAGTTGCTGATTATATTCGAGTGGACCAAAGAATTCCAATGTACATATGAGGAATTGAAAAAGGCTCTAACCACTGCACTGATTCTAAGAGCCCCAAACTAGACAATCACCTTCCATGTCCACACCGATGCTTCAAAAATCATTGTGGAAGCTCTATTGTGCCAACCTGGGGAACACAACCTGGATTGTCCAGTGAGCTTTGCTTAGTGAGCTTTTCTTATAGACAACTCACATATATAGAAATGAATTACTCAACAATAGAAAGAGAAGGCTTATCCATGGTATTTGCTATAAAGAAATTTTGCCATTATCATTTGGCCATGCCTTTTACCTTATTTGTTGAGACCATCAGGCATTGCTTTATCTTGTTAATAAACCTTGCACTACAGGATGCATTGCCAGATGGATACTTCTACTTTTAGAATTTGAATTATCCATGGTGGTACGAAAAGGAAAGTAGCACAGCGTGGCTGACCATATGTCTCACATATCCACAAGAGAAGCTAATGGTGGATAAGGTATCCTGGACAAATTGCTAGTGCATAAGCTTACACTTAACTAGGGTTTACAAAAACCATTAAATGCATGTGTAATATTCCCGCAACGAAATATTAACGACTCTTGATCCCGCGCAAAAGAAATTTTGAGTGATCTTCCGCAACAGCAAAACTCTGCCTAAGTGCTCCAGCCTCGTGCATTAACAATACCATTCCCGCATGGTGCATATGAATCCGTGGCTCGAAACTGCAAGCCACCGTAGGAACACCCCTTCACGGGAAAAAAAGGGATAATTTTTCAAAAAAAATTATGTATTAACTCCCTCCCCTTCACCTGTTGCATGGTGGCGAGAGAGATAGGAGTAGGTGTTATGGAGGGGCATGGGGAGGGGAAGCATGCTACATGCCACTTGTGTGGCTACCCCCCCCCTTCACACCATATAAACCCCCCCTCCCAAGCTTGGGAGGGGCATGGTGCTGCTGCTCGCCGCCCTGTGGAGCTGCTCGCCGCCTTCTGCCTGCCGTTGTCATACTGTCGCGCCACCAGGCTGCCGCCGCTGCCCCCATTGTCATCATCATCGTTGTTGTCGTCGTCGTCGTCATCGTCATCGTCGTCGTCATCATCTCCCTCATCGTCATCTTCACCATCATCATCATCTCCAATCATCTTCTCCACGTCATCTCCCTGTGTCCCAGAAGCTTGAGAAGCTTCTATTGAAGCTTCTTTAGGCCTTGTTCACCCATGCCTCCCGGATTTTTGACCATGTTCCCCAAGGCCTATTTCCTGTACCACGAGGGAGATCCCAGACTGAAGGCAATTTCTGAAATTGAAAAAGGGGACCAAGGGAGAGTTTGCTGAGTCAAGATTTACTTCGTCAATGGCTCCCAAGCAAAAGTCGAGAGGAGTGCACGCGGGAGCTTCCACCCAAAGTATGAGAGTGGACAACGCCCCGATATTGAATTCCCAGGTTCCGAATAATATTCTTGCATGGAAAGGTTGCACAAAGCATGTTTTAAATTCACATAGGAAACTTAAATGCATTGGAAAATTTATATACTCGTTCGATTTACAAAATTTAGTTGCATGACGAGTTCTTGCATTTGCTTGCACTTCCATGGTCAAGGGTAGCTGCATTCTTGAACGTATGATGCATAAGTTAAAAGACGGAATTGTGCAAAGGCGTCATTGTTGCTTCATGCAAAGGACAGGGTTTATGACACATAATGCACTTATGAAATAAATTCCTGGTTGTGAGTCATGTAGAAGATAATCGTACACAGTCATTAAAAACTATGTTCGAATAGTTGCAATGCATGGAAAGGATTTATGAGCTTTGAAAATTGCATGCGATGATAGTCACATTCTAGGTTGGGTTAAGTGCTAAAGGAAGGATTAAATCAATGATGGATACATGGCATCTGATCATGAAAGAATGATACACCCATGCATGGAGATCTTTTATCAAAGTTTGAATTTGGGAAAGGATGCATCTTCATTAAAATATTAAAGCTTGAATTCAATGCATAAAACATAGGGTTTATAAGAATACCTCTGAATGTCAATCAACGTCGCATAAGGCAAGGAAAAGAAAGATCACTATAGATCCTATAGTTGCATAAAGGCAAAAGGACTATGGTCTTGAATTTGGATATTCGCATGGAATGATACATCTCATACATCTTGCAGTTACTTACATCTTTTAGGGAAAGTATTTGCATCTCTAAGGGAAAGATCACCTTTAATCATAAGACAATTAGATCAATTAGGTAGATCGCATGTAATCGTGTAACTCACATGAAATTCATAAAGGTGTGAATAGTTAGCATACGACAAACACCTCAATGTGCTAGGTTAGGTTAAGTTATGTTAAAATTCTGCCTAGTATCGCACTTAGGATACCGATCTAATATTTCTGATCTCAAAGGTCCTACCCACATTCTCCAAATGTTAGGACTATCTGATCACCCATGCAAGAACGATCTAGGGTTCTCACCCTAAGGATCAATTGGCCAAATGCTAGACTCCAAGGAATTTAGGGACCCTAGGGCCAAAACGATTATCAGCCTAGTAGGGTCAAGGTTTTGGATTGGGTCAATAGGATTCCCAAACCCTATATCTTGATCAAAGGGATGAATGTTTATGCATTGAATCTGATCTCTCTGTTGTAGGTTATTTGATTGGTTTTTACTTGTCAATGTCTCTATTGGCCTAGAGTATTTTCTCTCTTCATCTTAAAATGAAATTTTGAGACCTTTATTTCAAAAATCATGAAATATCATGTGGAGAGTTGCCTAACTTATTGGATCCACCCATTGGCCATGTGATATATGACATCTCTTGAGGTAGATGAGAGCTTAGTGGAGCTATGAGCTTATAAATCTTCTATTTCTATTGAATAGAGTATATTCACATATAGCCTAGCCTTGTAGGGTTAGAAGTCCCATTCTACAAGGCATACTTTTTACTAGTCTTGTGTATGATAATATTCAAAATACTTCTGATTCACTACAACAAATTTAGAGTAGAGATGCGAACACTTGATACGCCCTAGCAAGTGCATTTATTTTTTCCTAAAAACTCATGTGTATTTACGTGAGACTCATAGTATAACAAATAATAATATAATGGAAATTTAAATGTGAAAAAAGTGATAAATTTATCTTAACTATAAGCACATTTATATGCATTACCATTTTAAAATCAGCATCTTGCTATTTTTGGTTTTCATCTTGTTGAATCAAGAGTAGAACTCAAACAAAAACTCACATAAACACACACACACACACACACACACACACACACACACACACACACACGCACGCACGCACGCACGCACGCACGCACGCACGCACGCACACACACACACACACACACACACACACACACACACACACACACACACACAGAGAGAGAGAGAGAGAGAGAGAGAGAGAGAGAGAGAGAGAGAGAGAGAGAGAGAGAGAGAGAGAGAGAGAGAGAGAGAGAGAGAGAGCATAAGCTACATGTAGGAGTTGGCTATGTGTAAGCTAACTATAGGCACACATTGAGTGTAGGCTAAGTTTTATCTAGGTTAGATTTTACTAGGTCAAATCCAAGGATACATGTAAGGCTATAATATGCCATGGTAGGTGTCACTTGCAAACCATAGGATGTGCTGCATCATGAACTATTACCCATATCATCAACTACTTGCCACATCATCTTCTAGGCTAGGCTTGGATAGGCTGGTAAGTTAGGGTAGGCTTCCCTAAGCTTATGTGAAATATAGATGCAACCATGTGTGGACCATGTTATGCCCAACAATTCTAGGAGTGGGTTATACTCATCCACAATGAGTGTGGGCAAGAAGAGACATGTTAGGATAGATTTCGCTAAGCTTAAGCTAAGTATAAACATATGCTAACTATAGGTCATACTATGCCAAGCCACTAGGATTGGCTATGTTTGCATATGCTAAGTGTGGGTAAGGAAAACCATGTTAGACTAGGCTTCACTAAACTTAGGCTATGTATAGGCATAGTCTAATTATAGGTTAGGCTATACCACTAGGATTGGCTATGCTTACTTGTGTTAACTGTGGGCAAGGAAACTAATCAAAGGTATGAATATCTATATTTACTTTGATGTTTGGTTTATTTTTCTATAATCATGGTTTGCTATAGTAATAATCGATTTCATATACTATCTTTTTAATAGATGTTTCTCCTCATCTTAATGCAAATTTTGATGTTGTGGGGGTTGTCTCAAGACCCCAATCCTAAGGATCAAAGAGAGAGAATGATGGCCAAGCTAGAGGCCTTCTCAAGATATCCTCCCACCCCCAATTGAGCTATTTTAGTACATGACTACTCCTTGCCCTTCTTGATTGCAAATGGTTGCACAAACCCCACTAACTCCAATAGTATTAGCTTTTCCTTTCTAGTGTGTACAAGCGCTCCATAGTATGCATAGCAGGAGCCATTCCATGAGAGTAGTAGTAGCAACCATGGGTGTAAGGATCATGGTAGATGCTATTTTGAAAAAGCTTGTTTTGGTGGTGGTTGGAGCCCCTCTCCACAATAGCATAGAGGGAGACCACTGGCAAAACCCCCAACAATGCAAAGAGAGAGACACATGACCTTAGTCAAAAGTTTATAACTGATCAATAGCATAGAGGGAGACCACTAGTAGAACCCCAACAATGCAAAGAGAGAGACACATGACCTTAGTCAAAAGTTTATAACTGATCAAATGTATAATACAGGACCTTAGTCAAAAGTTTATAACTAATCAAATGTATCGAGTGGATTCCTCCACAATCCTACAAGAAAGAAGGTCAATCTGAGGGTTTGCTATATGTATATCCTCTATATCAAGTGCATTCAAGGCCTATTTAATAATATCCTTATCTATGAATTTTGTTTGAATAAAACATAACCCATTTTTATTCAATCTATAAGTAACCCCTTTATATGACACCCTGTTGTATATGAAAATTTTATAAAAATGATATTTTAAAAGTATCTTCTTTTGAACCCACATGATGCACACATGCATTCCTGAGTGACCCCCTTGAGGGAGGTCATAAGCTATTTGCATTCCATAGTGCACACAAACTATAGAGGTTTCTTTTTATGACTCAAACAATAGGACCCCATTGGATTCCAAGTACCATCACTGCAGTGTATGAGAAGTTTCCCAATTCCCCACATAAGATTCACATATGAGTAGCACTTGACAAAGGATCCGAAAGGAAATTTCTAATAAGAGGACCATGGTAAACAAAGAGTAGTCAAAAATAAAAAGAAGGTAGAGCAAGACTTAGATCCCAAACAATGGCCAATCACTACACATGCTTAAGAGTATATAGAGGCCTACACTCAAGGGATGCACCTTATAGAACATGTAAGATATCACGTGAGTTTAAAATTAAGGGTATTTTATTTAGCAAATTTTACAGGATTATATTTACAAAAAGGGTTTTCCAATTACAATTTGAAAAAAAATCTGCAAGTTTGGTAAAGTAAAAGAGGTCATTTTATGGCTTTATACCAAGTCTTATAGCATGTAAAGAAAGAGTATTTCTTAATATCCTTTGAGTGCATGTTATATAGATAATTTCTTGTCACAAGTCGTGTGGTTGGGGGACTTTCTTGAGTTGTTGTCCCAAACACATACTATATATACAAGAGAAATATCACTTAAGAATATAAAAGGAGAGATGGATGCCAAAACGTTTTCTTCTTGGTTTTTTTTTCCACACAATATAATGTAACAAAGCATAGATAAGACAAAACATAAAGAAAAGTGGGCCTACTAAATCAAATAGTGCATAACTAACTATACTAATCGAATCATGCTATAACTATGCTAGGTGTAGGTAGGTACAACAAATCAAATATAATAAGTGATAAGTCAGTGGCCATGTGAGCATCATAATAACCATCAACATGCTAAGTATAGATATGCGGATCCATCTAACCATGTAGTCCATCATCAATGTTTGTATGTGTTGAGCTTGCTAGCTCAATACTTCCCCTCGAGCTTAATTGTATCTTTGCAACTCCAAGTAAGCTTCAAAATTTTCAAAGCTTCTCTACATCCAACGCCTTTGTGAAAATCTTAGCTATCTAGTCCTATATGCTGACATATACCAAGTCAATCTCTTCTCCAAGTACCTTCTCTTTCACAAAGTGGTGATGCACCTCAATGTATTTTGTCCTAGCATGGAACATTGGGTTCCTAGCTAATTGTATGCTACTCATATTTTCAATATGAATGATAACTGGACCTTCTTCCTACACATCCAAATCACCCAATAAATTTTGAAGCCATACCACCTCACATGCTACCATAGCAACACCTTTGTATGCAACCTCTGTACTCAATAAAGAAACTGTAGTAGGTTGCTTTTTTATGTTGCATGTAACAACTACACTACCAAGGGAAAACATGCATCCACTAGTAGATCTTCTGTCAGACATGCTACCAATCTAATCTATATTTGTGTATCCAAACATATGTATATCCTTATCTACCCATAAAAAAGTTCATAATGCAAAGTGGACTTCACATCTTTCAAGATGTATTAAATTGCATCCAAATGAGGCTTTCTAGGCATCGACATAAACTACTTGGGACAAGGCCAACAACATAGCTCAAGTATGGCCTTATGATAGTCATGTAAATCAAACTCCCTACTATCCTCATGAACATAGTAGGGTCTTCTATCTCATCCCCAATATCAACACTCAACTTCACATTTTGCTCCAATATCATTGAAAGAGGCTTACATGCTGTCATATCATACTTGAACTACATATCCAAGCCATATTACCTTTGGGACAACCATATACCATCATCACATCTAATCACCTCAATGTACCTTGGCTCACCCAAACCCTTAATCTCAAAATTCTTCTTCAAATGATCATTGACTTTAGCAATCCCACTATCACTGTCATCTATAATAATCAAGTCATCCAAATAGATGACTATAATGATCAAGTTTGCATCTTCCTTTCTCACATAAAGTGACTGATCAACATCATAAACATAAAAGCCAATGTTGATAAGATACTCTCTAATCTTGACAAACCATTCTCTAGTGCTTGCTTCAGCTCATGAAGCATATTATTTAACCTACACACATATGTGGGATGCTCTAAATCCTCATAATCTGATGGTTGCACCATACACATCTCTTGTTGCAATACACTATGCAAGAAGGCATTTTTTACATCCATTTTCTACAAACTCTAACCTTTGGCTGCTCTACTACCAATGTAATTACACCTCTAATAGTTGCCATCCTAACAACTAGACTGAATGTCTCTTCATAATCTATGCCATATGTTTGAGCATAACCTTTTACAACTAGCCTATCCTTATACATGCTAATTGAACCATTTGCATTATGCTTAATTTTGTATACCCACTTATAGCCAATAACTTTCTTGCCCTTAGACAATGGTACTAGATCCCAAGTCTTTTTGGCTTCTAATGTAGCCATCTCCTCAACCATTGTGGCATCCTAGTGAGCATGACCAACAACATCCTCAAAACAAGTGGGGTCAACATCCTCGATCACCTTTACTATATAAGCATAATGGTGGGCTACATAGACTTCAAAACCAAATCTTTTAACATATTATCCAACTCTGCTAGACCTACGTACCACTTGATCACTTAGTGGAGCCTTTACATTGCCACATGCTCTTTGTACACCCTGGTGTTCTGATTGAAAGAATGCCAAGCTCATAATCCAAACTCTTTGAACCATTGGAATCTTCATCAAACCCCAAATGACTAGCAAATGCATCATTAGCCATTTGACACTTTCTTTTTGTCTTTGTCCTTACCGATAACACTAGTAGATGCACTTAAAGATGTGGGATTGCTCCTTAGTCTCCTAGACCTACGGCTAATTGTAAATATAGTACCAAATGATATTTTTGGTCCACTAAGGCTCTGTGATTCTTACTTTTCTTTCTACACATAACTATCATTACCATCATCACTAGCCACTACATCACCACTAGATGCATACTAATTACTCATCTCATAAAAAATAACATCCTTGCTCACTTTGAACTCACTTGTGACAGGGTTATAATAACGATATCCTTTCTACTCTAAAGAATATCCAAAATCTTGCATCTCTCCAAACCATTCAACATGGTTGGTCATATGATTAGAGGCATATGAATCAATATACCATACATAATCATGTGTCCCATTTCTTGTGATAGCATTCATGATACCATTTCAACATCCCAAAGAGCTAGCTGAGTTTCCATGGAAAGAAGAAGACTCTTCTAGAGGACCATTAGACAAGGAGGCCAGTCCTTGAAGGAGTCAAATCTATATCCAAAAGCAATCTATGGGACCTTCATCTATGAAGAAGTGGAAGGTTAAAAGCAATTAACTTTTGTGGATGCAGATGGCATTGAACATCACTTGAAGGTGCATATCAATCTTCTAGAAGAGGAGCTGTTGGTCCTACATGACTTACTAAAGGAGAACTTGGATGTCTTTGCATGGTTTTTCTTTTTATAGTCTATCATTCTGATGCACAGATTGGCCGTTATTCATTTTTGCATGTTTGCAAGTATTTGCTCATGTGATTTTTAATATTTTTTCATGTGAACAAGCTCTCTTTTTATTGGAATGATGTCTCTCTTAGATAGCCCTAAGCCTTTTCCAACCAGACCCTTTTTATTTCATTCTCTCTATTCTAGCACACGGATTTTAGTGTTATTATTTTTTATCAGTGTTTTTCTATGCATTTTCCATGAGAACATGCTTTTCTTTCATCGGAACCAAGTTTGATGTAGCAGCCATATTGAACACCTCTCCCTTGATATTTTTCCTTTTTGTTGCCCTATTTTTTGTCTAACATATCTTGATCTTGAATTACTTTTTGTTCTACTTTTCATATGTATTTTTACTATTTTTCCACATGAATGCTCTTATTTTTCACTGGGTCAGTGTTTTCCTTTGCCAGCCCTGTCCATCGTATCCAACTGGTCATTTTTCCTTTTTCTTGCACTTTGTTTTGGCAAATGGATTTTCTATGATTAATTTTCAATTCCGTTTTCTGGTGGATATTTTTAGTTTTTTCCATGTGAGTGCTTGTTTTAAATGTTGGACATCTCATTCCTGTTGTCCATCCTGTTCCTCCTGTTGACCTGGCCACTTTTTCTTTTTGTTGCATATCAAACTGAGGCCTAGATCTTTTTGAAATAAAATTTCCGTGGTTTTTTGTATTGTTGCCTCTATGTGTTCACGTGAATGCCTAGTTTTTTCCTTGAATTGCATGTAATCGAGTCCTCCATCTTGTAGCCAACCCATCTGTCCTCCTCCCTTGCCATTCATTTGCCCCACTACAAATTTTTTTATCCCATCCCAAGCTTATGTGCGAGGACGGGGGGATACTCAATATTTATTTAACAAAACAACCAATAAAAACCAACAAATAAAAAAAACACTAAAAATTTTTAAAACGCAAAAAAATAAAAAAACAAGAACAACAAAAACCCACCCTACCCGCCATAAGCACCCACTCTCCACGGCCCCACTCCTTTCTCTCTTCTTTTGTTTTTTCTTTTTTTCTCTCTCCTCTCCCCCCACTCTCTCTCGTAATAACCTCTCCCCTCTTGACTCCCTCTTCTCTCTCCTCACCTCCCTCCTTGTGTCCCCTCGTGCCTCCCCCTCTCTCCCTTGTTTCCCTCTTCTTCTTTCTCTCTCCATTTTCCTTCTTCTCCTCTCCTTCATATCCTCCCCTTGCTCCTCTTCCTTCTCCCTAGTAGAGCCATCGATGTCGTGGCCATTGCTGGCCTCTCCCCCACCATTGTTACCACTACCCCACCACAGTTTCATTGAGTCGCCGACTCCCTTGGTGTTGTCACAGCGCCATACTCCTCCACGTCGCCCCGCGCCCCACCACCTTCACACGTGCCCATTGCCTCCATGTGTTGGCGGCTGCCCCCAACCACCCTCCCCCACCTCATCACCTACCTACCTGCCACTCTCACCCACGATGCAGAACTCCTCATTGTCCCGTTGACTAACTATCCTTTGCCCACCTTCCCCCCATACTCCTCGCCCACCTAGACACACCCCAGCCCCCATACTACCTACCCACCCAGACTTCCCCCTACCCCCTACCCCCCATACTACGTGCCCACCTTTCCCCCATGCTACATGTCTACCTGAACCCTTGCCCTATTCCCACACCTACTTGCCCAAACCCCCTACCCCCCCATAAGCTCCTCTCGCCCTCCTAGCCCCTCTTTTTCTATCCACCCCTTGGTCTACCGCCCTCATAGACCACTATTTGCCCTAGATTTTCATGTTCATTGCCATCGACCCCCGAATCAATTCCATCCCTTGTGAGGCCCCTGGTCACAAGGGCTTCTATGTGCCCATGTTTTTTTTCTTGTTCCTTTCCCAACTCTTTGTGCAGCGTGAGGATTTTATTGGGTGCATGTGTGGTGATTAAGCTGTTGTTTATGCACGAGGATACACGTGGGGTCTCCATCGTGCTGATGTATTGTTGCTATTCATACATAGTGTAATTGATCTCAGTACATGCATTTTTCTACAATTTTAAATTGCTAAGACACCAAAAACACTAACAAATCTAAATGAAAACATAAAATTTCAAATAAAGTTAAAAATTCCAAAAAATGTCAAAATTTCATTGAAAGTTTTGCTCACAAATCTAAGTTAAAAAGTATAAATAAAAAAATAAAAATTCAATGAACCTAATAAAAAAATTTTTAAAAAAATCCCTAAAGTTCAAAAAATACTTGAAATTTTCCTTAAAATTTTGAAAAATTTCCAAAAAATTTCCATGACTCATTCTTAAACTTTTTCTTACTCTTTACAGAAACATAAAATCCAACAATCCATTGAAGAAAATAAAAAATTTAAAAAAACTCTAAAAATCCAAAAAATATTTTAAAATTTATATGTGGCATATTTGATATTTTTCTCTCATGTTGTAATTTTTTAGCTTAGTGGAATTGTCTTTTGGATTGCTTTGAGACTGTGGTTTTCTCTCCACCAATTGATTTTCGTGTGCTCATTCCAGATTAAGATATATTCACACACCCTATAGGTATCCAAAATTTTATTTTCTTTTTGGTGCACCATAAACCACACTTAATTGTTAAAAGAAACCAATTGATCACTTTTTCACATACACTTGTGCTCAATACACTAATTTAAATAAAATCAAATCAAACCACTATTCACATTGCACCACGTGCTTGTAAGAGACGGGGATTTAATAATGGGGAAATACTAGCTACACTGGCTGGTATATAAGATAATAGTAGGGACTTGATTTTTGGACCATCAGATTATAATACAAGTCTCCTTTCACCTTCACCTCTCTCTCCAAGCTTTCATGGCTTCTTCCTCTCTCTTTTTGTCTTTCTCTCTCATTTTCTAGTCTTTCTCTCTCCTCGTCACTCTCTTTCTCTCTCTTCCTACAGTCTTTCTCTCTCTTCCTACAGTCTTTCTCTCTGTTTTGCACTCTCTCTCTCTTCTTTTTATTCTCTCTCTCTCTCTCTCCTATCCTCTTCTTGACAAGTGGTATCATAGCTCTAGTTCCAATCCATTTAGTTACCTTACATGCTCAATTACCATCCTTTTCAATTAAAAATCCAAGAAGCTTCAGGTACACAAGGACATGCACTAAAATGGAGGAGCATTGAAGGACCCAGAGGTCAAGGACCAGGAGGACAGCAATCAAGATCATTAATGGAGTTCTTGGACCAAGTTTAGAGGCTGGAAGACTAGATTTGGCAGCTCGTGGGTCATTTTGGGCCAAATTTGAGGGTAAATTTCTAAAGATAGTGGTCATAAGAGTTAGAAAGAGTTTAATCTTGGTTTCTTTTCACATGGAGTCTTCTCTCTCCTCGTTCTCAAGCTCCTACTACGCTTCCATGGAGGTAAAAACACCATAGAACTTCTCTACTCCACCCCCAATGATCTTCACCACTCTTCTAGAGCTTCCCATGGCTTCTAACCCTCATTCCAAGCTATCCATTGAATGGTTGGACCCTCCCTCTCTCCCTAGGCAGCAGCCTGTAAAATTTGGCGTAGATTTAGGGGCTGCAACCTAAGCAAACAATGGTCATCTACAGCTTCTTCTCCATCTTGGCTCTCTTCTCTAGCTTCTAGCAGGTGGTCTTGACATGGATGAAGCCTCCTTCTCACCTTTCTTGAGCTCTCTTGATCCTTGAAATGCTAATAGGTGCAAGCCATGGACAGCCATGAGATTCTTCTCAAAGCTCATTGAATCTTGAGGGCTTTTTCCTCTTTTGCGCCTAGGAGCTTGTGCCTACAAGAATATTTGAAGAAGCAAGCATCAAAAAGCCCGTATTTGAAGATGGAAGCAAGAATGGAGACTGAAATTTGGGGGAGCCATAGCCATAAACCAAGAACCTTGAATTTCTTCAAGTTCCCTTCAAGATTGGGTCCCGAGGCTTAAAGATTGGAGTCTTTGCCATCCATGGAGCTTGCCTACCAATTTGGAAGAGGTTTGGAGCACAAGAAGGCATTATGGGGTTAAATTTTGGGAGATTCTTCTTCTATGGCCTTCAAAGCATGCATGGAACTACTGAAGTTCCAACCCCTCCTTCTCCCATTGAAGAATCAAGCTTGAAGACTCAATTCTTAGCTGAAGCTTTGTCATCATGAAGCTAATTGGAGCATTGCAGAGCAATCTTGGGATGTTGGCCATTGATTCTCAGCCCTTTTTCATTATCAAAGAGGTAATTGACTGTAGAACTCTCTTTTATTTCCATCCTAGTACTAAGCCAAAAACCCTATTGTTGGGAGAGATTCAAGTAGTCAATCATGCATTTTATTGAAGGTTTCAATGCTTACATGATACCAATTTAATTCAGTCCTCTCTTAGGCTTTCTTGCATTGAAAATGGTCCATTCTATGCTGAAAATTTTCACTATTATTTAGTGATTGCCTCACCCTAATCTCTTGACTTGTGATGATTGTTTGAGCATAAAATAATCTCTGAAATCCATTGTAAATGAGGTGACATAGCAGTGAGTCACTGCTCAGTAAGCCCTTTTCCTATTCCTAATTCAATTCCATGCACTTCATGAAAAGACTTACCTCCAAGCTCCCATGCATAGCATGCTGATTGTTTAATTAATAAACGTCTGCCATGTATATTTCGAGTGAGGAAAAATCCCGATGCCAAGAGAGGTGGCAAGACAAAAGAAGGGTAACCCCCCTTTCCATCAAAGACCCTCAAGGGGTGCACAACCTGGCCCAGGGGGCACTTTACCCACCTCCTGGTGATTCGGAGCTCGAACTTGTTTGTAGGTGTGCAAAGATATTTTGCGGATAGTGATAATTAGCATGTCATGATGATGCCATTGATATCTATGACATATTGATGTACTTGGGAGTATGCCATATTGATGTACCACTGATGTACTTGCAATGATTTATGACTGAGAATCAATGCTAAAATGTATCTTTAGATACACATGCAATCATGTATGCAGTTATGACAGTGAATGAAACAAACAATGCATGTATGATGCTCATATGTGAGTGACACGATCTTGGGAATTCTCATTTTTATGCTCTGTAGTGATGTTATGGTGTAGACCATGTATATGTATGTTGAAGCAATGTATGGTGTCATGGGAGAAGTGGTTGCAGACATACAATAGACGGGGACCACATTTTAGCTCTCTTGCATTTCTACAGGGTGCTGTAGACAATTTTACTAGTAACCCCCTATCAATTTGGCACTTTAGTTGGGCACTACCCATCCCTTATAGGCCAAAACAATCCCCAACTGCTCTCAAATAGGGTGCATGACTGCATAAAATAGCTATAAAATAGGAATAGAGAATTGATGGAAGGCATTGGTCAAATAAAGACCACTATGGACACCCTTGCTGCCCAGCTCACTAAGTGGATGGAATTCCAAATGAAAGGGAAGGAACATGAGAATAGATCAGGTATGCAAGCTGAAAGAGTGACTGGCTCATCAGTGAATGCAGCAAATATGAACTCCCAAGGCATTTTGGGGAGAATGGGCATCCCTAACAACACTTTTGAACAGAGAGAGCCTTCACATAGGCAAGAGGATCCCATGAACAAAGCAATGAGGGGTAATTTTCAGCCATCGCAAGGGCCCATGCCATCTATATGAGTTCAGCCATCTTTTGACAGAAATTACTCTAACAACGGTTCATTTTTGGGCAGCCACATGGATCAGCCTCAGTTGGGACATATGGGACAACCACCTAATCATGAAAGAGAGCTGAGAGACAAGATTATTTTTTGAAATTCAATGGTCAATCATCATTCCCAGCTGAACTCAAAGAGTGGCTATCCAAGCTTGAGGATTATTTTGACATCTTGCCCCGTAGTGATGACCAAAAGATCCATTTTGCAGCCATCCACTTGGAAGGATTTACACATACATGGTGGAGGTACATTAAAATAGAAAATCAACAAGTAGACTCATGGGATACTCATGGTGCAAGTATTTGTCTCGCCGGTGGAGAAAGAAAAGCTTTCCCGCCAATGGTATGGCCTTGAACAACGTGGTCTTGCTGTTAAAGAATACACAAATCAGTTCCTCAACCTTACCATGTATGTTGAGTTGATTAGTGATGATGCCAAGTTACACAAGTATGTGTATGGACTGGATCCCCAACTCTCAGCTGATGTTTCAGCTCAAAATCCATCGGATTTGTTCAAAGCTATTGAGTTGGCTAAGAGGTACTCTCGTAAGTATCACCGACATGCTTCATTCCAACACGGACATCAAAGAGGGGCATCTCAGCCAATGTTTGGGCTGCAAAGAGGACTTATGCAGTCACATTTTGGGTAGCAAAGAGGAGCTGTAAGGCCAGGATAGTTTGGGGCAAGTTATGATGGTGGTAACGTGCCATTCAGCACTCCTAAGATCCCCACTTACCGTGGCCACTTTCAATGCCTCAAGAACACAAAGTAATTTAAGGACAGCAAACAACTTGAGAATGGATAATAGGCAAGGGGAAAACAAGAATAAAAATGCTTTAGCCTGTGGCAGTCGAAAGTCCATTCCCATGGATTTGTATAAAGAAAGAAATTAAAAAGGGCTTTGTTTCAAGTGTGGTGAGAAGTATACAACTGATCATGCCTCAAAATGTGCTTTTAGAAATGCTAAGGCACGAAATTCACAGCATATTGGTATTTGAGGTCTCAGAGGAGGACCTTGAGGATGCACATGCTTTTATGATGAGTGTTGAAATGGATGATGTTGATGAAGAGTTTGGTCAATAAGAGTTCTTTGACCCTGCTGACTCTTTTCCTTTTAACCTTGATGGTCACGTATCATGGGATATGGGTGGAAATAATGAACCACATGCTGAAATACATGTTGCCACTATTTATACCATATCTATGGATGCTTGGACAAGATCCAAAAGCCCTAATACATTACATAAATTAAGGGCAAAATTCATGGGAAGGATGTGTTTATACTTGTAGACAGTGGTGGCAGCACTCATAGTTTCATTAATGGAGCAGTCATGGACAAGCTGAAGTGTTTTCCCACTGATTTACAACAGCCATTGAAGTTGCAAGTTGCCAATGGGGATGAAGAAATTAGCACGCAAGTATGCCTTGCTGTTCATATTCAACTTGCTGAAAATTTTGGACAACAAATGGATTTAATTGCATTGGAAATGGGGCCCATAGATGTTGTCTTGGGTTGTGATTGGCTGAAAATTTTGGGCAGTATAACCATGGATTTTTTCTTGCTGTATATGGGGTTTGCTAGTGCGGGACATCTCATTCACTTGTAGGGAATTCACAATAACAATGAATTTCAGGTCATTACCAGCAAAGAACTCAAGAAAGAGTTCAAGAAATGGTCCCAAATCTTTGTATTACAATTAAATAAAGAAAATTCAGATCAGTCCACTAAAACACTAAAGAATTCAGCATTGAGAGCTCTTTTAGAAGAGTACAAGGACCTCTTCCAAGTACCTACAACACTACCCCCTAATAAGGAATTTGATCATCCCATAGAACTAGAGCCTCAGTCAAAGCCTATGAACAAGCCACCTTACAAATTGTCTAGGTGTGAAAGAGAAGAAGTTGCCAAACAAGTCAAAAAATTACTAGACATGGGATTTATTGAGCCTAGTTCTTCACCATATGCTTCCCCTGTGTTATGGGTAAAAAAGAAGGATGGATCTTTCAGGATGTGCATAGACTACAGGGATCTTAATAAGATCACTGTGAAGAACGAGTACCCCATTCCATGCATACATGACTTGCTAGATGAGCTCAAGGGGGCTAAGTACTTTACAAAGATAGATTTGAGGCCCAATCCACATGAGGGCAAGGGATGAGATCAAAACAAAATTTTGGATTGATCGAGGGATTTATCATTTCTTGGTTATGCCTTTTAGGTTAACTAATGCACCAGCCACCTTTTAGAGCTTAATGAACAAAATACTTCAGCCCTTTCTTTTCAGATTTGTGTTGGTTTTCTTTGATGACATCCTCATCTATAGTAGATAATTGAAGAATCACCTTTGGTATATGAGATAGTTGTTTGATGTATTGAGGTAGCATAAACTCTTTGCTAAGGAGACAAAATGTTCTTTCATGCAGAGAGAAGTGGAATACTTGGGGCACATTGTTAGTGAAGATGGAATTAAGGCTGATCCTAAGAAAGTGCAGTATATAAAAGACTGGTCCACACCTTCAAATACCACTTCACTTAGAGGATTTCTTGGTCTCTCATCATTCTATCATAGATTCATTAGGCATTATGCCACTATTGCAGCTCCCTTGATGGATAGGCTTAAGAAAGAGGCCTTCTTCTGGGATGCCATAGCTGATAAGAGCTTTAATCAACTCAAGGAATTACTTTCCTAAGCTCCCATCTTGGTTTGCCCAGATTTTTTGAAAGGACTCACCATTCATTGTGATGCCAGTGGGAGAGGCATAGGGGCTGTATTGTTATATGAGCATGGGGTTATAGTGTTTGAGAGCCAAAAACTTGCTGAAAATGAGATGTCCATGAGTGTATATGACTAAGAGATGCTAGCCATCCTTCATGTCATTAAGAAATGGCACCACTACTTGTATGGTAGTAGATTTAGGGTCAAGAGCGACCATAGGGTCCTCAAGTATTTCCTCTTTCAATCTAATCTTACCCCCAAACAACGTAGATGGGTAGTTAAATTACAAAACTATGACTTTGACATTACACATACACGGGGAAAAGTCAATGTAGTTGCTGATTCATTATCTAGAATGTGGACTTGTAAAGTTTCGGCCATCATGGAACTTCATAATGATTGGATAGAAGAGCTTTAGGAGGCCTATTTGTTAGATGCTAATTTTAGTCACATTTTCTAGAAATTACACCAAGGGCATGTGGAAGAAAACTCTCCATGTCAGCTTAAGAACGGTTTCTTATGGTTTCAAAGTAGGATTTCCATCCCATACACTTCTCCATTCAAGCAAGAGATGCATTCCTAGAGCCCCAAGAGGAACACCAAGGAAAAGGCAATTGTACTGCAATAAAATCTATCTTGTAACATCAATAAGCTTTTATTTCATTCTTTTGATGACCAAAATAAAGAAAATAACAATTCTTCACACAGCATCATAGTAGATATCTCCCACGGATTTGATAGAATCAACCATAATCTTTAATATCTTCATAGAATCCATCAATAAAACAATGAACATAAAAGAATACACCATTTTTGAATGGAAATAAATCACATAGTATTCATCTTCAATGTCTTCATATTTCTCTCTCAATTTCTCATATACAGTTACATTGTTTCGATAGAATTGACTCTCTCTGGCTCTCTCTCTCTCTCTCTCTCTCAATAGTACATCATCTCATCACCACAATACTCTCATAATGACTCTCAATAATCCTTCTTAGGTCATGGATGCACCTCCCAAGAGGTATGTCTGATGTGAAGAGGCACTAGAGCCACTACAGTGTCTCTTCACAACTCACTACTGTCACTATCTCTTCAGTCTTCTCTTCAGCAATTGCTTCTTCCATTTGTTTTAGCTCTTTTGAACTTAGATTCATCCTTTCCAAAAGTTATAAAACTTTCCTAAAGTCACACATACTTTCTACAGAACATTTATAGAAAATCTACAGAACAGTACAGTACACTAACAGAGCAGATACAGAACAGTTTTACAGAGCAGAGACAGAGGCTCTACAGAAGGTTTACAGAGGGTTACACAAGGTCATCAAAACCTCATAATTCATACTAAAATCATTCCAAACTATCAAAAACTATTCAATAAGCTTTCAGAAGATTTCAATCTTCATCAATCATCAATCCATGCTTCATACATAAGAAAATCAGAACAAAATAGAAGTTATACACAAAGTATACAGAACCAATCAGAATCTCAACAGAACCTATTGAAAATTTACAAAGCTTCATATCTCCACTAAGAATTATCATGAACTTCCAAAAAATAATCAATATCATCCAAAACACTCTCAAACACTTCCATTAGCAACTATACATCACTCTAAATCCATCAAAAATCAATAATTCAGTCCTCAAAAACAACAAAAACCAGTAAAAAATTCAGTCTTTTTCCACTCTCAACATATTCCCACACTTAGAAAGGAAGCATCCTTGCGACCTAAGGAAAAAGAATAGTATAAGTTCACTAAAGAGCTCAATTTTATCTTTCGTCGGATCTTCAACAATCTCTCCAAACCACAACCCCAACTTATCACTTGTATCTCTAAAAAAATACTACTAAATGAAAACTTCCTTATTCATTAACTCATTTGATAATCATTTAAAAGTCATAATAAATTTGTAAAGGATATAAAAGGTTCTTCTTTAGCTTTCCACCGTAGGCTTTCCATCCATCATCAATAGTTTGAAAAGAGCTATTGAACAAATTATTCAACTAGCACGAACTCATCACATATAATTATTACAACACACACAATCACTAACACAACCGTCTGAATGACACCTCTAAAAAGAGATATATATATCATTAAGAATCATCCAAAATACATCGCAAAGGCATCAATGAAGGTGATCCCTTTTGAAGGCTTAGTGGTTTTGAAAACAATCCATGGAGAAGGACTCATCTACAAATGTCTTTTGAGGATTTTGAAAGAAATGCAAGTAGCACATCCTTTCTAGCAAAACAAGGTATCTGCTAGGCTGACATAGGGCATGAAAATAGAGGACATCCAATTGTTGGGAATCAATGTTCACATTGACATTCATACAAAGCTTTGGAATGGCCTTTTAATCATTATGGGAATGCCTATGCATGTATGCTAGATACCAAGCAAAATGAGCTGTCCATCTCACTGAAGGATCTAGAGATCATGAATATTGGTGAGAAAAATGGAGGTAATTTTGGTATGCTTGACTAGCAGTTGTCCAATCCCCTGGAATTAATGGCCAATTAATCTATGGTCCTGTGAGAGAATAAGTCGAGCTCCATCCTCTTCTTCTTGGAATCTGCTGATCAAATCCTGCGTACTCACTAACCAACTAAGGGGGTTGAGAAATAGAAGTGGCAAGAGATGGAAGTGGAATAAGCAAAAGAGGATGAAGAGATGGGTAGGCAAAATCATAAAAGGAGGAATAAGCTAAAGAAGGAGTGGCTGAAAATTTAAGTGAATCAGTTAGGAAAAGTGTCAATTGATAAACAGGAAAAGTAGAAGGTGTGGATAAATGGAGAAGGGCATGGTGGAGAAGGGAAAAAAACTCGATCTTCGATGAAAGAACAATAGGTAAAGATAGGAATTTGAGGAAAATCTTGTGGTTGGAAAAGAAGAGGTAAGAGAGCTATTGAGTTGGATTGATAAAGAGAAAGATAAGTATCATAGCGATGGGCCATTTGTTGGTAGTATAATAGGCTAGGAATAGAGGGATCTAAGATAGATCTTCTCTGATAGACATAAAAACAAGATGAATCAAATGGATGGTTTTTGGAAAGATAAGCTAGGAGATCCACTCTCAGTTGGTTAGTGCTCTGCACATAAGTAGAAGTTGTAAGGCAAGTAGCCACTTTTGAAGAATAACACTGGAACATGTCATCTATCTGCAACTCCAAATAGTTGACAAGCACTGTTTGACTTGTTTGACCAATGAATTAGAAAATTTTCCTCTTAATCCCCCGTATCCCCCTTATTATTTTTCCCTCCCTGAACCTAAAAATCCAAATCATCATCATGGCCTCGGATGATATCCCGTAAGGGAAAAGTAGCCGTGAGATAAAAGATAGGGAGGGAAAGTAGAGGAAGTGAAAAGAAGGAGTGAAGGAGGAAGAGTGGGAAAAAGACAAAAGAAAGGGAAGGAAGGAGAATAAGTGCTTTCTATTCCTTCTACACCAAGTCAAAATCCTCCAAGGGTTCTGTGGTTGCAACACCACACTCACCCATAAACTTTTTTTGATCCAAAGAGACGGTGGAATTCCAGAAGAAAGAGGAAAAGGCTATCTCACATTTGAACTACGATGCTGCCGAAGAAAGTCCAAGGTGTAGTTGCGGGAGGAAAGTCGCAAATCTTGTTTTCGCTATAGACTCAAAAGCCAGTAGAACACCATATTGGAAAATATGGGAGTTTTTCATATGTTTGGGACATGTGGTCAAATATTTGGATTTGTCATAACATGAATACCATAACTCCAAATCGAGCACTCTATAGCTCAATAGATTCCATTTTTCAAGCACTTTCCAATGATAGGTCATATCATATGGTTTTGAGAAACTTATGGGCATGTTATCTGGGTGCCACCTTTTTAGTATTCAAAAAATGGGAATTGTGAGATTCCCAAAGTCACTAATATTGCATTGTAGGGAAGAATAATCCCTACTGATCAGCGGGACATACTGGATAGGAGGAGGAGTGTGAGGCGCCATTCAGATGGAAAACACACACACCACAAACACAAACAATCATAAAGAATGCCTACAAAACAACCAAAATAGCTATAAAAAAGAAATCAATCAAGATAAGGACACACACAGACAGACGTAACTAACCAATTGACCACCCCAAACAACCCACATCCTAGAAAAAAAATCAGCATGACCTCTACACATATGCGACCGAAAACTTCATGCAATGTAACAAGCAAGTACCCAAGACCCCGCATCAGGCAAGAAAGAGAAAAAACTACAAACCGCTCCCGTAATCGTAGCACATAAGCAAACCATAATACCATAAAAATCTAATCAGGACCTGACCATAACTTTGACCAACAATTTCAACTAAGAGGACTTTACGTGCCCATCCTACGAAGCGTGTTTATTAAAAAAGGGAAAAAAAGTGCAGTGAGGAGAAATGGTTTTCATGAAGGGCTCATTTTAAGAAATTATTAACAATGGGTGACATTTTATTAGGTGATAAACCTTAATAAGAAAACAACGGTTCTTTCTTAAAATTTTAATTACAATTTATTAGGGTGAAACGGTGCTTTAACAAAACCCGGACTACGATTCCCAGATTAGGGTCACTAAATGCAAATTCATTAATTAAATATTAATGGTGATATGGAGCACTTTTTACCAGCGAGTGTTTTTTTGTGACAGCTGGTTCATTTTTATTAAAAATTAAGGTGCCTCTGAAGCGCACGTAGTGCATGCAAAGTGAACTATTTCACATCACTATCTAGTGCGTCAATTTTTAGAAGACAATTAGAAGAATCATTAAAGAATTTTGAGGTTCTACCGTTAGAGCTTTATTCATATCATTGCGAGTGCACATGGAAAAGTGGGTGAATATAATTCATTTTAGCAATTAACTGTGGTTAAGGGATAATGAAAATGAATAAAGCTCAAAAATAAATACCTGGTAGGGGTGTGTATCCAATAGATTGAAGGCGCACTGAGTAGTCCCCAAATGCAAGGAATCCAGTAAAAAAAAACGAACCCCACTGATTGGAAAAAAAAAGCACATTAGTGTTTTTGTGTTATTTTGATCTTTTTACATTTAATTTTCTTTATTTTATTTTTCAAAAAGTTTTATTTTAGGTGTGTCTGTATTGTGTATATGGTTTGGTTTTGTTTGTTTGTTTTGTTATTCTTTTTTATTTTTTATTTTTTAAAATAATTAAAATAGAATATATGACACATGAATATGTTGTGAAGTGTAAGGGTGGAATTTCAACAATCCAACAAGTGTCAACAACGTGTTTGAATTTATCCATGATTTTTCAGCTGATTTTTGGAATTTAAAATGAATTTATATGAGGTGAAATATTAAATTTAGGATTTTGACTTCAAATAATACTTTGGCCATTTATGGAAGTATTTTCAATTGAGAAATTATTGGCAAAAGGGGCAAGGGGGTTTGTAAAATTTTCTAAATTTTTATCAATTTTTAATGAATTTTACTCATTTTGCATGTATTTTTAAAGAATTTTGAAGTTTTTTGTACTTTTTTTTCTTGAATTTATACTTTAAAAATAGTGCAAATGATTTCAACAATGTTGGAAAATTTTTAGGAGTTTTTTTTTGTATTTTTTGAATTTTTAAATAAATTTTAATGATTTTTTGAAGTTTTTTGGTGTTTTATGTGTATTTGTATGTGTTTTTTTATATATTTTTCGGGTTTGAAAATTAAAAGGCAGTACTCGAGCTACGTGTGAACAACGGAGAATGACTGGGTGTAAATGGTGACTACAACACACCACCGCAGGAACAATCCAGAAGCACGTCCTCATGTGTGAACGCTAGCGGGCCACACCTGTATACGTGCGCATGTGACAGAGGAACAAAGGAGGAACAGGGGCAAAGGGGCAAAAACGGGGGGCTACACGGAAAAACGATGGTTAGAAGAAGGGTAAGTTGGTTAGGGTAGTAACCGGAGTTAAGGATATGAGTGGGGTAACCTAAGTGAATTAGGTTAACTTAGTATGTTAAGTGAATTAGGTTAACTTTGTATGTTAAGTGAATGAGGTTAACTTAGTACCCTAAGTCAATTCGATTAACTTAGTACCCTAAGTCAATTAGAGTTAAGTTAGTATGTGAAGTCAATGAGATTAATGGAGACTAACCAAATGGAGACTAACCAGGGAGAGGCGTAGGTGGAGAAGAGAAGGGGGAGAGGAGGTCGGGCGGAGGAGGTGGAGGTGGAGGTGGGAGAAGAGGTGGAGGTAGGAGAGGCGGAGGTGGAGAAAAGAAGGGGGAGAGGAGGTCGCGCGGAGGAGGGAGAGGCGGAGGTGGAGAAGAGAAGGAGGTAGGAGAAAAGAAGGGGAAGAGGCGGTCAGGCAGAGGAGGGAGAGGCGGAGGTGGAGGTGGAGGGGAGGAGGAGGTGGAGGACGAAGCGGGAGGAGGGTGAAGGGAAGGGTAGAACGACGAGAGCAGGGGAGGAGGTCGAGGATAGGGGCGAAGGACAAAGGCTAGAGGTGAGGAGCAGGCGAGAGGAGGGTGTTGCTACGCAGATGGTGAAGAGGGAAGGAGAAAGGGAGGGCGGGCTGCGCGTTCAACCGAACAGGTAAGTTTTTCCCTTTTTTTGTTTTTGTTTTTTTTTTGCCTTTTTTGTTTTTTGGTTTTTGATTTTTTTTAAAAAAAGGGGTATGAATTTTTTTTTTTTTTGTTTTTAAAAAAAGTAATGGTGTGTGGTTGAAATTTTTTATTTGTTTTTAAATTTTAAATTTGAATGTGGATGTTTGTTGGTTTGTTTTTTTTTTTAAGTGTTGTTTGTCGTTATTGTGTTTATTATTAGTATTTTTTAATGTGGATTGTTTTTTTTAAATTATTGTGTTTTTTGGGGTTTTTAAAAAAAGAAAATGGTTATGGGTGTGAAAAGGAATGCACCCCCGTCTCGCGTGCATGCACAGGGCGGGAGTAAATTTTTTTTTTTGCATCGACGGGATCAGAGGGGGTAGGGACGGCGATGCGTGAGCCACAGATGCCATGGGGGCATCCCGAGGAGCGTAAAACCAAAAACAAGCACGTTCACGCGCGACACGAAAAATGCGGCCACACAACAAAAAAAGAAGAAAATTTAATAAAACCCAAACCGTACGTCGGATCGAAAATTTGTAAAAAGGAAAAATGTGTCGGGAGATGAGGAAAAAATGATGGAAACATGCAACACCGGGTCCGGGGAAAAATCAGGGTGTTCACATGGGGAAAAAAAAAAAAAGCCCGAAAACACATACGGGTATTAATATTAGAAAATTTGCGTGTCGGAACGAAGTGCGGAAAGAAGGAAAAATGTGCAACACAATGTGTCCAACAACCCTATCATAGCAAAACACAGTTCCAAGCAAGATAGGACATGTTCACATGGGAAAAATCCCAAAAATGAACCAAAAAATGGACTCGAAAATTAGTACGGGAAGAACCATGCACCGAAATAGAGGACAATAAAAAGGAAAAATGTCTGGAAAAAAGGGATTCATAGGGATGGTGCATCAAAACTTAGTTTGGGGGGAATTTGGAGGGGTTCATATGGAGAAAACACGAAAAACACATTCGAAAACACTCGGAAAATTTAATAACTAAAAATCCGGTAGTTGGAAGAGGGGGGAGGAAAAAAGAAAATGTGGGGGAAAGGTAGCGAGGACACGAGTGTCAAATTAAACTAGAATTCCAATGAAAATAGGATAGGTTTACATGGGAAAAATGTAAAAAATAGGTACGAAAAGGGCTCAAAAATCCGCAAAAATTAATAACGGATAAAGCGTGCATCAGAATGACATGGAGTAAAAAGGAAAAATGTTAGGGGGAATGGGTAGGATAGGCTGTCACATCAGATCAGGGTTCCGAAGCAATAAAGACGCGTTCACATGGAAAACGTCCATTTTATGGGAAGTGCTTCAAAAATTAATAACTTTAGAATCGTGTGTCGGAATGGGAGTTGGTAAAAAGGAAAAATGGGCAGTTCAAAGGGAAAAATAGGGTTGTAAGGTTGGATGTGATTCTCAGTGAACGTAGGATGCGTTCGCATAGAAAAATCACAAAACAAAGAATAAAGGCAAACGGTCAAAGAACAGCTCTGGGGACAGAGTGAAATAGAACGAAGGAGTGGGGAAGGGATCCCTTCAGGGTAAAATGAAGTCATGGCATAGATACATGCTCACAACAAGGTATATGCATGGGGATATGCAACATAGACGCGCAGGGACGCGTCCCCACACTTAAAACCTTGATAGGAAGGGTAAACCAAACAACAAGGACCTAGTACCACACATCAGACCAACCACAAACATCCCCACACTTAAGACATAACCATCACTGAGAAATAGAAGGTGTAGGGTTAGAAAAACTTGGCCCATATTGCGAGGAGTAATATTGACTATCGAGGTTGTGTCTTGTATCGTTGTCGATTTGCAGGAGGTACCAAGGTGTCTTCACAACACATGTCCTTCGTGGCACGGACCATGCAGCAGCTCCCAGGGAGGTAGTTGGTTGAAGGAATTGCAGGAAAGTTTGCGATGACGAGGGATATTGCACTCAACTCACGATCACTCAAATGGAATTAAAGAACAGTCACTCGCCCCATTACTAACATCACTCAAGGAAATAATGATGGAACTCAAATCTCACACCCGGTTTAGGAATCGACAAAGGGATGGTGCAGAGGAAGTATGCCAAGGTGCATAATTAATGGCACATTAGTGCGTCTAACCCCGTCTGACATAGGTGCAAGCAGGAAGGCCAGGGAGCCTTACAGTGCAGTGTATAGAATAGAGTGACATGTCCTGTGCTGATGGCAGAGTCCCATCCCATGGATGCATAGAGAAACAGAACCGTACCTGACTTCAATTGTCATAATGTCCCTCAATCCTCACCTCTTGATAATTGATTGAAGAAACACCAGTCACACTCAGCCCACCCTCTATCTCACGCTCTGTTGATAGATACAGAGGGCAACCCATTCCTAAAGCCCATTGATGTAATCCTCGCCGTCACTTGTGCAGAGGGTGTATGCCTTGTGTGCTTTTGATGGTGCAATTGTGCATCCCGCCCTGTGCCGGCATACAGTGCAAGAAGGAAGGCCAGGGAGCCTTATGGTGCAGTGCATAGGAACAAATCGTGAGTTGTGCATTGATAGGCCCATCCCATGCGTGCAACACTCCGTTCACACATCTCACCTCTCATTTGATTTGAAAGGAAAAACTGGTCACTCACCCCACCCTCTGTCTCACGCTCTGTTGATAGATACAGAGGGCAGCCCATTCTCACGTCCCCATCCAGTTAGGATGAAAGCTCACATCACTCAAGGGGTTGGTGATGAAGATCATGTCGGTTGTTGTTATCATCAGGATTTTGAAGATGAGGCATACCTAGGGAGGTATCCTACAAATCTCGTACTTCAATGACTTGTAAGAAAGGTCGTTTGTTAAGAAGGACAGATGGACTGATATTGCAGAGACAGCACACCAAGGGATGTGGCTTCAGATTTCTTGCTAAAAAGGTTCTGCTGGTGAGTCAGCTATCCTGAACTGTGGGGTGTTACCACCTTTTCCACAGTCAGCTTTCCGCCCAAGGGTGTTTCCACCTTTTCTTGGAATGAGGCCTGTTATGACAGGGAATTTCTTCTTTTCTCCCATAACAATTTGTTTGTTTTCTTTTTTTTTTCTTTTTTTTCATTAAGAAAGAAAATGGTAGAAATACCATGTGTCAGGACCAACCTCGCCACCGTTGTTGGATCAGATGAGAAGAGAACAAGGTCGGGTTGAGAGGTATCTGTGAGGGGCTAGTAAAACGAGACCGCCTCATGAGGAGAATCATAATAGCTATCAGAAGCATAACGAGAAGGACAGTGCAACACCCAAAAGGAAAAGGGTAGGTCAATTGCGATTGTCAAGATCCCCAGGGAGGGAAGTACTTTTTCAGATGATAGCTATTGATCAGGAAAGGATCATTAGAGGCATCAACGGTCTGCACCTAAACAGAGCCGTTAGGATTGACAGCAAGTACCTTGTACGGGCCCATCCACCATTGTTGAAACTTACCAAATCTTGAATCATAGGCCAAAACAAGATCACCTTCTTTGAACTCCTTGTGCTTGATGAAACTATCATGATAGGCCTTGTGTCGTGCCTGAGTGGTTTCTATGCACTATAGGGCTATCCGCCATATCTCATCCAAACATTCCAAGTGCATGAGATGGCGTTGCAGTGACTCAGCATCTCCCAAGCGTTCTTTAACTGCCACTCGCAAAGAGGGCAATTCTAGCTCAACAGGGAAGACGGCTTTTGTACCATAAACTAGCTGGAAAGGGGTCTGTCCTGTAGCTGCCTTATGGGAGGTTCTATATGCCTAGAGGGCCTCTGTAAGTCGATCATCCCAGTCGCGATGATGTGCAACAATCGTTCTTGTCAGAATTGAGTAGAAGATGCGATTGGTGACTTCAATCTGGCCATTGGCTCTGGGATAATAGGGGGTGGATTTGCGATGGCGGATCTTATACAGCTCCGTCAGCTCCTCCATGATTTTATTAAGGAAATGAGTACCTCTGTCACTTACCAGCTCAAGGGGACTGCCAAAATAGGTGACAATATTCTCGTACATAAACAGGGCTACGCTGTTACCATCATCCCGCTTCAAAGCTTTAGCTTCACACCACTTTGTGACATAATCCATACATACTAAGATATATTTGTTCTGCTTCCATCTAGTGGGTGGATCAATGGGACCCACAAAACCAATCCCCCACTTCTCGAACGGCTTTAGGGGAAGAATGGGTTGCAATGGCATGGCACTGGTTTTGGTGGGTTTTCCCATTCGCTAACAAGCATCACATCTTTTACAGTAATCATGTGCATCTTTGTGGAGGGTCGGCCACCAGTATCCTTCTAATAGAGCCTTCTTGGCTGTCGCTTCTCTTGCGGAGTGTCCACCACATGGTTCGTCATGGCATGATTTCAATATTATGCTGATTTCATCCCATACAACACATCTTCTCAATACTTCATCTTTGCCTTTCTTATACAGTGCACCGCCTAGTAAAGTGTAGGGGGCTGATTCTAATAGAAGCTTCTTCTTCTCATAGATTGAGATGCCAGGAGGATACTGTTGAGTTGCCACGAGGTTGGGTATGTCTCCACACCAGGGAGTAACTGTTTCAACTAGAAACAGGGAAGCATCAGGAAGGTCTGGATCACCATGTTCCTCTTCTTCTGTTTGAGGGATTCATGATAGATGATCGACTAGGATATGGGAACGACCAGGCTTAGTGACTACTTCAAAATCGAACTCCTGGAATAGGAGCAACCATCTCATCAGTCGTCCTTTAACATCTGCTTTGTTCATCAAGAAGGACAGGGCTTCATGATTCGCGTAGAACTTGAAATGCATTGACAATAGATAGTGTCAAAACTTCTCTAGTGCAAACACCATTGCCAAGCACTCAAGCTCTATCACTGTGTAGTTCCGTTCCCTATCAATGACCTTTCAGCTTGCATAATAAATGGGTTGATCTAATTTAGAGGGGCCCTTTTGACATAGGACAACACCTAGCCCTTCAACTAATGCATCTGTGTGCACATGGAACTCCTTCATCCAATCAGGAGGTTGTAAAATAGGTGCTTGGATAAGGCATTATTTTAGGGTATTAAAGGCCTCTTCACATTCATCAGTCCAAAGGAAATCCGCATCTTTCCTTAGGATCTTGTGCAGAGGGTGTGCCTTGGTTGCAAAATGTGCAATAAATCTTCTATAGTAGCCCACATGGCCAAGAAATCCTCTCAATTGCTTGAGGTTTGTTGGTGCTGTCAAGGCGGAAATCTTTTCAATCTTTGCAGGGTCTGTTGCAATCCCTTGTGCAGAGACAATATGGCCCAAAAGAACTTTTGAGGAGACGCCAAAGACACATTTGTCAGGGTTGAGAGAAATCCCATACTCTCGACATCTGTCAAAACATTGCTCTAGGTGTCCCCCGTGCTCATGGATTAAGCTATAGACAGAAAAGTCATCAAGATACACCTCAACAAAATCATGCAGATGATTCTGGAAGGCAGCCATCATTACTTGTTGGAAGGTGGCAGGAGCATTACAAAGCCCAAATGGCATCACTCTGTAGGCATAGGTCCCCCATTCTGTGGTGAAGGTTATTTTGGATTGGTCCTCTTCTATGATTTGGACTTGGTTATATCCGTTGAATCCATCCAAGAGGGAATAGAACTCATGGCCTGCCATTGTGTCCAACAAGTGGTTTGTAAAAGGAATAGGGAAATGATCCTTCTTTGTCTTTGAATTGAGCTTCCGAAAGTCCACACATATTCAAAGTTTCCCATTCTTCTTGGGTACAACCACAATGGGCGAAACCCATTCATTGTTAGCCACGGGATAAATGAACTCAGCTTCAAGAAGTTTCAATAATTCAGCCTTCACTAGTGCAAAATAATTAGGATTCATATGCCTTTGTCTTTGCCTTACAGGTTTGGCATTCGGCTCTAGGTCAATGTGGTGCTGGCATACTGTGGGATCAATCCCCTTTAGGTCTTTGTACAACCAAGCAAACACATCTAAGTTATCCTTTAATAAGTCTCGCAGGACCACTAGTTCTTCTTCTGGAAGATTGCGACCCACTTTCAGGTGACATTCAGTACCGTCACTATCCAAGAATTTTATTTGTTTTTCACCTTCCACTTTGTGGATAAACATCCCACGAATTGCTTCTGACTCTTTCAAGAGAGTAGTGTCCTCGTCTGATGTTCCACTAGAATCAATGTCCTCCTTCTAAACAGATGACTCATTTGTCTGTTGAGGTTGCTAGAAGGGTATTAGAGCTTTTCTTGCTTTTGTGTGAGTGGTAATTTCTTCTGGACTTAGATATTCATCTTCAGAGGATGCATCCAGGAATGTCACATAGCACGGACCTTCTAGAGGCCATGGCTTTGATAGCTCTGGCTTCTGTTGTTGGTAGGGGGCATCATCATCGTCTTTTCTCTGGACTAAACAGTTGGGGCGACATGAGCCACTGGTGAACTTAACGCTTATGCCTTTAATGCATTGCTTATACAGATTTTGCATACTTTGTGGTCCATTGGTCAATCCAAATGGAACCATGGTCATTCCATCCAGCACTAGGAGATCTTCGGCCTTTGAGGTCTCTGTAGGGACATCAACAAGATCATATGCTATATCAGAGGAAATTCTTTATCTGCACTTTCATAACCTGCTTCATTTTCTTCCTCATCATGTTCATCCTCTTCCTCTGGAGGCTCTGTCTCTGCTTCTGTAGAGTCTCTGTAAGAGAAGAACAGATCTTCCGCCTCTCCCTCTGCATCTGCTTCTGCCAGAGCTTCTAAAACTACTTCTGCCTCTGTCTCTGGCTCTGTGTCTGTTACTCTCTCTGTATCCGCTCTGTCTCTATTCTACATCTGTTCTATCTCTGTATCTCTTACTGCTTTGTATCTATTATGCCTCTGGTCTGTCTTTGCGACTGTCATGTAATAGGGAGACTAGTACATCCATGCTTCTATTTCACTGTCAAAGGTGATTTCAGAAGTTAATTCTAGTTGAGGCAGGAGGTATTCTCCCATGGACAAGGACTTTGCTTCCCTTGGTAGTTGGCTTACACTGCCCACTGTTAGGGACTTTGCCTCTGTTTTCTTAGGAAATATCTTCTTAATAGCCTCTTTGTCTCCTAATGTACCATCTGTTACCTCGTTGGAGGAGTCAGTTATGACTTCAATAGATGTGGATCCATTGCCTTTTTGTAATCCATACAACTTCAACACCACTTTGTTGGGTCCTCTACCTAGGGTTAGGGTTCCTTTAAACCAATCTGTCTTGGCTCTTGCTTCAAAAAGCCAAGGTCTTCCCAATAGTAGAGGGTATAAGTTCCCATAAGAATTTGGTATGACCACCAAATATGTCAGCTAATAATATTTTCCTGCAAGGGTTGTTTTTATGTATAGAAGGATGCCCAATGGTTTGATTTTGCTTTGGTTTGCCAATATGATAAGCCATTGTGTAGGTTGCATTCCTTGCAACCCTAAGTTTTTCATTGTCACATCTGTCATTATGTTTGCTGATGAGCCTCCATCAATCAATGCATCTGAGATGAAGCATCCTTCAATCCATAGACTAATCTCTGGGCTTCTAGGATCTAGGAAGGCATTAGCCACATCTACTTTCTTTACAGGATCCGGGGCCTTATCGATATTGGTTGTTGTTGAAGGAGTGATCCTTAATCCACTTCTTCTTGTCAAGATGCTTTTGAATTTCTTCTGGTAGCTGGGAGACAACATCAGTAACTGCCAGAATGTTAAGTTTGGTTTAAAAGTGTCTAGGTCTTTTACCAAGTCATAATCTTTGATAGGATCCACAGGCTTCTCCAGCCTACTGGGGAATGGGGCTACACCCATTTTCATATTTTCTATTTCTTCTAGTAATTGCAACATTGGCACTTCCTCTGTTTTGCTGGAGGTGCTTCTGTATCATCTATCTCTTGGATCTCTGATTCTGTTTCTAGGACTGTCTCTGTAACTCTCTGTGGCGCTGCAGTGCTCTGTACTAAACTGTTCTATTCTGTACTGCTCTGTCCCTCTGTTGGTAGGTTGAACTTAACAGTCTTGGCAGGAGAATCATTTTCACTTTGAACAACTGGTTCCTTCTTCTTGGCACGCGTGACAGTGGCAACTTCCAACTCTACCAAATTGGAGGAAAGCTCTTGTGCCTTCTGTTGGCTATTAAGCCCATTGGCCTTTACAGGGGCTGGGCTTGGACAGTCCTTTGCAGTGTGGCCTTCTCCTTTGGATTGGCTGCATAAGGACTTGCAATCCATAGATCATCTAGGGTTTTGATAATTGTGAGATATGACCCTTTTCTCCACACCTATAGTATTCCACCTCTGATCTTTGACCACTGCCAACAGACTGTCATCCTCTGTAACTTTGAGAGGAAAACCTCCTTAGACCAAAATTAGGACCCAATTCCCTAATCTTTGGTCCAATATCCTGTGTTGTCATTTTGGATTCTAGCAAGTTGAATCGTGCATTTTCATCCTTCTGTCTTCGTTCATGCATCTCCTTTAGAGAGTAAATATCCTCTGTATGGTTCTTTCTTAAATAGTAGGAACATAAGGCTCTAGGAATGGTTGGTTTTTGGATACATTCAGTGGCTAAATGTCCCACTTGATGACACTTTCTGCACCATGTATTAGAGCACATCACATCTCTTCCAGCTCCCGTAGGGGTGGATATATTGGCGGTATTCACCTTCAACATCTGTAACTGCTCTGTAATCACATCCATAAGCTCTTTCTTGATACTTGCAAACTGAGTTGGATAAGTAGTCCTTTAGATTTTCACCTCCTGAAGTACTTGTAGTTGTAATTACTACATATAATGGTTGGGTTTATCCAAAAGGTCCTCTGTTCTGGTTTTGATTCAGAGCTCCTGCTGAGGCATGGGGTTGTTGATTCTAGTTGACAGGGTTCCACTGTTGTTGAGTCACAATTGGAGGAACTGTTTGAGGCCATTGTTGTTGTGGTTGAACCATCATTTGAGGCACTGTTGTCTATGGTGACCACAATGAATTAGGTGCATTATACTGTGGCACTGTTTATATTTGGGGATAGGGGTAGGGAACTGTCCTTGGGATTGCAGTTGGTGAGTATACCATTCCTGGCATGGGAGAAGGTAAGACTCCTCTTCCTGGAGTCATTGATAGCCTTGCTTCAACTTCGTCATACAATCTTGCACCTTCCACTGCAGCTTGCAGATTGACTGGTCTTCTCAATTCCACAAACTTACAAACTTCTGGTTGTAGGCCTCTGAGAAACACTCCTTTCTAGATGCCTTCGTCCAAGTGATGGTTAGTCCATCTCTTTAGGATGGATTCCATTCGCGAGACATAAGCTTCTACTCTTTCTTTAGAGGACTGACTTAGGTTCATGAACTCCTCTCACATCCGCTCTTCAAAACCTTCACGCCTGAATTTAGTGAGAAAGGCCAACTTCAGGTCATCCCAAGTGCCAAAAGTTTCTGCTGCTTGTCTCTCATACCACTGAAACGACGTGCCCTTGAAAGTGGTGGGAAATATTGCTAACCAATGCTTAGGGGTTCTGGCATTGTTAGCCATACATGCTACCATGAATTCTGCTACATGAAGATCAGGGTCTTCATTGTACTCTCCCTTAAAAATTGGCAATGGGACTACATTTGCTGGCCTGTCATCAATATTTCCAGGACGAATCTGACTAGGAAGGGGACCTTGAGTCGCCATGGGGACTTCTGTAAAGAGTGCATTTAAGGCGTCGAAGGAAGCTTTTGCTGCGAGCTCGTTCTCAGCTTTGATTTTTACGTTCTCTCTTCTCACGTACCTCTGGACTCATTCTAACGCTTGCCTCTTGATTGCGTCATTCATCAGGGGGTTGGCTCCAACCATTTGGTTTGTACTCAATAGGATAGTATCAGAGAGGGCTTCAGTCTCTGGAGGATTCTCTGGCCAACATCTCTTCTACTTCCTTCTTTTCAACATCTCTGAATTCGGCTTTCAAACCACTACAGAGCGGGAGATATTCCATTCTGAAAGCATCAAAACCCATTCTTCTTAGGATCGTTGTTGTGTCATTATAATAATGCTAGCTTCTGAGGGTTTCAACAGTGTATGTTGTGAAAAACACTCTGTCTACCAACTTCCAGTGGGTTGCTTATTGGACAAACAGAAGATTGTCAATGCACCAAGCATCCCATGTATCTTGTTGTTGAGCATCCACGAACAAATTCCAACTCTTTTACTTCTTGTTTTCATGAACCTCCACAGACCACGACTCCTGAAGCTTCTTCATAATCTCCCACTTGATTATGTCTGGAAACTTCTCAATGAATGCCAAATCTTCCATGGATGGTCATTCTCTCTGTTTCTGCTCTTCAGTTTGTTCCCAAACAGTTTTCCACCACGATGCAAAGTTTATGTTGCTTCAACAGGTTGAGGAAACAATCCACCACATAGAGCATGCATCATGATGGTAATATGTTTCTGCCATTGTGGGATGAACTTCTTGTGGAAAGTGGCTTTGATAATGAGAATCTCCAACTCTTCAGTGGAAGAAGGAACTTTGCAAACATCCATCGAATTCTCCTCTTCTTGGTAATGCCATTTCCTTCATTTTTAGCCTCTTCTGATGCTTGTTGATGGAAAGTTTCCTCGACTGTGCACCAAAAACATGGAGCCCCAATATGAACACCAAGGAAAAGGGGATTCTATCTTGTAACATCAACAAGCTTTTATTTCATTCTTTTGATGACCAAAACAAAGAAAGTAGCAATTCTTCACACAACATTATAGTAGATATCTCCCACGGATTTGATAGAATCAACCATACTCTTCAATATCTTCATAGAATCCATCAATAGAACAATGAACATAAAATAATACACCATTTTTGAATGGAAATCAATCACATAGTATTCATCTTCAATGTCTTCATAGTTCTCTCTCAATTTCTCATATACAGTTACACTGTTTCGATAGAATTGACTATCTCTGGCTCTCTCTCTCTTTCTCTCTCTCTCTCTCAATAGTACATCATCTCCTCACTACAATACTCTCATAATGACTCTTAATAATCCTTCTTACGTCATGGATGCACCTCCCAAGAGATATGTCTGATGTGAAGAGGCACCAAAGTCACTATAGTGTCTCTTCACAGCTTCAACAGCTACTTCTTCCATTTGTTTTAGCTCTTTTGAACTTAGATTCATCCTTTCCAAAAGTTAGAGAACTTTCCCAAAGTCACACATACATTCTACAAAACACTTAAAAAAAATCTACAGAATAGTATAGTACAGTACGAGAGCAGATACAGAACAGTTATAGAGCAGAGACAGAGCAGAGACAAAGGCTCTATAGAAGGTTTACAGAGGGTTATAGAAGGTCATCAGAACCTCATAACTCATACTAAAACCATTCCAAACTATAAAAAACTATTCAATAAGATTTCAATCTTCATCAATCATCAATCCATGCTTCATACAAAAGAAAATGAGAACAAAACATAAGCTATACAACAGAAGGTATACGTAACCAATTAGAATCTCACAACAGAACCTGTCAGAACATTACAAAGCTTCATATATCCACTAAGAATCATCATGAACTTCCAAAACATAATCAATATAATCCAAAACACTCTCAAAAACTTCCATTAGCAACTATACATTACTCTAAATCCATAAAAAATCAATAATTCAGTCTCCTAAAAAACAACAGAAACCAGTCAAAAATTCAATCTTTTTCCACTCTCAACAATTCTCACCTACAACTAGTCATTTGAGCATATTTAAAACCTATGACAAGATTGCTAAAAAGCTTTCATTGGAAGGGCCTATGGAAGGATGTAAAAGATTTTGTCTTGAGCTGTGTGCCATGTCAGAAAAACAAGGACAACACCTTAAAACCAACTAGTTTACTGCAGCCATTGCCTATGACCCAAGGCAAATGGACACACATTACTATGGACTTCATTACCAGCCTACCGGTGACCAAAAAGGGATGGAACAACATCTATGTAGTTGTGGACAGACTCACAAAGGTAGCCCATTTCATTCCTACAAAGACTCATTATAATGCTTCTCAAGGCCAATTCATGGAACATGTTTTCAGATTACATGGCTTACCACAGGTCATTGTGCATGATCGGGATGCTAAGTTCATGAGTAACTTTTGGCAAGCAGTTTTTAGCTCTATGGGCACTCAATTAGCCCCTTCCACTGCTTGCCATCCATAGATTGATGGCCAGACAGAGAGGGTTAACAAGTGGCTAGAAACTTACTTGAGGCATTTTTGTTATGATGTGTAGCATGCTTGGGACTCATGGTTGCATTTGGCTGAGTTTGCCTATAATAACTCTACACATTCTAACATTGGAGTTTCACCTTTTGAGGCATTGTATGGCTATAAGGTGCCCCTTCCCACGGTTATCTTCAATGATAAAATAAACCCACAAAGCAAGGAGGAGTTGGATAGAATGTAGGCCTTACTTCAGTAGTGTAAAGTCAACTTGAAGAAAGCTTAGGATCAAATAAAGCTTTATGCTGATGATAAAAGAAGGGATGTTGAGTTTCAAGAAGGGGATTTGGTGCTTTTGAAGGTGCCCGAGTCCAAATATGCCACCCTTAAGGATGGGTCCAGCAATAAGTTAGCTCACAGGTTCTATGGGCCATATTGGATTGTCAAAAGAGTGGGAGACTTGGCATATCGATTGGCATTTCCCCATCCATGAAGATTCATAATGTCTTCCATGTGAGTTAATTGAAGCCCTTCATTGGATCATCAGTGGATTATGTTGAGGAGCTACCACTGATAGATGAAGAAGGCATCATTCAATACATACCCAAGCAAGTCATAGGACAAAGGGAAAAGAAGCTTCGCTCTCACTCCATCATGTAATACTTGATTAAATGGTGAGGTTTACTACTTGAGGAAGCTTCTTGGAGGCCAGCTTCAGTTTTGGAAGAGTTTCCATATCTACTAGAAGGAGATTTGGGTGAAATCTAGCTAACTATGGCAATGACCCATCATACACAATAATACATCTTTATTCATTAGTATATCCCCTATAATAATGCAGCATAGTAGTACTCTGATCTGCTCCTGCCCAGTTATCATAAGTGCCCAAATTGTTTTTCAGGGCAAAAACCTTCCAGTGGGGATAGAATGTAAGAGAGGGGGCTTTAATAATTGGGAAATACTAGCTACACTGGATGGTATATAAAGTGTTAGGGACTTGATTTTTGGACCGTGAGATTACAATACAAGTCTCCTTTCATCTTCACCTCTCTCTCCAAGCTTTCATGGCTTCTTCCTCTCTCTTTCTATCTTTCTCTCTCCTTTTCTAGTATTTCTCTCTCCTCATCACTCTCTTTCTCTCTCTTCTACACACACACACACTCTCTCTCTCTTCTTATTCTCTCTCTCTTGTCCTCTTCTTGAGAGTGTCTTCATGCATTAAACATGCACCTTTTTAATTTGTAGTGAAATGAACTAGTCACATCACTCTTGCATATGTTGGAAACAAAGCGCTATATACACAATAATTTGTAAAAAATGAATATGCATTTAGAGACCCATGGATTCAAGACCAAATTCTAAGGTCATTTAATGTATCGTAAAAATGTAATAATTTTTCTTAAAGGATAAAATGAACCGTGGTTTTCTTTTTAAGGTTGATCACCTAATAAAAATCACCCATTGTTAATAATTGATAAAATCCACCTTTCATTAAATCTAAATCATCTTCAGTGCACATCTCTCATAATCATGGTATGTGGGAACGAGGGGGTGACTCAGTCCATATTGACAGTGGATTTGATTCAATTGTGTCAAGAATGGTGTAGTTTGTGATATTTCTTCTATTTTGATGGTCATGTTGATGTGGTTTGGGATATGGTGTGTATATTTCCTTTTATTTTCTTGCTTGGTATGGGGATCAAAGTGCCTATTTGTTTGTATTTCTTGAAGCTAATGGTCACACATGTGGGTAGGTCATGCCGAATTTTTTCTAGGATGTGGTTTACTTGGGATAGTCTTTTGTGTTGTGAATAAACTAGTCCTCTATCAAGATCTTATTAATTTTTTATTTTACTATTTTGTAGGCCTCCTCTGTGTCTATTTTCGTGGTGTGTGTTTTCTTTTTTTAAAATGTAAATGGCACCTCAAACTCCTCCTCTAGTCCAATATGTTCTATTGGTTAGTCAAGATTATTTTTAATTGTTGGAATCATACATTATTAATAAGATCAGGCTATCCTAGTTTATGGCTCTCTCATTGCCACTCATTCCTGATTATCCCACCCTATGTGATGAATTTTTAACCTCTTACATCAAGGAGGCTAGCTCTATTCATGGTACCACTATTCAGGTGACAGCTCGAGGATTAGGGAATGCTTTCTCTCTTCTCTATCGTGGGAAACCTTTTCCAGCAGAATGCTGATATTTTGAAGCTTTTATAGAGACAGACCAAAGAAGGGTCATCATTGCATCTAGATTTTGTGTCTCCATGATCTCTGATCCTTTTTGGAAACAATTATGGTACCAGTGCCTTTAGGATAGGCTTATGCCTATGAAGACTCCATCTAATTATATGTCCAATCAATTATTTATCGCTTCTAGGATAGTGCTCAAGGGCATGACCATTGATTGTAGTTTTTATCTCCTGGCCAAAATGGATCAATACTTTATCAGTGTGACTAATGTCATATGTGGTTCTTACTTGTATGTTTTCCTGACATACTCTGCCCTTGCAAAAGAAATTCTACCACCTCTTGAAAATCCTCTAGTGGTTCTCCCTCTTTCTATTGAGGATTCTAAACCTATCCCTGAAGATCTTGACTCCCCTCCTCCTCTAGTGATTCGGAGGGAGCGCTTAAAGTGAGTGGTAGAAATAGTTTGTGCTTCTCAATTCCTCCAAAACCAATCCCTACTACATCAAGCAGTACTCATCTTGCATGCATCATGGCTCCAAATTTATTCAAGTCACACAAATATGGTAGTTTGGACATACCAAATCCTTATTAGGATCATCTAATTCTAGGAGACACCATTTCTTTCCTATGTACAAACATTCAAAGTTCTATAGAGACATTTGTTGTAACTTGTGTTCAGTAGTTGTAATCTTCTTTCCATTAGGAGATGCAACACTCCAAGGAAGAGTTATCTAAGGCTAATACTAAGCTTGCTTGAGCTAAGGAAACTTTGTCTGATCTTTTTAAGCAAATGGAGTCACAAACTAGAATGTTAGAAGCCCAAAAAGTGAATATCTCCTCTTTGTAGGCTGAGTTGACTAAAGAAAAAGCTAAAGTACTATAAATTAGGATAAGGTTCATATTTTTCTAGAGACCCAAGAGCTTAAAGCTTAAATTTCTACTCAGCTACGTTCTGTTCCTCTAGGTCCTAATATACCATCAGTGGTACCATCTTTATCATTTACAGACTTGGTTGCTCTTCAACATAATTCAACCTTGTGTCCTTTGTTCCAAGCTAAAGTGGAGAGACTTCAATCTAGAATGGATCTTTTGTGGTATTTTTTTGAGTAGTTTCTAGAATACATCCCAACAAATCATTTCGTCTTTGTACATTATCAACAACAAAAGCTAGCCTTTTACATGGAGCTATCCATTATGGATTTTCATCCTTTAGAGGGATGGATGGGGTGGTGCTTGGTCCTCAAATCTTTTAGTAGAAGTAACTTGAATGGTTTTTGTTAATTCAATTATACCATACACCATACTGATGTCTCATATGTATCTTAGAGGTGATCTTCTAATTCCCAATGATGAGGATATATCTTGGTTCATGGGGAGAATGTCATCTTGCAAGCTATTCTTCATGTCAAAAAATTGGAGTTGCAGATAGATGTGAATTTTCAAGCCTATCATTCCAAAGTGGATGCATGTGTCTTGAGGTTTCTTGGCATTCCATGATTGAGTATGTGGTATTGAATCATAGACAATTGAAAGCTTTTGCATGATTACAATCTGCTAACCAACTAAGGGAGGATCTTTTAGCCCATATTTCTAATCAATTTCCTTTTGATAACTCCTTCTTTTAAGCTTATAATCGCCACTCTATTCTAGGTCCATCAGTGCCTTTCCTTGCTTACTATCAACAAGTGGCCCATAGATTGGATTCTTATTTATCCAAATTTCAAATGACTCCCCATGTTATTTTTTCTCTTCTTTTCCAACCATAAGGTGTCCCCCAAATTCCTATCTTTACTCATTGCCCACCATTTATTGTCTATCATATTTTCTCACCTACTCCTTGTCCTACATAGTCTATCATACTCCTTTTCTTTTTTCTAGCCTATTTTCCAACTCCTTTCTTATATGATTTAGTTAAATTACTTGTATTTCCATCTTTAACCATTTCTTTTTTAATGATTTTACTTATCCATAACTTTATCCCTTGATATTGGTTCCTCTTCCTCAATCTACATCTTTTATTCCTAGGCCACCTTAGTTGGTTAGTAGCCACTCTGGTTTTGATTTGCAGATACAAAGACAAAGAGAGTTGAGCCAATTTGACACATTGATAGGACCTTAGATTAATTGGCTTGTGATTTGAGGGATTGGCAGACTCCTATCTAAGCTTATAAGAATTATTTACAATTTGCTCACATTATCATCAATATGCTAATCCTTCAATTAGATTAACTACTCTTTTTTCTTGGTACCTAGCATACCATTTTAGGTCCTGTCAATAGAATCATGTAAAGTCCACTAGCGTCGATGGAGGATGTCATTATCAAAATCCAAGAGTATCCAATACATATTGTTATGGAAAATTGATATATTCCATAGGAGGTGGAATAGGAATGAGGGTAGAACATTGAAGAGGTGGATATGATAGATCATAGAAAGATGAAAAGTGTAAGGATAATGATGTTGAAAATGGAGGAAATAATACTAAAATTTCTTTAAGTGATTTTGAACAAAAGATGGAAGGAATAGGAGGAACAACAAGAGAGGATGTGTAGGAGAAGAAGAGGTAGTAGGATCAGCCCAGTAAAAGGGCATGAAGTAAAAACTAGAATATGAAGGAATAAAGTAGGGGTAAAAGATAAAATAGGAATATAATCAGGATTGGTAGTAGGAAGATGAATATGAGAAGAAAGGTGAGTAGCAATGAGGGAATAGGAACTAAGATCATGAGGATCATGAAGATAAATAGAACAAAAAAAATACTTTTTTTAAAAAAGAACTCCTCAATAAACAAGGGATTATCAACAATGTGTTGCAATACTTTAATATGCAACTGTTGGATATCAAACTTATAAAAAGTACTCTATTGATGGCATGGACCCATGATAGCATCATCCAAAGAAAGATGCCAATAAACTCCTCTACACCATCATCTCACAAATTGCATGGTGGGGGGACTTGATTAAGCTGCTACACCAAACACACACCATACACACAAGAGAAAGCTCACTCAAGAACATAAGAAAAGGGATAGAGGTCAAAACATTTTCTTGCTGGTTTTTTCTTCTTATTTTTTACAAAATACAATGTATACAAAGTATAGAAAGATGCAACATAAAGAAAAGTGGCCTACTAAGTCTAACAGTGCATAACTGACTGTAATAATTGATTGGAGCTATAACTATGCCAATTGTAGGTAGGACCAATAAATCAATTATAATAAATGATAATTCAATGGCTATGTGAGCATCATAATGACCATCGACATGCTAAGTTTAGATGGGTGGACCCATCTAACTATGTGGCCCATCATCGATCTCTACACGTGTTGAGTTTTCCATCTCCACATTTCCTAGGGTTGTACCCCCTTCAGGGCCTAAAATAGGTAGAGTAAAGAGTCTTCAAGCCACAACAAAATAAGAAATGATGAATCCAAAGGGATAAATCTAGTTTGTCACACTTTTGGGTCAGGAGGCATCAATACATGGGAGGTAGACTTTGTAAGTATCTACTTTTTTATTTTAGTTTGAATACATGACCATTTGGGATTGATTGTATCTATTAATCTTGATGATTTCATTTTGCAGTTGGATCTTTTTAGTCGACTATCTCCTAGCCATTGCAAGATAATCTATAAGTATCTTCATAATATGCTCAATACATGGTCACACCTATTGCAAGATAAGCTATAAGTATCTTCATAACATGCTCAATACATGGTCACACCTATAGCACTCAAGTGCCATCATAGAGCAGCAATGGATGAAATCATGATACAAAGAATTTGTTAAATCATTTATTTTGTGGAATAGTTTAAATTTTCTTAGTTATTCTAAGCTTGAGTTATCCATATCTATAGGGGCAACGACACGATAAAGTGGTTGGAGAGGGAGGAAGCAATGATAGCTCTTCAGAGAATATATGACCTTTGATGTATATACTGCATACTAGGTACTTAAAGCCATGATGGATGGTTGAAAATGATGCAAATGTGATCTTTTGTATATCTTGAATTATACAAGACATTTTTACTCATTTCTAATGTGTATATTAAAATAGTCTCAATCTACATCAATGTGTGTCTTTTAAAAAACATATACGAATGCAATTTGTAAAAATAATGTGTAAGAGTACATGAGAAGGTTAAATGTACCAGCAACTCCTTGGTTTTTGTTGCATGTACAAAAAGTGTATTTAAAGTCATATGGCAATTTGTATGAAAATTGCAAAAAAAAGTGCATCTAAGAATTATCGATAAAGGGCATTCAAATTGGCATAAAAAGCCACCCTTAAATATAATTTTGAATGTGGGTTTTATTATGCTTGGTTAATTGGGGAACTAGATGCACCCATAAGTTTGTTTTCCACTCCAAAAAAATGTATCTGATATATGGTTAACTATGGGTCTAGTCCTTTGTAATGATTAATACACATTTGTCTTGTTTTCATAAGTATTTGTAATGTGTTTAAAGGAATGTGTCAAGGAGACTCAATATATCTCACATTGTGATAGCATAAAATGTTTAGATAATTGAAATAAACATATTTAAAAAACTAAATAGCCCAATACTGACACTTAGTATCTATGAATAGGTAAATCTAATAACTTAGGAAACTCTCAAATACTAGACAAAGCTAGCAGATTGTGAGTGTCTCTAGCTAGATAGAATCAAAGCTAACACTATTTTAGGCGAATGGAGTATGGTTGGCCCTTGAGGCCATCAAAGATTTGAAAGTTTGCCCCGCTTACTATGATCTAGTTATAGTGCTAACTACACTCATCTTTGATTGGTTGTGAGGTGAACCTTCTTTGTGGATATTAGATTACTGTCAGGATGCTTATCCAATGCTTCCTCTATGAAGTAAAACTAAAACTCATGTGTTACAGAGGGGGGATCTCACACCAATGGAAGTTTACTTGGTAAGTCAGATTAGCTCCTTGTACTTTCTACTAGCCTATATAAGAGGCCCCAATTGGTGAATAAAGACTTATGCCTATTCACCCATTTTATTCTCACTCTCACTCGCAAGATGGATGACTTTTTGTTTATATATTGATGTGCTCAAATTTCATCAATGTTGAGCACTTATTTGCACTAATAACGCGATTATGGCCATGGTAGTTACAGTTTGGCTTAAGTACATGATAGTATAAAATGATTTGTAGAAAATAGGTATTCAAAGGTCTAATGTGAGGTCTAATGTAGCTATATAGTAGCTATATACAAGGAGTTTAAACCAACTGAATAATATAAATTAAGAAATAGATTTGACTTATTTGGATTGAAGAAGTGAGTAATTTACTTTTTGCCACAACAAAGAGATTTTGAGTAGCATAATAAATACTTTATTGGTTGAGCATGTTAAAATTTTGATTAAAGTGAACCATTTATTAAAACCTCGATGATAAAGAAATATTAGGAACTCATATTCACTTGTGTCCTTTGCATCATCTACCATTCAAATCGGGTTGGTTAGTTTGCTATTATCTTAGTTCTCCTCTTAGGCTAGCTATACACCAAATGGTGAATGTCCACTTTGTAAGTGTTAACCAATCTAAATGCTTATTTAAGGGTTGGGCATTTACAATTCTTTACACATGGAAGAGGTTATTATTAAAAATCAAGCTCATTAGTGGTATTGACATTGACTCTACTTAGTAAAGTTGTAGCTAGCTGTTACTAGTCATGTGTGGCATAATAATGAGTCTATTAGACTTAATTCAAGTAAGAGATGTTTGGTTGGTTAGTGACCTACTTCTGTACATTGTATGTGTGTCTTAGACTAAAAATCTTTTGTGTGTACATAATGAATGAATAATGGAAGAAGAGAGAGTACACTGCTCTTTATTCATGGCTCCCATTTTTGTAAATCTCTTTCCCTTGGCTTTGAACATGGTATGAGAGTGCTTGGCTTAGTGGGAGTTGGAGTTGTGGAGATGGACTCGACCTTTAGTCAATGAGAAACCTTGCAATAGCCTGTCTTTTTGTAGAAGCCATATCCTGTTGCAAAATTGGATTTTGGAGAAATGCCCATGACTCCTAAATTTTTTGACTTAATCTATAACTTGGCATAATAAAAATTTTCCAAATTTTACACAGATCTTGAGATATTCAACACAAACCTATGTAGACTAGTTGTTTATTACTGTAGTGGATAACACTCTCACTTTGGCTTGAGATGTTAGTAAAATATTTGATAAATGCCTAAGAATACTCATGGATGGTAAACATTGATGTATTGGATCTCTTGGATAATATTTTATTGTTGTATCTCATTGGCCAACAAATGAATACATTGATTTATGGTGGATATTGACAACAGATTTATTCTTTACATGCTTTGGATGCTTCCATATTGCAATGGCTAATGCCTTGTGCATTATTTTCTTAGTTTGGAGTTGGTTTACTACTATTTCTAGTAGGCCTTATGTTGCTTACTATTCTTGTTAATCTCCTTCATATTTGCATGAGTCCTATGCATGTATCGATGCTAGTATGGACATGTTTTGATGCTGGGATGTTGTGGTGATGAATTGAGATGTTTTGAGTTGATTTGGTCTTATTTTGAGCTAAGTTAAATTGCTATTTTGCTATTGTAATATACTTTACAACCAACACTCACCTAAACAGGTCATCCATAAAGCAATTTGATACTGATCGAGTACTTCCAGTGGATGTATTGGATTTTTGGGTGTCATGTACATGTAAAAATATGTTTATGGGAGTTTTTAAGCTATAGATGTAAACTACATTTGCTATCTTGGAGCTTGGTTACACTACCACCGATTGTGGTAAATATACTTGGTTTATGTCTTGAGCAGTTAATGATATTTGCAGCTACAACTAGTAAATTGTAACAAGGTTCTGGAGATTGTTTGAGGCACTATTGTTTTCTAGCTGAAAAGACATTGCATTGTCTTGAACTGGTAGCATTATACTATGGAAGTTCAAAATGCAAAACTTGTTAATTAGAAGAGGCTATTGGGATTTATGTACTGGAGATGAAGTTGAAACAAGATTGCCCAATAGAAATCCTACTCCTAAAGCAACAAAGAGCTCACATAAGCAGCAGATGGAAAGAGCTAGTAAATTTTTACATATGCATATAAAATACTATGGCCATGCAAATCACTAACTATCAAACTCCGAAGGATGATTCTTATGAAAAAATATGGCAATGTCACTCATGCATAGAAAATTTAGTTGAAGTAGCAGTTCAATAACATGTCAAGAAATGTCAAAAGGATATAGGCTTATACCATGGAAATTAAATCCATTGTAGATTAGCTTGCTTCTATTGGGTCAAAGGTTGAGGATGATGATATGATTGCAATTACTTTGAATGGGTAAGGAATACAATGCCTTTGGGTCAAAGGTTGCTTCTATTGGGTCAAAGGTTGAGGATGATGATATGATTACAGTTACTTTGAATGGGTAAGGAATACAATGCCTTTGGCACATCGATTTCTATATGATTAGACCCCCCCAATTGGGATGAGTTACTTGTATTGCTATTGTATGAAGAAGTCAAACTTGATTTGAATACATGATTGAGTACCTCTCAGAGTAGGGATACCATCTTTTACTCTAGTTCAAAGAGCTAGATGTGGTAGGGCTTATGGAGCCTCTTGAGGTTGTATTGACACTCAAAAAGCTTACAAATATAGTAGTAACAAAATTCTTGGTAGAATCAAAATACACAAGGTCGAAGAGGATCAAGATCCTTTGGAGGAAAGGGGAGATCACCTAGAAACAGAGGTGGTTCTTGGCAGTCTCATGATCAGTTTAATAGAGACAAAGACTATCATTATTATGGTAGGTATGGACACATAGTAAAATATTATCATAAAAAGTAGGTTGACATGAAAGTAGAAGGTAGATAGCATTGTAACTATGCATCCTTTAGCTTTGCTAATGATGATCAGTTAGCTAGACTATTTGCTATGACACATGTATTTAAGGGTATGCATGAGTAAGGCAAGAATGATAAGAAGTGCTACATTAACTCAGGTGCCTCAATAATATGACCCCACATGGAGAATGATTTGATGACATGACTGCAAGATCTCATGGTTATGTATGTAGTGGTGATGATATGCAATATGACATCAAGAATACATGTGTTGTACCACTAGTCATGCATGATGGGAAGAAAAAGGGTCTATATGATGTGTTGCATGTATCCTTTATCACTACAAATTTCTTGTGTGTTAAAAATTTGCAAGTCAAATATAATAATGATAGTTTTTTAAATTGAAGAGTATGGAAATGGTTGCAATTTGATTGCTAAAGGCAGAAGGGATGGCAAAATATTTACCTTGGATGTTATTATTCTCGAGTCAAAGACAATCGTGTTTGCTCATGACACCAGAGTAGTTAGAGACATGGAAATTTGGTATAAGAGTATTGGATATGTAAATATACAATGACTAAAAACCATGCAACAGAAGGAGATTTTATTTGGTCTGCCAAATTTTAAGTATATGGAGTTAGGACATGTACGCTTTGCTTACCCATTTGGGAAGCAAGCAAGACTTCTATTTTTCAAACATGTTAGAAATAATACTAGACCATTGTAGTTGGCACATTTAGAAGTTTACGGTCCAGTGCATAATTCATCGTTCTATGGTGCAAGATATTATGACTCATTTACTGATGATTTCAATAGATATACTTGGCTATATATTTTGAAGCACAAGGATGAAGTGCTAGATGTTTTCAAAGATTGTAAAACACATGCTAAAAAAGAGTTTGAATGTTATATCTCATGCTTGAGATTTGATGGAGGCGGTGAGTATGCCTCTCATGAATTTGGTAGGTACTTGGGCTGAGTATGACATTAAAAGACATCTTACATGCAATTATACACCACAACAGAATGGTGTGGCAAAGGGAAAAAATACGGTACTCATAGAAGCTGCAAGAGCCAAGCTACTTGGGAAGAATTTACCGAACTATTATTGGGTTGAAGGAGTTGTAACTGTAGTATATGTCTTAAACAAAACTCCTATAGTTGGTATTCATGATCTTACTCTGTATGAGTAATTGTATAGGCACAAAAAACTAGATATATGCCATCATAAAGTCTTTAGATGTATTGATTATGTACATGTGCCACATGAGAAGAGAAAGAAGTTAGATCCAAAGGCACAGAGTCAACGCAGCGGAACGGAGGAGAACACAAGATCGAGATGAATGATACACAGACTAAACATAGAGTTACACAAAGTGGACACAAGGTAGAGCCGTGAGGGAAATATGCATAGTGAGAAGAACACAAAATCTTCAAAAGTTATGGAGAGAAGACTCTCTAAGTGAATGAAAAAACCTTGCTCTTGTAAATTTTTCTCAAATTTCATTCTCTTTATGATGGATACAAAGGGTGGCTTTTATAAGTTTTAACCTGAAATAGAGCAGGAAAACTTCTTCGCATAAAAGGATAATAGAGCATCTAGTAATTTCTGAGTGGCATAAGCAAGTTGATGCCTTTTTGGTGGGAACAACATTTTGGCAATCAAAAAGAATATTGTACACAAATTATTCTTTTTCTTTTCAAGGTGGCTTGCGGGAAAGAAGTTTGCTACAATGTTCTGGATGCCTAGTACATGTTCAAAAGTGACATCCAAAGCATCAAATAAAAGTGACCATCTAAGTAATCTTTTATTCCTGATTTCATTTGGGGCCTTCTTTGTCAAATATCCGGGAACATGCTTCAAATCAGTATGGATTGCGAAAGGGACAAACTGGATGAAGAACCTAAAGGCTTTGATGGCCTTTACCATTGCTAGGATTTCCCTTTGGTAAGAGGGATAATTCTTTTGCATACTGGAGAATATGCCTAAGGCATATCTACAAGGATGTAGCGTGGAAGATTCTTCTTCACACACAAACATGCTTCCCACCTGGAATCAAAAGTATCAGTATACAAAATAACGGGAATGCATTTTGGCAACCTTAATGGTGAAAGATTTTAATAATTTTTTAAATGTTTTGAATTGCCAATGTGTGGTTGTCTTGCCAATAAAAATTGTCCTTACGAAGTAAGGTATATAATTCTTTAGAGTAAAGGGAAATATTCGGAGTTGAGGAATTAATCCAATTTAAGCAACCTAAGAATTGCTGTAGTTGCTTAACACTGGCTAAATTATCTAGCATATCAAGGATTTTGACTAGTATATGATCTTGGAGTTTGATATGTCCTTGATTGATTTCAATTCCCGAAAATTCTACTAAGGTCTGGAACATAATTGATTTTGTGGGTGACAAAATCATTTCAGAGACTTCAAGTGCCTTGGCAAACTGCGAGAGGTGGTCTAAGTGGTCTTGGATTGTATCTGAAAATACAAGAATATCATCTATGTATGTTAAACAAAAAGAAAACTTGTTAAACACAAAATCTGTCCATTCCTCGAATTTTGGTTGGGGCAATTTTAATCTGAAGGAGAGGACGGTCCATTGGTAGTGGCCCTATGGAACACAGAAGGCGGTTTTGTACCTATCTTCTTCTTTGATAGGGAGCTGCTAGAATCCAGACTCAAACTTGCTAAAAACATTTGCCTTCTTAATTTTCTTCAGTAGAATTTAGACGAATTCGGTGACCATGCCCAATCAAGAATTTATTTAATGGTTTGTAGTTGATCACCATCCTTTTTTTACCTCTATTTTGTGCCAAATGCTTGTTGACGTAGAACACTTGACAAGCCTAGGGAGAATTGATTGGATCGATTAATCTTTTTTCTAGAAGAGATTGTATCTATCTCTACATAAGACCAAATCTTCATCTTTCATCCCAGAGTGGACTGCTTTAATTGGGATGGCATTTGGCTGGATTGGAAGAGAGATGGCATATTCCTCTCTTTTTTCCCTATAGACAAGAGGGTCTTCATGCATGAATTGCTTCAAATGAGCCTGTATCTTTTGTATTTCTTCATCATGCTTTTTCATTTCCACCTTTATCCATTGTGTTTTAGCATTTTCTTTGGAGGGATTAAACACTTCTGAGATTGAATAGACTGTTCTACCAATCTTAGAAAATAATGGCATTTTAGCTTTTTTTCCTTTATAGGATATGCTAAAATGATCTGACCAGAATGTGTATGAGACAAGATGCTGCAATATATCTATACCAATAAGAAGGTCATACCTCATTTGTCTCATCAATTAGATCTCTATAGGCACCTTTACTTTTCCAAGCTGCAAATAAGCTTATGTTACATGTAGTGTGATTTTTATGTTATTGGACAACTCCACTATAATTGGAGTGGTATCTTTTATACAACTTTTTGGAAATAATTCGAAGGGGGCTATTGTAAAGCTAGAAACTGTATCTAACAGAGCATCAACGAACAATGAGAACTGTGGCATGTTTCTTAATTGAACACATACCATTGGTATGGGTCCACCTATATCAAGTGCATTGATCTTATGTATCTTGGGCTCAGATCATCTTATGTGATTAATAGGGGTTGTTGGTATTGTAGAAGAGGAAGATGAAGTATTGAGCTCTCAGAGTATTGCTATAGTTCCTTGAGCTATTTCTTTTTGGCTTTAAAAGAATTCTTCTATGGACCTTACATAACGAATGAAGCTCCTGTTGCATTTGAAGAAACGCATTCACCATTTGATTACTTACTTGTTGTATGCTTGAAGTGACTGTAGAAGTTGTGATGTAGTTCTAGGTTGATGGATATTTTCCAATTTGTGGGGTACGAACATGTTAGCTTGACCTTTGGTTTCTAGACCAAGAGTTCTGGGTTTGGGCAAGTCATAAGTATTAGAGAAAAACTCTTGTCTAATTTTATTTTTATGTTTTTTGTTTCTAGATGAAGATGTTGATGTGTCAGAATCACTTGATTCAAAAGAACTGATCTTTACTTGTTTTCCTTTGGCTTTCTTTGAAAAATCCCTTTTGAAATATGAAGTCGAAGCAGAATACATGAACTTGTCTTTCTTTTTTGGGAAGTATGATTCATGTGCATTAGCTGGATGAAAGCTTGAGGAATCAATGATATCATTGTCTGATTCTTCGGTTATATCCGAGGTTGTATCATCCATATTGTCTTTAGTTGTATGCCAAGAAGGGGCATTTAATGAAGTTGATTTTGAATCAGTAGATCCAGTAGATTCTTCTAGACTCTCATTGTCAGTTAAATCATCATAAGAGTAATCACTCTGAGTATCAGAAGAATAGTCTGAGAAGTCTTCTAAAGAGTTAATCTGATAATAGTGCATATTGAATTTAGTAGAATTGTTATGCTCCTTACCCTTTTTAGGGCACTTGTTCACCAGATGTGAAGCACTTCCACAAAGAAAACATTTAAGTTCTTGCCTTTTTGTACTTTTTCCATTTTCTCTATATTTGTCAGACTTGTGCTAATATTTTCCTTTTCTATGTTTATGTGACTTTCTTGGGTACCTTGAATACCTTTGATTGTTCTCCTCTCTATTAAAATAAGACCTTGAATGAGAAGAGTTTCTGTGATACCTGAATGAATGTCGATGTCTTTGATTGGAATGACTATATTTGTAGCTATTGTCACATCTATACTTTTCACATCTGAAGTTGGTTTCAAATGTAGAGGCATGCTTGCAGATAGATTGTGGAAAGTTCTAGTTCAATTGTGTCATCTTTTGGTGATGACTGACTTCTTTTATGGTTTGCTCAATGGTCTAGATGATTTGACCAATGTTGTCGGGTTCTGAGTCTTCATTTTCTGCTTGCAGTAAAAAGGTATGGGCTCATTAAGTGTTCTTTCATGGAATTATAATGGGCACCAAGACCTTCATACAAAATCTCTTTCATATAGATTAGGTATTCTTTATACATTCTCGGGTCACAAAGTTTTTACTTAAAAAAAGGCTTCTCTTGCCTCTAAAACATCATCTAATTTGTTACCTACTAGTTCTCCTAGTAGTAGCTCAAAAAATATCTCTACAAGATCAACATGCTGTAATGTGGCCATTTTCACCTGTGTGTTGAGGATATCAATCTTGTTTGTCTGCGGCTTCTCAACCATCTTTTGGCCGACATATGCATACATCATATAGACCAATAACTTGATCTCTTCAGGTGTCTTTCCACCGATGGACCAAATTGGGAAAGAATCGACCTTCTCAAGGACTCCTATTTTCTTGTAGAATTTGTTATAAGAAGGTTTGGATGATGAAGTAGTATGTTATAAGATCCGAGATACACGATTGACTTTCTTATATACTTAAAAGATATAATGTAAATATTATGCTGGCACAGAGAGAGAACATATGAGAGAAAAGAAAGATGTAGAGAGAGAGAGAGAGAGAGAGAGAGAGAGAGAGAGAGAGAGAGAGAGAGAGAGAGAGAGAGAGAGAGAGAGAGAGAGAGAGAGAGAGAGAGAGAGAGAGTGATTGACAACACAGTAGGGAAGATGGGCCAGTCCCCCCCTCGTGGAGCTATATTATTGACAAGGAGTAAGCTCCTCCATTACACATTAACTAGTTCTTACTTGTAGATCTTGGGAACAAGATCACGGTTCCTTGCATGGTATATGACCCGACTAACACTTGCACAACTTGGAAGTTGGCACCTTTTGATCCTTCTTGAGTCTCTCCTACACAATATGTGTAGGGATATCCTCTTGGAGCTTGATTTTAGCAGAGCTTCTATAGCACTTGCACCTTCTCTCCTACACAATATGTGTTGGGATCTCCTCTTGATTTCAGTAGAGCTTCCACAGCACTTGCACCTTCTCTCCTCCTCTTGGAACTTGATTTCAGTAGGGCTTCCGCAACATTTGATCCTTCTCTTCTCCTCTTGGATGCATGCAAAGTGATGCTTCCTTCACCTCTCCCACACCCAAGGAGAGCCTCCTCTTTTATAGGCTTTTAAGAGCTTCTCTTCTTAGAGAGAGACTTGAGTGCCAAGATTGGAAAGGTTGATCTTCATGCAAGATGTGGCTATTCTAGGACCTACTCTGCAACACCAATTTTGAGATATCTCTCTATGCATTGCTCGGATGAAAAAATGTCCAACACAAAAGTTGTAGCTCTCATTGTTTCCAATAACCTTAGTGGGCCGTTTTTAGAGATTGTCTTTCTGTTGTGAGATATTTTAAAAATGAATTCACCATGTCTATTTTTAAAAAAAAGCTTTTTAAACTATACTCTTAACTTGTGGTCCATGCAACCACCTTGAGCCCTAAATAAGGAGAGTTCATTAGATTGCATTGGGCCTCAACCTTAAGATTGAATTCCACACAAAATATTGTGTCATTTTAGACCTTAGAAAGAGAAAATTGCTTCTCTCCTCACTTCCAGAGGATCACATCTCTTGTCTTTCTTAGTGAGAGAATTACCTCTCTTGTCTTTCTTAATGAAAGAAAAGACCTTAAACCTTGACTTGTAAGGGAGAGGATGACCCCAAATGAATGCAATGCTCATTACACACAAGTAAACGTTCCCAGGCATCCCCGAATGCACACATAAGTACATATACATAATGCTAATGCAATTCCTCTTCTTAGAACTCAATCCATCTTCATTTATGTGTAACTCCTTGGTTCTTGTGTACACTCTTACGCTTGACATACACTTCTTTCCCCCTTCATAACTTGTACTACCTGTATCAAATATCTCCGTCACAGTGCTCTATATCCCATTAAGTGATGCACTAGGAATACTAGTCTCTAAATGGTCTCATGGCCATGCTAGATCATCATCAACACTTAAAGAAAAGTGAGTCATTAATTTATTGACATAAATTTATTAAATAGAGAATACGCAATAAGCAATCAATTTAGTGACATAGTACTTGTGGCATTAAGTGGCGTAGTCATATTGACAATAGACAAAATTGGTTATTCTTTACTTACATAATGACGGTGATGATGATGATGAGCATTCATCTGTGCTCTGAGCACTGATGTAGGGGATGATTGCATCCTGTGTGGGTTGACTGGAACAAAAAGCTTCTTCTATAACACTATCTCCATCCTCATTTGATAACGATAAGGTGTATGATGCATGTTGTTAGAATGATGCTTGGTCACAGAAGTACCATGCACGAAGTTCCATTGAAGTCATATTGGGGAGATGTTGATCCATGCTTTCTCCCATGTATCTTGAATTTATCTTGCCTTGCACATGTCTAGTGAGTGCATCTTTATTTTTTTCTCCAGGATCCACAAAAAGGGGCATCTGATCCAAGACCCTGTTTTCTTTTCTTTGTTTTTTTATACAATCAAGATCAAAATTCTCAATTTCATCAAAAGCACTTATATAGTCATTCTCTGACTAGTCAGGAAACATGAATTCATAGCCTATATTTCTTTTATCCAAGAGTTATTGTCATGAGGACACAGATACGGAGTTGCTTGCCTTGTATTGATTGCTTTCATATTCAAATTCTTGAATAACGTTAAGCACAAAAGATGATGATGTAGCTCTTTCAATCAAATTTTTACAGTGTTGGCAAACACCATGAATGATTTGATCACGTGAGCACGGTTGAGTGTGAAACTTCAGTGTATTGGCTCTTTGTGAGGGTGAGATCCTTAGTTGTGGTTGAATCAAAGACTTTGATGAAGATTTCTCTAGAGAAGAGATATATTGCACCTGCTTTGGAGGAAGTAGTAAAGTTTTTCCTTTTATATTTTGTACTTTTATGACCTTTGGAGGCAACAATTATTTTTTCCTGATAGAGCTAATATCTAATTGCCACTCATGAGGTAATTCAATTTCAGACCAGTTTACACAGTCAGGTAAGAATGTCTGTGTAACCTCATCAGGTCTTATCATTAGAAGAGTTCACTCATTCTACAACCCTAGGAATGGCTAAGGACATACATCTAAAGACCATTCTGTACTGTATTGCTAGATGGGCGGATGATGCCTTCATCTGCTGACCCATTGTCGAGATATGTAACATAATTGTTTGGGTAAGTAGGGATCATCTATACCAATTACAAAATTTGTGTCAAGATTGTGGGAGAGAAGGAAGGAGTCTCGCTTGAAGCTTTCTTGCTTGCACAATGGGGGAAGACACACAAGGGTGGAGGCTGAAAACAGTTTTCCTCTTCTTAGTTGTGTAAGCCAAAATAACTCAAGTACAAAGAAATAGAAGAACCCTCTATATGGGTCTCAAACCAAACTCAACTAACTAAGGTGGCATACTAACTGAGCCACGAACTAGAGTAGATAAGGATAGCTATCATGTAGCTATTATTCATGGGCGGTGTACCAACCGCATCTGCAACTGACAAGTCGGTGACATAAATACACAACGGTCACCCTGGCGTATCACGAGTGGAGCTCGATATCTCAACACTCCCCCTCGAGCTCAATCCCAATTCCTGCACACCAAGCAGGTCTCTGAACTTGCGCAGCTTCTCTGCGCCCAATGCCTTCGTGAATATGTCAGCTACCTGATCCTCTGTGCTGACATAAACTAGATCAATAAGACCTAGTAAAACCCTCTCTCGCACATAGTGATAATGCACCTCAATGTGCTTTGTTCTAGCATGATAGACTGGGTTATTTGCCAAGTGTATACTACTCATGTTGTCACAATAAATGACAACTGGTCCATCTGTAGACTGATGCATATCATAAAGTAGCTTATGCAACCAAGCTACCTCACATGCAGCCATTGCTGCACCCCTGTACTCAGCCTCTGTGCTCGACAAGGCAACTGTAGGCTGTTTCTTGATGCTCCAAGTGACTGCAGCACTCCCAAAAGAGAACACATATCCACTGGTAGATCGTCTATCAGAAATACTACCAGCCCAATCAGCATCAGTGTATCCATGCAACTGTATCTGAACCCCAGTCTCATAAAATAGTCCATACTGCAATGTGGACTTCACATACCTGAGTATGCGTCTAGCCGCATCCAAATGTGGTTTCCTTGGAGCCTGCATAAACTGACTTACCAATCCAACAGCATAGCTCAAATCTAGCCTGGTAATAGTCATATAAATCAAACTTCCTACTATGCGTCTGTACATAGTAGGGTCTTCTAGAAGCTCACCTGCATCTGTGCTCAGCTTCACATTCTGCTCCAAAGGAACTGAAATAGGCTTACAGCCTGTCATCCCATATTTGGACAGCATGTCCAATCCATATTGCCTCTGCAAGAGCTGTATCCCACTTGGTGATCTAATCACCTCAATGCCCAAGAAATAACGCAGCTCTCCCAAATTCTTCATCTCAAACTTCTGCTTCAATAGCATTTTCACATGAAGGATATCTTCATCACTGTCACCTGTCATAATCAAATCATCAACATAAATGACAAGTAGCATAATACCTTTCTCTGTTTTTCTCACATAAAGTGAGAAATCTGCCTTGGAAATCTGAAAGCCAATAGTGACAAGATACTGTCCTATCTTGTCAGACCATGCTCTAGGTGCTTGCTTCAAGCCATACAAGGCTTTCTTCAACCTGCAAATAAACTCAGGATGAACAGCATGCACATAACCTGGTGGCTGCTCCATATATACCTCTTCTTGCAAATCACCATGCAAGAAGGCATTCTTTACATCCATCTGATGTAAAGACCATCCCTTTGATGCAGCCATAGCAATGACTGCTCTTACGGTTGCCATCCTTGCAACCGGACTGAATGTTTCTTCATAGTCAATGCCATATGTTTGTGCATACCCCTTGACTACTAATCTTGCCTTGTATCTGTTCACAGAACCATCAGCATTGTGCTTCACCTTATAAACCCACTTACAGCCAATTGCATTCTTACCTTTAGGCAAAGGTACTAACTCCCATGTAGCATTTGCTTCCAATGCATCCATTTCTTCATCCATGGCTTTCTCCCATTTTTCTTTTCCCATGGCTTGCTCAAAAGATGTGGGTTCTGGTTCCTGTATCACTTTGACCATATATGCATAGTGAATGGCTGTAAATCCATCATATTTCAGCCTATCCACAGGATACCTAGCTCTCGTAGACCTGCGCAAAGTAGGTTCACTCCCAGGTGCTCTCAAAACATCCCTGGTCTTCCTTACTCCAGGTGTAACAATAGAAGGAATACCCAACTCATCATCAATGCTCTGTTCTGAGCCACTGGATTCACCATCCACATAAGAGTGACCTGCATTCACATCAAACATGGACTGATCAACCTTCTCTTTTCCTTTTCGTGATACCTGCATACCACTATCTGCATTACTTTGAGAAGATTCTCCTGATCTCAATCTGCCTGTCCATGGTGAAGAATGTGAACCACTACTAGAGGACGCTCCAGGTCCACTAATATTTTGTGACTGCTGCTGTGAATTCTGTGCAGCATTATCATTTTGTGCATCTACATCATCAATCACATTTACTGGTTTATACCAGCTACTCATCTCATAAAAAACAACATCTCTGCTCACTGTAAACTTACGAGTAGAAGGGTTATAGCATCTATACCCTTTTTGCTGCAGAGAGTAACCAATAAAGATGCACTTCTCAGCTTTTGGATCCAACTTGGATCTCAACTCATCTGGCACATGTACATAGGCAATGCAACCAAAAATTTTCAAATGAGAAATATCTGGTTTCCTACCAGTATACCTCTCCTCTGGAGTCATTCCATGTATTGCTGCAGTGGGAGTCCTGTTCATTATGTAGACTGCTGTAGCAACTGCTTCAGCCCAATAAAAATCTGGCAAGTCTTTTTCATTGAGCATGGCACGAGATACCTCTCCAATATGCCTGTTTTTTCTTTCTGCAATTCCATTTTGTTGTGGGGTATGACTGCATGAATATTGCTGCTTTATGCCATGCTCCTGCAGGAACCTTGCAAACTCATTTGAGAGGTACTCTCCCCCTCCATCTGACCTTAGGCATTTTATCTGCAAGCCTGTTTCTTTTTCAACCATAGCTTTAAGAGTTTTAAAATGCCCAAAAACTTCACTTTTCTTTTTCATAAAATACACCCAAACTTTTCTGCTATAGTCATCAATAAAACTGACAAAATAATGACAGCCTCCAAGAGATGCAGCTTTAGTTGTCCACACATCAGAGTGGATTAATTCCAATGGCTTCTTACTCTCTTGAACATGTCTAGGAAATGGTTTCCTTGCCTGTTTTCCAAACTGACAGGCTTCACATACCTTATGCATTTCTGCAACCTTGAATTTGGGCAATCCTGCAACAATATTTTGGGCCTGCATTGATTTAAGTCGCTGTACATTAACATGACCAATGCGTTTATGCCAGATATCAATATCTGCAACTACACCGGTCCCATGTGCAAACATTGCTGCACTCAATTCAGACATGTCTGCATCCAATGTAAACATTCTGCCCTTCTTCTTTCCTTTTGCTATCAAGCGACCTTTATTTTTCATATCCTCAACAAAGCATCCATGAGGATTAAATCTGACCTGCAAGCCCTGTTCAACCATTTGACCAACAGAAACCAGATTCTTGGTGATATTCGGGACATGAAATACATCGGACAGGTATTTCTTTTTCCCATCCTGCATAGACAAGGGAATTTTTCCAATCTGCACAATAGGATGTGCAGTATCATCACCAGTCTCCACAAATCCTGGTTTTTCCATTTTCCTTGCATCCTCCATCCATTCTGCATGACCTGTCATGTGGTTTGATGCACCTGAGTCAACATACCATACATCATTGCTTTCTTCTGCACTTGTCACAGAATTGTTCATGTGCTGCACCATAAACAGATGCTCATTTCTGTCATCACCCTGTCTACTAGAGGATGCATAATTTCCTTGTTGCAGTTTTCCATTCATGATGTCATTCTGCTTTTTATAGCAGTCTTTAGCCATATGACCCATTTTACCACAGTAGTAGCATTCAACATTACTGTTTGCATTTTGACCTCTTTGCCATCCACCACGACCTCTTTGGCTCCCCCTGCCTCTAGAGTTACCACGTCCTCCTCCATAGGACTGGTTTTCTTGAGTTTGCTGCATATTCTGATTTCTACCATGGCCTCCAAATCGGCCTCCTCTACCTCTGCCTCTACCTCTTCCAGCATTTGAGTAGAAGACAGCTTCTTTTGAAGTTCCTCCTGAAGAAGATGCACCACCATTTCTTTGCTCCTCAGAAATTAGAAGAGCAATCAGCTCCTCAAAATCAGGAAATCTTTCACGAACTGAAATGGATGTCCGAAACTGTGCATAATCCTTTCCTAGACCATTCAAGGTCACAGAAACTAAATCATCATCTTCCACTGGCGACCCAATGGAAGCAAGTGCATCTGCAATCTTCTTCACCTTCATGTGGTAGTCATTGATGCTCATATTTTCTCTTTGCACATTATGCAACTCTTGCTTGAGCTGCATTTTCCTGGCTTGCGTATTTGTGCTATACATTTTTGACAAAGTATCCCATGCCTCCTTTGGCGTACTTGCATCCTGAATATGCACAATCATAGAGTCTGAAATACTGATAGACAGCCAGTACATAACTTTCCTGGCTCTCTCATGCCATGCTTTGAATGCCTGCATTTGCTGTTGATTGGGAACATCAGGAAGAACTGGTTCTTCTTCATTTCCTGCAACAAATTCCCAATATCCTTTTCCCATAAGGAAATTCGTCATTCTAAACTTCCATGCCTGGAAGTTGTTCTTGTCAAGCTTTTCAGTGACAATCTGTGAAAGAGAATCAGAGGCCATTACAGAATACTGCAAAAAATTCTGTCACTGCAAAAAACACAGCTTCACCCTCACAAGGGCAAATCTGCAAAACTGGCGAAAGTGGTATTTGACCACACAGTCACTTCCTAGTGACGATTTTGCATAAACAGGAACCAAGGATGATTCTGAAACTCCCAATGTCTCTGCGCACAAGCATACGATGCAATTTCTACAGTAACTTTTCACCGACCTGTAGAACAGTGGCTGCACAGCATAAAACTGAGCCTTTTCCTGAGTGCGTGCAGAAAACTTCCGTCTGCAAAATAGGCCCCGAAATGGCCTCAAATCAAAAAAACAAGGTCGCCGAGGGCTAAAGCCCTCGCCCGTAGCATATACTGCCCTCTTACTTCACCGCGAAGGGCGTCTCAACCTGAGACAATGCACTCTTGCAATTTCCAGCTGTGCTACCTGCAGAGATCTGCTCCCAAAACAGAAAATGAAAGCAACACTGCTCCTCTTACCAGAACACCGCAAGCTTGGCTTGCTTTCTTGAGCTCCTTACCACGAACAAGGCTCTGATACCATGTCAAGATTGTGGGAGAGAAGGAAGGAGTCTCGCTTGAAGCTTTCTTGCTTGCACAATGGGGGAAGACACACAAGGGTGGAGGTTGAAAACAGTTTTCCTCTTCTTAGTTGTGTAAGCCAAAAGAACTCAAGTACAAAGAAATAGAAGAACCCTCTATATGGGTCTCAAACCAAACTCAACTAACTAAGGTGGCATACTAACTGAGCCACGAACTAGAGTAGATAAGGATAGCTATCATGTAGCTATTATTCATGGGCGGTGTACCAACCGCATCTGCAACTGACAAGTCGGTGACATAAATACACAATGGTCACCTTGGCGTATCACGAGTGGAGCTCGATATCTCAACAATTTGGGCGTATTTTGGAAAAGATGGGGCCATTGGATAATGGTGATACTTCTACTCCTACAATCATGTCATGAAGATTAAGATGGCGTGTGCCTATGAGTGCAGCCAAGCAAAAAGCATTTAGACCTCTACGAAACAGGGGTATAATTCTTATGGCTATATAACCAATATGGATATAAGGATAGTCTTCTATATTTTGTTTTTTTTGAATTTTGGGGTATATAAGAGACAACAAATTCACATGCTGGTCTTTTGAGAGAGAGTCTCCAATAGTAAGGATACCTTGATCTTCAATGTACATCGTTAAAGCTTTGAATTTGAAGATTTTATTTTCCCCATGTATGTGTGAAGCACCAATCTCTAGCAGAATCCGCTTTGAAATCGGCTGTGATTCATCAACCATAATGGTTGAGTTCCCCAAAGATTTTTAGCATTCAGACAGTTGCTTGAATGCAAAAGAGAAAATATTTCCAGCTTGCTTGGAAGCCATGAGGACTTTTATTAGACTATAGAGGATTTAGCGCTAAAAAACGACAACACGGCACCAGATAAAGCCTCAATGCCTGACATGAGCTTATACCTCTTAGTGTCACTGACAACCTCACTTCACTCAAGTTGGGTAATGGAAATCTCGCTCTGATACCAAGACGCAACAAAATGGAGGAGAACACAAGATCGAGATAAACGATACACAGACTAAACACAGAGTAACGATCAAAGAAAAGTGACCATCTAAGCAGTCTTTTATTCCCGATCTCATTTGGGGCCTTCTTTGTCAAATATCCTAGAACATGCTTAAAATGAGTACGGATTGTGAAAGGGACAAATTTGATGATGAACCTAAAGGCTTTGATGGCCTGTATCATTGCCAAGATTTCCCTTTGGTGAGAGGGATAATTATTTTGCGTACTAGAGAATATGTATGAGGCATATCTGCAAGGATGTAGTGTGGAAGATTCTTCTTCACATAGGCATGCTCCCCACCCGGAATCAGAAGCATCCGTATACAAAATAAGGGGAAGGCCAATTGGCAACCTTAATGGTGGAAGATTTTTAATAAATTCTTAAATGTTTTGAACTACTAGTGTGTGGTTGTCTTGCTAATGAAAATTATCCTTATGATGTAAGGGATATAATTCTTTAGAGTAAAGGGCAATATTCGGAGTTGAGGAATTAATCCAATTTAAGCAACCTAAGAATTGATGTAGTTGCTTAACACTAGCTAAATTATTTGGCATATCAAGGATTTTGATCAGTACATGATCTTGGAGTTTGATCTATCCTTGATTGACTTCAATTCCCAAGAATTCTACTGAGATCTGGAACATAATTGATTTTGTGGGTGACAAAACCATTCCAAAGTCTTCAACTGCCTTGGCAAACTGTGAGAGGTTGTCCAAGTGGTCTTGGATTGTATCTGAAAATACAAGAATATCATCTATGTATGTTAAACAAAACGAAAATTTTCCGAACGCAGAATCTGTCCATTTCTAGAATTTGGTTAGGGAAATTTGAATTCTAAAGGAGAGGACGGTCCATTGGTAGTGGCCCTGTGGAACACAGAAGGCGGTTTTGTACCTATCTTCTTCTTTGATAGGCAGTTGCCAAAATCTAGACTTTAGATCAAACTTGCTAAAAACATTTGCCTTCTTAATTTTCTTTAGTAGCAATTGGTTTAGTGGAATTGGGTGACCATGCCTAATCAAGAATTTATTCAATGGTTTCTAGTGGATCACCATGCTTTTTTTACCTCTCTTTTGCTCCAAATGCTTGTTGACATGGAACGCTTGACAAGCCCAAGGAGAATTGGTTGGCTCGATTAATCCTTTTTCTAGAAGAGATTGTATCCCTTATCTGCACAAGACCAAATCTTCATCTTTCATCCCAGAGTGGACTGATTTAGTTGGGATGGCATTTGGCTGGATTGGAAGAGAGATGGTATATTTTTCTCTTTTTTCCTTGTAGATAAGAGGGTCTTCATGCATGAATTGCTTCAGATGAGAATGTATCTTCTGTATTTCTTCATCATGTTTTTTCATTTTCACCTTTATCCATTGTGTTTTAGCATTTTCTTTGGAGGGATTAGACACTTCTGAGATTGGGTAGACTATTATGTTGAGACTTCAAGCTCATGTGTGTGACCGATAGAGTCTTAGCTATGTCCAGCTATATAAGCAAGTGTGGGACATTAAATAAGTCGGTGGATTAAGTCTATATGTGAATGGTCTTATAGACCTTAGAGTGTTGTATTCACTTTTAGATATACGGATTATGGAATAAGACAAAAACAGTGAGTGAGAGTATATGGCTCCTCTTAGTTGCTCCAACACTATATATATATATATATATATATATATATATATATATATATATATATATATATATATATATATCTCTTCTAACATGGTATCACAGCCATGAATGGGCTCTCTGGAGCAGGAGGTTGTGAAGAATACCTAAAGAACTTGAAGGCCACAGTATTTGAGAAGGGAAGCAGCTTGCCATTGTTTCTTGAAGGTATGCATTGAGACATTGAGTTTTCCATTACTCAAGCAGTGTCTCTAGCTTGTTTGGGAGATTGCTAACGCTTCCTTGACCACTTGTAAGGGTGCATTTGTCATCATTAACCACAAAAGAAACAACACAAACCTCTAGACTAGCCAAAGCGTGATTGTGCCTGCTGTCCAAAATGCCCCCTATGAGTGCAAATCAATAAAGTAGTCACTACTGAAGTGAACTACATCTTGCATATTCTTTGAAAGGTGCTTGAAGACTGCTATATGCAAATACTCTAGAGAGGGCTAAGTTATGAGCTGAGACATGAATGCACATATCTAAAATTCAGTCCTGAACTATTGGTAACTAGTAACAGATAATACACAGCATGTATGTTGCCTTGACATGATCTTGGAAGCTCTATGTCATGCTTAGAAAGCATAATTGAAGCATAGGTATATGCAAAAAGGATATATGCATTGACTCTTAAGTCTTAGAGCTGAAGTTTGTTGACAAAAATACATAGATCTAGAAGTATCTGGCATGCTAAAACCTATCCTAGAATTTTCAGTGCTAATACAGGGCACCGTTTGATCCATACATGCCTTGGAATGATGGTTATGACTAGCTAAAATGCTGGGTGAATGTCTGGGAAATACCCGTGTATATTTGGGCATGATTAAAAGGATTAAAAATTAAATTTTGGAATGCATTTACAGATCTCAAAATTACAAGCTAAAAACTGTCATAAAACTATGGACAACAAACATGGTTTTTACCTGAAGCAGTACATGACATTGATTGGTCCCTATCAAATGTATGGTTTGGGATATGTCTAGGAATGTTTGAAGCATTAGGAAAAGCATTGAATGCTACTAAAAACCAAAGTATAGAGCTGAAAACAAATTTGTTTAAAGTGTCTTCGCTAATTACAAGCAAGGAATGTAGTCCATGACATTGCTTCTTGAAGACAGAATGTCTATGGTTGTATGTATGGTAATGTATTGACCCCAACACACAGAAGCAAATGTATAGAATGATTTGAAGACATTTTGGAGCTATATAAACCTTGCTTTGCTGAATATTTGTTGACTGTAATCTGTGAACAGGAGTCTTACTTGTTGATTATGCACTGATTTGTGCGCGTGTGGTCATATTTGGACTGCTACATGTACTAGAAGATGTCTATGAAATTTTGGAGCATGTATGAAATGTATACATCTTAGCTTTGGATGTGAAAGAAGTGTTGGTCTTTCACAGCTTGCAAATTTCAGATTGCATGTATATCCACCATGATCTATGCATTGATTGATGTACCTACATCCTATATCACTTGGTTGTGAATGTCTTTGATAAGTTTATGGACTGAAATACATTGATTTAAACAAAGGTTGATGCTAAAAACTATCATTGCATTGGAAGGCTAAAACTAATCAATTAAGAATCCTTGGTTTGTAGGTAGTCAGGCATTGTTTACAACATGGCAAATGCTGATAGGACCAACAACATAACCCAGATAGTGGGGGAAAAGCTTGCTAGTAACAATTATGATATATGGAAGTTCCACATAGAGAATTTCCTGATAGGAAAAGGATATTGGGACTTGGTGACAAGTGTTGAAGCTAAACCTGAAACTCCAGAGAGGAGTCCTACAGCTGATCAAAGACGAGTGCACGGAGCTTGGTTGGAAAGAGCTCGCAGGGTGCTACACTGGTTATCTTTGTGTATCTTGGATGCTACAATAATATAGATCATGAACTGCAAGTCACCAACATATGCATGGAACATATTGATCAGGTACTATAGCACAACTACCAGTGCCAAGAAGATATAGTTGAAGTAAAAATTCAACAACATGGAGAGAAAAGGCAAATCTATACAAGATTATGTCACAGAGATTAAGACTATTGCAGATTAGCTAGCATCCATTGGTACACATGTTGAGGATGAAGACATGGTTGTAGTGACATTAAATGGTTTGGGATCTAAATATAAGTCACTTGATACTTCCATCTATGTGCGGGCTGAAATGCAAGATTTCAATGAGCTGGTTGCATTGCTTATTCATGAAGAGGTTAAACTTGTATTGGCTATAGGTTCTAGTAGCTCCAAGAACAAGGATGTTATATTTTATTCAAATCAACATGGCCATGGTTGCCATGGTAGAGGTTATGGTTCTGTCAGAGGAGTCCAATAAAATGTATCCTATGGTCATAATAACCAGCAGGATTCAAATGCACGAGGAGGTGGAAATTTCATAGGTAGGGGGAGATCTAGCCCTAGAGGCAAAGGCTCCTGGCAGCATCAGAGCCCATCAGACAATCCTAATAAGGATAAGGATTGTCACTACTGTGGAAATTATGGTCATATTGCCAAGGACTGTTGGAAGAAGCAAGGAAATCAAAGAGGAAAACATCATGAACATTATGCATCATTCAGTCAGATGCTTCTGGAGATAGATTGTTTGCCATGACATATGTGAAAGATAGGGCTGTTGAGAAGTCTCATGAAGATGCAGTTTGGTACATTGATTTGGGGGCATCGAATCATATGACACCTCATGGTGACTGGTTTACAGATATGGTGCTTGAGAAGAATGGCTATGTATGCACAGGGGATGACGTGCTGCATAGCATAGAACATAAAGGCAAAGTGCATTTGGTAATCCATGATGGCAAGAAGAAGAACTTACATGATGTACTGCATGTCCTATCAGTTACTAAAAATCTATTGTCTGTGGGTCAGATGACACAACAGAATTTGTAGGTCCAATTTAACAAGCATGGATGCTTCATTGAGGATTTTGGTAATGACTGCAAATTGATTGCTCGCGGTCATAGGAATGGGAGGATGTTTACTCTTGATGCCACTTTGCCACAACTAAAATCAGCAATGTTTGGCCATGGCTCTGGCACAATTAGAGACTATGAAATATGGCATAAGAGAGTGGGACATGTTAATCTTTAGTGGCTACAAATGATGTAGAAGAAATAGCTTGTGACAGGTTGACCCAACTTTCAGTATACAGATATTGGTCATGTATGTGATGCTTGCCAGCTTGGTAAACAATCAAGGTTGCCATTTGTCAAGCATGTGAGAAATAATAAGTGACCATTGCAGTTGGTCCTGTGTGATGTGTAGGGGCCAACCCATAATGCATCTATGGGAGGCTCTAGGTATTATGTGACATTCATTGATGACTTCAGTCGCTATCCTTGAGTTTATATACTAAAAAAAAAGGATGAGGTGTTTGTTGTTTTTTAGCAGTTTAAAAAGTAAGGTTGAAAAGGAATTCGATTGTTATATCTCTTGCTTGAGATCTGACAGTGGTGGGGAGTATGTGTCAAATGAGTTTGTGACAGCTTTTTGGCTGAAAATGAGTATGTGATGGAAGAATAGGGTATTGATGGAAGTTGCTCAGCCATTGATGAATAGGAAAAGTATGCCGCTCTATTATTGGGCTGAGGTTGTTATGATAGCCATGTATATCTTGAACATGACTCCCATTGCAGGTATTCATGAGATGACACCATTTGAGAAACTATATGGCTACAAGCCTGATATGAGTCACATGAAAGTATTTGGTTGTCTTGCTTATGTGCACATCCCTGATGAGAAGAGGAAAAAGTTGGATCCAAAAGCACATAATGTGTCTTTATTGGATATTTGCAGGAGAAGAAGGCATATAAATGCTACGATCCCTCTACTTGAGAGGCACTAGCGATCAGAGACTTTATCTTTGATGATCAGAGACTTTATCTTTGATGAGATGGCATATTGATATGCATCACCGATTGCAATGCCATTGGATATGCCTTCTACACATGTTTCTACAATTGATTTCTAGTAGAGTATTGCAGTGAGAGGCCCTAGTGGTATGACGGTATCTCCATGAACAAGGAGATTGAGGAGCTTTGGCTCACCATCCATGACACCAGTATGTCATGATGGGGAGATATGATGTGGTAGAAAACAAAGGAAATGACATTGATGATATATCTGGTGTGATGACACCTAGTAGGATGACTTCAGGTTATGGCTTAGATGATAGTCTAGGCAGTGAGCTTCGTATTCCGATAGTGTATATGCCCAGTAGGCAAAATAGGTACATTTTGCCTGATGAGAGAGGGGAATCAAGTAGTGCATCACAACTTAGACATTCGCAGAGAGTTAGGTACCCTATGGATAGGCTGACTTACAATGGTTTTTCTGCGAAGCATTTTGCTTATATGATGAAGGTGACAGAGGTCAAAGAGCCTGCTACATTTGTTGAAGTAGTGATGGATAAAAATTGGTACACAGCTATGGATGAGGAGATAGATGCCTTGGTTGAAAATAGTACTTGGGATCTTGTGCCACTGCCAAAAGGAAAGAAGACCATTGGCTGCAAATGGGTTTACAAAATTAAATGCAAGTCAGATGGTAGTGTAGAGAGGTATAAAGTCAAGCTCGTTGCTAAAGGATGTGCTCAGTAGTATGGGTTAGACTATGAGGAAACATTCAGCCCTGTCACCAAGATGGCAACCATATGAACAATGATCTCATTGGAGGAAACATTCAGTCCTATCACCAAGATGGCAACCATATGAACAATGATCGCATTGGATGTTGCTAAAGGCTAGAAATTGCAGCAGATGGATGTGAAATATACTTTCCTCAATGGTGACTTGGAAGAGGATGTTTATATGGATCAGCCTGAAGGGTATATACATCTTGATTTTCAACATTATGTATGCAAAGTGAAAAAAAAATTGTATGGGCTTAAGCAGGCTTCGAGAGCCTGGCATGCAAGGATCAATAGTTACTTGTAGAGTTTGAAATTTATTGTTGGTAGGGCTAATCATAGTCTGTTTATGAAAAAAATAGTAGTGCTGGTCATCTATGTTGATGACTTGATAATCACAGGTGATGATGACTTGGGGATACATCATGTTATGCAAATGTTGAAATCCAGGTGATAAACGTTGAAAATGGTTTATGGCTGATGCAGAGACATTATGCCATGGAAATGCTGAAGAAATATGGCATGAATGAATGTAAACCACTGGATACACCTCTTGATTAGAATGTCAAGTTGGACATTAGCACTGGAGCTGAAATTGATGATGTGACTATGTACAGGCAGATGGTTGGAAGCTTGATCTACTTAACCATCACAATACCTAATTTGAGTTATGCAGTTGGGCTCATAAGTCACTTCATGCAGAAGCCCAAGAAGCCACATGTGGATGCTATTAGATGGATTATGTGGTATGTAAAGTCCACTGTAGATCATGGGTTGTTCTATGAGAAGGATAAGGTCCTGAAACTCATTGGTTACATAGATGCTGATTGTGCAGGATACTCATATGATCATAGATCTACGAGTGGTTATGCTTTTGGATTTGGAAGCGGAATGATCAGTTGGAGAAACAAGAAGCAACCAACACTTGCATTGTCTAGCATTGAGGCAGAGTACAGGGGTGCTGCATTGGCATCATGTGAGATTGCATGGCTATTCAAGCTTATGGTTGATTTGGACATACAGGTGGATGCTCCAGTGACTTGGTTATGTGACAATATCACTAGTGTACTCCTAGCAACAAATCCAGTGTATCATGCTAGGACTAAACACATTGAGGTACACTACCATTTTATCAAAGAGATGGTTCTTGCAAGGAAAGTAGGCCTTATGCATGTGAAGACTAATAAACATGTTGCAGATATCTTTACCAAGTCTTTGGGTAAAGATAAGTTCAGTGTTTTTCGACAGCTACTTGATGTGCAGAGGCTATCTTGAGCTTGAGGGGGAGTTTTGAGACTTCAAGCTTGTGTGTGTGACCGACAGAGTCTTAGCTGTCTTGAGCTTGAGGGGGAGTTTTGAGACTTCAAGCTTGTGTGTGTGACCGACAAAGTCTTAGCTGTGTCCAACTATATCAACAAGTGTGAGTCATTAAATAAGTCCATGGATTAAGGCTATGTGTGAATGGTCTTACAGACCTTAGAGTGTTGTATTCACTTTTAGATATATGGATTATGGAATAAGAGAAAAATAATGAATGAGAGCATACGGCTCCTCTCAGTTGCTCCAACACTATCTCTCTCTCTCTCTTCTAACATGTTCTACCAATCTTAGGCAATAAGGGCATTTAAGCTTTTTTGTCTTTATAGGATATGCTAAAATGATCTGACCAGTATGTGTATGGGACAAGATGCTACAATATATATGTACCAATAAGAAGGTCGTACCTCATTTGTCACATCCATTGGATCTGTATAGGCACCTTTACTTTTCCAAGCTGCAAATAAGCTTGTGTTACATGTATAAGTGTGATTTTTTTGTTATTGGACAACTCCACTATAATTGGACTAGTAGCTTTTATACACCTTTTTGGAAATAATTTGAAGGGGGCTATTGTCAAGCTAGAACCTGTATCTAACAAAGCATCAACAAACAATGAGAACTGTGGCAGGTTTCATTACTAAACACATACCATTGGTATGGGTCCACCTATATCAAGTGCATTGATCTTATGTATTTGGGCTTAGATAATCTTATCTGATTAATAGGGGCTGTTGGTATTATTGAAGAGGAAGATGAAGTATTGAGCTCTCGAAGTATTGATGTAGTTCCTTCTTGAGCTATTTCTTTCTGCTTTAGAATTCTTCTATGGACCTAACACAACGAATGAAGCGCTTGTTGCATTTGAAGAAATGCATTCACCATTTCATTACTTGCTTGTTGTATGCTTAAAGTCATTGGAGATAGTGACTGCAGAAGTTGTGATGTAGTTCTAGGTTGATGGAGATTTTACAATTTGTGGGGTACGAACATGTTAGCTTGACCTTTGGTTTTTGGACGAAGAGTTCCGGGTTTGGACAAGTCATAAGGATTAGAGAAAAACTCTCGTCTGATTTGATTTTTATGTTTTTTGTTTCTAGATGAAGATGTTGATGTGTCAGAATCACTTGATTCAAAAGAACTGATCTTTACTTGTTTTCCTTTGGCTTTCTTTGAAAAAACACTTTTGAAATATAAAGTCGAAGCAGAAGACATGAACTTGTCTTTCTTTCCTAGGAAGTATGATTCATGTGCATTAACTGGATGAAAGCTTAAGGAATCAATGATATCATTGTCTGATTCTTCAGTTATATCCAAGATTGTATCATCGGTATTGTCTTCAGTTATATGCCAAGAAGGGGTATTGGATGAAGTTGATTTTGACTCTGTTATTGACTTAGTAGATCCGGTAGATTATTTCTAGACTCTCATTGTCAGTTAAATCATCATAAGAGTCATCATAAGAGTAATCACTCTCAGTATCAAAAGAATAGTCTGAGAAGTCTTCTGAAGAGTCAGTCTAATTATAGTGCATATTGACTTTAGCAAAATTGTCATGTTCCTTACCCTTTTTAGGGCACTTGTTCGCCAGATGCGAAGAACTTCCTTAAATAAAACATTTAAGTTCTTGCCTTTTTGTACTTTTTTCATTTTATCTATATTTGTCAGACTTGTGCTTATATTTTCCTTTTCTATGTTTATGTGACTTTCTTGGGTACCTTGAATACCTCTAATTGTTCTCTTTTCTATTGAAATAAGACCTTTAATGAGAAGAGTTTCTGTGATACTTGGATGAATGTCAATGTCTTTGATTGGAATGACTATATTTGTAGCTCTTGTCACAACTACACTTTTGACATCGGAAGTCGTTATCAAACTTTGTGGCATGCTTGCAGATAGATTATGGAAATTTCTGGTTCAAGTGTGTCATCTTTTGGTGATGAAAAACTTCTTTTATGGTTTGATCAATGGTCTGGATTATCTGACCAATGCTGTCGGTGAAGTCTCTATTCTTAGTCTTCATTTTCTGCTTGCAGTAAAAAGGTATGGGCTCGGGGAGAGAGCAGACTAAGTGTTCTTTCATGGAATAATCATGGCACCAAGACCTTCATACAAAAGGTCTCTCATATAGATTAGGTATTATTTATACATTCTCGAGTCTCAAAGTTTTGACTTAAAAAAGGTTTCTCTTGCCTCTAAAACATCATCTAATTTGTTACCTACTAGTTCTCCTAGTAGTAGCTCAAAAAATATATGTATAGGATCAATATGTTATACTATGGCTATTTTCAAATGTGGATGGATTGAAACCCACCATTGCTTTAAACCACCAATAAAGCCATGTGTCATGGCATTGAGGATATCAATCCTATTTGTCTGCAGCTTCTTGACCATCTTTTGGCCGACATATGCATACATCATATAGATCAATAACTTGATCTCTTCAGGTGTCTTTCCATCGATGGACCAAATTGGGAAAGAATCAACCTTCTCAGGGACTCCTATTTCATTGTAGAAGTTGAAGGTTTGGATGATGAAGCAGTACAGAAGGTTTGAATGATGAAGCAGTACTTGTGGCATTAAGTGGCATAGTCATATTGATAGTAGAAAAAATTGGTTCTTGTTTACTTACATGATGACGGTGATGATGATGATGAGCATTCATCTGTGCTCTGAGCACTGATGTAGGGGATGATTGAATCCTATGTGTGTTGATTGGAACAAAAGCTTCTTCTATAACACTATCTCCATCCTCTCTAATGAAGATAAGGTGTATCCTGCATGCTGTTGGAAAGATGCTTGGTCACGGAAGTTCTATTGAAGGCATATTGGGGGGATGTTGATCCATGCTTTCTCCCATGTATCTTGAATTTAGCCTGCCTTGCATATATCTAGTGAGTGCATCTTTACTTTTGTCTTCAAGGTCCACAAAAAGGGGCATCTGATCCAAGACTCTGTTTTCTTCTCTTTGTCTTTTTATACAATCAAGATCAAAATTGTCAATTTCATCAAAAGCACTTATTAGTCAGTCATTCTCTGACCACAGGAAACATGAACTCTAATACTCAGCTAGATCTATAGCTCCGTGGCCAGGTTGAAGGGGATTTTGGAAGTAGCTTGGAGGTGTAGAGACTAATTGAGCCAGGAACCAATAGCTTGGTTTTGTATGTCTTCTATCATTGGGCAGTAAATATCCTATATTTCTTGTAAAAGATATTTGCATTGTCTTCTTCCAATTCTTCATAGTAGTAAAGATCCTTTTTAAGAAGGGGTGGTGTAGTTGGATCATTGGTAGACCTGGAAGTTCCATCTCCAGTGGGAATTATCTCTTTCTCCTTTCCTTTTAAGGAAATCTGGTGCATATTCAGTGTACTAGAAGAGGGTGAAGGAAAATGAGATTTCCAACCTTTCTGCAATCTCTTATTAGAGAAATTGGACCAATCTGTCACATTACTTGATGTAGGGACTAGTAATGAAGAAACATTGACTGATATCATAGGGGCTGATCTTGTTGTCACTTTTTTTGCATCTATTGAGAGAGGGTAAGTAGTTGATTTGAAATCTATTACAAAGATTCCATCTTCTCTATGAGACCTGTCAATGGAAGGTGACTCCAATTCATAGCCTATATTTCTACTATCCAAGAGTTATTGTCCTAAGGACACAAATACGGAGCCACCTTGAATTGATTGCTTTCATATTCGAATTCTTGAATAACGTTAAGACAGAAGATGATGATGTAGCTCTTTCAATCAACTTTTTACAGTGTTGGCAAACACCATGAATGACTTGATCATGTGAGCACGATTGAGTGTGAAACTTCAGCGTATTGGCTCTTTGTGAGGGTGAGATCCTTAGTTGTGGTTGAATCAAAGACTTTGATGAAGATTTCTCTGGAGGAGAGATATCGTGCACCTGCTTTTGAGGAAAAAGTAAAGTTTTTCCTTTTATATTTTGTACTTTTATGACCTTTGGAGGCAACAATTCTTTTTTCCTGATAGAGCTAATATCTAATTGCCACTCATGAGGTAATTCAATTTCAGACCAATTTACACAGTCAGGTAAGAACCTCTATGTAATCTCATTAGATTTCATTATAATGGTTTGACCCTTATCATTAGAAGAGTTCACTCCTTCTACAACCCTAGGAATGGCTAAGGACATACATCTAAAGATTGTTTTGTATTGTATTGCTAGATGGGCGGATGACGCCTTCATCTGCAGGCCCATAGTCTTGATATGTAACATAAGTAGTTCGGGTAAGTAGGGATCATCTATAGCAATTACATAATTTGGGTGTAGTTTGGAAAAGATGGAACCATTGGATAATGGTGATATCGCTGCTCCTACAATCATGTCATGAAGATTAAGATGGTGTGTGTCTAGGACTGTAGGCATGCAAAAAACATTTAGACCTCTACGAAACAAGGGTATAATTCCTATGGCTATGTAACCAATATGGATATAAGGATAGTCTTTTATATTTTGTTTTTTTTGGATTTTGGAGTATACAAGAGACAACATATTCACATGTTGGTCTTCTGAGAGAGAGTCTCCAATAGTAAGGATACCTCGATCTTCAATGTACATCGTCAAAGCTTTGAATTTGAAGATTTGTTTTTTCCCATATATGTGTGAAGTACCAATCTCTGGTAGAATCCACTTTGAACTCAGCTGTGATTCATCAACCAGAATGGTTGAGTTCCCCAAAGATTTGTAGCGTTCAGACAGTTTCTTGAATGTAGAAGAGAAAAAATTTCCAGCTTGCTTGGAAGCCATGAGGACTTTTATTGGACTACAGAGGATTTAGCGCTCAAACACGGCAACATGGCATAGACAAAGCCTCAATGCTTGACACGAGCTTATACCTCTCAGTGTCATTGACAACCTCACTACACTCAAGTTGGGTAATGAAAATCTTGGTCTGATACCAAACACAGAGTCGACACAGCGGAATGGAGGAGAACACAAGATCGAGACAAACAATACACAAACTAAACACAGAGTGGATACAAGATAGAGCCGTGAGGGAAATATGACGAGTGGGAAGAACACAAAAGCTTCAGAAGTTATGGAGACAAGACTCTCTCCTTGCTCTTGTATTTGCTCAAATTTTTGTATTTATTAGTTATGCACAAGATAGAAAAGCCTACAAATGCTACAATCTAGCTACCTGTGAGACATTGGTTAGTAGGGATATAGTGTTTGATGAGCTCGTTTCATGATATGGTGGTCCAAATGTGGTTATTTCTAATGGACTAGCATATGATACTGATGCTAAAATTGATGCCAGGAGGCATATTTCACGGTGGATTCCGTGCCACGGTGGATTCCATGAGGTTTTACGGTGGATTTCGTAAACTTTGATGACCGGGGCTCATACACAAAGTGGATTCTTTGTGCGAGAAGTTGATGGGGACGCTTGTCCTTTTCAAGCATTTCATTAATTTAGTGTGTACATGGGTGATTCCATAGCGGGTGATTATGCAAAATGCATATTAAATTAATCAACATTTATGAGTTTAGACTGCGCACTCGTAATAAATTAAGGTTAGGATTTATTTCTAACCAGTTGATTTATTTATGTAGTTGAAGACTGCTAGGTATTCACTTTTGTCGGTTTAATTGTATTATTTTACTAACGATTGTGAATGCTTCAGTTGATGTGTAGAGATAGTAGCAGTGGCGGAGGAAAGCATTGGAGGATAGCGAGTATTCGATTTATGGATTATATTTTGATGGACTCATACCTTAGGCATGGCGCCTATATTTTGTCACGCCTATTTATTGAGGCGTCGGATATTTATTATTATTTTGTATGCGCATGGGTGCATGCTTATGTTATTTCTATTTGGACATTGTATTGGGCGTGCCAGACTCTTTGGGCACCGTCCATTAGCTTTATTCCTATTTTGTGTTAAAGTAAACTCAAAAGCTAAAAGCTTGCTATTTTGTAATTTGGGTTGTTATTTGAGCTTGAAGATGAATAATACATAAAATACATGCTTTGTGGAGTGCTCACACAAGGCATGGGGGGAGATTGCACCCAATTGGTCTCTTGCTCTTGTCGTTCATGCTTTTTACCTTGTAATTTGTGCAGAAAGTAGAGTTCTATTGTTCTTGGGGACCTTCCGGCATACACTACGCAAGCGTACAACATCCAATCTGCGCACCAGCAGTATTAGAGCGAAGCTGAGATCAAGAGCTTCCAATCGCTACCCATCTCGTGTGAAGGCGGAGCTCCTGGAATGATCGGGCTCTATAGTCAATCTCGTCGCGAACTGTCGATACAGGCAGATTTCTGGCGATCAAGAACCCCTGTTTCCATTATCAGATCACGAAGGACCGGTCTGTAGAGGCGGAGGACCACTCCTACATCTTCTTCATCAAGTCGTGGTTACACAGAGATAAGCTCTCTCTTAATCCCAAAAGTTTATAAGGTAATCAAGCTTTAAAGCTTGAGAAGCTTAACTTAAGCTTTAAAGAGCTTAAACCACTCGAATTTTCATGGCGTCTGAGAAGACATCATCGCAAATTTTGCCGCCTTCAAAAACCGCCCCCCCTCCCCCCCCCCCCCCCCATGATTTTTCGTTTTGATCAGTAAGCTTTAAGCTTACTTACCAAAGCTCCAAGTTACTTAAGTCTTACAATTCAGCAAGTACTGCAAGTCTGCAAAGTTCAGATTCAGCAAGTTCTGCAAGTTCCATAAAGCAAGCAAGTTCTGCAAGTCTTCATACTCTGCAAGTCACATAAGTCTGCAACTCTGCAAGTCAGACAAGTCAACTGGAGTCAAAACTGGCTTCTATCTAAAACTCATAGAAGAGTTGTTCCTGGGCAGAAACTCCGAACTGCAAAGTTGTTCATTGGAAGGTACTCTACCCATACGCAGGTTTGCTGAAGCATTTTCAGCATATGAAGAAGGATAAAATGTAGTTTTTTCGAAGATTGTGAAAGCCATACCCAAAAATACATAAGCCTTGTATTCCCGAACTTGAGCTACGCTCATCCCGCTAACTTAATTTTGAGTGAGAAAGGTCTTTTGAGTTTTGCAGGATGACAAAACCACATATGGATGATCTTATGGTGGGCTGAAGGCGACCTACCTGAACCTACGATGGAGCAAAAGCTGGACTTAATCATGATGCAATTGGATGAAGAACGAAGGGCTAGGCAAGTATTGCAAGTTCAACTGGCAAATTTACAAAGAGCGTCTACCGACAAAGAAGAACCTCAATCCGAAGATCTTATCCGACGTACCATCGACGCAACTCTCGAAGCTCAAACCATCCACAAGGAATCAAAGATAAGTAAAAGAAGTTTCAAATTCCGTACTTTCAATGGGATACGAGAAGGAAAAACTGTTCTTGCATTCATTAGTCAGTTTGACGACTACTTTCATGAGGAAACCTATGTAGAAAAAGATAAAATCAAGTGTGTCACTAATCACTTAGTGGATAGAGCATCTCTTTGGTGGATTGTAGTACACAAGAGTATAGATTGTCCTACTACCTGGGAGAATTTCAAGAAGAAGTTCATGCAAAATTTCCTTCCTCCACAATTTCATGAGAAAGCTATAAAGCAATGGGATCTTCTTCAGCAACGGGATCGTGAGCCTATTCCTCAGTATATAGAGCGTTTTTGGAATGTACTACTCCATCTACGCATGCTTGAAGACGTACCTGAAGCGACACACAAGCGCAAGTATATGTCTGGACTCCTTGGGCATTATTATGCTGAAGTTAACATGTTCAAGCCTGCTACTCTTGAAGACGCCATTTCACTAGCTCACGACACTGAAGACAAGCTGCGAGGTAGAGACAGACGTCCACAACAATTCCAAGCCAATGGTAACTATGGATCTAAGCAATTCAATTCCAATTTTAGAAGATTTAATCTAGGTCGTTTCTCTTCATCATCTTTCCGTAAAAATTGGGCAAAACCACCTGCATTACCAACCAATGTCAATCAAAATTCCAAGCCTATTCCACAGCCAAATCCTAATGTACCTAGACTTCCTGCCATTGCAAACAATGTAACCAAAGCCAAGCCAATAGTATTCTATAAATGCCACCAGCTTGGACATTTAATAGCAAATTGCCATTCCAAGAAGCCACCTACCCATATCAACTACCTTGGAGCAATGGAAGAAGACGAACATGAAGATATGCCTGATTTCACGGAAGATGAGAACGACACTACTACTCCTTCGGATACTTTACCAGGTATACCAACTCCACATTCTTTATTGACCATGAAATGTTTGGTGCATGGAAAGGAAAAGATTATTTTGCATGATGACGGTAGTACTCATGATTTTATTTCAGCAAAGCTAGTTAAGGAATCAAAGTTACAGACTGTACTTACGCATTATCACATCAAAGCAGTATTCTTAGGCACTAGGTATAATGGTACACAGGAAGTGCAAGACTTAGAGATTCAAATTGGTCAATACACTGAAAGAAGAAATTTCCTAGTTGTTCCATTACAGTCAAGTGACATTATTTTAGGTATGCCTTAGCGTCACCAGCATAACCCAGATATAGATTATTCCACACATTCAATGAATATTACTTTTCAAGGAAAATCTATTACATTATATGGTATGCATGCATCTAATGTTTTTCCATTGCTTTCGCATACTCAAGCTAAACGTGCATTACGCAAGAGTAGTAAATCCTATCTCATTTGGGTGAATGAACTGCAAGTAAAAGACAATCACATGCACCCTAGGCATAAAGAATTTCTTGCACATTTTAAAGATTGTTTTGCCGAAGACCTACCACCTGGTTTACCTCCTTTACGTCTAGAAGACCATAAGATAGATTTGATTCCTGGCACACAACCACCTTGCAAAGCACCATATAGGCATAACTAGATAGAGCAAAAAGAAATTCAGAATCAAGTTGAGGAATTACTAAATAGAGGATTGATTAGACCTAGTAGTTCTCCATTTGGTGCACCTGTTCTGTTAGTCAAGAAAAAGAATAATACCTATCGTATGTGCATTGACTATCGAGCTTTAAATAAGATCACTGTAAAGAATAGGTATCCCATTCCTAGAGTTGATGACCTTATGGACAAACTGCAAGGATCTGCTATATTTAGTAAAATAGACCTTAAGTCTGGTTATCATCAGGTGAGACTAGATAAGTCTGACATATTCAAGACTGCATTTAGAACACAGTTTGGTCATTACGAATTTTTAGTGATGCTATTTGGATTGACTAATGCACTTGCTACGTTTAGTAGAATGATGAACCGTATATTTTTGAAATATCAGTATTGTGTAATTGTCTTCTTTGATGATATTTTGGTGTTTAGTCAAAATGAGAAAGAACATTATGAGCATTTGTAATTGGTTTTCCAGTTATTAAAAGATAATCAACTGTATGCAAATCTTGAAAAGAGTGAATTCTTTAAAACAGAAATTGAGTATTTAGGTCATATTGTATCATCTAATGGTATTAAAGTTGATCCTAAGAAAATAGATGCAATATTGAATTGGCCTGTACCTAAAAACGTGCATGAGTTATGCTCATTCCTTGGTCTTGCTAGTTTCTATAGGAAATTTGTACGTAATTTTTCATTACTTGCTTTACCACTGACTAAACTTCTGAAGAAATGTATTGTCTATCATTGGTTCAAAAATCAACAGAAATCCTTTGACTTATTGAAACATGCCTTAACCCATGTCCCTATCCTACAGTTGCCTGATTTTAATAGAACATTCTTTCTAGTAGTGACCGATGCTAGCGGATCAGGAATAGGAGCTGTACTTATGCAAGACAATCATCCTATAGCCTATTCTAGTTGTAAGTTGAAACCCTCTGAACTGAAATATTCCACATATGATAAAGAACTATTAGCAGTTGTACAAGCATTAAGACAGTGGAAACACTACTTAATGGGTTCAGAATTTATGATTAAGACCGATCAACAAAGTATTATACATTTACTTAGCCAATCCCAAATATCTGACCAACATATCAAATGTGCATCTTTTATCCAGAGTTTTCATCCTATCATTCAATATCAACCCGGTAAAGAAAATGTAGTGGCTGATGCATTAAGTAGAAGACCTGCCATTCATAATATTTATGTTATATCTTTTGATTCTTTGATTGCTATGAAAGATACTTATCATCAGGATATTACTTTTCATGTTGATTGGAATAAATTAGTTCAAAATAACTTGATTCCTATTGATTCATTATCTTATAATGATGGATTTATATTTTATAGAAAGAGATTGTGTGTTACAATTCCATTCCGATCTTTTGTTTTGAATGAGATTCATTGTCCCCCATATCAAGGTCATAGAGGTATCATATCTACTTTACGTACATTAACTAAAGATTTTTATTGGCCGCATATGGACACTGATGTATCTAACTTTGTTTCTGAATGTTTGATTTGTCAAAGAGTTAAGAGACATCATGGTAAACAGTATGGATTACTTATGCCTTTGTCTATTCCATCTAAACCTTGGGAACAAATTTCTATGGATTTTATTACTAGTTTACCTAATACTAAATCTAACCATGATATGATTTGGACAATCGTACATAGATTTAGTAAACAAGTATATTTCATGGGGTATGATGCCAGGATGTATATTTCACGGTGGATTCCGTGCCACAGTGGATTCCGTGAGGTTTTACTGTGGATTCCGTAAACTTTGATGACTGGGGCTCATACACAAAGTGGATTCTTTGTGCGAGAAGTTGATGGGGACGCCTGTCCTTTTCGAGCGTTTCATTAATTTAGTGTGTACATGGGTGATTCCGCAAAATGCATATTAAATTAATAAACATTTATGAGTTTAGAGTGTGCAATCGTAATAAATTAAGGTTAGGATTTATTTCTAACCAGTTGATTTATTTATGTAGCTGAAGACTGCTAGGTATTCACTTTTGTCGGTTTAATTGTATTATTTTACTAACGATTGTGAATGCTTCAGTTGATGTGTAGAGATAGCAGCAATGGCGGAGGAAAGCATTGGAGGATAGCGAGTATTTGATTTATGGATTATATTTTGATGGGCGCATACCTTAGGCATGGCGCCTATATTTTGTCACGCCTATTTATTGAGGCGTCGGATATTTATTATTATTTTGTATGCGCATGGGCGCATGATTATGTTATTTCTATTTGGACATTGTATTGGGCGTGCCAGACTCTTTGGGCACCGTCCATTAGCTTTATTCCTATTTTGTGTTAAAGCAAACTCAAAAGCTAAAAGCTTGCTATTTTGTAATTTGGACTATTATTTGAGCTTGAAGATGAATAATACATAAAATACATGCTTTGTGGAGCGTTCACACAAGGCATGGGGGGAGATTGCACCCAATTGGTCTCTTGCTCTTGTCGTTCATGCTTTTTACCTTGTAATTTGTGCAAAAAGTAGAGTTCTATTGTTCTTCGGGACCTTCCGGCATACACTACGCGAGCGTACAACATCCGATCTGCGCACCAAAAATTCATGCTATGGATAGTACTACTATTAACGGGCCTACAAGTGTCACATCCTCTACTATTAGTCTGTGGACAGGTTACTTGCGCAATCATGGATCTATGTCCATTGACATGGATATATCAGTGAGGGGGAGATCAGATAAAGGCAAAGGGAAGGTGTTATTGGGCCACTTACTTCTAGTTATGAGTCACTTGGCAGTGACAATCTTGACTGTGAACTTGGTATATTTTCTATTTTTATGTTTGGAGTCAAGCCAAGCAAGTATTACCACCTCATAAGAGGGAATTACATAGTGCACCATAGTTAAGAAGATTAGAGAGAGTCAGAGCGAAGTTCAATGAAGGAATGAATTGGTACACAGCTATGGATGAAGAATATGTTGCACTGGCTAAAAATGACACTTGGGATTTGGTCAAGTTTCCTGAAGGCAAAACACATGTTGGTTGTAAATGGGTTTACAAAATGAAATGCAAAGCAGATGGAGCTCTAGAGAGATACAAACCATAGCTTGTTGCTAAAGGGTATGCACAATAGTATAGTCTTGATTATGAGGAGACTTTCAACCCATTTGTAAAAATAGAAACCATTATCTTTTTTTTTTTGGAGAAAACTAAAAGCCCCTAGAAAATCATTAGTTTGGTAGGAGTTTTGCAATTCGGTTGTTTGTGTGATCGTTTGATTGGTTGCTTCGTAGTTGAATTTTTTTGTGTTTGTTTAGCTTAGGAATTGTTTGGATTTTTTGAGTGTGAAAACTTGATAGTCTTGGTTGAGATTGGAGTTTTCTAGATAGGTTGGAGCTAGAGTTTACTAGTAGCTACCGAATATTGTACTTGTCTAATGCACTACACTCAGGGGTCGTCTCCTAATTTTATCAATTACTTCCATACCATGGGGTTGGGTTGATGCATGTTTTGCACCATCGTTGAGCACTAGCATGGCACGATGTCTACTGCAACTATATGCAGTAAATCCTAGATCCACACACACTTAAGAGATCACATTTCATTGTGCATGCATTGTTTCTTGCATGCATGAGAGTTCTGATACACATCACTCAAATAGGAACCACTAGTTGAGTGGGAAACTTAAGGAGATTGGGTGAGTTTGAGGGTTGTGAAGAATGCTACTAGTTGTGAGATGGATTGTTTTCTTTGTCAACATCTTGAGGACTATATTTTCTTGAGAGATTTTATGATTTTGGGAGGGTGGAGTGGAGTACAATGTTTTCTTGGTGAGACATGAGAGGTGAGATAAATGATTTAATCTAATCAAGGAATTATGTTTGTATTTCGCATGAAACATGGGCACATGTAGTTTAATAGGCTAGGCACTCTATTTTATAGTGTATCTATCCTTTAGAGTGGATCATCGCTTATTTGATTGCATATCATGAATTCGTCATTGCATCTTTTTTCAAATCATGCTTGATTGAGCACAGAGCATATTCTTTAACATCATATTTTTACTAGGACACGCTGCATTGAATCAAGAGCCGGTACATCAAAGAGATAATACTGAAAGGGATAAAGATTGAGATTTGAGATATCAAATGGAGATACTGGCTAAAGCAAATCAAGGAAATATGATTGTTTATCTTGAGACAGCCAATGAAGAGTCAAATGTCGGGGAACTCTTGAAGGTTATGAAGATGGCAAGCCATTGGTACAAGCAAGTCTAAGAGTCATTTTCTGGATTGACCGTCAACTGTGGTTGATGGAGATGTCTTAGAGTATGATTTTAGAAACATCAAGAAGCGATGAAGAATTGCATGACACGCTTTGAGCACAAGAGATAATAGAAAGGGAGTTTAGGATATGACTAGGTCCAAGAATAAAATAATCGATGTTGTCGATTGTACCACATCAGACAAGCAAAATCTCAAGTGAAGAGAGTTTGAGATCCTTCTCAAGGGTCGCTAGAACACCCACACAACTTGTATAGAGGATCGCCCTGTGCCATCCAAAACGAATAGGCTTTGAGGAAAGTACACTGAAGGAGGAAGGAAACGAACGTGTTTTGCAGGAGGAGGAGAAATGGGATGTTGATAGGGAGGACATGATCAAATAGAGAGAGGAGGGAGTTTTGATTGGCTAAGGCAGGGAAGGAGGGAAGTCTTTGGCCTGTTACACCAAAGAATGGCTAATTCATCATGTTTTTTCGGAGTCTCGGAGGAATTTCCTTTGGAACTTGATTTAAATACTAGTAAAGCCCCTGAGTAAACAGTTCTCCGAGTGTTCATTAACAGGCTTGTGATATGAATTGCTGCTGGGAACAATGTTATTCTCATTGAACTGACAAAGAATGGCATGCCCTACATAGTATAAAATGGTGAGGTTATCATGATATTCGACTAAAAGGGTATCTAATAGAGGGTGACAGTTTGCAGTGGCAGAACGATTTGTTAGCTCTTCGACCAAACATCAATTGTTGCAATCAGCTTTAAGGCAAGGGGTCACAGCTTCTATAGATGGTGGTCTCATACGATCTCCATCAGCAAGTTCGGTTCGGCACTCAGCCATTCCCCCAGCGGGAACAATGCGAATATTCTTGGCCGGTAGACAGTTTCCAGAGGCAACTAATTTTAAGCCCTGTAACGGGAAACACAAGTAAACTAAGCTAAGGTCAATTATTTATGAGCTAGGAGAATTAATGCTACTGCATGCCCAGCTGGTGTACAGAGACCTTCTGGGAGCTACTTTTGGTATATCAAGAATTGAAGCAGAAGCTGCAATATTGTTTGTTGGCATGGGAGTTATTACCCTATGCTTCTCAGCAAGGAGGGTGTAGGCCTGAAGGCATATTGGCAGATTGCATGGAAGAAAGTGAGGGAGGCAGGAATTGGTGTTGCGATTGGAAACTCTGATCACGCGTCAACATTGCAGAAGAAGGAAAAGACGATGAAGACTAGGAAGGGAATGCAAGAAGTTGAAAGGAAGCACCGTGGCTGCACTATGTTTGAAGAGTACTTGAAGATGGAAACTTGGAAGCTGGTGGCATCAGAGCAGTGAAGTGAATGCGGAAGGTGACGAGAGATCAAAACAAAAAAGCTTTATGATTAAAGGCATTTTTTGTTGTCCTCTCACAAAGCCAATTCCCTAATCGGCACTCCTTATCGTCTCGTTTGTGGGTTGTGAGAGAGGCTAGTCTTCGATCACTGCTCGCTAAACTTCTCTTTTGTAGTGCACCCACTAGGGGGTGCCTAAATCGAGTTTGTCCTAGTTGTTTGATTGGTTTGTGATGTTGATGATTTTCTTGAGTTCCATGGAAATTAGACTGAGGATCCCCAAATATTTTTAGATAAAATTGAGCTATGTTGTTTGATCCAAAGAGTAATGGACCTTGAGGATAGACTTCGGATTCTTAGGTATCAATCGTAGGGACAAGCACAAAATTGGTTTTTTGACTTTGAGAGAAGCCTGAAATTGAGAAGACCTTCATAGAAATTGGCTCATGAGACCATTAAAATTACTTTTCTATATAGATATAAAAAAAGAGAAAGTAAGAGTGAGATTTGGGCAAACATAGAAACTTGTGTGCAAAAAGAGAAAGTAAGAGTGAATGCAGCAAAATATCAATAGAGGAAGATCAAAAGAAAAAAAGAGTTAGGATTAAACTTGGGGTTCGAGGAGCCACCATATGGTTAAGTTCAATGCGAGTTGAGAGAAAAGTATTTGAGGAGAAGATAGTTAATTATGCTTATCGTGAGAGAGGTATACTATGTCAAGAGAGGAAGATCAAAAGAAAAAAAGAGTTAGGATTAAACTTGGGGTTTGAGGAGCCACTATATGGTTAAGTTCAATGCGAGTTGAGGGAAAAGTATTTGAGGAGAAGATATAAGTTAATTATGCTTATTGTGAGAGAGGTATACTATATTCTCTATTTAGGAGAGATGGGCTGACTTGTCATGAATCAATCAAAGTCTTGTGAAGAGAAAGTCCCTAGGATATTGGAGGAAAAAAATACTTGTTGGATGAAGAATCTAGGAGTGTGAGCTCATATCCTTTGACCAATTCTAGTCAAGTGATAGTGACTTATCTGAAGAGGAAGGATCTAGTAACATTACTTCAAAGCTTGTGGGCAATGAGGGTGAGTTTTCAATAGATAAAGATGAGACAGAGATGGAGAAAAGTCTTAGGGAAGATTGGGAGAGACTAGATAGATGGTTTAAAGGACCAACATATTTCATGTTCTTTGGGGGAGGATGAGAGTCGAGAATGTTTTAATATTTCTAATGAGGAAAGGGGTGATGATAGTCTTAGGAGTGTTGAAGAGAGCAGAAACAACTTAGAGAGTGAGCTTATTTGCCTTGATAGTAGTGAGGGCATAGATGGACCTGAGTGTTTGAGGGATGAGAAGAAAATTGAGGGGGATTTTTTGAGTTTTTTAGAAGACCATTTGGGGGAGGGCTTAGAAGTTGTAAGGTTTTTTTATGAAGTTGAGGATTCAGATTTGTTGCCTGATGAGATTGTTGTGATTGAGTATGTTAGTGAGTTTCTGAATGTAGGAGTTGATCAAGAGAGTTTTGAGGTTATGGACTCTAACTCTTGTTGTGTTGGTGGTGTTGTTGACTCTTGTGAGTTGGTTGATGATAGTTTGAGTAGCCTCGGAAAGGCTTTTGTTTTTGGTGTAGCTGATGTGGTTTTGAGTAGACCTAACCTCATGCTTCTTGATAGTTGTGTGGATGGTTGTATGCCCGTTGTATGGTTGATTTAGGCAACAATGAAGAAGAGAAAACTTCATTTGAAGGTCTTTCAATTTCTTTAAGTTTTCTTAGAGTTTTTAATTATATTTGTGATGATTCTAATTGGGGATTTGAGTAAGTTGAGAGTGACACAGATGAGATTGTGAAAGGAAATTTGAGTAAGGCTTTGAAAATAATTGAAAATTTAAGGGAAGAGAGATTTTAGGGGAATGGAGTTGAAAGGTGATTGTGCGGTGGTAGTTAGAGGTTTGATAATGAAGGAGTCTCTAGTTGAGATATATGACCCAAATTTGTTGTATTGTGAAAATGTTGTAGACATGGAAGTTTCTTCAGTTTCTTGTGAGATTATTCATAAGGATACTATGGAAGGCGTTAACACTCTTTTGTGTAAATAAGACTTAATGGAGCCATGTATTATTGATGAGTTTAGTGGTGTGGTTGGGTGTCTTGGAGTGTCCCCATGTGCTGATATATTTGGTTCTTGTGGTGTTGTGAATCCAAAGTTGACTTCTTTTAACGTTGTGCTTGATTGTAACATGCCCCCCTGTCCACTTGTAGAACACAACTTAGCAGCCCATCGGGAAGAGAGTCTAGAAAGCACCGCCCGGCACTCACAAGGAATGTCATGGGGTTTGCGATCAAGGTCTTCCCGAGTCTGCCATGAAACGGAAGCATCTAGCCATTCCCACTTAGGACCGACCTAAATCAGGGTTTTCCTAATACTCAAGTTTCTAGGAAGTAGCTAGCGTCAAGCCCCGAACAAACCACTTTGCACAAAAACATCAGGGTCGAAGCGGATTTATACTGCACTTGGTTCAAGGAGAATGGGAAACGAGAGGGATGTGAAGCTCGACCTCTCTGCCCGTAAGGCATAGTTCCATTCTGTTCCCCTAAAACAACATAAATCGGGACTCTAACTCTATTGATTCTAGGTCATCGCTATTTTGCTATCAATTCCTTCAAGAAAAGTTTCAGGCTAACCGGGACCATCCTTTCGTAGGACGGACCCAGAGTCACGTCCACCGCACTTTCCTCAAGTTGCTTAGTTATCTAATTACCTACCACATTAAGTTTGACATGCAAAAACAGCTTCCTTAATTAACCAATTAAACACTGGTTCCTTCACATAACTTAGGTACTAACATAGAAAAACAATGTCAAGCAAGTTCCTTTTTCAACATTTGATCTTTATTTATCATAGTCTTTGGAATACATCAAATATCCTGCCCGAAGGCTATCCCAGCAATCCTCAGGGATCGCTACTCCAAGTTTTGGCCATTGACTAGTATACGGGCCTCGAGATCCCATCTCGAGGAGTCATGTCGGCCTCTTGTGTAGGATCCGGAGGCAAGGAATTTACGACCAGAGCCTCCCCTAGCACCCAAGTGTCCTCCTGCTCTAAGCAGCACCCACGAAGAGACCTTTCGCGACAGGTTTGGTCCACGTACCCGGCGCGGATAACAACCCCCTTGGATAGGGTTAGGTAGACAGTTGGAGATAACTGAAACTACCTCTCCCTCCTCCAAGCTTTTAACCTGAAGCAATAATTGTTTTTCTTGAATTAGTTCCTTGAGCAAAGAAGTACAAACAGTGCACCTAAGTGTACAATCACGAGCATTCCAGTGGTCGTTTGTACGGCCAACTGCTAAGATGTGATTCCTTTTTCCTAAATACTCCCAGCATTCGATCCTGGATCATTTGCAGCTTGGCAAGATCCCAAAGGTTTAGCAAGATGGGTTGCTTGTTTACCCTTTTTCCTTAGGTTAGGGTTTATACCATGTTGACCCCAAATTGTCACTACCTTAGGTTTCCTTATATTATAGTCAAATAAATCCTGGACAAGCCTGTCATCCTAACTTGGTTGGTCAATTGATTTCTTGGCAATTCACAATTGCCCTAGCTTGACAAATCAGTCTCCAAGGAAGAGTGCTGTAGCAAGACGACTACTCAATTCTTAGAGAATTAGACTTGTAATTAGAACTCGCCAACTTGGTCTAAGGTGTAGCAATACTATCTTGTGATTTAGATGCAAGAGCATATGACCTTGCAAGCTTGTTGCCAGAGATAGGTGTCAGTACCTAACTTGAGGGGTTATATCTCTCATCATACGGTATTTCTTGATCAAGAATAGCTTTGATCAAGATATAGGATTTGGAAGCCCTATTGACCCCAATCCAAAACCCTAATCCTACTAGGCTGATAAATGATTTGGCCCTAGGGTCCCTACATTCCTTGCGAAAGTCTAGCATTTGATCATCTGATCCTTAGGGTGAGAACCCCAGATCATTCTTGCATGGTTGTTTTGATAACCCTAACATTTCATGAATGTGGGTTGAACTTTAAGATCGAAAATATTAATTCGGCATCCTAAGTGAGATACTAAGCAGAATTTTATCATAACTTAACCCAACCTAGCACATTGAGGTGACCGTCGTATGCTAGCTAATCATACCTTTATGAATTTCATGTAAGCTACTCAATTACACGTAAATTACTTAGTGGATCTAACCAACTTATGATTAAAGATTATCTTCCCTTTTAAAGATGCAAATACTTTCCTCTAAACTCGCAAGTACTTTCCTTAAAAGATGTAAGTAACTGCAAGAAGTATGAGATGTATCATTCCATGCGAATATGCAATTTCAAGACCATAGGCCTTTCGCCTTTATGCAACTATAGGATCTACAATGATCTTTCTTTTCCTTGCCCTATACAATTTTGGTTGACATTTATGCATCAAATTCAAAGCTTTTGTATTTTAATGAAGATGCATCCTTTCCCCAATTGTGAACTTTGATAAAAGAACTCTTGCATGGATGCATCATTCTTTCATGACCAGATGCCAATGAATACATCATTGATTTAATCGTTCCTTTATCACTTAACTCATCCTAAAATGTAACTATCCTTGCATACGAATTGCATACTATATGTTTTTTTTGTCAAAGTTCATAATCCTTTTCCTTTCATTGCAACTATTTAGTCATCATTAAATGACCTTCTACAATCATCCTATATACGAGTCACAACCAGGTATTTATTATATAAGTGCATCATGTGCTATATGCCCTATCCTTTGCTTGATGCAACAAGGTCGCCTTTGCGCAATTGCATCTTTTAACTTATGCATCATATGTTCAAAAATGTGATTACCCTTGACCATGGAAGCGCAAGCAATGCAAGTACCTCGTCATGCAACTGAACTTTTTAAATCGAAACAAGCATATAAAATTTCCAATGTACTTAAGTTTCTCTATGTGAATTAAAACATGCTTTATGCATCCTTTCCATGCAAGGATATTTTTTAGAACCTGGGCATTTAATATCGGGGCATTGTCTACTCTCGTACTTTGGATGGAATCTCCCATGTGTGCTCCTCTCGATTTTTGCTTAGGAGCCATTGACAAAATTAATATCTACTCAACAAACTTTCCCTTGGTCCCCTTTTTTGAATTCCGAATTTACTTACTGCCCGAGATCTCCTTCGCAGCACAGGAAATAGGCCCTTCAAGACACGATCTATGAAAACTCCCCCAAAACCGCGGGTGAACTTGGTTTAGTGGAGCCTCAATAGAAGCTTCTCAAGCTTCTGAGTTATCAGAGAAGACGTGATGGTGATGACGAATGGGATGATGATGGTGAGGATGATGATGATGAATTGCGTGAGGATGGAGAAGATGATGGCTACGGCAGCAGCCTAGCGACGATGGTGGCAATTTTAGCGGTGTGGGCAACTGACAACAACTCAACGGCGTGGTGGCAGGCCCAAACAATGCCCCCCTTGATGTTTGGGAGGGGGGTCATATAAGGTGGAGGTGGGGGGGGGGGGGGGGGTATGGGGGTGGCCACACAGGTGGCAGTCGCATGCTCTCCTCCCCATGCCCCTCCATAAGCTCATACACACACACTCTCTCTCCCCACCATGCAACGGGAGAAGGAGAGGGAGTTTTTAAATTTTTTTTGCAATTACCCATTATCCATTTTCCCTTGAAGGGGAGTTCCTGCGGTGACTTGCGGTTAATAAGCACACGGTTCCTTATGCACAATGCGGGGGATGATATTGTTATTACACGAGGATGGAGCACTTAGGCCAAAAAAATTTTGTTGCGAGAGATTACTTCAAATTGCTTTTGCTCAAGATCTAGGGTCTTATAATATTTTTTTGTTGAAATATTACAAATTTGGATATTGAGGTGGGAGATCCTTGCATAGTATCTATTGGAGAAGTTGCTCATGATGGCATAGATAAATCTATGGATGAGTTAGAATTTGTCAACAAAGAAAGGATTGAATCTTTGTTTCAAAATTTCAGAAGTAACATGTTTTCTCATAGGTGTATGGGTGGGATTGTATTTTGCTTTAATGGCGAGGATTGTCTTGAAGCTTTTAGATTAAAAAAATCTAATGATTCTGATGAGAATTTCATGGATGATTTTTGTTTACCTGTAGAGGATTTATTTGAGAGAAATGTGCCATTGGTTTTCTTGGATTTTGAGTTTGTGGAGAAGCTTGTGAATAGATCATTGGACTTAATTTTTTATTGGTTTAGAAATGTTGCATCATTTTATGAAAACAATTGTTGTGCATAATGCTTGTAGATTAGGGGGATGGCTAAATATGTCAAGCATTTTTTAGAAAACTGAAAACCCCTAGAAAATCATTAGTTGGGTAGGATTTTGTAGCTTAGTTGTTTGTGTGATCATTTGATTGGCTATTTTTTAGTTGAATTTTTGGTGTTTCTCTAGCTTAGAAATTGCTTTTCTCATTCTATTTGATTTTTTGAGTGTGAAAATTTGATAATCTTGGTCGAAATTGGAGTTTTTTGGACAAATTAGAGCTAGAGTTTGCTACTAGCTACTACTGAATATCTTGGAACATGTATAATTTCTTGCCAAAACTCTTGCACATCACAAGGATTGTAGGCACACAAGATATTTACCTTACACGTGTCTAATCTACTACACGCGAGGGTCTCTCCTGATTTTATCAATTACTTCCATGCCATGGATTGGGTTGATACACGTTTTGCACCATTGTTGAGCACTAGCACAATATGATGCCCATTGCAACTATATGTAGTAAATCTTAGAGCACTCATTGTTTCTTGCATGCATGAGAGTTGGGATATTCATCACTCAAATAAGAACCACTAGTTGAGTGGGAAAAGAGGTTGGGTGAGTTTGAGTGTCGTGAATGACACCACCAATTGTTTGTGAGATGGATTGTTTTCTTGTCAACATCTTGAGGACCATATTTTCTTAAGGGATTGTGAGATTTTGGGAGGATGGAGCATAGTACAACATTTTCTTATTGAGAGATGAGATGTGAGATAAAGGATTTAATCTAATCAAGAAATCATGTTTGCATTTTGCATGGTGCATGGGCACATGAGAGGTGAGAGAAAGACTTGGAAGAATAAAATAATCAATGTTTTCGGTTGTATCTAGTCAGACAAGTGAAATGGGAAGTTAGGAGAGTTTGAGAGCCTTCTCGAGGGTTGCTAGAACACCTGCACTTGTATACATGATCGTCCTGTGCTATCTGAAATGAGTAGGCCCAATATTTTATGGGTAGTTTTTTGCCATGTTTCAGATTTGAGGAAAGGTACACTGAAGGAAGGATGAAGAAGAAGGTAATTAATGTGTTTTGCAAGAGGAGGAGAAGTGGGATGTTGATAGGGAGGAGGTGATCAAAGAGAGAGAGAAGGGAGCTTTGATTGGCTATGGCAAGGAAGGAGGGAAGTTTTTGGCATGTGCCAAATAATAGCTTGTTTTTCATGATTTTTTCAAAGAGGAATTTCCTTTGACACTTGACTTAAATACTAGTACAGCCCTTGACTAAGTAGTTCTTTGAGTGTTGATTAATAGGTTTGTGATATCAATTGCTGCCTAGAACAGTGTTATTCTCATTGTACTAATAAAGGATGGCATGCATCACTACATGGTACAAAATGGTAAAGTTATCATCGTCTAAAAGGGTATCTAATAGAGGGTGATAGTTTGCAGCAGCAAAATGATTTGTTAGCTCACTATTTGAATTCACAACATCAATTGTCACAATCAACAAGGAGGCTATAGCCCTGAAGGCATGTAGTAGATTGCATAGAAGAAAGTGACGGAGGAGCATCAATAGTGCAAAATAAGGAAAAGATGATGAAGAATAGGAAGAGAATGCAAAAGTGTTTGAAAGGAAGCATCGCGGCACTATTTTTGAAGAGCACTTGCAAATGGAAACTTAGAAGTTGGTGGCATCAAAAAAGCGAAGCAAATGTGAAAGGCTACGAGAGATCAAATCCACTCACAGCAAGCTATGAGTCATCGAGCAGTGACAGCTTAGACAGCGAACTGGGGATTCCGTCTATTATGACGCCAGGTGCTAGGCAAAGCCGTTATGTCCCGCCTCATGAGAGGCAAGCTCAGAGTGAGCCACAGCTCAGGAGATCAGAGAGGATCAAAAGACTTGTTGACAGGTTTACGTACACTGGTTATGCTGCAAAGCACTATGCTTACATGACAAAAGTGATGGAGATCAAAGAACCAGGTACTTATGCTGAAGCAGTAAAGGATGAAAATTGGTGCAATGCTATGGACGTTTGGAAAGCAGACGCTTTTCAAAAAACACATTACACATGTGATAGAGAGAAAATCTATATAAGGAGGAGCGAGAGAAGTGATAAGGGCCCTTGCCCTTTCCTTGTGAGAAAAACTTGTCTTGTGAGAGAGAGGAGAGAGGAGAAACACTACTAGATTAGAATATAAAGCTTGGAGTTAATGTTGTTAGTGAGAAGAGAATGTTACAATGTGTAGGAGGCAGATGGTGGGTAGCCTAATCTATCTTACCAGTACTTGTCTTGATCTCAATTACTTAGTAGGGTTGATTAGTCAATTTATGCAAAAGCCATGCAAAACTCACTTGGATGCAATTAGGAGGATTATGTGGCATGTGAAGGGTACTTCTGATAATGTGCTATTTTATGATTTTGGAAAGCCACTTGATTTGACAACATATACAGATGCCGATAGGGCTAGTTGTATAGACAATCAACTAGTGGTCATGCTTTTAGTCTTGGAAGTAGTATGGTCAATTGGACCAATAAAAAGCAACCTATAGTTTCTCTCCTTAACACAAAAGAAAAGTATAGAGGTGTAGTCTTAGCTATATGTGAAGTAGTTTGTTGGCTCTTGAAACTATTACATAACTTGGATATATAGATGGACAGGAAGGTCACTTTCCATTGTAACAACATGAGTATTGTGTTGTTGGCTGGTAACCCAGTTTTCCATGCTAGATCAAAGCACATAGAAGTTCATTATCACTTCATCAAGGAAATGGTAATTGTAGGAAAGATAGATCTACTTCATGTGAAGACCGAAGACTAGGTAGCTAACATCTTTACCAAATCACTTGGTAGAGATAAGTTTGTTTACTTTAGGGAGGTACTTGGAGTACATCAGTTGACTTGGGCTTGAGGGAGAGTATTTAAAATCAAGCATATCAATGGTATTGATATTGAATTTAAGTATAGCTATAGCTAGTTTTATTAATTGTTGTTTAGCTCAGATTTGGGAGGGGAAGTGGTATCATTCGATTGCATTTTCCAGTCACAAATCAGGGATGTCTGAGATTACTTATACTTATATGGAGAAACTGTACCTTGGGATGGTCTTTGCAACAAAGAAATTCATGCACTACATCCTATATGAAAAGGTGGTATTTTATACAAAGATAGAGGGATTGAGGCTATTGTTGAATAAGTTATAGCTGCCTCCCTATGGTTAACAACCTTGCAGGAGGTTGATTATAAAATTAGGAGTAAGCCGTCAAAGGTACAAGGCATCATTGAATGTCTTGTGGATTTTAGGGAATTGAAGAAAGTCTTGGCTAAAGGTACTGATCTTGAGGCTTTAATCAAAATTAATATGACCTCCATTCCATCCTAGTATGCTGGTATATTGCACTATCTATCCACAAGAGAGGCTAGAGCCACTTTATCCAACATTGGAAAGAGAAAAATTAGACAAAAAGCCTTGAGATTTGTTTCAATTGTAGGAACGCTATATCAGCAAGGTGTCAATGATGTTTATCACCAATATGTTATGCCTGATGAGGTTCCATTTATCTTGGAAGAGTGCCATGACTCTTCTTGTGGAGGGAACTTTGCTGGACACTTAATTGGCCGTCAATTTTCCAAGATGCATTTTGCATATGTCAAGAGATGTGATACATGTCAGAGACATGAGACACGATAATAGGGAGAATAGAAAGCGCCACTGACTCCTATTATGGATATATTATCATTTGAGAAGTGGGGCATTGATTTTGTTGGCCCTATATATCCTTCGTCAACTACACGAAAGTGTTATATCATTGTAGTGACAAACTATCTCACAAAGTGGTATGAAGCTTGCACCATGATGAAGGATAATTCCAAGAAAATTGCTAGTTTTATTTTGGAGTAGGTTGTTTGCCATTTTGGTCCATCGAAGGAGCTTGTATTTGATCGTGGGACTCATTTTTCAAATAAAGTGATTGTTGCTTTGACAGAAGCTCTAAGGATTAAACATAATAAGACCACACCTTACAACCCCCAAGCTAGTTGGCAAGTAGAGAGTACTAATAATAAGAAACTTGTGGGGATTTTATCTAAGACTATATCTAAAGGTAAGCATGATTGGGATAAGAAGTTGTATGTGGTTTTTTGGTCTTATAATACAACACCTAAAAGAGCTACATGCCACACCCATTTTAAATTGGTATATGGGTAAGAGTGTGTTTTACTATTGGAGATTGAGCTACTTACAGTAAGGTTTGGTCTAAACCATTCTTTGGGTGAAGAGAAAGCATTGCAAGAAAGGTTCACTTTCCTTGCACATTTGGACGAGATTAGATTACAAGCCTTGTTACATCAGGAAGTAGGAAAGAATCGAATGAAAATACATCATGATCTTTAGGCTAAGAAGTATACATTTGGATGAGATTAGATTACAAGCCTTGTTACATGAAGAAGTGGGAAAGAAGCGAATAAAAATACTTCATGATCTTTAGACTAAGAATTATAAATTTGTTAAGGGTCAATTGGTCCTATATTATGATGCTCACTGTGACCCCTTCCCAGGCAAGCTGAAATTCAAATGTGATGGTCCTTATAAGATTGTTCATATAGAAAAGCATGGCTCTACATCCCTTATAGCGGATTTGCAAGGGGTGGAGTTCAAAACTAAAGTAAATTTCAATAAACTGAAGCCCTGTTATGTATAAGGACTAACGTTGGACTTGGTGCCTTTGCAAGTCCTTCAAAATCCTGCTTAAACTTGTAGGGGATACCAATACTATTGGATGGGAAAAGTTATTCCTTATCTTGAGCATCCATATTTACAATAGTGTTACCACTAAGGCAAAGTGATCTAGTAGAGTAAGGGTTATCACATTATTGAGTGGCAAGACGAATCTTTCATGTGGGATGTTAGGGTATATTGCCACCACTATCATAGGATTCTTACTAGCACCCCTATTGTATTCAATGAGGAAGGAGGGATTGTACTTGTCTTACAGCCTCTCTCTCGATTAGACTTTGACTATCATTAATAAGTACAAGTAGGTTGATCATTATGGAAGGGTATACCAATGAAGCTTGGATTTATATATTATATTTTGATGGAGCTTCTCAAGGACCTACTAAGCATGTGAGTTTTGGGGTTATCATAAAATATCCCCATGGTTGAATGGTTTTGAAAATGGGAGTGTATTTAGGCACTTCTTTTATGAATAACATGATAGAATACAAGGCCTTACTTATGGAACTGAATCTAGCCAGACGTGGTAGTATCTGAAAAGGTGATTTGTAGTTAGTGATCAACCAATTGAAAAGGACCTACAATGTGCCAAATCCCATTCTAAGGATGTAGCATCATGCAATCTTGGATGCCCTTGAGATCTTTGAGGTAGTGACATGCCAGCTAATTCCCCGCCACTTGAATAACTTTGCAAACTCCTTGTCTAATTATTCCTTTGTTGAAGATTTCTTTCTTAACTATGGTCCTAAGGAGTTTTTACAATTACCTCCTGATGTTAGTCTAGGGCTAGTGTGGAAATTGCTTACTGACATGTCCTATTTTGGCCGCCGATGGTTAGTATGGGTTATGAATTAGGTAGTGATTGACCATCTTCGTATTCTATCATGGACGCATCAGATTGTTCAACGACATATTTATCGTACACCTCTTGCTATGCATTTAGTGTAGGGACTTAAAGCCCATCCCCTTAGTCTAGTTTTGCACTTTAGTAGGATTTATGTGGGGACCAAGAGTTTGTTTTTAGTAGTAGGATGTTGAATCGGGTGTTTTATAGCTATATTTTTATTAGGCCAAGAGAGCCTTTTTGTTGGATTTAATGTTTCATTTCGCTAGGCCAAGAGGGCTGTTTATTTTGTATTGCTATGGTTTGATTCCATTAGGCCAAGAAGGCCATATGTTTGTTTGGTGCAGGTGCCATTAATGATTTTTTGTTTTAGTGATGTACTAAATAGATTCCATGGAGCCCCTGGAGAGAGCCTCTTGCTGCATAGAAGCTCCTTGTGGCCTTGTGGCCAAGTCTAGGTGGTATCCTTATTTTACAAGTCCTTTTCCCTTTATGTTGTATGTGTATATGTATGTGGGGTATTTTTCTTTTGTTGGGGACTGGCATTCAAGGCATGAAGTCCTAGGGTTATGTTAGCTATGTTTAGGGAGGTTTGAGCAATTGTTTGCCTCTTGTAAAGACATTGTTAGGAATTCTAAGAGCTATTTTTGTGAGTAGTTCTAGTGACTCTGTTCTATTATCCTACTAGGCATCTATTTCTAGGAATCCCTATTAGTTGTGAGGCAAATAGGGAAGCCTGCCAAGTGAAAAAGTAAGAACAATGTTGGAAATATATATAAGATATGGAGGTGTGTAAAAAAGGGTTCTAATCCATAAAATAAGAAAATAAAGAAAGAGAAAATTCCAAGAGAAGATGACCATTGCCTTGTGTAGGCTTGGTAGGTTCCTAGGGATGAGTTAAATACCTTGTCTTCCTAGGGGTGGCATTTTGTCGAAAAATAAATAATCTAGTTGGAGAGAAAATAAAAGTGAGCAAGAAGAAAAGGATTGAGTATTGCCTTGCAAGAGCTCGATAGGTTCTTGGGTGCCAAGATTAGATCTAAGGTTGATGCGCTACTCTCCTTGGGTCATAATACACTTAGGTCCCTCCTTTTTAGACGCCCAAGTATAAAATACTAAAAAAATGTGATCAAAAGGAAAAATATATGACTTTTATAGACCAGATTGTAGGAGTCCTCGCCTAATAGGAGTTCCTGGTCAAGTTGTCTTGGGTTAGGTAGGCAGGTCAGACCACCACTTAGGATGACTTCTTTGATAGTTCTTTTTAGGTTGCCTATGTTGGAGTAACTGGTTAGCAACTAGCTCCGGATCTCTATTAGACTGAGCTTGGCCTATCCCTCATGGACTTCATGCTTTGCTATAATCAGGGGGAGAGTGAGAGATGTGTTTATGTTTAGTTGTGTGTTTTATTTGTTGTACCTTGATGCTTTTTATGGTTTCTACTTGTGTAGATTAGTTCAAGGGTTCAACAGGTTGAGTCACCCTATCCCATGGTCACTAATGAGAGCAGATTTTGAAGACAAACTTCAAGTGCAAAAGAAACCTGAGATCCATAAAAAATGCATTTTTGGTGAAAAAAATGATTATGGATCAAGGAGCTAGAGTTTTCTAGATACATTTCAATGCTAGAAATCCTATGCAAGTGTCCCTTTGTCAATCAGAGTCTATTTGACCCCCCATTTAATAGTTGTAAGGTTTGGTGTTATGAAGTAACTACTAGACACAAAAGCCGAAAAGTATATGATGGAGACCAAGGTGATGGATTTCGATGCTAGAAAGCTGCTTGTCCAATCGGATCGTGATTCTGAGGCCACTTTCTCCTTCGACCAGCTCAAAAGTAATTCGGGTCAAGTGTCAAAATGTCAAAATTTGAATTAGTTAGTTGGGTGGTTGGGTTTAACCCATGAATAAGAGGCCAGAGCTTTAAAAAACTCACGAGATGGGGATGGGGCACATTTTTTTCGGTGCCCCTTCCTCCCATTATAAAATTCTATTTTTTCAATTGCAACAATCTTCTCCATCCTTGCACTATGAGCTCCATCAATTTCTTGCTCTCCATCACTACAAACTGTGCACAAAACGATGTAGCAAATGAAGAGATCAAAATGTGGTCTTTATCTCTCATGTTTCTCTCTCCTCTTTGTTCTTTGTTCATATGGCTATATATGAGAGAGAGGGGGAGGGTTGGTTGGATGAATCGGGGATAGATGATGGTTCAAAAGCGTAATGGCATGTAGATTGGTGATTTGGAAGCATCATTCGGGCTAGAAAATGGCATCAGGAGCTCTCTTTTCTCGAAATACGAGAGTTGGTATTGGAATTCTCAAGTAAGCGACTCTTTTTTAATTTTTATGATGAATCATTAATGCATATGATGGAAAAATGATTGGAAATTCTTGAAATATGTTTGTTGATGTTTACAAATTTAAAAACTCATTCATTTTCCATTACACATATTAAAAACAATAAAACTGAAAAATTCGAAACACAGAATTTAATGAAAAATGGTGTTGTTTTTAAGGTTTTGGGATCAAGTGATGTTCACTTGGCATAAAAATGAGAATATTGATGGATCACACTTCAGATAATTCAAAAAAACTAGAAGACTCAAAAAATTTAGTAATTTATGTTGAAATAAATAGAAAAACTCATGAAAAAATAGTCAAATAATTTTTTTAAATAAAAATAGTTTTTACACATTAAAAATTACATTAAATTAGAAAAATATTATGATTATATAATGAAGGTAAAGCATGAGGATTTTCCTCAGTATGCCTTTATTTATATGTTAAAATGCATATTTAGAGCTTGTTTCTATGAAAAATTTATCATGAAATCTCCCTACATTTACACGAGCAAGTAAAATATAAACCATAGGGGATGTGGGACTGAAATGGAAAGATATTAGATTAAGTTGTTGATTTCTTTGCATATCTTAGTATATAGATCGTGGTTCATATAAGTTTTAAGAGATTCAATAGCATGAGTTAGCCCTATGTTGTTTCTTAACGATACAACACGATGCTATTAAAAAGAAATCATGAACATATTATTTGTGCTCTTCACGTTGGTTGGTTTTCAATTACGCTATTTGAGCACAGAGGGCCATACACTTTGCATATACAATCTAAATATGATATCAAAAGATAAATCCATGGATGCATTGTAATTATATGCCTAGGTGACGACTAACATTGAGAGTGTAAGATTCCCCTTTATTGTAAGATAATGCAATAACTTGGAAAATGGATTTAGTGAGTAAAATATGCAGTTTCATAGATTGTTACATTGATATTATGAGAAGATTCTATTACATTCGTATTCTATGTGTAAGAAGGCACATCCTAGGGCCAATCCCTAGGGTGTAGGAGAGTCATATGAGCCACAACATTCTACTGCATGGAGCTATTTTTGTATGTGAATTGAGGTGTTTATCATTTATATGTTTGGATGCTTCCTTTGCTGGAGTAGGGAAGGGAAAATTTTTGGACTCCAATTGATACAAACACACGATTTATTTGGAGTAGTGTATAGCCTCCAAAGTTTGCTGGCCACGAGGCTATGAGGGTGGTTTGGTGAATATAGGACACCCAACGAGAGACCTAGAGCCATTTTAGGTCCAGACAATCAATGCAGTGATTTATTTGAAACCTGCAATGGAGCTCAACCCAATTGATGGGGCAACTAATTTCCTTTTTGGAGCACTCATACTAGAACAAAGATACTATCAGGAAATGATCATTTGGTGTAGCAAAGAGTATAAGGTGATTAAGCAAGAAGATGTGACAATCATTTGGAAAATTAAGGTCTTATACCACCATCATCACTACTTGAGCATCCTAGCAAGTATCCCTATAGGTTTCAATGAAGAAGTTGGGATGGAGCCTTTGGTTCACCCTCTCAATATGTTGAACTTTGATTGTCATAGTTATGAGTGGAGGCATTGCCAATGGTTGACTATGTAAACCCTTTATGGGCATATACATTGTATTTTGATGGAGCGTCCAGGGGTCCCAATAAGAAAGGGAGCATTTGGGTAGTCATTTGAGATCCCTAGCATACGGTCATGAGATGAAATTAGTTACTTACATTGGAGGAGGATTTAAAATCCCTTATAATGGGGCTAAACATTGCTAAGAGACACTATATTTACCATTTATTAGTAAATGCAAATAGCTAGTTAATATTTAATCAACTAAATGAAATGTACACATTACACAATCTCATCATTTATATGTATTATCATGTTGCTATAGACATGATCGATGAGTTTGAAACAGTGTCTCTTCAACTAGTTCCATCACATTGAAACTAGTTTGTTGATTTATTAGTGAATTATTCTTATGAAGAATACCTCTTTTTCAATTGTGGTTCTGGGCTCGATTATATGTATTGATGATGGGATTGGACCTGGTCAATTATGGGGACTCTTATCTGAACATGTTTTATATGGGAGGCATTGGTTAGTTTGGGTAATGTAGAAAGTAGTTGAGACCCATCTATCATTATTATCCTAGAGCCAAAGGCTCGTTAGATGACATGTTATGCATACGCCTCTTATTCTATATGCAAGATGTATGGGTCATAATTTGATGCACTTGCTTTTGGGATGAGAGCCCTATTTTCTCCTTGGAATGGTGTATCTTGTTGTATATCTAATATAACTCCAAGGGGGGATGTTGTTAGAATGTAATGATTTATTTCATGGGCTCCAGGGGCAATTCTTTTATCATGAAATGATTTATCTTGTTAGGCCAAGAGGGATAGTGCAACTACATTTTATGGTTTTTGTTTTAGTGATGTATTGGACAAGTTTGAAGAAGCACGTAGAGGGAGCCAATTGCTCCATTGACACTTCTTGTGGCCATTCCAGGTGATGTCTTTCCTTTACAAGTTACTTCTCCTTAAGTAGAATGTGTATGTGTACTTAGGGATGTTGTCTTTCTTTATTTGGGACTGATAGTCAAGGTATGAAGTCCCACAATTAGGCTAGGTATGTCTGGGGAGGTTTGAGTAGTTCTCCACCTCTTGCAAAGACATTGTCGAGCATACCAAGATCTATCTTAGTGGTAGCCTTAATGGCCCTATCCTCTATTAGTTGTGAGGCAGCTAGGTAGGTATGTCTAGGGAGGTTTGAGTAGTTCTCCACCTCTTGTAAAGACATTGTCAAGCATACCAAAATTTGTCTTAGTGGTAGCCTTAGTGGGCCTATCCTCTATTAGTTGTGAGGCAGCTAGGGAAGCTTGATGAATAAAAGAAGAAAATGATAAATGTGTTGAAAATGCATACAATACGAAAATGTGTAAAAAGGGTTATAACCCCTAAAATTAGAAAATAAAGAGAATAACTAAAAATAGTAAATGAGTATTGACTTGCAAAGGCCTAGTAGGTTCCTAGGGATGAGTCATGATGCATTGCCCTTCCTAGGGCTTGATCCATTCGTTTGTGCTTCCTTTGTGTGTAGATCAATTCATGAGTTTGACAGAGGCTGAGTCACCCCATCCTATGGTTGCCAATGAGAGTGGGATTTTAAGCTAGAAAAAGGACCAAGAGAATGCCAAATTTTATCATTTTAAAGTGGAAACACGAGGCCACTAAACGTGGTAGAGGCAAATCCAATCATTTTAAGCATCCATGAAAAGATGGGTTTTAAAAGCGCATTAAGACAAATCTCATAATCATTTCAGATTTTTATAAATATTTTCAAGTAGTGAGACTAACAACATCAAGTGCCACACAATGCAAGAGTCCTAGACAGGTAGGCAAACATTTTGGAAGTTGTGAATGCCCAAGCGAGAGGCCAAGAAAGGGCAAATGTGAAAAGGTTTTGAGGGGTAACCTTTGGGGCCTCCCCCTCCCCAAATTTTTCATGCAATGGGAGGGGGAATTTTTTCATGAAAAAGAAGAAGAAGAAAGGGGTGCACAAAATGATGTGAGGAGGAGGAGGGGGGTGAGAGAGGGACTATGTCAGCCTCAATATGCCAATGCCAACAAATTGCAACATGATTCTCCTCCATTTTTTTGCTCTTCATCGCTAGCTCTGGCTCCACAAATGGTGTCTTGAACACAAATGCCCATTTCTAGTCTTTCCCTCTCCTTACTCTCTCTCCTCTTATGGCATGTTCTTGTGGGTAGACTCATTTTTGGTTGTGTATGCAACTATAAGAATACAAAAGACAAAAAATCCTAGTAAGTCTCATTTTTAAATCAAAATTTGGTTCTTTTATATGTTTGATCTTGAAAATGTTGTCCATATGGCATGAAATTAGATATGAGCATAGTATGTGATGTGTTTGAGTGCTGTCATAAAGAAAATGTAGAATCCAACATCATATTAATGAGAAATTAATTATCCAAAACATGGAAAAACAAGTAAAATGAAGTAGTTTTGATAATAATCAATAAAGTAGTAAAAAGAAATGTTGTATACTAATTGCCATGTTTGATATTTATTGCTTCGTGATAAAAAATTGTAAAATAATGAGTATTCATAGTACAAATAATAAATAAAAATCAAATAAAAATAAATAAAATTTATAAAAAGGTTTTTAAATCCAAAAAGTGGAGGAAAATATTTGAATATTTTTTATGTATAGTGGTCTATAGGATATATGAGGTTTAGCCTCATCCTACATCCATTTGTGTGTTAAAGTTCTATGTAGGGGTGATTGTATGGGAAAATGTGAGATACCATAAAGAACATAATGAACCAATGTTCAATGAGATTGAAATGCCATGTTTTTTTTCACCAAAAAATAAATGATTATGCATTGAAATGCAACATTCAAGTTTTGTTGAATATTTAAAGGAGCAGAAGCACGAGTTAGCCTAGCTCCATCTCCTCAATGCCACACTACATTAGGAAAAAAATGTCTTTGCACAACACATGATATTGATTTCCAATTAAATTTGTTTGAGCATGTTATGGAATGACACACTGCATATGCACAAAATGTGATATTAAAAAAACTCCTCTATGCATAGCACATATCTATAGAATTATTGACTTGCATTGAGCGAAAGAGGTTTCTTTGCCATAGGTTAGAAGAATTGTCTCAAGGAAAGTTTGTGTGAGAATATACTAAATCTCATGGATTGAAAAAAAGAAAAAAATAGAGCACTACGCTTCATTGCTTTTTATGTTTTAGATGGCATATCATGGGGCCAATCCTTTAGGTGTAGGAGAGCTATAGAGGCCATAGCATTCAGATGGGGAGTGTCCTCTCTATGTGTAAATTGAGGTGAAGTAATCACCTATGTATGGGAAGCTCCTTGTGCTTGGGATTGAGATGGAAAAACTCTTGGACTATAGTTTGGAGCACTTATGTCTACAAACAAATTAGTCAGATAGACCATTTTGTATCATCTAGACACCCGTGGCATGTAAGAGATAGAAAATAGGGTACATAGGGGAATGTATAAAAGGTGAAGGTACCAATCATTTTGTAGCCAGTTTTGACATAATACAAGTCTCCTTCATCTTCTCTCTCGAGTATCCTTCATCTTCTCTCTTTCTCATCTTTCACGGTTGCCATCTCTCTCTTCAGTCTGTCTCTCTCCTTTTCTAGTCTTTCTCTCTCTTCTACACCCCTTCTTCTCTCTCTTCTGTAGTATTATTTCTCCTCTTTCTCTTTCTCTAGTCCTCTCCTTGAAAAGTGGTATCAAAGCTCCTTACATTCTTGATCCAGCTAGTCACATTTAATTTAGTTTCTCCTTTTCAGTCACACAAATACAAGAACTTCAAGTACACAGGTACAAACATGGCAGGGAGCACTCAGTGAACAATAGGCATTTCCCACAAGAAGGAGACATGCATCATTGAAGACTTTTCAAAAAATCTAGAGAAGTACTAAGTCACTATTAACTTTTAGGAAATTTGAGCTTCTCCTTTCTCAAGCTTTCAAGAGAGCTTCCATGGAGGAATCGACTCCCACTTCTTTGGATCTTGGACAACTCTTCCTCATCAGCTACCACTACCTCAACCAACTCTAGAGGCTACGCATCCAAGTAAGCCAACACTTGTTTGACGTCATTCATCGGATGTTTGCTAATATTGATAAACTTGAAGCTTTAATTGATTGATATATTACTCTTATGAAGGCGAACAGAGAAAAAAGAGCAAAACTTGAATCAAGTAAGTATTTTCACATCACCTTGGGTATTATCAACATCATGATGAGTATTACCATGGGCATTATGCACTTGATGCTTATGCCTATGACCAACATGGATATGTTGATGGTATACACTGATTTGTAGACATATTATGAATATGGGTAGCAGCACCATGCAAATGAACATGAGAAATATGCAAGTACATCTGAACAACATGTTAATGCTTATAGATATGATGTGCCATGTCATAATGCAGAGTATCATTCCACTAAACCTTGGCAGTAGAATGGCTACTATGGGCAACATGCTTATGATTCTAAGCATCCATCTTTTTAGCAACATAGTCATGATTATACATATGAACCTTCCTTGATTCAGTAGCCTAGTTCTTATGAACGTAAAGATAATGGTCATGCTTATCCATACTCTTTTAGCTTTGATAATCAACAAGTTCATAAATACCATGGTATCATATATCCCAATTAGTTTATACCTCACGATCACCCATATGTAATGATGAGTTCTTTTCAAGGTGCTGATGATGAAGAAGAGAGCATTGAGCAAGCTAAACAACAAGAAGGGATAATTAGAAACATTATCAACAAGAAGACGAGCAAGAAGAAGACAATAACCAAAAAATATATACAAGAAGGGAACAGTTAAGAGCAAGATATATAAGATGATGACATATTCATTGAACAATCACATGAGGCACTGACAGATGTGGAGGGTTATGCTGAAGGGTTTAGAGTCTTGGAGAAACCCCATGATCATCTTATTGAGCATCATTTAACACTTAATCAAGATGAAGATCATGAAGACCAACCATACGAAGAAGACCCAAGTGATCAGCAAGATGATCCTCTAGTAGAAGACAATGTATATGAAGATCACTTGGCCTTATGGACCATTTGAGGAGGACAAATATGAGCATGATGAAAATGAAAACTTTGAATTTATTGATCATGCTTATGATGGATTAGTTGAGGATATGCATCAGCTCACACTCAATCAGGGTCTACACCAACTAGAAGATGAGCATTGTACATATGATTATGGTTATGAAGACTTGGATAATGATTTTGATAGTTGGTACGCTGATAATGAAGATGTGCATGAGACTCATGATGGCTATGATTTGATGGATGATGGATATGATTATGGTTTTACGATTGTTTTCTTCCTACCCATTTTGTAATAAACCCCCTATGTATTCCATAGAAACCCCCTCCCCCTAATATAAATTTTCACTAAATTTATTTCAAATTTTTTTTACTTCCACTCCCTTGTCAACGACGCCAATTGGCGGTAGGGAGGGGAAGAAGAAGAAGGCGACGAAGACGATGAGGGAGGAGGGGCACATGTGTGTCACCTCGCTCCCCCTCCCCCACTATCCCTCCCCCAACTCCTCCACCTGGGCAGCCCGAAACTGGCTACTGCCATGCAACCATAAGGTGGAGGGTGAGGAGAGGGGCACCATCACTCCCCATACCATTCCTCCTCCCTATAAAGACTTCCCGCCCCCCCGCGCCCCCCCCCCCCCCCCCGAAAAATGTGATACCCTTCTCCCCCTCCCTTGTTGAGCTAGACACACACAGAGAGAGAGAGAGAGAGAGAGAGAGAGAGAGAGAGAGAAGAAACTTCTGGAAGTTTCCAAGTCCCCCCCTTGGGAGGGGTTCCCATACACTAATTTTTGTGAGGCATATATACAACAAGCCATCTACCAAGGGACGGATGCGCAAGGAAAGGTATCCTAGGATGGCCCCCAATTGAAGATTGCATCACACCAATGGGAAACCCACAAACACCAACAAAGTTACCGATCAAGGCAGTATAATAAATAACAACTCGTGTTCAGGTGTAGATAGTACATCCTTGAATAACCAGGTGCTATTGATAATCTTTCCTAAGTAGAAAATAGTAGATAAAGGAAAAAGATTTGATTTATACAATATCTTACTTCCTTGCATTGAAACGATCTTACATTGAAATGATCATGTTTTATTGCATGGAATTAAATAAATTGGTGCATGATATTAGAGTTATTTCTACAGAAGTGCTACCTATAATTCATAGGTCATTCACACTCATAAAATCACACAACTAGCAAAACTTGCATAGATCCACACACAAAGAGTAGATATATGTGTTAACTCATACGAAGAGATAAAAATCTTCATCTTTGACTCATAAAGCTGCACTCTTAGGTGTACAAACCAATACCTTTTGGTTATAAGATGCAACATTTAGAAAAATTCTAGAATTGATTTACTATAAGGGATGGCATCTCAAGGCATGTTTAGAGGAGATAGCTTGCATATCCATTTTAAGCATGAAGGTTCGAACGCACATTACATGGAAAACATTTGCTCTCAAGGGTGTTAAATCTTGCATCCCAATTCTCTTGATATCATAGATATAATTTTGATTGTAATGTGCATAGGATGTGGTCCTCATCTTAATTTGTACTAAAGCTAGCTTGTAAGAGGAAAATTTGTTAGGCCATCCTTTTGACGGTAGCAAACTAAGAATTTGACCACAAGATAGATCGAAAAGCATTATAGTGGAAGTTGGAGGGGAACTGAAATTTGTAATGGATTCTCAAGAGGATGGAGCCACCCTCAAATGGTCCTTGTATATCTGAGATTGGATTATCTAGATCTTGTCGAAAACCCAACCCAAGAGCTATAGAACTTAGGAAAATTATACCATCCGAAAATTAATGGGTGATGCTAATTGGATGTAAGACCAATTGCGTAAATTCTCATTCATATTGCATAAGAATGAGAGATGAAACAAGGGTATTCCCTACCCCCACAATGGGGCATTGCAGTTGACATCAAGGCAAGAAAAATTCAAAGGTTGATTGCTAAGTGTTAGAAAAGGGAACTCCACCTTAGTAGGGGTTTTGAGCACTCTCCCACATTATTGTATGTGTCAAGAATCGCGTGGTGGAGGGGATTGCTCAAGATGCTGCGCCGAACACACACAGAATGCACAAGGAGAAGCTCACTCAAGAGACAAGAAGAGAGATGGAGGCCAAAACGTTTTCTTGCTGATTTTTTTCTTCTTCTTCCACACACTTCACAATGTACACAAAGTATAGATAAGATACAAGATAAAAGGAAAGTGGCCTACTAAGTCAAACAGTGCATAACCGACTACACTAGTTGACTGGCGCTATAACTATGCCAGCTGTAAATAGATGTAACAACCTGAATATAATAAGTAGTGAGTCAGTGGCCATGTGAGAGTCATAATGACCACCGACGTGCTAAGTGTAGACATGTGGACCCATCTAACCAGGCGGTCCATCATCAATGTCCACATGTGTTGAGATTGGCATCTCAACACTCCCCCTTAAGCTCAACTGCATCTCTGCAACTCCAAGTAAGCTTCGAAACTTTTGAACCTTCTCTGTACCCAATGCCTTCGTGAAGATGTCAGCTATCTGATCCTGTGTGCTGACATACACCAAGTCAATCTCACCTGCTAGTACCTTCTCTCTCACAAAGTGGTAGTGTACCTCAATATGTTTTGTCCTGGCATGGAACACAGGGTTCCTAGCCAACTGTATACTGCTCATGTTGTCACAATAAATGACAACTGGACTTTCCACCTGCACATCCAAATCAGCCAATAACTTTTGCAGCCATACTACCTCACATGCTACAACAGCAGCACCTCTATACTCAGCCTCTATACTCGACAAAGCAACTGTAGATTGCTTTTTGCTGCTCCAAGCAATTGCTGCACTACCAAGAGAGAACATGTATCCGCTGGTAGATCTTCTATCCGACATACTACCAGCCCAATCTGCATCTGTGTATCCAAACACATGTACGTCTGTACCTGCCTCATACAAAAGTCCATAATGTAATGTGGACTTGACATATCTCAATATGCGTCTCACTGCATCCAAGTGTGGTTTTCTAGGTACTTGCATATTGACTCACAAGACCAACAGCGTAGCTCAAGTCTGGCCTTGTAATAGTCATGTAAATCAAACTCCCCACTATCCTCGTGAACATAGTAGGGTCTTCTATCTCATCCCCAACATCAGCACTCAGCTTTAGATTCTGCTCCAACGGGGCTGAAAGTGGTTTGCATGCTGTCATACCATACTTGGACAACATATCCAAGCCATACTGTCTTTGGGACAGCCATATACCATCATCACATCTGACCACCTCAATGCCAAGGAAGTAGCTCACCTAGATCCTTCATCTCAAACTTCATCTTCAAACAACCCTTGACTTCAGCAATCCCACTATCACTATCACCTGTAATAATCAAGTCATCCACATAGATGACTATGATGACCAAACCTGCATCTCCTTTTCTCACATAAAGTGAGTGATCAGCATCAGAAACATAAAAACCAATATTGACAAGATACTCTCTAATCTTGTCAGACCATGCTCTAGGTTCTTGCTTGAGCCCATAGAGTGCCTTCTTCAATCTGCACACATACGTGGGATGCTCTAAATCTTCATAACCTGCTGGCTGATCCATATACACTTCTTCCTGCAAATCACCATGCAAGAAGGCATTCTTTACATCCATTTGCTGCAACCTCCAACCTTTGGCTGCTGCCAAAGCAATCACACATATGACAGTTGCCATCCTAGCAACTGGACTGAAGGTTTCATCATAATCTATGCCATATGTCTGGGCATAGCCTTTTGCAACTAGCCTAGCTTTGTACCTGCTAATAGAACCATCTGCATTGTGCTTAATCTTATAGACCCACTTACATCCAATAGCTTTCTTTTCCTTTGGCAATGATACTAGATCCCAAGTCTTATTAGCCTCTAATGCAGCCATCTCCTCATCCATTGCTGCATCCCAATGAGCATGACCAACAGCCTCCTCAAAACATGTAGGCTCAACATCCTCAAATAGTTTCACCATATAAGCATAATGGTGGGCTGGATAACCTTCAAAACCAAATCTTTTAACAGGGCATCTCACCCTGCTAGACCTGCATACCACTGGATCACTCAATGGAGTCTTTGCATCAGCCCGTGCTCTCTGCACACCTGGAGTTCTCACTGAAGGAACCAAGCTCATCATCTAAGCTCTCTGAGCCACTGGAGTCTCCATCAAGAACTGCATCAATGCCTTCTGACACTTTATTCTTTCCTTTGTCTTTACCTGTAGTGCTACTAGATGCACCTGAAGATGTAGAGGTACTCCTTAGTCTCCCAGACCAAGGACTACTAGATGATGTCTCTGGTCCACTAAGAGTCCGTGATTCTTGCTTTTCAGTCTGCACATGAGTGTCATGATCATCATCAACATCCAATGCATCACCACTAGATGCATATCAGCTGCTCATTTCATCAAAGATGACATCCCTGCTCACTCTGAACTTACATGTGACAGGGTTGCAACAGCGATACCCTTTCTGCTCTAAAGAGTATCCAATAAAGACACACTTTTTAGCCTTTGGATCCAGTTTCTTTCGCAACTCATCTGGCACATGAACATACGCAATGCGCCAAATACTTTCAAGTGTGAAACATCAGGCTTCTTACCTGTAAAACATTCTTCGGGGGTCATACCATGAACTGCAGCTGTGGGAGTTCTGTTCATAATATAAACAGCAGTATGAACAGCCTCAGACCAAAAATGCTTAGGCATATTCTTTTCAGCCAACAAGGCGCTTGCAACTTCTGCAATATGCCTGTTTTTCCTTTCTGCAACCCCATTTTGCTGTGGGGTATACCTGCATGTGAACTGTCTCTTTATCCCATGAGACTTCAGAAAATCACTGAACTCATTTGAGAGGTACTTTCCCCCTCCATTTGACCTCAGGCACTTTACTTTCAAGCCTGTTTCTCTTTCAACTGCAGCCTTGAAAGTTCTAAAGTGCTCAAACGCTTCACTCTTTTCCTTCATAAAATATACCCACAACTTTCTAGAACAATCATCAATGAATGTGACAAAGTATGAACTGCCTCCAAGAGATACATTTTGTGTAGGTCCCCAAATGTCTGTATGTACAACATCAAGAATATTTCTGTTTACATCTCTATCATGTGAAAAAGGTTGCCTTGCCTGCTTACCAAACTGACATGCTTCACATACCTTCTGAAATTCTGCAACTCTAAATGTAGGCAAACCTGTAACCAACCCTTTGGACTGCATTAGTTTCAGCCTTTGTACATTTGCATGTCCAATGCGTTTGTGCCAAATTTCAATGTTTGCAACAACACCTTTTCCTTTGGCATACATAGCAGCATTCATAGTAGGAATTCCGGCATCTAGAGTGAACATACGTCCAACTCTACTTCCCTTTGCTACCAACCTGCACTTGTCATTGAAGTCTTCTACAAAGCAGCCCTTTGCATTAAATCTGACTTGCAGCCCTTGCTCTACCATTTGACCGACTGACACCAAATTCTTTGTAATAGATGGCACATGTAATACATTTGAAAGACTCTTTGTCTTACCATCATGCAAGGACAAGGGAACTTTTCCAATGTGTGAAATTGGATGGCATGAGTCATCACCCGTCTGCACATAACCTGCATTCTGCAAATCCTGCATCTCTCCAAACCATTCTGCATGGCTGGTCATATGATTGGATGCACCTGAATCGACATACCAAACATCTTCATGTGTTCCCTTTCCTGTAACAGCATTCAGCATATGCTGCATAACAAACAAACGTTCATTTTTGTCTTCATTCTGTCGTGAAGACGATGCATAGTTTCCTTGTTGCAACTTACCACTCCGAATATCATCTTTCTTGGCATAACATTGGGCTGCAATATGACCTGTTTTGCCACAGTAGTGGCACACAATACCAGAGTTGTTAGAACCTCTGTTCTGTCATCCACCTCTTCCTCTAAAGCTCCCCCTGCCTCTAAAGTTACCACGACCTCCTGAAACCTGCATATCGCCAAATTGCTGATTCAATCTATTTTGCTGGTTATCACTACCACGTCCTGTACCACAGCCTCTTGAAGAGAGCCTACCACGTCCCCTTCCTGAACTGGAGTAGAAAGCCTGGACCTGTTCACCACTTCTTTCAGATGTCTCACTCTGCATGTTGATTTCTTCAGTGATCATTAGAGAGACCAACTCATCAAAATCTGGAAATGGCTTTCTGACATATACGGAAGTTACAAAAGACTTCCAAGCCTTTTCATTGTTAAGTCCACCCAAGGTAGACGACACCAAATCATCATCATCAAACATTGCATCAATCGCTGCCAATGCATCTGCAATGCTCCTTACCTTCAATGCATACTCATTGATAGACATCTTCCCTTTCTTCAATGTATTCAACTCTTGCTTGAGTTGAATCTTTCGTGCCTTTGTATTTACAGAAAACATACTTTCAAGTATGGTCCAAGCTGCATATGCATTCTCTGCATTTCTAATGTGTCCCAACATATTATTGTCAATTACTACAGACAACCAATACATGACCTTCTTGTCTTTTGCATTCCATTCCTTTCGTGCCTTTATCTCTTTTGCAGTTGGAGGATCACTCACCTCCGGCTCCTTTTCTTCACCTGAAACGAACTCGTAGAGGCCTTTTCCAATAAGAAAGTTCGTGACACGGAACTTCCATGAAGGATAGTTGTTCTTGTGCAAGCTTCTCAATGATGGGGCTTCCACTGTTCTCTGCCATTATCACAAGAATAATACCAAACAGCAAGCAAATCTTCTGCAATCCTCGACCTGTAGTGCACAGCAATACACTAGACAGCCTTTTTCACTGTCTTCTCAACAATACATGCAATCTGCAACCTGTTTGCAGATAAACCTCGTGTTTACTCACTGGTAAACACCTTTAATCTTACAGATCTGAAATTTGTAACCTGCGCACTCACTGTCGGTCGATACAGCTGAAGTCACAGCGTACCCTGAAACTGCTGTCCGCAACTTGCGGCTCTAAAACGGGCCCTGAAACGGTCTCAAATGCCCAAAATAACTGCGGGAAAGCCCTTAAGGGCTAATCTGCAGAATATACAGTGCTCTTCGCGCACACCAAATCTCACTGCAATATGAGATTTTTGCTCTGCCCTACTTCCGGTGCCTCCACAGGCACTATCCAAGAGAAAGAGTGGAAGGATGGGGGAGCTTCTTACTCGTGGCTTGCTTACTCGAACCTTGCTTCTTCCCCTTTGCTTCAACCTTCGAAATCAGTCTCTCTCAGTGGTGCGGCTCTGATACCATGTCAAGAATCGCGTGGTGGAGGGGATTGCTCAAGATGCTGCGCCGAACACACACAAAATGCACAAGGAGAAGCTCACTCAAGAGACAAGAAGAGAGATGGAGGCCAAAACGTTTTCTTGCTGATTTTTTTCTTCTTCTTCCACACACTTCACAATGTACACAAAGTATAGATAAGATACAAGATAAAAGGAAAGTGGCCTACTAAGTCAAACAGTGCATAACCGACTACATTAGTCGACTGGCGCTATAACTATGCCAGCTGTAAATAGATGTAACAACCTGAATATAATAAGTAGTGAGTCAGTGGCCATGTGAGAGTCATAATGACCACCGACGTGCTAAGTGTAGACGTGTGGACCCATCTAACCAGGCAGTCCATCATCAATGTCCACACGTGTTGAGCTTGTCATCTCAACAGTATGTGCTTGTAATTTTAGGAGCACTATTTGTGAAAGGATTGTTTAACCAAAGCTCTCATAAGAATCTGGTATAATGAATCAGGTTAAATTCCTAGAGGGGCACGGCAAGCCACCCCTACTTGGCTAGCAATCCTATCCAAAGGGTTCTAAATATCTGTGATGGGAATGTGGACCAAACCTACCATGAGAGGTCTCTCCATGGATTAGTTTGATTGTAGGAGGATGCTTGGATGCTAGGCGGGCTCTGGCTATAAATCCCCTACCTCCAAATCCTACTCAAACGGTCTATGTGACTCGAGATGGATTCTCGAGGCCCTGTTACTAGTGCAAGGGCAAAAACTTGGAGGAAAATAAGACGCATCCTCACGGATTGTGGGAATCATCCTATGGATGGGATTTGTATCTGAGTTGAAATTTTAATATAAAGTTTACTTTTAAGAAATTTTTCTGAACAATTTCATGTTAGTGCATAAAATTACATAAAGAAATATGTGGCTAACGAGCTAATTAAGGAAGCTTCTTGTATGTGTTACCGCTAATGTGCCCTTAGGTAAGTAGAAAACTAAAGCTATCAAGGGAAGCGGGTTTGCACAACCCTCGATAGGTTCGTCCTATGGCAAGTGGTCCCAGAGAACTGGGAGGCTTCTCAACTTTCAAATCATGATGACCTATTGACCTAAGATAATGTGGGGTAGAACACTTGATCATATCATATTTGAAGGGACCAGAATGGGACTTTACCCTATGGATAGAGAGGTCGAGTGGTGCATCCCTCTCGTTTCCCATTCTCTTTGAACCAAGTGCGATATGAGTCCGCTTTGGTTTAGATGCTTTGCGCGAAGGCTTGGTCTCACAAAGACTAGAATCTAGGGATGTCAAAAGCTCAGTTTAAAAGGGTGCAAGGTCAAAGTTAAGGCCAAAAAAGAAGCCGAAGGAAAATGCAATTAGTGACTTTGTCCCCACACAAAGAAACTACCATGATTTGCAATGTTTTTACTACAAGGAACCTAGGCACTTCAAAAGAGAGTGTCCCAAACTTGGTGAAGATTGTCATCGAGGAAAATTTAGTGGGCAAAAAGCCAAGGCTACTTGTGGCCACCGCGGTCATGTAGCAATGGGAAGGGCAATTACTTCCAATGTCACCATTAAGGAATTTAATGAAGAAGAATACCCATCCATGGAAGTTGAGATGGAGAGGGCATCAGTTCATACCGCTCTCCATAAAAAGGGGCCGAATCGCCAATTTTAGGTGATCCAAACTCCATCAAATTACCAAGGTAAGAAATTCAAAACCCTCATTGACTGTGGCAATACTCATTCTTTCATTTCTCCAACTTGTGCAAGAACGTTAGGAATAGCCATTGTAGCTGCACCTACTTTGCTTATCAAATTAGCAAATGGGCTAGAAATTACTTGCACTAGACAAACTACTAAGGTGGAATTTCTACTCGAAAAAGAGCCAGCATCTGTTAAGTTCAAGGTGATGAATCTAGGGGTCCATGAGTGCCTGCTCGGGATGGATTTGGCTAGTCCCCAATAGTGCTCACATCCATTGTGGAAAGGGCTAAGATTCCTTTTAGAATACTAAAGGAGTGTTAGTTACGACTCAAGGAGAAGCTGATAAGACCAGCTAGCCAAGGCAATGCAAATAGCTCAAGGGATAAGGAAATGATTACCCGTCTATCTGATCAAGCTAAACAAGAAAAAATAGGTAGAGTACTCCAATGAAGAACCATCATGGTTAAAAGAGTATGTGGATGTATTCTCAGAAGAATTGATAGAATTACCATTGCCTAGGGAAGTTGACCATGAGATTAAGCTGACACCAGGTGCTGCACCAATTGTAAGAAGGCCCTACAAGATATCAATTCTTGAGGCTATTGAGTTAAAAGGACAACTCAAATAGCTATTGGTTCAAGGGTACATATGCCCCAACAGTTCTCCTTGGAAGGCTCCGGTCTTGTTCTAAAAGAAGAAGGATGGTACACTTCACCTTTGCATTGACTATAGAGGCATGAACCAAGTAACCATCAAGAGAAAATATCCTATCATAAGGATAGACGAGTTACTTGATCGATTGCAGGGAGCAAAAATCTTCTCCAAAATTGATTTGAGGTCAGGGTACTACTAGATTTGTGTCAAGGATGAGGATATTCCTAAGATGGCATTCAATACTAAATATTATCATTTTGAATTCACAGCAATGTCCTTTGGATTGACTAATGCCCCTACCACATTTAATAGGCTAATGCATGACATTTTTAGACCATATCTCGATGATTTTGTACTTTTCTTCTTTGATGACACCTTGGTTTTTTCCAAGGAAGAGGAGGATCATAAACCCCAAGTTCGCATATTCCTTGAGACCATAAGGGCACACAAGCTCCATGCTAAGAAGAAAAAGTGTGCCTTCCTTAAGAGACAGATTGAATATCTTGGGTTTATTGTGATAGAAGAGGGAATCTCTGTAGACCCTACAAAGGTTAAGGATGTCCAAGAGTGGCCTCCACCAACCACTATTAAAGAAGTGCATAGTTTTCTTGGCCTAATAGGACGGTATAGGATCTTTATTAAGGACTATGCCTTAATTGGATCACCCCTCACAAATCTACTAAAAAGCAGGTTGCCATAGTGTGGATGCCCACCGAATAATCAAGTTTTGATCAACTCAAGCATAGCTAAGTGATAGCACCAATTTTGAAACTCCTTGACTTGAGCAAGGAGTTTGAAGTTATCATGGATGCTAGCTCACTTGCACTAGGCTATGTACTAATGCAAGAAGGTCATCCTATAGCATATTCTTTGAGGAAGTCAAAAAACCATGAAAAAATTATGCTACTCATGACTTGGAGTTGCTAGTAGTTATTCATTCTCTCAAACTTTGGTGACACTATTTTCTTGGCAACAAGCTCTCCTTGGTCACAGACCACAAGAGCCTCAAATGAATCTTCACCAAGGCCGACCTCAATATGAGGCAACATTGTTGGATTGAGGTCCTACAATAATATGACTTTGAGATCATGTATCGACATGGTAAGGAGAATGTGGTTGCTGATGCCTTAAGCCACAAGGCGTTCCTCAATTCTCTTATTATGGAGGAACCTTCAATGGTGGAATCATTAGCGACTATGGTCTCAATGCCTAGTAAGCGTATCCTTGAATTAGATAAGGAGGAAGCTAGCCATGACCTAGAATATATGAAGATGATAAATGAAATTTTGGAAAAGGACCAAAACCCCAGACTTAAGATCAAGTATCAAGAATTCTCTGTTAATGGGGGACTTGTCTATTTTAGGACAAGATTATGCATTCCCTCAAGCAATAAACTTAAACAGAGAATACTCCAGGAAGCACATGACTCCCCCTTTTTAGGCCATCCTGGATATGTTAAGACCCTGAATATGGTTAGGAAGAGCTATCATTGGGAAATACTTAAGGGAGATGTACTCAAATATTTCACGGAATTTTTGTCTTGCCAACACATTAAGGCAGAGCATGTCAAGATGCCTTGGAAGCTACAACCTCTTAACATTACCCAAATGAAGTGGGAATTTATCAGTGTCATGGACTTTGTTGTTGGGTTATAATAGTAGATATAATTCAATTATGGTTATAGTAGATATGCTCACCAAGGTTGTACATCTCATTCCAATCAAGACAAACTATAAAGCTTCATATATTGATAGATTATTCATTAAGGAGATATTGAGACTCCACGGATTACCCAAGAGGATCATTAGTGACCATGACTCCCTCTTCACATCTCACTTCTAGAGAGGGATATTTGAGGCCATTGGGACTCAACTCTGTTTCAACCGGGAGGGAGGGGAAGTAGAAGAAGAGGATGAAGACAATGAGGGAGGAGGGGCACACGTGTGCCACCTCCCTCCCACTCCCCCACTATCCCTCTCCCAACTCCTCCACTTGGGTAGCCCGAAACTGGTTGCCGCCATGCAACCATAAGGTGGAGGGTGAGGAGACGGGCACCGTCACCCTCCATACCACTACTCCTCCTCCCTGTAAAGACCCCTCCACAAAAAAGGCGATACCCTTCTCCCCCTCCCTTGTCGAAATGGAGAGAGAGAGAGAGAGAGAGAGAGAGAGAGAGAGAGAGAGAGAGAGAGAGAGAGAGAGAGAGAGAGAGAGAGAGAGAGAGAGAAGAAACTTCTGGAAGTTTCCAAGCCCCCCTTGGGAGGGGTTCCCACACACTAAATTTTTTGAGGCATATAATCAGAAAGCCATCTACCAAGGGTGCACGTGCAAGGAAAGGTATTGTAGGATGGCCCCCAAGGGAAGATTGCCTCACGTCAATGGGAAACCCACAAACACCAATAGAGTTACTAGTCAAGGCGATACGACAAATAACAACTCGGGTTCATGTATAGATAATACATCCTTGAATAACTAGGTGCTATTGATAATCTTTCCTAAGTAGCAAATAGTAGATAAAGGAAAAAGATTTGATTTACAAAAGATCATACTTCCTTGCATTGAAATGATATTACATTGAAATGATCATGTTTTATTGTATGGAATTGAATAAATTGGTGCATGATATTGGAGTTATTTTTGTAGAAGTGCTACCTGTAATTCATAGGTCATTCACACTTATAAAATCACACAACTAGCAAAGATTGCATAAATCCGCACATGAAGAGTAGATATATTTGTTAAGTAACTCATAGGAAGAGATAAAAATATTTGTCTTTGACTCATACAGTTGCACTCTTAGGTGTATGTGCCAATACCTTTTGGTTGTAAAATGCAACATTTAGAAAAAATCTAGAATTGATTTATTGTAAGGGATGGCATCTCAAGGCATGTTTAGAGGAGATAGCTTGTATATCCATTTTAAGCATGAAGGAACATACATTACATGGAAAGCATTTTCTCTCAAGAGTGTTAAATCTTGCATCCTGATTCTCTTGATATCATAGATATAATTTTGATTGTAGTGTGCATAGGATGTGGTCCTCATCGTAATATGCACTAAATCTAGCTTGTAAGAGGAAAATTTGTTAGGCCATCCTTTTGACGATAACAAACTAAGAATTCGGCCATAAGATAGATCGAAAAGCGTTATAGTGGAAGTGGGAGGGGAACTGAAATTTGTAATGGATTCTCAAGAGGATGGAGCCACCCTCAAATGATCCTTGTAGATCTAAGATTGGATTATCTAGACCTTGTCAAAAACCCAACCCAAGAGCTATAGAACTTAGGAAAATTATACCATCCGAACATTAATGGGTGATGCTAATTGGATGTAAAACCAATTGCGTAAATTCTCATTCATTTTGCATAAGAATGAGGGATGAAACAAGTATTCCCTACCCCCACAATGGGGCATTGCAATTGACATCAAGGCAAGAAAAATCAAAAGGTTGAATGCTAGGCATTCAAAAAGGGAACTCCACCTTAGCATGGGTTTTGAGCACTCGCCCACATTATTGTATGTGCTTGTAATTTTAGGAGCACTATTTGTGAAAGGATTGTTTGATCAAAGCTCTCATAAGAATCTAGTACAATGAATTAGATTAAATTCCTAGAAGGGTGCGCCAAGCCACCCCCAACTACCCACCAACCCTATCCAAGGGATTCTAAATATCCATGATGGGAATGTGGACCAAACCTGCCATGAGAGGTCTCTATGTGGATTAGTTTGATCGTAGGAGGATGCTTGGATGACAAGGGGGCTCTGGCTATAAATCCCTTGCCTCAGGGTCCTACTCAAACGGTCTATGTGAAGATAGATTATTGAGACCTTGTTACTAGTGCAAGGGCAGAAACTTGGAGGAAAATAAGACGCATCCTCATGAATTGTGGGAATTGTCCTATAGATGGGATTTGTATCAGAGTTGAAATTTTAATATAAAGTTTACTTTCAAGAAATTTGTTTGAACTATTTCGTGTCAGTGCATAAAATTATGTAAAGGAACATGTGGCTAATGGTTTAATTAAGAAAGCTGCTTGTATGTATTACCACTAATGTGCCCTTAGGTAAGTAGAAAACTAAAGCTATTAAGCAAAGCGGGTGGATGGAGCCCCCGATAGGTTCATCCTACAGTAGGGTGGTCCCAGAGAACTGGGAGGCTTCTCAACTTTCAAATCATGATGATGTATTGACCTTAGATAATGTAGGGTAGAACAGTGGCTCATATTGTTTTAGGGGACCGGAATGGAACTTTACCCTATAGGTAGAGAGGTCAAGTGGTGCATCCCTCTCATTTCCCATTCTCTTTGAACCAAGTGCGATACAAATCTGCTTTGGTTCAAATGCTCTGCACAAAGGAAGGTTGTGGAATGACTTGACCATTAGACCATGGGAGTTCCAGGTAGTGTCTTTTAGATCAAACTCGTGATGGACTACTAAAACATGTCAAGGTTTGGACACATTACACATTTGATCTGGGTGGTCAAGATTATGAGTTTGAAGACACTTTTTCTCCTCTTGATCATTATTATGATGGTATATCTTTTGATCCAGGAGGTTATGGGCATGATTTTGCACCTTCATTAGGCCAACATCCATATTGGGGTGCAAATGTTGATCTTTCAAAGGTTTATTTGGTTGAAGACTAGTCATTTTATCTCTTATTTTACTATAGACAATTTGTAGATAGTTCTCTGTTTTGGCTTAGTTTTAATTTTGATCTGATTATAGAGGAGTCACAACTATATGGGCTAAAAGTATAATCAATGCACTTTTTTTTTAACTCATAGCACACTTTATTTGTAAAAAAATGTCTCAATTTTACTATAGCAAGGTCTGTAGTAAACATCAAGCTACCTATTGTTTGCACGTGTCCTTTTTTGGAGTCATGGTGGTTTAGTTCTCAATTTTATCATTTCAAATGGATGTTCATATAGTCTATTTACTTTTCCACTTCTGATTCCATCCATTACTTAGTACATATTAGTGCTTTTCCTAATTTTGTAGCCACTTGTAACAACAGAGTACTACTTTGATTCCATTTACATTTAGCCATTGGAAATAGTACATCAATGTTTTTGAGGACAACATGGAAAATAGGATATGATTGGTACCTTCACCTTTTATACTTGCCCTTGTGTATAGCAACAAATTGAAATACATATGTATAAAATACAAGGTGAAGGTACCAATCATATCAACAAAATAGGATATGATTGGTACCTTCACCTTGTGCAAGTATAAAAGGTGAAGGTACCAATCATTTTGTAGCTAGTTTTGACATAATACAAGTCTCCTTCATCTTCTCTCTCTCAAGTCTCCTTCATCTTCTCTCTTTCTCAGCTTTCATGGTTGCCATCTCTCTTTCAGTCTGTCTCTCTCATTTTCTAGTATTTCTCTCTCCTCATCACACACAGTCTCTCTTCTGCACCTCTTCTTTTCTCTCTTTTGTAGTCTTCTCTCTCCTCTTTCTCTCTCTCCAATCCTCTCCTTGACAAGGCAGCAAGGCTATGATGGTTGTTTGGTGTGTATAGGAGCCCAACTAGAACTGATAGAGCCAATATCAGTCAAGCCCATTTTTGGTCCCAACACTCTATAACTGGTCCAATTTGGTTGCAAATATAAGCTGGGAAGGGATTTTTTAGCATGGTTTACCATTGCATTACCAATTAAATTTTGTGTCATATAGACAATTTGGGTAAACAAATTCGGAATGGTATGGAGGTCAAATGTGGCAAAATGGTTTGCTTCTTGAGACAAGGGGTATAGCAACAAATTGAAATACATATGTGAAGGCCTACTACAATAAGAAACAAAATTATTGTCCATAAAACCTTTTGACAAATTCACATGTATGAACAATAAAATCAACATAATCTCTCATCTCATCAACATCATAGAATGAACCTCTCAACCTACTAGCCTACTATTAATTGATTAAGATAGTCTAAAGGCCAATTTGAAAATTGGAAACTTCTCATTTACACACTTGCAATTGTATACTATTTGCTACCACTAAACTAGTAATGAACATGCAAATTTATTGATTTAATTTACGATACAAAAAGCATATGATAGATAAAACATCAAATCAAAACAATGACTCATAAAGTGTCAATCTATGGCCAGTTGTTTGAATTTGCTAATCCAATGATTGTCAAATTCTAGTTTGCCATGAATATTTGCAACACATTAGGCTAAGTGATTAGTACAACCTAGAATTGTGTTAGACATTAAAATTGGATAGCATTTTCTCAAAAACCTAGAATTATTGAACAACCAAAAAAACTAAAGAAATATATGATACTCACTCTAAAAAGCTAAATGTGTTGCCAATCAATCTTTGTTGAGAGTGGAAAAATACTAAATTTTTTACTGATTTTTGTTGTTTTTGAGGTCTGAATGATTGATTTTTTATGGATTTATAGTGATGTATGGTTGTTAATGGAAGTGTTTGAGAGTGTTTTGGATGATATTGATTATATTTTAGAAGCTCATGATGATTTTTAGTGGAGATATGAAGCTTTGAGATGTTCTGATAGGTTCTGATTGGTTCTGTATACCTTTTGTATAGCTTCTATTTTGTTCTAATTTTCTTCTGTATCAAGCATGGATTGATTATTGATGAAGGTTAAAATATTTTGGAAGCTTATTGAATATTTTTTGATAGTTTGGAATGGTTTTAGTATGAGTTATGAGGATTTAATGTTCTTTGGTGACTTTGTAACCCTCTGTAAACCTTCTGTAGAGCCTCTGTCTCTGTTCTGTATCTACTCTGGTCCTGTACTGTATTGTTCTGTAGATCTTCTGTAAGTGTTCTGTAGAATGTATGTGTGACTTTGGGAAAATTTTCTAGCTTTTGGAAAGGATGAATCTAAGTTCAAAAGAGCTAAAACAAATGGAAGAAGCAGCTGCTGAAGACTGAAGAGAAGACTAAAGTGACAGTGACAGTAGTGAGCTATGAAGAGACACTGTAGTGGCTGTGGTGCCTCTTCACATCAGACATACCTCTTGGGAGGTGTATCCATGATCTAAGAAGGATTATTGGGAGACATTATGAGAGTATTGTAGTGAGGAGATGAAGTACTATTGAGAGAGAGAGAGAGAGAGAGAGAGAGAGGGAGAGACAGAGATAGCAAATTCTATCAAAACAGTGTAATTGTATATGAGAGATTGAGAGAGAAAACTATGAAGACATTGAAGATGAATACTATGTGATTTATTTCCATTATAAATTATGTATTATTTTATTTTCTTTTTTCTATTGATGGATTTTATGAAGATGTTGAAGATTATGGTTGATTCTATCAAATCCATGGGAGATATCTACTATGATGCTGCGTGAAGAATTGTTGTTTTCTTTGTTTTGATGATCAAAAGACTGAATTAAAAGCTTGTTGATGTTACAAGATATATTTCCTTGCATTAGAATCCCCTTTTCCTTGGTGTTCCTCTTGGGGCTCCATGTTTTTGGTGCACACCCGTGGAAACTTGCCATCAACAAGCATTAGAAGAGGCTGAAAATGAAGGAAATGGCATTGCCAAGAAGAGGAGAATTCAATGGATGCTTGCAAATTTCCTTCTTCCATTGAAGAGTTCGAGATTCTTATTATCAAAGTCACCTTCCACAAGAAGTTCATCCCACAATGGCGGAAATATATCACCATCATGATGCATTCTCTATGTGGTGGACTGTTTCCTCTTCCTGTTAGCAGCAGAAACTTGCATCTTGGTGGCAAATTGTTTGGGAGAAAAATGAAGAGTAGAATTAGAGAGAATGACCATCCATGGAAGATTTGGTATTCATTGAGAAGTTTTCAGACATCATCAAGTGGGAGATTGTGAAGAAGCTTCAAGAATCGTGGTCTGTGGAGGTTCACGAAAACAAAAAGGAAAAGAGTTGGAATTTGTTTGTGGATGCTCAACAGCAAGATACGTGGGATGCTTGGTGCACTAACAATCTTCTATTTGTCCAATTATCAACCCACTAGAAGTTGGTAGACAGAGTGTTTTTCACAATATACACTGTTGAAACCCTCAGAAGCTGGTATTATTATAATGGCACAACAACGATCCTAAGAAGAATGAGTTTTGATTCTTTCAAAATGGAATATCTCCCCCTCTGTAGTGGTTTGAAAGCGGAATTCAAAGATGTTGAAAAGAAGGAAGTAGAAGAGATGTTGGCCAAAGAATTCCCCAGAGACTGAAGCCTCTCTCTGATTATATTCTATTGAGTACTGAACAACTGGTTGGAGCCAACCCCCTGATGAATGACGCAATCAAGAGGCAAGCATTAGAACGAGTCTAGAGGTACGTGAGAAGGGAGAAGGCAAAAATCAAAGCTGAGAACGAGCTCGCAATAGAAGCTTCCTTTGATGCCCTAAAAGTACTCTTTACAGAAGTTCCCATGGTGACTCAAGGTCCCCTTCCTAGTCAGATTTATCTTGGAAATATTGATGACAGGTCAACAAATGTAGTTTCATTGCCAATTTTTAAGGGAGAGTACAATGAAGACCCTGATCTTCATGTAGCAGAATTTATGGTAGCATGTGTGGCTAACAATGCCAGAACCCCTGAGCATTGGTTAGTGATATTCCTTGCCACTTTCAAAGGTGTGGCATTTCAGTGGTATGAGAGACAAGCAGCATGAACTTTTGGTACATGGGATGACCTAAAGTTGGCCTTCCTCACTAAATTCAAGTGTGAAGATTTTGAAGAGCAGATGCGAGAGGAGTTCATGAATCTAAGTCAGTCCTTTGGAGAAAGAGTAGAAGCTTATGTCTCACGAATGGAATCCATCCTGAAGAGATGAACTAACCATCATTTGGATGAAGGTATCTAGAAAGGAGTGTTTCTTAGAGGCCTACAACCAAAAGTTTGCAAGTTCGTGGAATTGAGAAGACCAGTAAATATGCAAGCTACAGTGGAAGTTGCAAGATTGTATGACGAAGTTGAAGCAAGGTTGTCAATGACTCCATGAAGAGGAGTCTTATCTCCTCCCATGCTAGGAATGGTATACCCACCAAATGCAGTTCCAGGGACAATGCCCTACCCCTATCCCCAAATGCAAACAGTGCCGCAGTATAATGCACCTAATCCATTGTGGTCACCACAAACGGCAGTACCTCAAATGATGGTTCAACCACAACAATAGTGGCCTCAAACAATTCCTCCAATGGCGACTCAAGAACAGTGGAATCCTACCAACTGGAATCAACAACCCCAAGTCTCAGAAAGAGCTCTGAATCAAAACCAGAACAGAGGACCTTTTGGATCAACCCAACCAATGTATGCAGTAATTACAAAAGCTTCCCAAAACCCTACTACAAGCACTTCAGGAGTTGAAAATCTGAAGGACTACTTATCCAACTCAGTTGCAAGTATCAAGAAAGAGCTTATGGATGTGATTACAAAGCAGCTACAGATGCTGAAGGTGAATACTGCCAATATATCCACTCCTACGAGAGCTGGAAGAGATGTGATGCACTCTAATACATGGTGCAGAAAGTGTCATCAAGTGGGACATTTAGCCACTGAGTGTACCCAAAAACCAACCATTCTTGGAGCCTTTGTTCCTACTGTTTGCGAAAGAACCATACAGAGGATATTTGCTCTCTGAAAGAGATGCAAAAACGAAGACAGAAGGATGAAAATGCAAGATTCAACTTGCTAGAATCCAAAATGACAACACAAGATATTGGACCAAAGCCTAGAGAATTTGGTCCTAATTTTGGTCCAAGGAGGTTTCCCTCTCAAAGTTACAGAGGACGACAGTCTGGCGGTGGTCAGAGATCAGAGGCGGAATGTTATAGGTGTGGAGACAAGGCTCATATCTCCCCAAATTGTCCAAACCCTAGACGATCTCTGGATTACAAGCCCTTATGCAGCCGATGCAAAGGTGAAGGCCACACTGCAAAGGACTATAAAGGCCAATGGCACTAATAGCCAACAAAAGGCACAAGAGCCTGCCTCCAATTTGGTAGAGTTAGAAGTTGCTGCTGTCACATGCACCAAGAAGAAGGAACTAGTTGTTCAGAAAAAAAAAATTTCTCCTGCCAAGACTGTGAAGTTCAACCTGTCAACAAAGGGACAGAGCAATACAGGACAGAACAGTGCAGTACAAAGCACTGCAGTGCCACAGAGAGTCACAGAGATAGTCCCAAAACAAAGACCAGAGGTCTAGGAGATCGATGATACAGAAGCACCTCCAGAAAAAGAAGAAGTGCCGATGCTGCCATTGTTAGAAGAAAAATGAAAGATGAAAATGGGCGTAGCCCCATTCCCCAGCAGGTTGGAGAAGCTTGTGGATCCTATCAAAGATTATGACTTGGTAAAAGACCTAGACACTTTTAAACCAAACTTAACATTCCGACAATTGTTGATGCTATCTCCCAGCTAACGAAATAAATTAAAAAGCATCTTGACAAGAAGATGGGGATTAAGGATCGCTCCTTCAACAGTGACCAAGACCAATAAGGCCCCGAAGCTTGCAAAGGAAGTAGATGTGGCTAACGCCTTCCTACATCTTGGAACCCCAAAGATTAGTGTATGGATAGAAGGATGCTTTATTTTAGATGCATTGATTGATAGTGGCTCATCAGTAAACATAATGACAGATGTGACAATGAAGGACTTAGGATTGCAAGGAATTCAACCTACATAGTGGCTTATTAGATTGGCAGACCAAAGCAGAATTAAACCATTGGCATCCTCCCATACGTAAAAACAACCCTTGCAGGAAGAGACTATTGGCTGACCTATTTGGTGGTCAAACCAAATTCTTATGGGACCTCATACCCTCTGCTGTTGGGAAGACATTGGCTTTTTGAAGCAAGAGCCAAGACGGACTGGTTCAAAGGAACCCTAACCCTAGGCAGAGGACCCAACAAAATGATATTGAAGTTGTATGGATTGCAAAAAGGCAATGGATCCACATCCATTGAAGTCATAACTGACTCCTCCAACGAGGTAACAGATGGTACATCAGGAGACGAAGAGGTTGTTAAACAGATCTTTCCCAAGAAAACAGAGGCACAGTCCCTAACAGTGGGCATTGTGAGCCAACTACCAAAGGAAGCAAAGTCTTTGTCCATGGGAGAATACCTCCTGCCTCAACTAGAATTGAATTCTGAAATCACCTCCGACAGTGAAATAGAAGCATGGACGTACTATTCTCCCTGTTACATGGCAGTCACAGAGACAGTAACAGAAACAGAACAGAGACAGAACAAGTACAGAGTAGTAGCAAATACAGAGACAGTCATAGAAGCAGTAACAGAGACAGAACAGATACATAGCACATATAGAGCAGAGATAGAACCAGAGACAGTCACAGAGACAGTGACTATAATTGAAGCAGAAGCAGATGCAAAGGCATAAGATCTATTCTTCTCTTACAGAGCCTCTATAGAAGTAGAGACAAAGCCTCCAGAGGAAGAGGATGAAAATGATGAGGAAGAAAATGAAGCAGGTTATGAAAGTGCAGATGAAGAATTTTCTCTGATAGCAGATGATCTTGTTGATATCCCTACAGAGACCTTAGAGGCCGAAGATCTCAGGGTGTTGGATGGAATGACCATGGTTCCATTTGGGTTGGCCAATGGACCACAAAGTATGTAAAATCTATATAAGCAATGGATTAAAAACATAAAAATTAAGTTCACTAGTGGCTTCGATCACCCTGACTGTTCAGTTCTAGAGAAAATATGATGATGATGATGCCCCTTGTCAACAGAAGCCAAAGCCCTCAAAGCCACGGCCTCTAGAATATCCATGCTATGTGACATTCCTGGACGCATCCTTTGAAGATGAATCCCTAAGTCTAGAAGAAATCACCCCTCACACAGAAGCAAAAAAAACTCTGGACGCAACCTCACACAGTGATCTGTTCAAAAGAAGGACACTGGTTCTAGTGGAACATCAGACGATGACACTATTCTCTTGAAAAAGTCAGACCTCTATCCAGAAGCAATCCGTGGGACATTCATCCGTGAAGTGGAAGGTGGAAGGCAAGTTATGTTCTTGGATACTGATGGACTGAACGTCACCTGACAGTGGGTCTCAATCTTCCAGAAGAGGAATTAGTGGTCCTGCAAGACCTACTCAAAGAGAACTTAGAAGTGTTTTCTTGGTCGTATAAAGATCTAAAGGGGATTGATCCCATAGTATGCCAGCATCACATTCACCTAGAGCCTGATGCCAAACCTGTAAGGCAAAGAAAAAGGCGTATGAATCCTAACTATTCTGCTCTAGTGAAGGCTGAATTATTGAAACTTCTTGAAGCCGAGTTCATTTATCCCATGGCTAACAGTAAATGGGTTTCGCCCATTGTGGTAATACCTAAGAAGAACGATAAACTTTGAATATGTGTGGACTTTCGAAAGCTCAATTCAAAGATGAAGAAGGATCATTTCCCTATCCCTTTTATAGACCTACTGTTGGACATCATGGCAGGCCATGAGCTGTATTCCCTCTTGGATGGATTCAATGAACATAACCAAGTCCAAATTGCAGAAGAGGACCAATCCAAAACAACCTTTACCACAGAATGGGGGACCTATGTCTATAGAGTGATGCCATTTGGGATCTGTAATGCTCCTGCCACCTTCCAACGAGTAATGATGGCTGCCTTCTAGAATCATTTGCATGATTTCATTGAGGTGTATCTTGATGACTTTTGTGTCTATAGTTTGATCAGTGAGCACTGGGGACACCTAGAGCAATGTTTTGACATATGCCAAGAGTATGGGATTTCTCTCAACCCCGAAAAATGTGTCTTTGGCGTTTCCTCAAGAGTTCTTCTAGGCCATATTGTCTCTCCACAAGGGATTGGAATAGACTTGGAATAGACTCAGCAAAGATTGAAAATATTACCGCCTTAACAGCACCAACAAACCTCAAGCAATTGAGAGGTTTTCTTGGCTATGTGGGTTACTACAAAAGATTTATTGCACATTTTGCAAATAAGGGCACAAGCTCCTAAGGAAAGATGCTGATTTTCTTTGGACTAATGACTGTTAAGAAGCCTTTATTATCCTAAAACAGTGCCTTATCCAAGCACTATCTTGCAGCCTCCTGACTGGACGAAGGAGTTCCATGTGCACATAGATGCATCATTCGAAGGGCTAGGTGTTGTCCTATGTCAGAAGTGCCCCTCTAAATTAGATCAGCCAATTTATTATGCAAGATGAAAGGTCACTGATAGGGAACATAACTATATAGTGACAAAGCTTGAATGTTTGGCAATGGTATTTGCACTAGAGAAGTTTCGACACTATTTATTGTCAACACATTTCAAGTTGTTTGATTAAAACTGTCTACAACTTGTCCTGTTTTGAATGAGTCTGTAAGAGGTCTGTAGATCCAACTTTGACCTTATTGAACCTTGAATACTCACAAATAGAACTGAGGGCACTCTCTAGAATGTTGAAGTAGGTGGAAACATCCCTATTGGGTAATGATAATGATTGGAGCAGGAAGATGGCAGAAATTTCATTGTCTAAACATTATGTTAGTTTCTCTATCTTCTTCATCACCTGACAAGTCTGCTATAGTGCTATTCAAACTGAGAATTTGGCTTCCATAGATCTGCACTTTTCATTTCAAATAGTTGTGGCTCAAAAGGAAGTACATACAGTGGATCAAATGCTGTCCCAAATGGTTTTCATCAATCCCACCAAGACCTTTGTCAACTCATGTAGATAGGCTTTGTAAGTGATATGCCATGCTCACTCATGTTAGCATGTAATAGAAAACAAATACACAACTGGCCTTCCTATAGATGGCTCAATTTTGAATGTTGAACCAAGTTTTATTCCTTGTGATATGATGATAAACCACAATAGAAACTCAAATTCCAATTCCTTAATAACCTGTTTAAGGTGATCAATCAACTATTGCTTAATAGCTTGCTGGTCTTCCCAAAGATGAGGATCAGCTCCAAAACATGTAGGCTCTAATGGTCATTTTTGAAGATGTAGCAAACCATTCAGTATATTTTGAGTTCTTATGATGAGCATATCTCATTGTGACTACACCATTTAAGCAAGGCCTTCATGATCTAACAAGCATAGAAGTAACCTGACCTTATGCATCTACGACTATTAAGATGCAAGAGTAATAGTTATGTAGGATCAAAATATATCTTGAGTGAGGCCAATACTCCTAATCAAAGTTACAAAGCTAGGCTCTGATTCAAAAGCTCAATCTAAAGCCTTGGGAGCTCTTGTTATTACATGCTTTGTAGGTTTAGTCAGCTCACAGCAAACAGAGGAGGTCATGGATATGCTTTGAAGCATATGTAAACATAAGGGAAACCACCACTTAGATTAGGGTGAATAAGACTTTTTTTTTGTTGCATCACAAGGAATCTGCTACCTCTGAACAGTCAAATAAATTTTTGTAGGTATTATTTAGTCTGTAGGTGTAATATGGAAAGTGTATTCACATCCTTCCTATGGAAAATACCATACAGGGAATGACAATAAATTGATTTGATGCATATCCAACCAAAGTTTTGATCTCTAAGCATCAGAGGACTTCAAATAGAACCATGGATTAGGCACCAAAAACTTTGTCTCTAGTATCACTTTATGTTGGTGGTGATGCAAAAAGGTATGATCAGAGATGTTTACAACATGTTACACACCATTATGCAAGCAGGCATCCCTTGATAGGGAAGTTCAAATTGGCATCGGAGGACCATATGCACAAGATGTTCGTATAGAAGACAAGTTTCTTTTAGACAACAAAAAAACACTAATGCCTCTGTCTCATAGATCTATGGATGCTTCCTCAATTTTGTCCTCATGTGCTGCCTAACCTGTACAATTCCATTTTCCAATTCTATGAAATGCAGCCAGCATAAAGTTTGTCATTTCATTTGAAGCCCAAAGAATAAGTTCTGATGCATATGTTGCTTGATCTCCAAAAATTGACTGGAAATCCTTCACAGTCTGAGATACTGCACAGAATACAAGCTATGAAAGGTCTGCAGTCTATGCACCACCATATGATGTGCCGGAGATGAACGCGGTCCTTGACTTCTCTTATGTCACCCTTATATGAAAGCACTTGATGTTGTTGATCACACTGATCCCATCATTCTAATCATCAAACTTTGACTGTAAACTCTCCATTCTTTCCTCGATTGCTACTTCAGCTTGTGGATCCCAATCGTTGGAGAGATGCTACTGCACCTTACCTTGTGAGAGGATACGATGATAAGCTCAACAGTTCCCCCCAATCGTTGGAGAGATGCTACTGCACCTTCCATTGTGACGATATGATGACAAGCTCAATAGTTTCCCCTTGATTATCACTCTAGGGAAAGAGACCTTCCGGTAGCAGCTCTTCTCATCGTACATTGTTGCACAACCATCTTCGCAGCTTCATGTCCGTATGCCTTAAGCCAAGTGTGCTGCTTGAACACCCTACTCTCTGAAACAACTTGTGGTTCCCTCCTTCTTAGGGAGTTGCATCACATTTGGGATGAAGTTGAAGAAAGGGGCTGAGAAGCCTACTACTATTGCTGTTGATGTAGATGATGATGAAGATAATTAGGAGGATGAAGGAATGAGTGATGAGCCTGTTTATGCTAGATGTTTGAGATTGCTACACATTTTTGCAGTCCCATTTTGTAAATGTGACATTTGCAATCATTGCTCAATAGAAAACTCATAAGAACTAAAAACATGATCTACAGGATGCCACATGTTGGTAACCACAGATGTTGACTCCGATGGAAGCTTGGCCAGAACACTATAATCATCATGAGTGACCAATAATTTGCAATGCTCGCTTGAGTTGAAGAGAAGCTTGTCATAGAACTTGTCACTGTGTTGTTGTGGTGGCAGGTAAAGATTACAAGGCAAGCGTTGATGATAAGTTCATCCTCCTGGGTGTGCAGAGCCAAGCCACATTTATCATGATCCCAGGCAGGGCTCGTAGAGAACACGTTAGAACCTTCTTAAGGATGTTTAAGATTGTGGCTCCATGGTAGTGCATTCATAAAATGTGAATCCTCCGATTCCACCCCAAGCAATAGAGGTTGAGAATGAGAGGAAATCGAATGAAGAGGAAGCGTGGAGAAGGATTGATCTAAGCAAATCAATGACTCCTTGTTGCTCGTTATCCAAGCTTGCAGAGCTCCTATGGTACCACTCTACCAAGAGCGACGAGAAATGATGAATCTGAAGGATTATGTGACCCGCATGAAGGAAAGAAGAGTGACATTTACTACATCACTGGAGAGAGCAAGAAGGCTTTGAGAAACTCTTCTTTCCTGGAGAAGCTGAAGAAGAAAGGATATGTGGTTCTGCTCATGGTGGATGCTATTGGTAAGAAACTGGTATCAACAACCTAGGAAGGTCTCAAGCTTGAGGATTCGTAGGGGAAGAAGAAGATGGAAAGAAGAATAGGCTGATATCCTCCATGGAAGCTTGGATGAAGCTTGAGAATGAAGAGAGAGAAGACTCTTCCTGAAAAGTAACTAGGATTTTCCCCTCTTCTACTCCATTTACCACCACAATCTTTTAAATACCTTCAAAATTGGCCAAAGATGGCCCACCGACTGTTAAATCTAGTCTTCCAGCCTCCAAACTTGGTCCAAGACTCCATAAATGCTCCAGGTATGCAGTCCTTATCACCTAGAAATCCTTGAAAACTGCATTGCTACTCCATGTCGTGTCTGTACCTCCAATTTTGCATGAAATTTGATGACGACCTACCACTTAAGCCATCCTCCTCCATATTGACCTTGGATATCTCTAGATGTAGTCTCTTACTAACTGTAGATGATCTGCAGCACTCCACTAGTCACTATCTTAAACAATTTTTGTCTGAAATTGATTTTGATGGAGGAAAATAGGAGTGAAAATAGAAAAAAAAATGGATCAAAGACCAATGCTCTGATACCACTTGTCAGAGAGTGAACTAGGGAGAGAGAAGACTATAGAAGAGAGAGAAGAAGAGTGACGAGGAGAGAGAAATACTAGATTTGGAGAGAGAAAGATAGAAAAGAGGGAGAAGCCGTAGAAGCTGTGAGCAAGATGGGAGAGAAGGACAGTAATTGTATTAATGTGTCAAAAAGAATTTCTAAAAATTACATGTCCTCTCCTTTTATACCAATGTCAATGTGACATAGCAATACACACTAAATCCCTATTCCTCCTAGCTTCTTACAAGCGCAGATCGATGAGATGGAGTTTTTCTATTGTTGGATCGAAGTCTATTGAACCCCCCTTTTAATCCTTGTAAGGTTTTACATTATAAAGCGGCTACTAGATCCGAGGAGGGAGAAAGAGCATGATGGAGGCCAAGATGATAGATTTCAATGCTATGAAGCCAAGCATCTAGTTCACTCGTGATTTTGAGCTCATTGGGCCCTTTGTCCAAGCCGGAACCACTTTTCGGCAGTGTAAACATGCAAAATTGAACCAGTTAACTTCTAAAGTTAAGAATGAAGCTAAGGGCTTTATTAAAAAAAGTTTTTTAGCATGGAGAGGGGGGGAAGGGGGGAAGTGCAGTTTTTTTAATGTCTCCTCGATTTGGATGATTATGGTTTTTCAACCTGGCCAATTGATTAGATACAGAAGGCATATCCCCAATCTACCTGTTGAGGGCTTCAATATGATGGTATGCATGTGCGATATGACGTGAGGAATGGAAATATTTGATTTGACTATATCTCTCTCCTCTTAGTGCTTGTTTCCATGGTTGATTCTACATGAGAGAGGAGTGAGCTGAGATGAAAGATTTTGGATGTGGAACAATGATGGAGCATTATTAAGCATAGATCAATGGTGAGAGAGGCGTCAATAGCCATGGATGAGTTGGCGGCTTCCCGAACGCAAGATACATATAGTTTTTAATGCGGTTTAATATGTAAGTGGGATTCTTCATTGTTTTATGATGCATTTTGATTTCATACGATTGCAAATGATTGCTATCACTTAGAAATGATTTTTTAAATCAAAAATGTTAGAAAGAAAAGCAAGTATTAATAATTTAATAATTTTATATAAAACCTTAAACCCGCAAAAAGTGTGATTTTATGATAAATCATGAGTTTTACAGATTTTGTTGAGTCATGTTGTGTTCCTATGGAACAAAATGGTGAATGATGACAAATCTTAGTATTCCTAATAATTTTATATCATAAAAATCAGAAAACATCTATATATATAATAAATCAAAAAAATAAAAAATGAGTTTTATATGGAAAAAAATAGATTTTATGTGCCAAAAAACTATAGAAATTTATAAATGTGTTTGTGGATGTATGATGGGTCTAAGGCATGAGGTTTAGCCTCACCTTAGCCCCATTTCTATGTTATAGTACGTGCTTTATTGCTTTGCAAACAAGAAAATGACATGAAAACATTCTCTACACCTACCATTGCAAGCATAACATTAAATAGTAGGGAGTGAAGGGGTCGTGAGTACTAAATATAGTCTGAAATCTTATTTTCTCTAATGCGCTTTACATATAGGATGCATTTATTTTGAGAGTTAAAGGGTCCAATAGCACGAGTATACTTGGTGATGTTTCCTATGTAATAAAGCAAACGCATTAGTATGAAAAGCATGAAGAGAACTATTAGTGCACTATCACAATGCTATTTTGAATAAATAAAATGGTTGAGCACGATAGATCATTCACCTTTGCATTGCATTACATATACATATGATATTAGAAAAACAAATCTTGGATTTATTGCACTTAATTGTTACAATCATTGACTCGTATTGAGAGCGTAAGCATTCCCCCACTACTGTAGGATATTATGTTAGTTCTCTTTGGGGCATGATGTGGTAAGGATTGAATTACCTCCTAGAAAGAATGTTAAAAGAGAGGACTATGTATATCGTACACGCTATATGTTTGAACGGTGCATCTTGCAACCAATCTTTGATATGTAGGAGAGCCATAGTGGGGCCACAAGTAACTGGAGGGGTGCTTCTTGTGTATGTGATATGAGGTGCTAGACACTATTATGTTTGGAAAATCCGATTTCTTAAAGTTGGGAAGGGCGATACGTCAAACTACGCTTTAGAAATAGTATCCACAAATGCATTCTTTAGTTGAATTATTTCATATTGTCTATACACTCCTCGCTGCACGACGGTGGGGTTGTTTAGGTGAGTTTAGGAGGCCCCAGCTAGAGCCTTGGGAGCTAGTGTTAGGCCCATTTTTGGTCCCAACAGGAGGTGTGTTTGTCAAGAGCCGCTAATAAGTGGTGGTTTTTGAACCTTAGCTATAAGGGATCGATTATTTCTAGTTTCTAATTGAGTGCCACCTTTTGAAGTGGTGGATGTTCATTTAGGCAGCTAATTAAAACTTTCATCATCAGCATGATGATTAATCTAAGGAATCCCCATAACTCGAAAGATACTTTGTCCATCCTACATGGTTTAGTGGGATATTTGCTTAATCATGTGGCCGACTATTTTATCATTTTCCCCAAAAGTGATACCATGATCGAGTTTGGGCTACTATGGGAAAGCACCCATGGAGTTGTCTTCATGAGTAATAATCCATGGGAGTTAGAGGAAATATTAGGAAGCAAAAGTGATGTGATGGCACACTTATCTATAATCCTTAATAGCAATAACTTTTTAGAGGAAAAGATTGTGATGTCAATGGTCAGAGATTACATGATTATGATTGAAAGATACATCTGATGCTAGTGTTTGATACAATTGAGTACCAAGTGCAGTTTCTAAGATCCATAAAGCATTGGATGATATCTATGTATGTGGGAAACCATTGTTAGAGAGGAAGATTCTATTGGGACCTATCTTCGATTCTAGAAAAACAGTGGTAAATGAGAGTAGACTTGCTAAAGTACCATGCACTGAAAAGGGATGGGGGAGATTCCTTCTTGCATAGCATAGAACTCCCTAGACTACTCTATGAGTTGGCAAAAAGGAATGTCAATGGAAATATTAATTTGCGTATAGCAGTAAAGGTGAAAATGGAATAGGTTAGAGACCCTAAGATGTTGGAACTAGATCATGATGAATATGAAGATTTTAATGACCCAATGTTGATACCAAAGAAGGGGACTAAATGCCCTTCTTCTTATAGGGATCTCCCAGATTTTTGTGGGCTATTAGATGAGGATCCAATGCTACAATTAAAAGAATACGGCCTAACTTGCCTTATAAGCCTAGTGTCTTGGGGCAGCTTATACAAATTTGACAAGAGTCATATACCTCCATTAAAGAGTACACAAGGGCCTTTGATGACATCTTGAAGCTTTGGTTGAGGAAATTCAGCCAATAAATAGAAGATGTGCTTGCTCAACTCTTTGTAAGTAGCTTGGAAATAAACATGTAGCTCCAAGTTAGGATGAGAAAACCTAAGTCATTGAAGGAGGCAAAGCTTCAAGTAGATAATTATGAGAGATATATTCAAAGGTGTTGGGAGAGCTATTGGACTTTTCCCTATACCCTTGAAATTCATAGGGATTGGCAACATTTGTTGAATGTTAGTCATGTTGGAGGTGCAAATGAGAGGCATACTAGAGAGAATCCTCACATTAATTATGACGATCTCAAGTCCTAGGAACCGTAGTATCCTAATGCAACCATGTTTGAAAGTAGAGTTGCAGCATTGGAATGTGTGCACAAGAGAGAGAAAGAGGCTCAAAGTACAAGACCAAATTCTTGTTTAATAAGTTGCTTAAGGTATAACTTGGGTACACTCTATCTCACACTTGATAGTGACCCATAGGCTGTTTATATAGCCTCTGCCAAGCTAGGGTTAGGGTTTCCCTTGCCCCTAAGGCTATTCACACCCATCTGCCCTCATACTCCCTTGCTTATAGTGGATTCCTATGCCTCTCTTCTAACACCCCCCCTCAATGCCAGGGTGGCATTGGATTACAAGGCATGTAAGATGTCCCCCCCCCCCCCCCCTTCTTGGGATGCCTTTATAAATCAGGCTTACAAGAGTGTTTCAGATAGATGATTTAAAAGAGTCAAAACAGTCGATCTTCAGATGGATTAGAGGCATAGTTGGCCACCAATTCTTTGGGTACATCAGGAGTGTTGGGGCATTTACTAGTGATATGCCTTGTCTTCTTGCATTTGTTACATTTCATTTTCTTAGGATACTTCTTCCGACAGTTGTTTACAAGATGTCATTTTTTCTTACAGAAAGAACATCTACTGAGAGCTGTATGTACCAATACTTGATCATGGGAAGTTGAAGATGCCTGACTGTTGGCTGCTTTCTTTGTGGTTCCTCTTTTCTTCATCCAAACAAGATTGAATGGTACTTGCCAATGTAGGATCTGAAATGTTGGTGAGAGTGGTTAAAGAGTAGGAAACACCTATTTTACAGCTTTTAGGAGAATAACAATAGCATTTTCTTCATGTACTTGAGCTTGTACAAAGGCAAGCTGTGCCATAAGTCCCTTCATGTGAGAGATTAATTTTTCCAAATCTTCTCCCGATCTATATTCCAAGCTAAAGAATTCAATTTTAAGGAAGATTTTAGTATTTTTACCAGTGGCTCCATAGAGCTTTTCAAGCTCATCCCATTTTTCTTTAATAGTCTTTAGTTTATCAACATGATGAATTACGGACTCATCTAAGTGTAGCATTATGATTGCTTGGGCACATTGGTCATCCTCTTTATCAATAAGATTTGTAGAGTTTACAACTCTAGTGCCTTGAATGAGAGGCCAATACCCTCTCTCCATCATTTTGTACTTTATAAGTACTTGCCATGGGTGGAAATCTTTGCCATTAAAATTTCAAATTTGAGGACGGACATCAGCATATGTTGTGGCCATTGGGAAGGTCTTACCACTTGTTAGGACAACGGCAGTGTCTAGTCCCTTACAATTTTTCGACTGAATGCGAAGGAAAATCAAACAATTGAAATCAAAGTTGCAATGAGGAGAAAGGCTGAAAATCATACAGATGTAATATTTCAAGGTATGACTGTGGTGGTCCTTTCTTATGTGCAATCTTCTTCCGAGGTTTAATAGTCTTTTTAGGTTTTAATGAAGTAAACCTAGACTAGACTTCAGGCTCCTCCTTGTGGTATGGCTTAGTGGATGAAGCTTGTGTTGGACAAGGTTGGTCTATGATCTCAATGCTTGTTGCTGATGATTCTGAGGAGAGTACAATGACACTCATCCTTTTGATTTCATTGACCAGTGTACTTGAAACAAAGTCACTCAAGATATGCAATACACTTCTAGTGTATAATGGTCTATGTGTTAATAATTGTACACATAGCCTTACAATTTTAAGAGAGCACTTAGTTGTTTTCATTTCTTGATAAAAGCATTCAGATTGTGTAGGTATCATCAGCAATGATGATTTAAACAAAGTGCCTTAGTGCTTACAAGCACTCATATGTAGCTCATGTTGCTAGAGATGGTAAATCTCAGAGGAACTTGTGAAATGAGATTCCCAGATTAATAACACACTTTGTAAGAGTTGACTCAGTGATTAAAATCACTGTTGATGACCAACATTGAAAAAAAATTGAAATTTTATGAAGCTTGAAGCTCCTGGCTATGGCTGCCAAAAACCCACAGTTAGGGTTTGGCTTGTAGTAGCCAGCAGAGGTTGAATTTTTTAGAGCCCTCTTAGGATTAAATGGCCCACTACAGGGGCTACAAAAGACCTATGGTAGCTGCCATCAATGCATCTCCTATAGCCCACATTTCAGCACGAAGTAGTCGCTTGCCCAGAACTGCACCGATCTGACTCAGAGCATAATGCCATCCTTCTGCGTGACTTATTCCAAGGTCTATGGTGATAGGCAAGTGTGCCCTGAGTTGTGGAAGAGTTCCTCAGAAGGAACAAGGAGCTGATATGGCCTCCTTTGTCCTCCCCAAGTCCTCCATCAGAGGTGGGTCTGGTTTGGCTATGGAGGCAAGAGGTAAAAGATGAAGATGATGGACTGTCTTATGCACTTAGTGAGGCTGAGGGTATAGGAAGCTGAGGGGATCAGATCAGGCTCTAATACTATGTTTGAAAGCAGAGTTGCAACATTGGAATGTGTGCACAAGAGGGAGAAAGAGACTCAAAGTACAAGACCAAATTCTTGTTTAATAAGTTGCTCAAGGTACAACTTGGGTACACTCTATCTCACACTTGATAGCGACCCATAGGTTGTTTATATAGCCTCTGCCAAGCTAGGGTTAGGGTTTCCCCTACCCCTAAGGCTATTCACACCCATTTACCCTCATACTCCCTTGCTTATAGTGGGTTCCTATGCCTATCTTCTAACAAACCACTCATGTGTTCCAAAGCCATGAGCTAAATGAAAATTGGTGTAGACCTAATGAGGGAAGTAGAGTGGTTAAGCAACCCTTGAATGGTCCAAAATTGGAACAAAATTATGTGAATGAGGTGACCCCTCAAAACATAGCTGATGCATGCTATCATGTGGACGCCATGTCAACTATTCGGAGTCCAAGTGATAGGAAACCTAGGGTTCTGGATGTTATAGACCCATTTAGGGTTGGATCTAGTAAAAGCATCCGATTTAGGGGAAGTGATAGGTAGCAACTGAGCTAAGATAGATCACTCATCATGAAAGAATATACAAATAGAAGAAGTAGTGGCTCCATTCAAGCCATACAATGATAAAAAGGAGATGGGTTTGGAGGCCCAAAACCTCTAAAAGTGTGGGTGGTGAATTAGATGAAAAGAAAATATTTCCAAGTGGACATACCATGGTCAATTTTTAAGTGGATAAGACCAAAGGTCATAATGATACATCTAACAATGTGCACCACTTTAGGATGCGTCTAGGTGATGGGTCTAGGACTGAAACCTGCCTAGTTTGGGTCTTAACAATGAAATATACAATAATCCAAGGAGGGAAGGTTTGAATGAGCCTAAATATGTGAATTTATTTGGTAGGAAGTTTCTCTAGGAAGCTCAGATAGTCAATCTATTTGAATGAAAATCATGGTGGAACACATGAGCCCAATGAGATCATTCATTTAGTTAATAGTACCCAAGAAGGGATAGCCCACATTGATGTTATGCATATGGGAAGGCTCAAATTAGTGGATATACAAGAGCACAAGATTAAACTTTGATGATCAGATTGTAGTGACCTAGCTTGCATATGCAGCATGAGGCTATCTCTTGCATTTTGTGGCATTTTGGCTAGTCTAACAGGGATGCAATGTATATGCCAAGAAAACCATGTGTTTGATGAATTAAAATAATCCATTATCTTAACTCCAAGAGGGCCATGTAAGTATTTATTTGGTGTGGGTGCAATTAATATTTTCTTGTCTTAATGATGTACCAAAGAGGTTTGATCGAGAACCTAGATGGAGCCCTTGTTGCACCAGAAGCTTCTTGTGGCCAAGTTCAAGTGATATCCTTTCTTTATGAGTTCTCTCCCTTTATGCTAAATGGTTATGTGTATGTGGGGATTTTTATTTTGTTGGGGACTAGTAAGTTAAGGCATGAAGTTTCAACATTTAGGTTATGTGTTCAAGGAGGTTTGAGTAGTTGTCTATCTCCCGTAAAGGAATTGTCAAGCATTTAAAGAGTTGTTTCAAGAGTAGTCCTTAGTGACCTTGTCTTGCTAGGCTACTAGGCAACTATGCCTAGGAGTTTCTATTAGTTGTGAGGTAGATAGAGAAGCCTACCAAATTAAAAAAGGAGAAGAAACAATGCATATATCTAAAGACTATAGTATACAGAGGTGTGTAAAAAGGGGTTCTAACCCCTGAATAAAAGAAAAACAAATGAAATGAAAGAAATTTTTCAAAAGCATATGCTCATTGCCTTGTAAAGGCCTTGTAGGTTCCTAGGGATGAGTCTTGACCTAGGGGTGATGCCTTATCTTCTTGGGGGTGATATTTAACCGAAAAAATAAATAGGGATGGTTGGAGTGAAAATAAAAGTGAGTGCAAGAAAAGGATTTAGTGTGTCACATTGCAAGAGCTTGGTAGGTTCTTGGGTATCGAGTCATTAGGAACCAAAGGTCAATGCCTTGTTCTCCTTGGGTCACAATATGCTCAGCTCCCTCCTTTTTACACACTTGAGTATCAAGTCTAGAAGTATCAAAAAGTTGTAAATTTAAAGTATTTGAAAATGAAAGATCAGTCTATAGGAGTCCTTGCCTAGTAGAAGTTCCTGGTCTGGTTGTCCTAGGGTAGGCAGGCAAGTTAGACCACCACTCCAAATGGCTTCATTGATAGTTCTTTTTAGCATGTCAATGTTGGAATAGTTGGTTATAGCGACTAGCTCTGGATTTCTATCACATCATACTTCATCTATCCCTTATGGATCTTCATGGCTTGCTTTTGTTAGAGGGTAGGGTGAGAGCTGTTATTATGCCTTGTTGAGAATTTTGTTTTGTGGGAGCTTGATGCTTCTTATGGTTGTTGTTTGTGCAGATCATTTCATGGATTTGATGGGCTGAGTTACCCAATTCCATGGTTGCCAATGAGAGTTGGATTTTGAGGCCCATTTTTTTAGCACAAAAGTGGCCCAATAAGCATAAAAGAGCAAATTTTCATGGAAAATGAAACGAGTGTGTTTCATGCCCTTGGGTAATGGTACTAGATTCCAAGTTGCGTTGGCCTAAAATGTAGCCATCTCCTCATCAATTGTTGTAGGGGAGCATGACTATAGCCTCCCCAAAACAAGAAGGCTCAACATCCTCAACAATCTTTACCATATAAGAATAATGGTGAGATGCATAATAATCAAAAAATAATATTTTAATGTGATATCTCAACCTACTACATTGTGTACCTATGAGGTGTCTGCCAGGCTCATTCCAAGGTGCACCTTTTGTAGTCCATCAATAGGTTTTCCAAATGATGCTACCAGGCGCTCCCTTGAAACATCACGCGGTTTGTCACTTAGACCCTACTGAGTCTACATCACAACGGAAGTGTTTCGGCCAAACCCACTAGGATTGACCTAAATTTTTGGGTTCCTAAAATTAGATCAATCTCCTAGTAGCCAGCTAGCGTCAGTAATTTTGAGCTCCCACTCCTACAGGATTACTCGATTTGAAGCAGACTTGCCATTGCACTTAGTTCAAAGAGAATGGGAGATGGAGGGGAGTGCGGTATGGCAACCCTCTTTCCCATAAGGCAAAATCCCATTCCGACCCCTAAAATGATGCAAGTTGGTTCTACCTAACGACTAGTTGGTCAATATATCGTCTTTCTATTTTCTATTGTCGACTTAGAAAATCTCCTAGCTAACCGAAACCACCCTACTATTGGATGGACCCATTGGGGGTCACACCCACCCACTTTCCTTTGATTATGGAATCAGCTTTAGTTTTTTAATTGCCTACTACAAATTTATTGGAATATATACAACCAGGTTCCTTAATTAGTCTATTAAATCATATGTTCCTTCACGTAATTTATCTCAGGGACATGCATACAATTCAAACAATCCTTGAATAAAACAAACTTCTTTATTATATTAGAAGTTTATTACAATTTCCATCTTTTTGACCTTGGAGAAGATACACAGAATTCCAAGAGGGAATTCTATCCACTAATATTTCACCCTTGTAACTAGTATTTAGGGTCCAGGATCCCATCTTGGGTCATGAAGGGGCTCGTTAGATTCTAGGAACAATGCAAGATTTACAGCCAAAGCCCCCTCCCCCCCCTCGGCACCCACATTTCCTATTGCTGAGACTATCCCTATGGACAGACCTTTCGTTATGGAGCCAGTCTAAGTCTCTCGAAGCGATAACCATGGCCCCCTTAGAGTAGGGTCTCGTAGCTAGCTTGGGGCTACAGTTAAGCAAGGCATCAATTTTCCATTTGGGCTATCTTACCCAACATAAGTGAAACTCCTTAAAGACATATATTGTGTTAATAACTCAATGAGATGACTTATAGATCCTTTAAATAGAGTTTCACTTTCTTAACAAGCATTAATCAACACTTAACCTTATTGCGTTTGATCATAACTATATCAAATGCGCATAAAGGCATATGTACAATAATCTTTGGCAACTATTTCCAATATGATTCTACAATTTAGAATCTCAATTAATCTAGATGCAACTCATAGTGATTAATCGTTTATGCATGTACTAGTATGCTTTTTAGATGAAGCGAGAGAGTTAGCTCAATTTGGGATGGGATAGGGGGAATTGAGCTAACTCTCTCGCTCGCAGCCTCTCTCTCTCTCTCAGGCTCCTTCTTGCAGCCCCTTGGAGGGGTATCCTTCTACCTCCCTCTCTCTACCTCTCTCTTTAGCCTCTTGGGGTCTCCTTATGCTTCATTGTGCTTCTCTAAACTATTTTCCATGCCTCATATTTATAGCTAAATAAGAGAAGATGGGTTGTGGCTAAGAAAAAGAGCTCTTTGTGGAGGGGTGAGAGCGGAATTTTGGTGTCGAGAATTGTTTAAAAATAGCTAAAAATTATGAATATCAAGGGAAAAATATCCAATGTCAAAGGCGGCGGCTCGACCTAGGACGATTTTAAGCGTCAAAGTGCTCCAAGGACGCCCTGGCAACACTTGCAGATTTTTAGTAATTTTTCCATACGCATGTGCCGGTCAGTGGAGCTATCAGTCAGTGCGAGATGCCGAGACGAGCTCACAGAAATTTTCAGAACTGGATTCGGACACCATATGCGAAAGAGGCCGGGAAAAGGGCCAAAAGGCCGGGAAAATTGGGGAGGTGCCCAAAAGGAGAAGTGAAGGGGTGCCTTTGGGAAGGGGCACCCCCTCCCTAAAAAAAACGAAATGGAGGGGGGGCAGCGGCAGCAGCAGGCCGTCGTGAAAAAAACGCCCCCCCTCCTCAATGCAGAAATATGTTGAAGAAGAAGCCATGGAGCCAATCACAGCAGGCAACTACATTACTTTCACGCTCCGCATCACTCCGTCCCGCGCGAGATATGGCAGCCTGTAGAGAGAGAGAGAAAATCAGTCTTTCTCTCTCCTCCCTCTCTCTCCTCTAAGGGGGGATTCATGTGGGAAGAGAAAGGAAGAAGAAAGAATGGTGGAGGCTTGTCCGTGCTCCACGGGCTGGAAATGGTGACGTGTGATCGTCATGAGCATGAAGTGCTACTGATTTTCAGATTTGCAGCCATGGACATGAAACCCGAGACACGCAAATAAGCGGTAATTCAATTTTTTCAAAGGAAATTTGAGATTTCATGGCCTTTGATTGATAAAATGTTGTTCATGTGGGCTAAAAATTGTTTATGTTGCTGTTTTCCATGAGTACTTGTTGATCATAACCAGAAAATCAGAAAAACATGTATTTTGTGGCCCAAAATAATACATTAAAACACGTAAAATATGGAAAATCAAGGAAAAATGATGTTTTCGAGCATAAAAATAGAAGAATAAATAGGAACACCAACTAAATTTTCATTTTTGTTGTAAGAAGGAACTAAGGGCCACAACCCATAACCTATTTTGAATTTTTAGTAATAAAATAATGTAGAAAATAAGGAAAAATACAAGGAAAATAGAGAAAAACCACTAAAAATAGGGGAAAAATGCATTTTGGGTGCGGAAAATTAATAAAAAATAAGAACAATGTTCGCGAATGTTTGTGGGGACTAAAGCATGAGGATTTGCCTCAGTTCAGCCCCACCTTCTTGTTCTAGTGTGTCTTTTTCCGCTTTTTACACATAAAACGATGGCAAAATGGCTTATAAATCTATACAACAATGTTTTTGTTTGCATGCCATATAGGTCGGTGAATAATTATAGAATGAGAGCCTAATAGCACGAGGGTTTCCTCGATGCTAGGTTCGTGCAACGCCGCATAAGAACGGTAGTTGAAAACCATTAAAATGATGTTTTCCACATGTGCACAATATTGATTTTATAATTGTTTGAGCACTTAGCATCCACAATATGCATAAATCATGGAAATGTTTAAAGGTATCAGAAATCCTGGATGCACAGCAATTGCTTTCATTAGGACCTTGACCCACATTGAGTGAGAGACAGGACACCCTAAGCCATAGGCTAGGCATGGGGTCTAGGGGAAAGAGAAGTAAGGACAATGGTACATTCCTGTATACGATCAATTGGTACCTTGAGTGGATTTTGTACAAAATGCTTATATGTTGAGCAATGGACCAAGGGGCCAATCCCCAAGGTGTAGGAGAGTCGCAGAGGGGTGGCGGCACTCAGTCATTGGAGGACCCCCTATGTCTGTGCTTCGTGCCATTAGGCAATGCGTAAGGGACTCCCTCTGAGGAGTAGTGGGTGAGAGAAGAGTGAACTACAAGCAACGTAATACAAACGCAAGATGTCTAGGAAGGCAATGTATGTGTCATCAACGCTCCTGGCCACGAGGCCGTGGGGTTGTTGAGCGCATGAGATAGAGGTCCGGCTAGTGCACGAGCCAGTGCCGGCCCGTTCTAAGTTCCATCAAGGGGATCTTGGCAAAATCAGCGATTTGATGCTCAAATCACAAGTTTGATGGTTTTGTTGACTCCAAAAGGGGAGCAAAACCCCAAGTCACTTGATTAGAAATCTTTCAAATCACTCCTTCTTCTTCTCCCCGTTTGAAGTATTGTTTGTTGCCTATAAACTGCGATCGCAACACATGTGATTTCACCAATCATTCTTTTTTTTGTATTAAATCTCCAAAACTAGCTGAAAAAGACCACTTTTGTTTTTACATGACATCCTTTCTAGAAAATTTCATATCTTTTTAGGATATTTACGATAAATAATATCAAAAATATGCTAGTCTTATCTTTTTTGAAAAACGTGGTATTGCAGATTGGTAAAGGGTTATTATTCACGCCTGTGACTCCATTAGCGACTCCTGTGCTCGTAACTCCAATTGTTGCTTCCATATAGTAGGGTCATTCGTGATTTTTACTTTTGAATTCTTTTTCTTTGCGTCCATGATGGAAATATGATTCGTAGAAGAAGAAGAACACGGCAGTAATACCAGTTGACAAGGGTGTAAGACTCTTGATAATGATTATGATTATTGCGGGATTCAATGATGTAGGCATTATGGATGGTTCTTCTTGCCTCATGAAGAGCAATACTTCTCTCTCTCTAGTAGATGAAATAGGGACAAGAGTAGAGATTTGACTTCTAACTAGATTGATAGAATAGGATAAAGTTCTTCAATGTCTTCTCTTCTCGGATTAGATTAGAAGAGGATGAGAAACCTTCAGTGTATCCCCTTCCTTGGGTTAAATGCAATGATGTCTCATTGTCTCACGGAATAGAGTCTCCTCCTTCTCAGTCAGTGTCTTGTCCTCATCAATATTACTCTTGTCCCCCTTCTTGGTCATCCCCAAACCCTCAATTTATATTTTTGCAAGGGGGGGTAAAAGAGAGGATGCTTACTTTTTAGTGTTTTTCGATGACATCATCGATGACCCAGAGAGAATACTTTCTTTAAGCACTTCTGATGACATCACTGTTGACATCAGAGAGGGGCTCTATTTTTGTAGTGCAAATAATAAAATTTACAACTATATAGGCAAGCACTACATGGCACATCGTCGTGCGGCCATCACTCCAAGACTTACAACTAAGGTGGTGACCAAGGCATAGGCATTGGCATCTTGGCCTTGGCATACTTGGCAATGGGCTATGAAGGCTTCGTTGGCCATATTGGCTACGCGTGAGAAGCTCCCACTAGCTTTGTAGGAAAATCTTCTCGAGAGGTCATCCATCTCGACAATGTCGTCACCCAAGTGTACTTAACTGCCAAGTGACTATCCACTAGGCTATTTCATTTTGTTGTTTTATACTACAAACACAATGAGGGCTGAAATGATGAATGGGTTGCCTGTTACCCATCCAACCTCCAATCCTCACTAAGAGAACTAAAGAGGGGCACCACCTAGCCAAAGGGAGGATGGGCTAGGACATCCCTTTTCTCAAAGAGAATCAAAATAACAAGAGACAACTTTACGAGAGAGAATATATGTACTACACACCATATTAGAATATGAGAGAGAGAGAGAGAGAGAGAGAGAGAGAGAGAGAGGAGAGGAGAGGGAGACAAGAGGAGAAGAGGTAGAGGAAGCTTGCCATTATGTATTCATGGAATGAGAAGATGAGAAGAGAGAGAGACAAGAGGATAAGAGGTAGAGGAAGCTTGCCATTATGCTACATAATAAAAGAACTCACTCATATCTTACCTCAAAGAGATGGACTAGCATGAGGGTATTCTAGAGTGCTCTCATGTGCTTTTCATTATCATTGTCCTACTTTACATCTCTATGGACTCCTTATATAGCCTCCATGAGGGATTAGATTAAACTAACCTTTTTTATTAACATAATCCTAGATTATGTATGGCATCTTTGAAAATATGGAGAATAGTGGATGGGAACAGTCCCCACCTCGGTCATCATGCAAGAAGCTAAGGGTGGTGGTAGACAAAATAGAGAAAGGGAGCTAGATTACAAGAGGTGGGTGCCCAAAGAAAATTATTATAATATATTTACAAGAAGGATAAAATGAAAATTTGATGTGGTGAAAGAGAGAAGAAAATTGCATGCCAGCAGTCTGTGCCTTCGTAACTTCAAATCGGTGAAGAATCTGAAAAAAGTTTCTTCTGAAACTTTGTAGATCAGGTCAAAACCAATCGAGCAACGCAAGAATATTCCTGAAATTCACTTTCCCTTGGGAGTTATTGAGATTATTAAAAAAATCTTCCAAAAGTTGCTTTGACTTTAGTTCCTTACAATATATATAAATACATATAAGTATGTGACAGAAGGGATCCATGCTTGCAAGCTTTTGTGTGTAAGATCCAAATGACACCATGATGTGGATATTGACTTGTGTACTAGGGTGAGATGTCCTCTAATGATGATGATAGATTCTAAATCTTAGTGATGCAGGCGGAACCCATGTGTAGTTGGAGGCTAGTCCTTTGAAAAATATATGCACTCACTCAACTCCTAGGTGTAATCAATTTCCATCTTCACTAAGATAACCATTCCTTTTACCATTTACATTAACATTCCTCCTAAGAACTTGTTCCCCCCATTTGCTAGAGTTATCATAATTGAGAAGCAATGTAGCATACCTAGTGCTTAAAGAGTAAACCCAAAGTGATATGGTAAGGCTCTTGATAGGGGTTTTGGCCAAATTTTGTGGTAGTAATCCGGTTTGTAAACAACCCGGATCATTAGCCCTCCCCTTAGGCTAGAGACATTTATGCCTCTAGCTTGCTAATAATGGTCCAATAGATTAGGGAGGATTGCACCCCCTCAGTTGTGGCTCTTCATTAAATGACTGCTCCAAAGTGTCCCTGTCCCTTTGAAAATAAGGCTTGAGTCACCATCCATTTACCCTTGTCTTGTGAACTCTCCCATCCATGTCACCTAGCTTATAGCTACCATTTGGATATCTCCTTATGACCATGAATGGCCCTTCCCACTTGAACACAAGTTTAGCATCCTTTTTGTTATCAAAGCGATTATCACAGCGTAGCACAAGTGATCCTTCCCTTATGTGTTTGCTAGCCAGCTTCTTATTAAATGTCTTTCTCCTCTCTTCAGCCTACATGGAATAGTGTTAGACTACTGCTTCTCTGTCTAACTTGAGCCTCTCTAGATCCAAGATCCTTTCCTCTAACTTATTATCTTGATTCTTCTCTCGACCGGCTACTAAAACACGTAAGTAGCTGGCCAGTTCCACCTCTATAAGAAGCAAAGCCTCTTGGCCATAGACGAGGTGAAATGGAGTATAGCCAATTCAGGTTCTAAATGAAGTCTTGTAGGCCCAAAGAGCAGCACTCAATTTTTTATCCCAGTGCTTGGGGTGCATGTGTACTTGCTTGCTAATTATCTTACAAATCAGCCCATTCATTTTCTCGACCAAACCATTACACTGTGGGTAGTAGGGAGTAGAATGCCTGTGCTTGATTTTTAGCCTTTCCATTAGCTCCCCCACTAGGTTGGCCCTAAAACCAGGACCTTGGTCAGAGATAATTTCCAAAGGTGTACCAAACCTACAACAAATATTTTCAAACAAAAATTTCCCCACTTCTTGGACAATGATCCTACTAGTTGCTGAAGCCTCTGCCCACCTCATCATATAGTCCATACCCATTATGATGTATTCCTTGCCAGACTGAGTTTGTGGGAGTGGCCCTATTGCATCAGTCTCCCATTTCTCAAATGGGCGATATGTAGTTATGGAATTTTTTTCCTCATGAACTAGCTTCCTTGGTCTAGCCTTTTGGCAAGCATCACAAGTGCGACACCAATGTTGCACATCTCGATGTAGACTAGGCCACACAAAACCGACTTGGAGAATCTTTCTGTTGGTTATTTCTTGAGCAAAATGTCCACCACAAACCCCCTCATGGCAGCTCTTAATCACATCCATAATCTCCTTTGTTGTTGGCACACTTCTAAGCACTACATCCTTTCCTTTGCAATACAACACATAATTTATCAAGTGGTATTTAGTGGCCTTAATAGCCAGCCACCTTTTCTCACTCTTACTCATATGTGTAGGTGTGTCACCATGCTCAAGAAAATAAAGTATATCTTGTAGTTGAAACTTACCCTGAAACAACGGAATCTTTATTGCAATGATGCCCACCAATACCTCTTTCAAATTTTCAGCTAGAGTATCTGCATCGCCGTTTGTGTGCCTTGGCACAAAATAGATTTGGGATTTCTGTAGCTTCCTCATGAGAATTTTAGCTTCTCTCATTTTCACTTCTAAATTATCATTTTTACAAGCCAAGATTCCTTTCATTTTCTTAACAATTAGCATAGAATCCCCAAAAACATTAAGTCGAGTGACACCATGTGAGAAAAGCCACCTCAAACTTAAAAGAAAGGCTTGATATTCTGCCTCATTGTTAGAATGGGCATTCTCCAATCTGATACCTTCTCCATAAAGTTTGCCACCTTTGGGATTGAACACCACTATTCAAGTTGGCTGCTCTGTCTTTAATACACTTGTAGGCCCCATCGAAGTAGAGGGCATGGACATTATCCACTCGTGGTGGTTCCTCAAGAGAGGTGTCTCCTCTTTTACATTTCCCTTCTCTTTTTCCTTCTTTTGATGGCATCTATGGGTCAACAAATCAGCTAGGTAGGCCCGAATAGACTCCTCTACCTTGAAGGTGTAGTCAAACTCTTGGAGTTGTATCACCCACTTAGCGATCCTGGCTGAAACATCCATGTGATGTAAGGCATAGGGAAAATGCTCTTCTGTCGTGATCATTGTGAATGGCCTAGGGAGAAGATAAGGATGAAACTTTCTTACAACAAACATTAGAGACAAAACCATCACCTCCACCATCTTGTACCCTCGTTCTAGTGACGTCATTACTCTGCTAGAAAAGTAAACCCGCCTCATTAGGCCAGTTTTAGCATCCTTTTGTATTAGTGCTGCCCCTAGAGCATCTTCCCCAAAACTTAGGTTGACAAAAACTCTTGATCCCAACAAGGTTGTAAAATTATGGGAAGGGTGCTGAGAGTCTTCTTCACCTTGTGAAAGCACCTTTTGCTTTCCTCACTCCACAAGAGCTCCTTAGAGTGGGTCAACTGTTGCAACGGAAATACTAATTGGGAGAGGAGATGAATGAACTGCCCCATATATCGCACCTTTTGAATGAAAGAGGTTAGTTGCTTCACAGAAGATGTTGACAGGACTGCCAATAGGGCCTTAATTTTTTTTGGATCTGCTTCAATGTCCCTCTCACTTATGACATGCCCTAACAAAGTTACACTACTTTTGCCAATGTGACCCTTCTTATGGTTTAATTGCCCCCCATTTGTGCGAAACAGTTGAAATCTTCATCCACCTTCCCTAGATGTAGATCCTTAGAACTATAAATACAAAAATCATCAATAAAGACCCTGATGGACTTTCCAAAATATGACTGGAAGACATAATTCATGAATCGTTGGAAGGTAGTTGGGGCATTTGTTAATCCAAATGGCATTACTTTGTAAGCAAAACACCCCCAAGGCGCGATGAAGGTGGTCTTCTGTTGATCCTTCTTAGCTATTCGGATCTAAAAATAACCTGAATACCCATCATAAACAATGTATCTCTCATGCCTTGCTACCTCATTGAGTATTTCATCCTGAAAAAGACCCCTATCCTATCCATTAGACTATGGGAAATCATGATGGATCCATTTCACAAAAGTTTGATATGTATTTCAAATAGGTTTTCGAAACCATGTGGTACGGTTCCGCCACTATGCAGCCAAGTAAGTGGGGCTAGTGCCCGGGGCATTGCTTTAGCTGATATTCCTTTTATTGCTATCATGAGAATCGCTTCTAAATACAGTTTCTTGTATGTCAGTCTATCCACATCAATTGGGTAGGGAAGATGGAAGTGATCTCTCTTTGTTGCAGCATTTAGTGGCTTGTAATCTATACAAATCCTCCATTTGCCATTCTTCTTGGGTGTTACCAGTACAGATGAAACCCACTCTGAGTCCCCTATTGGATAGATGAAACCTGCCTTCAAAAGTTGTTGCACCTCAGTGAGTAGAGCGTTTTGTTGAACTACTCCCAACTGTCGTAGTTGCTGCACCACTAGCCTTGCTCCTTCTTTTAGATTAATGTAATGTTTTACTGCTGTCACACCTATGATGTGTTTATAATCAGAAATAAAAAGTGCATAGTGTTTTATCACCACTTCCATGTAGGCTGTCTTCTCCTCAACTGATAGATCCTTAGCCAACATTTTTTCTAGCCCCTCCTTCTAAACCTTTGGAAGCTGTTGTGGAATTTCACTACTATAAGGCCCTTTTAATGTAATCCCCATCACTTCAGAGAGATTTCTTCATCCTCATTAGAAGACTCTCCCTTTGTCGCAGATGACCAATCCTCATTGGAACTCCATTCATCAACGGTGGTCTCTAACACAAGATCCTCCTTTCAGCCCTCTTCATGTTGTAGATAGTGCTCTTCCATTTTTTCTGCAGCCCCTTCTGTGGCCTTAGCTCTAAAGCCCTTGTCTCCCAATCTTGTCTGGCTTTCATTTCCATTAGCCATGGTCACCCGAGAAGGAGTGGTTAGTCGTCCCCCTTCACTGGCATCACATACATGTCAAGCTCCAATTGCACTCCACACACCTTTACCTTGACTTTCTTTATAACTCCCAAACAATTTACTACTACATTGTTAGCCATTTTGGCCCCAAATTCAATAGTTTCATTTACCTCTAATCCCAAACAATGCATCAACTTTTCCGTCATGACACAAATCTTTGCACCTCCATCCATATATGTATTTGATACTCTCTGCCCATTGATTTCGGCTTCCACTAGAGGAACAATATCTTTCGTCTTTCTAGCATGGATTGCATTCACATGTCTATTCTTCATGGGTCTAATGCTTACCATCTTTGACCATTGTCGCCGCACTATTGGAGATAGATGTAGTAATTGTGGCCATGAAATTTTTGGCCCTTGATCCCTCACATTAGCAAGCAAATCATAAGCTCTAGTACCTTTATCTAGGGAAAAATCATCTAGCTCAATGTGCCAGTGTGAGCGAGCCTTGCTCTTTTTACTACTACTGCATGTCTTTGCAGCCTTTGAAGACTTTGTCTCCTCTTCCATATTTTCAACCTCCTCTCGTGGTGTAGGCTCCACCCTCTCAATTCTACGGGCTTTCTTCACTGGCATTGGTTCAATCTCTGCTACTTTGGCCTTCCCTTTGACATCACTCCCATCCAAACTGGCCATCCTCACGTCATGATTCTCTGGCAGTTGGACAGGCATGGGTGGCACCTCTGTAAGTGGTCGAGGATGCTAGAGAACTTGAACCTGTGGTGGAGGCCCTGGATTTGGTGGAACAAGCCTCTCCCTAGGTGGTGTCACTTGTTGTCTCCTCCTTCTTGGTTGGAACCCATTTCTTGGTCAACGCCTGGGATGAGGGAAAAAGTACATACCATGGCCAGTCTCCCCACAATTATAGCAAATATAATCTCTTTCTTGTCTCCTTGGACCTCGATTGCCTTCATTTCTGAGGGGAGGGGGCCGTACTCCTTGCACCAAATTCAATGAAAGGCTTTCAAGTTGATTAGTAATGCATTGTAGGAGCTCTTGTTGTGGCATCTTTGGTTCGGGTGGGGCCTCTGCTATTTTTCTAGGCCTTGGCATGGTCGGGAAAACCTTCATGGGCTCAACTCTCCCCTTCAACTGGGCTTGATACTCAATTTTCTATCTTTCTCCATAGCATAAGTGACTGATTCTTCATACGATGTGGGAAACTTTCCTTTGACCTTCTCCCTTAGTAGAGGGTGGAGTCCGGCTAGAAAATAATCTTTATTAAGGAAATCAGGTACTCCCTCTCCCTCGGCTAAGGAAGCTGTCCATTTATCCCACAATTTTATAAACATTCCTTCATATGCTTGGTACTCCCCTGGTAAGGTTTGGTGAAGATCCAGGAGCTGTCTCCAAATATCTTCAAGAGGCTCTATATCTTGGTACTCATGCATGAATGCGATCTTGCGATCCTCCCAGTTACCCCTTGTAGCCTTTGAGAGAGCTTGATACCACACTCGAGCATCACCCTTTAGAACTAAAGATAAGGCCCATACTTTGGTTGCTTCATCATCCCGACCTATGATTAGGAATGCCAATTCTAAGACATCTAAAAAGTCAAGAGCTTTCTCCTCTTTGTGCCCCAAAAAAACTTGAAAAAGCCATGATAGGAAGATGTTGATCTAGCTCAATACAAAATAAAGATGAATACATCTAGGCCCAAGTCATATCTTATTAAGGGTAGAATAAATGGATTCACAGATGCATTAATCTCAGCAAGACGACGAGGCCCCAATAAGCCCCTTATGATATTTTGAAACCTGAGCTTTGTGCTAACTATTATATGCATGGTTTGCCTAGCAAGTGGAGGGATAGGTCTATACAAATCCCTATGGTTCATGGGATACACTCAGATTAGAATGAATATGTGCGCATTAAAGATGTTATAATCCAAAATAGGAAGTATTATGGGATCATAAGACAACAAGATCTCTCTCAACCTCTCAGCTCCAAAATAGAAGACCAACGTTTGTTGAAAATGTATCTTTCTACTAATGCACACATCCACCCGAATGTTTTGAACTAATATGGGCTAGGACATCTCTTTTCTCAAAGAGAATCAAAAGAACCAAGAGACAACTTTCACGAGAGAGAATATATGTACTAGACACCATATTAGAATATGAGAGAGAGAGAGAGATGAGAGGAGAGGGAGACAAGAGGGGAAGAGGTAGATGAATCTTGCCATTATGTATTTATGGAATGAGAAGATGAGAAGAGAGAGAGAGACAAGAGGATAAGAGGTAGAAGAAGCTTTCCATTATGCTACATAATAAAAGAACTCGCTCGTAGCTTACCTCAAAGAGATGGACTAGCATGAGGGTATTCTAGAGTGCTCTCATGTGCTTGTCATTATCATTGTCCTACTTTACATCTCTATGGGCTCCTTATATAGCCTCCATGGTGAGGGATTAGATTAAACTAATCTTCTTGATTAACATAATCCTAGATGATGTATGGCATCTTTGAAAACATGGAGAATAATGGATGGGACAAGTCCCCACCTCGGTCATCATGCAAGAAGCCAAGGATGGTAGATAAAATAGAGAAAGGGAGCTAGATTACAAGAGGTGGGTGCCCAAAGAACATTATTATAATATATTTACAAGAAGGATAAAATGGAAAGTTGATGTGGTGAAAGAGAGAAGAAAATTGCATGTAGCCAGCAGTCTACGCCTTTGTAACTTCAAATTGGTGAAGAACCTGAAAAAAGTTTCTTCTGAAACTTTGTAGACCAAGTCGAAATCGACAGGGAAGCGCGGGAATTTTCTTGAAATTTGCTTTCCCTTGGGAGTTATTGAGATTATAAAAAACGGCTTCCAAAAGTTGCTTTGACTTTAGTTCCTTATATATATATATAAATACATATAAGCATGTGATAGAAGGGGTCCATGCTTGTAAGCTTTTGTGTAAGATCCAAATGACACCATGATGTGGATATTGACTTGTGTACTAGGGTGGGGTGTCCTCTAATGATGGTGATAGATTCCAAATCTTATTGATGCAGGCGGAACCCACGTGTAGTTGGAGGCTAGTCCTTTGAAAAATCTATGCACTCACTCAACTCCTAGGTGTAATCCATTTCCATCTCCACTAAGATAACTATCCCTTTTACCCTTTACATTGGCATCCCTCCTAAGAACTTGTTCCCCCCATTTGCTAGAGTTAAAAGTTATATGGTAAGGCTCTTGATAAGGGTTTTGGCCAAATTTTGTGGTAGTAATCCGGTTTGTAAAAAACCCAGATCAATAGTTTTAATAAGCTAGTCTTGGGAGGGTCTCCCAAGTCCTTCTTCCATGAATTGACATTTAATACCTCATTAATAATAATTATTATCTTCATAACGAGAACTAGATTCATAAATAGAGCTAGTAAATGTGCAACATAAATCAATTTTCTTTGGAATGTATACATGCATTAAAATAAAATAAGTAATGGGAACATTACACTTCATGCCATTGTCTTTCAGATTCAGCCATGGTTTTTATCTCTTCCACCTCTTGCTCTAGTTCTCTAACTCTTCTTGCAACCCTTGGGTTGCTTCTTTGATGGCTTCTTCTTTGTCTTTCTTCAAGCGTTCAACTTCCATTTCTAGTCTCTCTTGTTTTTCCAAGTTTAGGGCAATCACCTTTTTCAAGTTGTCTATTTCTTCTTGATATCTTCGTGCCCTCTCTTCTCTTGCTACCTCTAGCTTCTCTATGGTATCCAAGACACTTTTCATATCTCCTTGCAACTCTTCATACAACTTTGCCAACTCATTATGTTGTTGCATCCTTATAAGGCTCTATTTTGCCCCAAAACTAGCATTGCTTCCCACTTTCCTTCTTCTCCTTCCTTAGCTCTAAGTTGCTCTTTTAGCTCGCTATCTCTTTCTCATAGATTGCCATTTGGCGTGTCTTCTCAAGCTGGAAGGTTTGCATAGCCTCCTTTTTGGCCTCTAGCTCTGCAATGGTGACTTTATTTTCTTCTTTGGCCCTTTCCAGCTGTGACAAGAGCTCCTGTACATATTCATTGTAATTTACAGACCACAACAGTGCAGTGGGAGTCGTGGTCATAGATGCTTCTATTTTTTGCCTTTTTGGGTCCTATCTAGACTCCGCACCTGCAACAATGGTCTTTTAGCTCTAGTCAGAGGGGTTCCTTCACCTACCCCTTAGGCCATTTCCTTATTTACCAAAAAATTGCACCCATGACAAGACGTTGCTAGCATCGATTCTAGGCATGGAGCCTTGGGTGGTTGTGGTTGTGGTTGTAGGGGTGGTGGTGGTCACTAGGGGAGTAGGGATGGGATCCATTAGGCCCTTGTCCTTGCCTTCTTTCACTCGAGGTGGCATCATCTCCAGAGCTTGGGCACTTGAGCTTGGCCCTTCATTTCATGGTAGGCTCATGGCACCCAGCTCCTCCTATCTGCATTACTATTCTATTGACATGCACATTGCTAGCGCAATGTCCTCTTCTTCCTTCCTTCTCAATTCTCCCTCTTTTTCAGCTGCCTTCCTCCTTCTCACTTTGTTGGTTCTCTTTGATTCTTCTTTTTACCTCTCCGAATCCTCATTTTCCTTAATTTTTCTTTCTTCCTCTACTCTCTTAGATTCTTTCTTAGCCTGTTCCAAGTCAGCCTTCTCCTTTTTCCTGCTTTCTTCTTCTTGCTTTGCCTGTGCGGTCTTTTTCTTTTCTTTCTTAGCCCTTCCACAGCTAGATTGCGTTTCCTTTTCCTCCTCTTTGTCACTTTCTATTCTTTCACTGGATTGCTCTCGCTCAGGGTGAGGAGGCAACTTGTCCCCAGAATTTCATCGACTCCTTCTCCTTCTTCATTCTGTGCCTCTTTCACTATCAGTACACCATTGTATCCAATGAATGAGGATTTTGATGATGATTTCTTCCTTTTAGCTCCCACCTTTGATGTTAGGGATTCCCTACCAACCAGTCTTCTCCTTAGGGCTAGTGCCTTGGCTGATTGGTCGATCGTCTTTCTCTCATACCCATTCTAGTAAATCTCATCCAATGAATGGGCTGCCATGCTCTCCAACGTAGGCAGAATGATTTTGTACATGTGTGAATTATACCTCTAGCTAGAGAACAAGGAGTGGATGACTTTTACGTGAAACCTCATTTCTGGATCTAGGATGTCTTGGATGCTGATGACATTGTTGGTTAGAACCTGGTCCTTTTTCATGTTTAGCATGGCATAGACATCCCTTTTTAGTCTCCTTTCCACCTTAGGTTCTAGTCCTAGTGCCTTCTCCACCAAGGCCTTATTGAGCTCTACATGTACCTACTTGGCTTCTTCTTCTCTTCCAACTATCATAGAGCCACATTATCTATCGAGATCGTAGGTTCTCAAGAACTCCACACATTTATTGTGATCGGTCTCTTGCCCAAATTTCTCAACATATTGAATAAGATTGCACTATTCCCACAACTCTTTTGGTAGCCTCCTCCTTGGCCATGACTTCTCTAATGTCATGAGCCACCCTTACCTAGATCGAGTCATTACTGAAGATTGAGAGTTGGACTCATAAACACAATCTTGTGTGTTGATAGCTATTAGTTAGCTTAGAAACGTGTAGACAATACGTACAAGTAAATGTAGGTGGCTAGACAGAGCCAATCTTTAACCCCCAACAATCTTCCACTTAAAGGAAAATGTGCTTGAGTGTGGAGAAAATAAGAAAAAAGTGTCAAAGTACAATGCATATATATAAGTTCAATAAGATGAGGAATATATGTCATCTCATCCTACGCCCATTATCTTCCTAAGGAAGGCATAACATTCCACTAGGAGACTTTTAGTAAGTAGATTTACAAGATTCTCATAGTCATACCAAGGACTATAACCAAATGGCCTACTAGCTATAGGGCCTCCTTGCAAGACTTAGTGGGTTGGCCATAGTGTTCTCGGCGTCAGTAGTAGATAAGGTTGTAGAATTTTGCACTATGGATATCCAAGAAACATCGCCTCCAACAAAAGTGAAGACATATCTAGAGGTGGGCTTTCTACTATCTACATGTTATACATAATCATAGTCTGTGTAGTCCATAACTCCAATATCCTAGACACCATAACAAATGCACATATCTATAGTGTCTTTTAGATATCTCATAATACCCTTCATGACATCCCAATGTTGCTTGCAAGATGTCTTAATATATTGAACCACAACTCCCATTGCAAATGCTATGTTACGACTAACAACTATCATGGTATAGATCATGCCTTCCACCATAGATGCATACAAGATATTGGCCAGCTTGGCCTTCCCCTCATTGGATTGGGGACAATTTGCATGACTGACCTTTATATGAGGAGGTAATGGGCAAGCAATGGGCTTATCACCTTACACATGGAATCACTCAAGGACTTTAAGAATATACCCCATTGGTGAGACAGATAAAGGAGTCCTTTTGAGTGATTTTGAGTGTAATGTTCATACCCCATGCCCTTTATCTCAAAGCTCTTCTTAGGTCAAGTCTTCCAAATATCCAACTCATCATGAGCATTCCTCACAAAATTAGCATACCATCAATATATAGCACCAAAAAAATAAGGCTACCAGCATGCGTCTTCTTTGTATAAAGACATGGATCCATATCACTACAAGAATAACCCTGTGAATACATAAATATATCAAACTTATAATATTGTTCCTAGGTGCGTGCTCAATTCCATAAATACTCATCCTCAACTTGTACACCAGGTGTTTGTTACCTTTTCCTCAAAGCTCTTAGGCTATTGCATATAAATGTTTCCATGCAAGTCCCCATGAATGTTAGTCATTTTCACATCTGTAACATCCCCATGTGGACCATGGGAACCCCCCTTAGTCATTTTTTTAAAAAATACTACCTCTCCCCTATCATCACTGACAGGTGGCCGAGGGAGGACGAAGAGGATGATGTGATGACAACTATGAGGGAGAGGTAACACAGGCAATGATGGAAGAAAGGAGACGACGACAGGATGTCAGGGATGACATGGAGGGAGAAGGAGTAGACGATGAGGTATAAGAGGGAGATGATGTTGATGGAGGGGGCGGCCATAGGCCTACCACCCCTCTTGAACCTCCTCGATGAGTCTGCTAAGTGATCTGCCATGCAATCCGACAAGTGGTGGAGGAGACCACCACCTCTTCCACACACACAATCCGACAAGGGAGGGAGAGAGAGAGAAACCTCGAGAAGGTTCTCCTTCTCTTCCCCTCCTTAGAGGGTGGCCACATGCATTTACCCTTCCCCTCCTATCTGCAAGCTTAACCCCTCCTATCATGATACAAGAAAGTCACCTAGCACACCATCTCTCCAATGAGAGAGAGAGAGAGAGAGAGAGAGAGAGAGAGAGAGAGAGAGAGATTTATAAGTTGAAAGTATGGCCCCCAAATGGAGGGAGACACGCATCAACGGTAATCCCACATCCAACAATGGAGCCACCGGCCTGGGCATTTTTTTGAATACGAATACATCATCGGATATGGATAATTCATATTTGAATATCTAGGTACTAATTGCCATCTCCACTATTCATTGAGAAATAGGTTATATCACCTTGGCATGTGCATGAGTTCATTTAATAAGTAACCCAAAATTATTTTTCAACAGTTAATGAACTCGTAGGGGATTTTAGGATAATTCTTTCCATAACCATAGATAACATTGCATAGATTTATGCATATAACACATTGAGGTTTGCACAAACCCTTGTATCCAAATACAATCATTGTATCCTAATGCAATGCAACAAAATCATACATAGCATAAAGAGAATATAAGGTTACTCAAGGGTTATGCACTTAAACGGTACATGCATGGGAAAGATTATATGAAACATACATCGATGGTACACAAATTGATCTTGTATTAAAGTCTTGTTTTAATATCATGAACTATTAATTCATTGGGATCTTGAAGTTTTGCATAGCTAGTATAAATAACAATCATTAGGATTAAAACTACAATGCCTTGAGATCTTTCCGATAGAGCGACTATGTTTATCAATCCCATTCAAGGTTGGGCTAGATGCAAACAACATCTCCACGCCTCAAAGGCAAGGGAAGAACTCAAGGGATTAGGAAACCCTAGGATCAAGTACATACCAATACTTTTAAACTTGTTGGAAAAAAGGTCGGGTTGTCGATCAATGTAAGTGTTCAATAGAATTTATAGACGCATAGTTGTATGAGACCTTGGCATGTGTCTTAGCCAAGTGTTAAGTAAATTTTACATAGAATCACTCTTAGATCCCAAGGGGGAGAGTGAATATGCGATGAAATTATTATCACTCCTATTCTTGCATCGTTTGGAAAAATACAATTGGTTTTGTTGGTTGTTCAAACATGCTTTTACATTGAGCTGGTTATTAAAATTGTGGTTTGGATTATTATTCCAAGGGCTTGTGATTTATGGTAAATTCATGGCAGGGGTCTGTGATGAGAAATTGTCATTGGAGTAAATGAATGTTTTCTTGGAAAATGATATTAGGGCTAATTGCCTTGTTTGTGCTTGATTCTTAACCGGATTAATTAAGAAAATGATATTTTGCACAGGCGGATCATCTTCAAGAACGTAAACCGGGAAATTGTGACAAAGATGATTCCCAAGATTAGGACAAGAGATGCCACACGTGCAGAGAGATAGGGTAGATCCATAGGAGATGTCCCTACCATCAATGCTTCCATTGCAATGAGCTAGGACATGTCCAAGCAAACTGCCCTGATTTAAGTCCAAAAGATACTAAGCCTCCAAGGAAACAAAGCTACATAAGTGAAATCTTTGGATGTATAGCAGGATCGCATGAAGACGAAGACCTAGAACCCATTACACCTCTTCAGGATGATTAGAAATCCTAGAAATTTTATTGACATGTAATACAACTTATATCGGGAATAAGTCCTACTCTTGTACTTGAGACATTAAGAGTAGTGTAGTGGATGCATGGCGGGTCATAACCCACAGGCCTAAGCCCCATTAATGCTTTTCTTCCCCAGTTCTTTCCAAGATGAGGACATCTCAAGTTCTCTAAGGGGGAGAGAATATAACATTCTTGCGCGGGCCATGGGAAACCCCCCTTAATAATTAAAAATAATCAAAAAATTTAAATCCCCTCCCCCCTGTTGTCACCAACAAGTGGTGGGGGGAAAAGGACGAAGAGGATGATGTGATGACAACTATGAGGGAGAGGTGATGCAGGTGATGATGGGAAGAAAGGAGATGATATTAGGATGGTAGGGATGACGTGGAGGGATAAGGAGTAGATGACAAGGTAGAAGAGCGAGATGACGTCGATGGAGGGGGATGCCACGGGCCTACCACCCCTCCTTAACCTCCTCGATAAGTCTACCAAGCGAGCTGCTATGCAATCCGACAGGTGGGGGGAAACCACCATCACTCCACCTCTGTCACACTCCCCCCCCCCCCCCCCCCAGTAATACACCCCCAACATATATAAAATCCCCCCCTAGGGGTGCAAACTTGGCCCCTTCCTCCTCTCTTCCCTATCACAAGGAGGCCAAGTCACTGCACGGGCACACAAAGAGAGAGAGAGAGAGAGAGAGAGAGAGAGAGAGAGAGAGAGAGAGAGAGAGAGAGAGAGAGAGAGAGAGAGTGTGTGTGTGTGTGTGTGTGTGTGTGTGTGTGTGTGTGTGACAAAGAGAGAGAGGGTGAGAGAGGGAGAGAGAGAGGGTGTGACATAGAGGGAGAGAGTGAGGGAGAGAAACCTCCAGAAGGTTCTCCTTCTCTTCCCCTCCTTATAGGGTGGCCACATGCGTTTACCCTTCCCCTCCTATCCGCAAGCTTAACCCCTCCCATTTGATAGAAGGAAGTTGCCCGGCACACCACCTCTCCGACAAGAGAGAGAGAGAGAGAGAGAGAGAGAGAGATAGAGAGAGAGAGAGAGAGAGAGAGACTTATAAGCTGAAAGTATGGCCCCAAAACGGAGGGAGACACACATCAACGGTAATCCCACATCCAACAATGGAGCCACCAGCCAAGGCATTTCTGTGAATATGAATACAACCTCAAGTATGGATAATTCATATTCAAATATCCAGGTACTAATTGCCATATTCGCTATTCATTGAGACAGGTTATATCACCTTGGCATGCGCATGAGTTCACTTTAATGGTAAACCAAAATTATTTTTCAATAGTTTATGAACTCATAGGGGATTTTAGGATAATTCTTTTTGTAACCATAGATGACCTTGCATAGATTTATGCATATGACACATTGAGGTTCGCACAAATCCTTGTATCCAAATACAATCATTGTATCCTAGTGCTACATGACAAAATCATACATAGCATAAAGAGCATATAAGGTTACTTAAGGGTTATGCACATAGACAGTGCATGCATGGGAAAGATTATATGAAACATACATTAATGGTACACAAATTGATCTTGCATTAAAGTCTTATTTTAATATCACGAACTATTAATTCATTGAGATCTTGAAGTTGTGCGTAGCTAGTACAACCAACAATCATTAGGATTAAAAAACTACAATGCCTTGACATCTGTCCGATAGTGACTATGTTTATCAATCCCATTTGGGGTTGGGCTAGATATAAACAACATCTCCAGGCCTCAAAGGCAAGGGAAGAACTCAAAGGATTAGGAAACCATGGTATCAAGTATAAACAAATACTTCTAAACTTATTGGAAAAAAGGTTGCATTGTCAATCAATGTAAGTGTTCAATAGAATTTATAGTGTTGCACAATTGTATGAGACCTTGGTATGTGTCTTAGCCGAAGTGTTGAGTAAATTTTACATAGAATCGCTCTTAGGAGAGAGTGAATATACGATGGAATTGTTATCGCTTCTATTCTTGCATTGTTTGGAAAAATGCAATTGGTTTTGTTAGTTGTTCAAACATGCTTTTACATTCAATTGGTTGTTGAAATTGTGGTTTGGATGATTATTCCAAGTGCTTGTGATTTATGGTAAAATCATGGTAGGGGTCCGTGAGATGGCAAGTTTCCATGGGAATAAAGGAATGTTTTCTTGAAAAATGATATTAGGGCTAAATGCCTTGTTTATGCTTGATTCTCAATCGAATTAATTAAGGGAAAGATATTTTGCATGGGTGGATCATATCCAAAGTCACACCATGCTTCAACCCAAGAAAGGCACTTCTCGATTCATAGGTCGAAGGCTGAGTGGTGAAGAGGCCAACCATAGAAATGATGTTTCACTCCTAAGGTACTTGTGGGTCAGGTGGAGCTTTGGACACCCATTGCCAATCTGGAACCGAGTTGAAGATTTTTGTGAGCCCAACGTCTATGGTGTTGAAAGATCCTATTCTAGATAAAGGATGCAATTTATGGTGCCATGTGATTTGGATCGAGTACTTCTGCAAGGCAGAAGGGATATATAATTTCTCATGTATAGGCAAGAGACAAAGATTAACTTGAAGATAAGTTAAGGAACTTGTTTGTCAAAAAGGACTGCTTGCTCTGTTTTCATATATGTGCCATAGATTATGCAAACAGACCTCTATTCCCTAAAAGGCCTAATTAAGGAAGTTGATTTTGAATGTTATACATAAATATAATAGGGCCTAATTAAAAAACTAAAGGTATCAAGGGAAGCAGGTGGGTGGAACCCCCGACGGATCCGTCCTATAGTAGGGTGGTCCCAGAGAACTAGGAGGCTTCTCGCAAGGTTTTATCGACATTCAACCTTTAGGTATTCTTAGGTTAGAACCCCAATTCATGTTGAGATATCGAGCTCCACTCGTGATACGCCAGGGTGACACCAACTTGTCAGTTGCAGACGCGGTTGGTACACCGTCCATGAATAATAGCTACATGATAGCTATCCTTATCTACTCTAGTTCATGGCTCAGTTAGTATGCCACCTTAGTTAGTTGAGTTTGGTTTGAGACCCATATATAGGGTTCTTCTTTTTCTTTGTACTTGAGTTCTTTTGGCTTACACAACTAAGAAGAGAAAAATTGTTCTCAGCCTCCACCTCTGTCTGTATTCCCCCATTGTGCAAGCAAGAAAGCTACAAGTGAGACTCCTTCCTTCTCTCCCACAATCTTGACATGGTATCAGAGCCTTGTTCGTGGTAAGGAGCTCAAGAAAGCAAGCCAACCTCGCGGTGTTTTGGTAAGCGGAGCAGTGTTGCTTTCATTTTATGTTTTGGGAGCATATCTCTGCAGGTAGCACAGCCGAAAAGTGCAAGAGTGCATTGTCTCAGGTTGAGACTCCCTTCGCGGTGAAGCAAGAGGGCAATATATTTCCAATATGATTCTACAATTTAGAATCTCAATTAATCTAGATGCAACTCATAGTGATTAATCGTTTATGCATGTACTAGTATGCTTTTTAGATGAAGCTGTTAATTCGTGTAAGTGAAAAATATGGAAGCTAATATTTTATGTAAAATTTTGCCATAAACCTTATTATTTTATGTGGCGAAATAATAACCTAGTAGTGAATAACCTGTTTGGCATGACAACATTGGGAATGTTGTCTTTGCTCACGCTTGCGCTCGCCACATCCGATGTTCCATTGGTAGTGGCAACTCCGACAACCTCGAGCACTCTCGTATCTTTGGCAATATCCATTTCTTGACCAGTTGTCATGGTTCCCATGGTCCTTCCACCTCGTCACTTTGGAGCCATCATCCGCGAGCATGTTCTAAAGATAAAGAAGGAGAAATGAATTTGGGATGGGAGAGCGTAAGAGAAGATGGCTTAGTTGAAGACCAAGATAGGGGGAATTGAGCTAACTCTCTCGCTCGCAGTCTTTCTCTCTCTCTCTGGCTCCTTCTTGCAGCCCCTTGGAGGGGTATCCTTCTACCTCCCTCTCTCTACCTCTCTCACTAGCCTCTTGGGGTCTCCTTATGCTTCATTGTGCTTCTCTAAACTATTTTCCATGCCTCATATTTATAGCTAAATAAGAGAAGATAGGTTGTGGCTAAGAAAAAGAGCTCTTTGTGGAGGGGTGAGAGCGGAATTTTGGTGCCAGGAATTGCTTAAAAATAGCTAAAAATTATGAATATAAAGGGAAAAATATCCAATGTCAAAGGCGGCGGCTCGACCTAGGACGATTTTAAGCGTCAAAGTGCTCTAAGGACGCCCGGGCAACACTTGCAGATTTTTAGTAATTTTTCCATGCGCTTGTGCCGGTCAGTGGAGCTGTTAGTCAGTGCGAGATGCCGAGACGAGCTCACAGAAATTTTCAGAACTGGATTCGGACACCGTATGCGAGAGAGGTTGGAAAAAGGGCCAAAAGGCCGGGAAAATTGGGGAGGTGCCCAAAAGGAGAAGTGAAGGGGTGCCTTTGGGGAGGGGCACCCCCTCCCTAAAAACAAACGAAATGGAGGGGGGGCGGCGACAGCAGCAAGCCGTCGTGAAACCCACCCCCACCCCCCCCTCAATGCAGAAATATGTTGAAGAAGAAGCCATGGAGCCAATCCCAGCAGGCAACTACATTACTTTCACGCTCCGCATCACTCCGTCCCGCGCGAGATATGGCAGCCTGCAGAGAGAGAGAGAAAATCAGTCTTTCTCTCTCCTCCCTCTCTCTCCTCTAAGGGGGGATTCATGTGGGAAGAGAAAGAAGAAGAAAGAATGGTGGAGGCTTATCCGGCATTTATCGGATCGCTCCACGGGCTGGAAATGGTGACGTGTGATCGTCATGAGCATGAAGTGCTACTGATTTTCAGATTTGCAGCCATGGACATGAAACCCGAGACACGCAAATAAGCGGTAATTCAATTTTTTCAAAGGAAATTTGAGATTTCATGGCCTTTGATTGATAAAATGTTGTTCATGTGGGCTAAAAATTGTTTACGTTGCTGTTTTCCATGAGTACTTGTTGATCATAACCAGAAAATCAGAAAAACATGCATTTTGTGGCCCAAAATAATACACTAAAACATGTAAAATATGGAAAATCAAGGGAAAATGATGTTTTCGAGCATAAAAATGGAAGAATAAATAGGAACACCAACTAAATTTTCATTTTTGTTGTAAGAAGGAACTAAGGGCCACAACCCATAACCTATTTTGAATTTTTAGTAATAAAATAATGCAAAAAATAAGGAAAAATACAAGGAAAATAGAGAAAAACCACTAAAAATAGGGGAAAAATGCATTTTAGGTGCGGAAAATTAATAAAAAATAAGAACAATGTTCGTGAATGTCTGTGGGAACTGAAGCATGAGGATTTGCCTCAGTTCAGCCCCACCTTCTTGTTCTAATGTGTCTTTTTCCGCTTTTTACACATAAAACGATGGCAAAATGGCTTATAAATCTATACAACAATGTTTTTGTTTGCATGCCATATAGGTCGGTGAATAACTATAGAATGAGAGCCTAATAGCACGAGGGTTTCCTCGGTGCTAGGTTCGTGCAATGCCACATAAGAACGGTAGTTGAAAACCATTAAAAGGATGTTTTCCACATGTGCACAATATTGATTTTATAATTGTTTGAGCACTTAGCATCCATAATATGCATAAATCATGGAAATGTTTAAAGGTATCAGAAATCCTTGATGCACAGCAATTGCTTTCATTAGGACCTTGACCCACATTGAGTGAGAGACAGGACACCCTAAGCCATAGGCTAGGCATGGGGTCTAGGGGAAAGAGAAGTAAGGACAATGGTACATTCCTGTATACGATCAATTGGTACCTTGAGTGGATTTTGTACGAAATGCTTATATGTTGAGCGATGCACCAAGGGGCCAATCCCCAAGGTGTAGAAGAGTCGCAGAGGGGTGGTAGCACTCAGTCATTGGAGGACCCCCTATGTCTGTGCTTCGTGCCATTAGGCAATGCGTAAGGGACTCCCTCTGAGGAGTAGTGGGTGAGAGAAGAGTGGACTACAAGCGACGTAATACAAATGCAAGATGTCTAGGAAGGCAATGTATGTGTCATCAATGCTCCTGGCCACGAGGCCGTGGGGTTGTTGAGCGCATGAGATAGAGGTCCGGCTAGTGCACGAGCCAGTGCCGGCCCGTTCTAAGTTCCATCAAGGGGATCTTGGCAAAATCAGCGATTTGATGCTCAAATCACAAGTTTGATGGTTTTGTTGACTCCAAAAGGGGAGCAAAACCCCAAGTCACTTGATTAGAAATCTTTCAAATCACTCCTTCTTCTTCTCCCCGTTTGAAGTATTGTTTGTTGCCTATAAACTGCGATCGCAACACATGTGATTTCACCAATCATTCTTTTTTTTGTATTAAATCTCCAAAACTAGCTGAAAAAGACCACTTTTGTTTTTACATGACATCCTTTCTAGAAAATTTCATATCTTTTTAGGATATTTACGATAAATAATATCAAAAATATGCTAGTCTTATCTTTTTTGAAAAACGTGGTATTGCAGATTGGTAAAGGATTATTATTCACGCCTGTGACTCCCGTGCTCGTAACTCCAATTGTTGCTTCCATATAGTAGGGTCATTCGTGATTTTTACTTTTGAATTCTTTTTCTTTGGGTCCATGATGGAAATATGATTCGTAGAAGACGAAGAACACGGCAGTAATACCAGTTGACAAGGGTGTAAGACTCTTGATAATGATGATGGTTATTGCGGGATTCAATGATGTAGGCATTATGGATGGTTCTTCTTGCCTCATGAAGAGCAATACTTCTCTCTCTCTAGTAGATGAAATAGGGACAAGAGTAGAGATTTGACTTCTAACTAGATTGATAGAATAGGATAAAGTTCTTCAATGTCTTCTCTTCTCGGATTAGATTAGAAGAGGATGAGAAACCTTCAGTGTATCCCCTTCCTTGGGTTGAATGCAATGATGTCTCATTGTCTCACGGAATAGAGTCTCCTCCTTCTCAGTCAGTGTCTTGTCCTCATCAATATTACTCTTGTCCCCCCTCTTGGTCATCCCCAAACCCTCAATTTATATTTTTGCAAGGGGGGGTAAAAGAGAGGATGCTTACTTTTTACTGTTTTTCGATGACATCATCGATGACCCAGAGAGAACACTTTCTTTAAGCACTTCTGATGACATCACTGTTGACATCAGAGAGGGGCTCTATTTTTGTAGTGCAAATACTAAAATTTACAACTATATAGGCGAGCACTACATGGCACATCGTCGTGCGGCCATCACTCCAAGACTTACAACTAAGACGGTGACCAAGGCATAGGCATTGGCATCTTGGCCATGGCATACTTGGCAATGGGCTATGAAGGCTTCGTTGGCCATATTGGCTACGCGTGAGAAGTTCCCACTAGCTTTGTAGGAAAATCTTCTCGAGAGGTCATCCATCTCGACAATGTCGTCACCCAAGTGTACTTAACTGCCAAGTGACTATCCACTAGGCTATTTCATTTTGTTGTTTTATACTACAAACACAATGAGGGCTGAAATGATGAATGGGTTGCCTCTTACCCATCCAACCTCCAATCCTCACTAAGAGAACTAAAGAGGGGCACCACCTAGCCAAAGGGAGGATGGGCTAGGACATCCCTTTTCTAAAAAAGAACTTAAAATAACAAGAGACAACTTTACGAGAGAGAATATATGTACTACACACCATATTAGAATATGAGAGAGAGAGAGAGAGAGAGAGGAGAGGAGAGGGAGACAAGAGGAGAAGAGGTAGAGGAAGCTTGCCATTATGTATTCATGGAATGAGAAGATGAGAAGATAGAGAGACAAGAGGATAAGAGGTAGAGGAAGCTTGCCATTATGCTACATAATAAAAGAACTCACTCATATCTTACCTCAAAGAGATGGACTAACATGAGGGTATTCTAGAGTGCTCTCATGTGCTTGTCATTATCATTGTCCTACTTTACATCTCTATGGACTCCTTATATAGCCTCCATGAGGGATTAGATTAAACTAAACTTTTTTATTAACATAATCCTAGATTATGTATGGCATCTTTGAAAATATGGAGAATAGTGGATGGGAACAGTCCCCACCTCGGTCATCATGCAAGAAGCTAAGGGTGGTGGTAGACAAAATAGAGAAAGGGAGCTAGATTACAAGAGGTGGGTGCCCAAAGCAAATTATTATAATATATTTACAAGAAGGATAAAATGAAAATTTGATGTGGTGAAAGAGAGAAGAAAATTGCATGCTAGCAGTCTGTGCCTTCGTAACTTCAAATCGGTGAAGAATCTGAAAAAAGTTTCTTTTGAAACTTTGTAGATCAGGTCAAAACCAATCGAGCAACGCACGAATATTCCTAAAATTCACTTTCCCTTGGGAGTTATTCAGATTATTAAAAAAATCTTCCAAAAGCTGATTTGACTTTAGTTCCTTACAATATATATAAATACATATAAGCATGTGATAGAAGGGATCCATGCTTGCAAGCTTTTGTGTGTAAGATCCAAATGACACCATGATGTGGATATTGACTTGCGTACTAGGGTGAGGTGTCCTCTAATGATGGTGATAAATTCTAAATCTTAGTGATGCAGGCGGAATCCATGTGTAGTTGGAGGCTAGTCCTTTGAAAAATCTATGCACTTACTCAACTCCTAGGTGTAATCCATTTCCATCTTCACTAAGATAACCATTCCTTTTACCATTTACATTAACATTTCTCCTAAGAACTTGTTCCCCCCATTTGCTAGAGTTATCATAATTGAGAAGCAATGTAGCATACCTAGTGCTTAAAGAGTAAACCCAAAGTGATATGGTAAGGCTCTTGATAGGGGTTTTGGCCAAATTTTGTGGTAGTAATCCAGTTTGTAAACAACCCGGATCATTAGGCCTCCCCTTAGGCTAGAGACATTTATGCCTCTAGCTTGCTAATAATGGTCCACTAGAGTAGGGAGGATTGCACCCCCTCAGTTGTGGCTCTTCATTAAATGATTGCTCCAAAGTGTCCCTGTCCCTTTGAAAATAAGGCTTGAGTCGCCATCCATTTACCCTTGTCTTGTGAACTCTCCCATCCATGTCACCTAGCTTATAGCTGCCATTTGGATATCTCCTTATGACCATGAATGGCCCTTCCCACTTGAACACAAGTTTAGCATCCTTTTTGTTATCAAAGCGATTATCATAGCGTAGCACAAGTGATCCTTCCCTTATGTGTTTGCTAGCCAGCTTCTTATTAAATGTCTTTCTCCTCTCTTCAGCCTACATGGAATAGTGTTAGACTACTGCTTCTCTGTCTAACTTGAGCCTCTCTAGATCCAAGATCCTTTCCTCTAACTTCTTATCTTGATTCTTCTCTCGACCGGCTACTAAAACACGTAAGTAGCTGGCCAGTTCCACCTCTATAAGAAGCAAAGCCTCTTGGCCATAGACGAGGTGAAATGGAGTATAGCCAATTCAGGTTCTAAATGAAGTCTTGTAGGCCCAAAGAGTAACACTTAATTTTTTATCCCAGTGCTTGGTGTGCATGTGTACTTTCTTGCTAATTATCTTACAAATCAGCCCATTCATTTTCTCGACCAAACCATTACACTGTGGGTAGTAGGGAGTAGAATGCCTGTGCTTGATTTTTAGCCTTTCCATTAGCTCCCCCACTAGGTTGGCCCTAAAACCAGGACCTTGGTCAGAGATAATTTCCAAAGGTGTACCAAACCTACAACAAATGTTTTCAAACAAAAATTTCCCCACTTCTTGGACAGTGATCCTACTAGTTGCTGAAGCCTCTGCCCACCTCGTCATATAGTCCATACCCATTATGATGTATTCCTTGCCAGACTGAGTTTGTGGGAGTGGCCCTATTGCATCAGTCTCCCATTTCTCAAATGGGTGATATGTAGTTATGGAATTTTTATCCTCATGCACTAGCTTCCTTGGTCTAGCCTTTTGGCAAGCATCACAAGTGCGACACCAATGTTGCACATCTCGATGTTGACTAGGCCACACAAAACCGACTTGGAGAATCTTTCTGTTGGTTATTTCTTGAGCAAAATGTCCACCACAAACCCTCTTATGGCAGCTCTTAATGACATCCATAATCTCCTTTGTTGTTGTCACACTTCTAAGCACTACATCCTTTCCTTTGCAATACAACACATAATTTATCAAGTGGTATTTAGTGGCCTTAATAGCCAGCCACCTTTTCTCACTCTTACTCATATGTGTGGGTGCCTCACCATGCTCAAGAAAATAAAGTATATCTTGTAGATGAAACATACCCTGAAACAAGGGAAGCTTTATTGCAATGATGCCCACCAATACCTCTTTCAAATTTTTAGCTAGAGTATCTGTGTCGCCGTTTGTATGCCTTGGCACAAAATAGATTTGGGATTTCTGTAGCTTCCTCATGAGAATTTTAGCTTCTCTCATTTTCACTTCTAAATTATCATTTTTACAAGCCCAGATTCCTTTCATTTGCTTAACAATTAGCATACAATCCCCAAAAACATTAAGTCGAGTGACACCATGTGAGAAAAGTCACCTCAAACTTAAAAGCAAGGCTTGATATTCTGCCTCATTGTTAGAATGGGCATTCTCCAATCTGATACCTTCTCCATAAAGTTTGCCACCTTTGGGATTGAACACCACTATTCCTGTTGGCTCCTCTGTCTTTAATACCATTGTAGGCCCCATCGAAGTAGAGGGCATGGGCATTATCCACTCGTGGTGGGTCCTCAAAAGAGGTGGCCTTAGCTCTAAAGCCCCTGTCTCCCAATCTTGTCTGGCTTTCATTTTCATTAGCCATGGTCACCCGAGAAGGAGTGGTTAGTCGTCCCCCTTCATTGGCATCACATACATGTCAAGCTCCAATTGCACTCCACACACCTTTACCTTGACTTTCTTTATAACTCCCAAACAATTTACTACTACATTGTTAGCCATTTTGGCCCCAAATTCAATAGTTTCATTTACCTCTAATCCCAAACAATGCATCAACTTTTCCGTCATGACACAAATCTTTGCACCTCCATCCATATATGTATTTGATACTCTCTGCCCATTGATTTCGGCTTCCACTAGAGGAACAATATCTTTCGTCTTTCTAGCATGGATTGCATTCACATGTCTATTCTTCATGGGTCTAATGTTTACCATCTTTGACCATTGTCGCCGCACTATTGGAGATAGATGTAGTAATTGTGGCCATGAAATTTTTGGCCCTTGATCCCTCACATTAGCAAGCAAATCATAAGCTCTAGTACCTTTATCTAGGGAAAAATCATCTAGCTCAATGTGCCAGTGTGAGCGAGCCTTGCTCTTTTTACTACTACTGCATGTCTTTGCAGCCTTTGAAGACTCTGTCTCCTCTTCCATATTTTCAACCTCCTTTGGTGGTGTAGGCTCCACCCTCTCAATTCTACGGGCTTTCTTCACTGGCATTGGTTCAATCTCTGCTACTTTGGCCTTCCCTTTGACATCACTCCCATCCAAACTGGCCATCCTCACGTCATGATTCTCTGGCAGTTGGACAGGCATGGGTGGCACCTCTGTAAGTGGTCGAGGATGCTAGAGAACTTGAACCTGTGGTGGAGGCCCTGGATTTGGTGGAACAAGCCTCTCCCTAGGTGGTGTCACTTGTTGTCTCCTCCTTCTTGGTTGGAACCCATTTCTTGGTCAACGCCTGGGATGAGGGAAAAAGTACATACCATGGCCAGTCTCCCCACAATTATAGCAAATATAATCTCTTTCTTGTCTCCTTGGACCTCGATTGCCTTCATTTCTGAGGGGAGGGGGCCGTACTCCTTGCACCAAATTCAATGAAAGGCTTTCAAGTTGATTAGTAATGCATTGTAGGAGCTCTTGTTGTGGCATCTTTGGTTCGGGTGGGGCCTCTACTATTTCTCTAGGCCTTGGAATGGTCGGGAAAACCTGCATGGGCTCAACTCTCCCCTTCAACTGGGCTTGATACTCAATTTTCTATCTTTCTCCATAGCATAAGTGACTAATTCTTCATACGATATGGGAAACTTTCCTTTGACCTTCTCCCTTAGTAGAGGGTGGAGTCCGGCCAGAAAACAATCTTTCTTAAGGAAATCAGGTACTCCCTCTCCCTCGGCTAAGGAAGCTGTCCATTTATCCCACAATTTTATAAATATGCCTTCATATGCTTGGTACTCCCCTGGTAAGGTTTGGTGAAGATCCAGGAGCTGTCTCCAAATATCTTCAAGAGGCTCTATATCTTGGTACTCATGCATGAATGCGATCTTGCGATCCTCCCAGTTACCCCTTGTAGCCTTTCAGAGAGCTTGATACCACACTCGAGCATCACCCTTTAGAACTAAAGAGAAGGCCCATACTTTGGTTGCTTCATCATCCCGACCTGCGACTAAGAATGCCAATTCTAAGACATCTAAAAAGTCAAGAGCTTTCTCCTCTTTGTGCCCAAAAAAACTTGAAAAAGCCATTATAGGAAGATGTTGATCTAGCACAATACAAAATAAAGATGAATACATCTAGGCCCAAGTCATATCTTATTAAGGGTAGAATAAATGGATTCACAGATGCATTAATCTCAGCAAGACGACGAGGCCCCAATAAGCCCCTTATGATATTTTGAAACCTGAGCTTTGTTCTAACTATTATATGCATGGTTTGCCTAGCAAGTGGAGGGATAGGTCTATACAAATCCCTATGGTTCATGGGATACACTTAGATTAGAATGAATATGTGTGCATTAAAGATGTTATAATAAAAAATAGGAAATATTATGGGATCATAAGACAACAAGATCTCTCTCAACCTCTCAGCTCCAAAATAGAAGACCAACGTTTGTTGAAAATGTATCTTTCTACTAATGCACACATCCACCCGAATGTTTTAAACTAATATGGGCTAGGACATCTTTTTTCTCAAAGAGAATCAAAAGAACCAAGAGACAACTTTCACGAGAGAGAATATATGTACTAGACACCATATAAGAATATGAGAGAGAGAGAGAGAGATGAGAGGAGAGGGAGACAAGAGGGGAAGAGGTAGATGAATCTTGCCATTATGTATTTATGGAATGAGAAGATGAGAAGAGAGAGAGAGACAAGAGGATAAGAGGTAGAAGAAGATTTCAATTATGCTACATAATAAAAGAACTCGCTCGTAGCTTACCTCAAAGAGATGGACTAGCATGAGGGTATTCTAGAGTGCTCTCATGTGCTTGTCATTATCATTGTCCTACTTTACATCTCTATGGGCTCCTTATATAGCCTCCATGGTGATGGATTAGATTAAACTAATCTTCTTGATTAACATAATCCTAGATGATGTATGGCATCTTTGAAAACATGGAGAATAGTGGATGGGACAAGTCCCCACCTCGGTCATCATGCAAGAAGCCAAGGATGGTAGATAAAATAGAGAAAGGGAGCTAGATTACAAGAGGTGGGTGCCCAAAGCACATTATTATAATATATTTACAAGAAGGATAAAATGGAAAGTTGATGTGGTGAAAGAGAGAAGAAAATTGCATGTAGCCAGCAGTCTACGCCTTTGTAACTTCAAATTGGTGAAGAATCTGAAAAAAGTTTCTTCTGAAACTTTGTAGACCAAGTCGAAATCGACAGGGAAGCGCGGGAATTTTCTTGAAATTTGCTTTCCCTTGGGAGTTATTGAGATTATAAAAAACGGCTTCCAAAAGTTGCTTTGACTTTAGTTCCTTATATATATATATAAATACATATAAGCATGTGATAGAAGGGGTCCATGCTTGTAAGCTTTTGTGTAAGATCCAAATGACACCATGATGTGGATATTGACTTGTGTACTAGGGTGGGGTGTCCTCTAATGATGGTGATAGATTCCAAATCTTATTGATGCAGGCGGAACCCACGTGTAGTTGGAGGCTAGTCCTTTGAAAAATCTATGCACTCACTCAACTCCTAGGTGTAATCCATTTCCATCTCCACTAAGATAACTATCCCTTTTACCCTTTACATTGACATCCCTCCTAAGAACTTGTTCCCCCCATTTGCTAGAGTTAAAAGTTATATGGTAAGGCTCTTGATAGGGGTTTTGGCCAAATTTTGTGGTAGTAATCCGGTTTGTAAAAAACCCAGATCAATAGTTTTAATAAGCTAGTCTTGGGAGGGTCTCCCAAGTCCTTCTTCCATGAATTGACATTTAATACCTCATTAATAATAATTATTATCTTCATAACGAGAACTAGATTCATAAATAGAGCTAGTAAATGTGCAACATAAATCAATTTTCTTTGGAATGTATACATGCATTAAAATAAAATAAGTAATGGGGACATTACACTTCATGCCATTGTCTTTCAGATTCAGCCATGGTTTTTATCTCTTCCACCTCTTGCTCTAGTTCTCTAACTCTTCTTGCAACCCTTGGGTTGCTTCTTTGATGGCTTCTTCTTTCTCTTTCTTCAAGCGTTCAACTTCCATTTCTAGTCTCTCTTGTTTTTCCAAGTTTAGGGCAATCACCTTTTTCAAGTTGTCTATTTCTTCTTGATATCTTCGTGCCCTCTCTTCTCTTGCTACCTCTAGCTTCTCTATGGTATCCAAGACATTTTTCATATCTCCTTGCAACTCTTCATACAACTTTGCCAACTCATTATGTTGTTGCATCCTTATAAGGCTCTATTTTGCCCCAAAACTAGCCTTGCTTCCCACTTTCCTTCTTCTCCTTCCTTAGCTCTAAGTTGCTCGTTTAGCTCGCTATCTCTTTCTCGTAGATTGCCATTTGGCGTGTCTTCTCAAGCTGGAAGGTTTGCATGGCCTCCTTTTTGGCCTCTAGCTCTGCAATGGTGACTTTATTTTCTTCTTTGGCCCTTTCCAGCTGTGACAGGAGCTCCTGTACATATTCATTGTAATTTACAGACAACAATAGTGCAGTGGGAGTCGTGGTCATAGATGCTTCTATTTTTTGCCTTTTTGGGTCCTATCTAGACTCCGCACCTCCAACAATGGTCTTTTAGCTCCAGTCAGAGGGGTTCCTTCACCTACCCCTTAGGCCATTTCCTTATTTACCAAAAAATTGCACCCATGACAAGACGTTGCTAGCATCGATTCTAGGCATGGAGCCTTGGGTGGTTGTGGTTGTGGTTGTGGTTGTAGGGGTGGTGGTGGTCACTAGGGGAGTAGGGATGGGATCCATTAGGCCCTTGTCCTTGCCTTCTTTCAGTGGAGGTGGCATCATCTCCAGAGCTTGGGCACTTGAGCTTGACCCTTCATTTCATGGTAGGCTCATGGCACCCAGCTCCTCCTATCTGCATTACTGTTCTATTGACATGCGCATTGCTAGCGCAATGTCCTCTTCTTCCTTCCTTCTCAATTCTCCCTCTTTTTCAGCTGCCTTCCTCCTTCTCACTTTGTTGGTTCTCTTTGATTCTTCTTTTTACCTCTCCGAATCCTCATTTTCCTTATTTTTTCTTTCTTCCTCCACTCTCTTAGATTCTTTCTTAGCCTGTTCTAAGTCAGCCTTCTCCTTTTTCCTGCTTTCTTCTTCTTGCTTTGCCTGTGCGGTCTTTTTCTTTTCTTTCTTAGCCCTTCCACAGCTAGATTGTGTTTCCTTTTCCTCCTCTTTGTCACTTACTATTCTTTCACTGGATTGCTCTCGCTAAGGGTGAGGAGGCAAGTTGTCCCCAGAATTTCATCGACTCCTTCTCCTTCTTCATTCTGTGCCTCTTTCACTATCAGTACACCATTGTATCTAATGAATGAGGATTTTGATGATGATTTCTTCCTTTTAGCTCCCACCTTTGACATTAGGGATTCCCTGCCAACCAGTCTTCTCCTTAGGGCTAGTGCCTTGGCTGATTGGTCGATCGTCTTTCTCTCATACCCATTCTAGTCAATCTCATCCAATGAATGGGCTGCCATGCTCTCCAACGTAGGCACAATGATTTTGTACATGTGTGAATTATACCTCTAGCTAGAGAACAAGGAGTGGATGACTTTTACGTGAAGCCTCATTTCTGGATCTAGGATGTCTTAGATACTGATGACATTGTTGGTTAGAACCTGGTCCTTTTTCATGTTTAGCATGGCATAGACATCCCTTTTTAGTCTCCTTTCCACCTTAGGTTCTACTCCTAGTGCCTTCTCCACCAAGGCCTTATTGAGCTCTACATGTACCTACTTGGCTTCTTCTTCTCTTCCAACTATCATAGAGCCACATTATCTATCGAGATCGTAGGTTCTCAAGAACTCCACACATTTATTGTGATCGGTCTCTTGCCCAAATTTCTCAACATATTGAATAAGATTGCACTATTCCCACAACTCTTTTGGTAGCCTCCTCCTTGGCCATGACTTCTCTAATGTCATGAGCCACCCTTACCTAGATCGAGTCATTACTGAAGATTGAGAGTTGGACTCATAAACACAATCTTGTGTGTTGACAGCTATTAGTTAGCTTAGAAACGTGTAGACAATACGTACAAGTAAATGTAGGTGGCTAGACAGAGCCAATCTTTAACCCCCAACAATCTTCCACTTAAAGGAAAATGTGCTTGAGTGTGGAGAAAATAAGAAAAAAGTGTCAAAGTACAATGCATATATATAAGTTCAATAAGATGAGGAATATATGTCATTTCATCCTACGCCCATTATCTTCCTAAGGAAGGCATAGCATTCCACTGGGAGACTTTTAGTAAGTAGATTTACAAGATTATCATAGTCATACCAAGGACTATAACCAAATGGCCTACTAGCTATAGGGCCTCCTTGCAAGACTTAGTGGGGTGGCCATAGTGTTCTCGGCGTCAGTAGTAGATAAGGTTGTAGAATTTTACACTATGGATATCCAAGAAACATCACCTCCAACAAAAGTGAAGACATATCTAGAGGTGGGCTTTCTACTATCTACATGTTATACATAATCATAGTCTGTGTAGTCCATAACTCCAATATCCTAGACACCATAACAAATGCACATATCTATAGTGTCTTTTAGATATCTCATAATACCCTTCATGACATCCCAATGTTGCTTGCAAGATGTCTTAATATATTGAACCACAACTCCCACTGCAAATGCTATGTTACGACTAACAACTATCATGGTATAGATCATGCCTTCCACCATAGATGCATACAAGATATTGGCCAGCTTGGCCTTCCCCTCATTGGATTGGGGACAATTTGCATGACTGACCTTTATATGAGGAGGTAATGGGCAAGCAATGGGCTTATCACCTTACACATGGAATCACTCAAGGAATTTAAGAATATACCCCATTGGTGAGACAGATAAAGGAGTCCTTTTGAGTGATTTTGAGTGTAATGTGCATACCCCATGCCCTTTATCTCAAAGCTCTTCTTGGGTCAAGTCTTCCAAATATCCAACTCATCATGAGCATTCCTCACAAAATTAGCATACCATCAATATATAGCACCAAAAAAATAAGGCTACCAGCATGCGTCTTCTTTGTATAAAGACATGGATCCATATCACTACAATAATAACCCTGTGAATACATAAATATATCAAACTTATAATATTGTTCCTAGGTGCGTGCTCAATTCCATAAATACTCATCCTCAACTTGTACACCAGGTGTTCGTTGCCTTTTTCTCAAAGCTCTTAGGCTATTGCATATAAATGTTTCCATGCAAGTCCTCATGAATGTTAGTCATTTTCACATCTGTAACATCCACATGTGGACCATGGGAACCCCCCTTAGTCATTTTTTAAAAAAATATTACCTCTCCCCTATCATCACTGACAGGTGGTTGAGGGAGGACAAAGAGGATGATGTGATGACGATTATGAGGAGAGGTAACACAGGCAATGATGGAAGAAAGGAGAGGACGACTGGATGTCAGGGATGACATGGAGGGAGGAGTAGACGATGAGGTATAAGAGGGAGATGATGTTGATGGAGGGGGCGGCCATAGGCCTGCCACCCCTCTTGAACCTCCTCGATGAGTTTGCCAAGTGATTTGCCATGCAATCCAACAAGTGGTGGAGGAGACCACCACTAATCCACCTCTTCCACACACACAACCCCCAATAATACACCCCCAACACGTATAAAATCCCCCCCTCCCCCCATAGGGATGCAAACTCGCCCCTTCCTCCTCTCTTCCCCGTTGCAAGGAGGCCAGGTCATTGCATGGGCTGAGAGAGAGAGAGAGAGAGATAGAGATAGAGAGATAGAGAGAGAGAGAGAGAGAGAGAGAAAGGGGGGGGTGTGATAGGGAGGGAGAGAGGGAGGGAGGGAGGGAGAAAGGGAGGGAGGGAGGGAGGGAGAGAGAGAGAAATCTCCAGAAGGTTCTCCTTCTCTTCCCCTCCTTAGAGGGTGGCCACATGCATTTACCCTTCCCCTCCTATCTGCAAGCTTAACCCCTCCTATCACGATAGAAGAAAGTCACCTAGCACACCATCTCTCCAATGAGAGAAAGAGAGAGAGAGAGAGAGAGAGAGAGAGAGAGATTTATAAGTTGAAACTATGGCCCCCAAATGGAGGGAGACACGCATCAACGGTAATCCCACATCCAACAATGGAGCCACCGGCCTGGGAATTTTTTTGAATACGAATACATCATCGGATATGGATAATTCATATTTGAATATCTAGGTACTAATTGCCATCTCCACTATTCATTGAGAAATAGGTTATATCACCTTGGCATGTGCATGAGTTCATTTAATAAGTAACCCAAAATTATTTTTCAACAGTTAATGAACTCGTAGGGGATTTTAGGATAATTCTTTCCATAACCATAGATAACATTGCATAGATCTATGCATATAACACATTGAGGTTTGCACAAACCCTTGTATCCAAATACAATCATTGTATCCTAATGCAATGCAACAAAATCATACATAGCATAAAGAGAATATAAGGTTACTCAAGGGTTATGCACTTAAACGGTACATGCATGGGTAAGATTATATGAAACATACATCGATGGTACACAAATTGATCTTGTATTAAAGTCTTGTTTTAATATCATGAACTATTAATTCATTGGGATCTTGAAGTTGTGCATAGCTAGTATAAATAACAATCATTAGGATTAAAACTACAATGCCTTGAGATCTTTCCGATAGAGCGACTATGTTTATCAATCCCATTCAAGGTTGGGGTAGATGCAAACAACATCTCCACGCCTCAAAGGCAAGGGAAGAACTCAAGGGATTAGGAAACCCTAGGATCAAGTACATACCAATACTTTTAAACTTGTTGGAAAAAAGGTCGGGTTGTCGATCAATGTAAGTGTTCAATAGAATTTATAGACTTGCATAGTTGTATGAGACCTTGGCATGTGTCTTAGCCAAGTGTTAAGTAAATTTTAAATAGAATCACTCTTAGATCCCAAGGGGGAGAGCGAATATGCGATGAAATTATTATCACTCCTATTCTTGCATCGTTTGGAAAAATGCAATTGGTTTTGTTGGTTGTTCAAACATGATTTTACATTCAGCTGGTTATTAAAATTGTGGTTTCGATTATTATTCCAAGGGCTTGTGATTTATGGTAAATTCATGGCAGGGGTCTGTGATGAGAAATTGTCATTGGAGTAAATGAATGTTTTCTTGGAAAATGGTATTAGGGCTAAATGCCTTGTTTGTGCTTGATTCTTAACCGGATTAATTAAGAAAATGATATTTTGCACAAGCGGATCATCTCCAAGGTCACACCATGCTTCAACCTGAGAAGGGCACTGCTCAATTCATGGGCTGAAGGTCGAGTAGTGAAGAGGCCAACCACAGAAATGATATTTCACTCCTAGGGCTCTTGTGGGTTAGGTGGAGCTCTGGACACCTCTTACCAGTCCAGAACGGAGTTGAAAACTGTTGTGAGCCCAACGTCTGTGGCATTGGAAGATCCTATTCTAGATAAAGGATGCAAATCATGGTGCCATGTTATTTGGACCGAGTACTTTTGCAAGGTAGAAGGGATATATAATTTCTCATGTATGGGCAGGAGACAAAGATTAACTTGAAGATAAGTTAAGGAACTTGTTTGTCAAAAAGGATTGCTTGCTCTGTTTTCATGTCTGTCCATAAATTATACAAATGAACCCAATTCCCTAAAAGGCCTAATTAAGGAACCTAATTTTGAATGACACACATAAATATGATAGGACCTAATTAGAAAACTAAAGCTATTAAGGAAAGCGGGTGGGTGGAACCCTTGACAGGTCTGTCCTATGGTAGGGTGGTCCCAGAGGATTGGGAGGCTTCTCACAAGGTTTTATCGATGTTCGCCTTTAGGTATTGTTAGGTTAGAACTCTAATTCATGACGTTTTAGGGGACTGGAATGGGACTATGCCCTATGGGTAGAGAGGTTGAGCAGTGCATCCCTCTCGTTTCCCATTCTCTTTGAACCAAGTCTGGCATGGGTCTGCTTCAGCTTGGGTATCTCTGCATAAAGTAGGATGTCCAAGACTCGATGGTAGAATACTATCAGGAGACCTTGACAACTAAGAACCCAAGTTTTAGGTAGATCCTAGTGGGTTAACGGCCTTGAATGAGCTATGAACATTCCATTGTGAGGCGGACTCAAGAAACCTTAGGTGACAAACCTTGTGACATTCCATGGGAGTGTCGAGAGGCGTTGCTTAGACTCTCTCTTGATGGACCACTAAAAACATTCCTAGATAGACGATAGGGCACATTATAGCTAGTATCAGAGCAAAACTTTGTAATGATATATCATAGATTAATGTATGATTCGTAGACATATCCTAAACAGAATAACCAAAGTGACGTGGCTTGACTCTTAGGCACCTTCTGCACTCGTGAATGCTAACATGCAAGAGAAGAAATTCATTCTCAAGCAAATTAAGGCACCCGAGTTTGGTGGAAAAGGAATAGACGTTGCATCAAAGGTAGAGATATGGATTGAGTTAATGGATGATTATTTCTCTACCGCGGGAACTGCTTTTGCCAATCAAGTAATGATAGCCAAACTTAAGTTAATTGGCCAAGCTCGGATATGGTGGAAGCAATGGTACAAAGATCAAGGTATTTCTGAAGCTGCTATCACTTGGGCTCAATTGAAAGATGTTGTACATGGATGATAGCTTCCGTCGACCTACCAGACTTTGAGGATGAATGAATTGTTCAAGCTAAAGCAGCCGGAATTTACCTTGGAAGCTTACTACTCAAAGTTTGTAACCCTACTAAAATATGCACCACCTATGGATATTGCGTAGCAAGTATCCATTTTTTTCCATGGTCTGAACCACCGTCTTGAAGCAATGCGCCCAATGATTTGCAAGATGCATTACTTCGAGTAAAGCCAATCGTTCAAGAACGTAAACCGGGAAATTGTGACAAAGATTATTCCCAAGATTAGGACAAGAGATGCCACACGTGCAGAGAGATAGGGTAGATCCATAGGAGATGTCCCTACCATCAATGCTTCCATTGCAATGAGCTAGGACATGTCCAAGCAAACTGCCCTGATTTAAGTCCAAAAGATACTAAGCCTCCAAGGAAACAAAGCTACATAAGTGAAATCTTTGGATGTATAGCGAGATCACATGAAGACGAAGACCTAGAACCCATTACACCTCTTCAGGGTGATTAGAAATCCTAGAAATTTTATTGACATGTAATACAACTTATATCAGGAATAAGTCCTACTCTTGTACTTGAGTCATTAAGAGTAGTGTAGTGGATGCATGGCGGGTCATAACCCACAGGCCTAAGCCCCATTAATGCTTTTCTTCCCCAGTTCTTTCCAAGATGAGGACATCTCAAGTTCTCTAAGGGGGAGAGAATATAACATTCTTGTGCGGGCCATGGGAAAGCACCCTTAATAATTAAAAATAATCAAAAAATTTAAATCCCCTCCCTCCTGTTGTCACCAACAAGTGGTGGGGGAAAAAGGACTAAGAGGATGACGTGATGACAACTATGAGAGAGAGGTGATGCAGGTGATGATGGGAAGAAAGGAGATGATATCAGGATGGTAGGGATGACATGGAGGGATAAGGAGTAGATGACAAGGTAGAAGAGCGAGATGACATTGATGGAGGGGGATGCCACGGGCCTACCACCCCTCCTTAACCTCCTCGATAAGTCTACCAAGCGAGCTGCTATGCAATCCGACAGGTGGGGGAAAACCACCACCACTCCACCTCTGTCACACTCCCCCCCCCCCCAATAATACACCCCCAACATATATAAAATCCCCCCTTAGGGGTGCAAACTTGGCCCTTTCCTCCTCTCTTCCCTATCGCAAGGAGGCCAAGTCACTGCACGGGCACACAAAGAGAGAGAGAGAGAGAGAGAGAGAGAGAGAGAGAGAGAGAGAGAGAGAGAGAGAGAGAGAGAGAGTGTGTGTGTGTGTGTGTGTGTGTGTGTGTGTGTGTGTGACAAAGAGAGAGAGGGAGAGAGAGAGGGTGTGACATAGAGGGAGAGAGTGAGGGAGAGAAACCTCCAAAAGGTTCTCCTTCTCTTCCCCTCCTTATAGGGTGGCCACATGCGTTTACCCTTCCCCTCCTATCCGCAAGCTTAACCCCTCCCATCTGATAGAAGGATGTTGCCCAGCACACCATCTCTCTGACGAGAGAGAGAGAGAGAGAGAGAGAGAGAGAGAGAGAGAGAGAGAGAGAGAGAGAGAGAGATTTATAAGCTGAAAGTATGGCCCCAAAACAGAGGGAGACACACATCAACGGTAATCCCACATCCAACAATGGAGCCACCGGCCAAGGCATTTCTGTGAATATGAATACAACCTCGAGTATGGATAATTCATATTCAAATATCCAGGTACTAATTGCCATATTCGCTATTCATTGAGACAGGTTATATCACCTTGGCATGCGCATGAGTTCACTTTAATGGTAAACCAAAATTATTTTTCAATGGTTTATGAACTCATAGGGGATTTTAGGATAATTCTTTTTGTAACCATAGATGACCTTGCATAGATTTATGCATATGACACATTGAGGTTCACACAAATCCTTGTATCCAAATACAATCATTGTATCCTAGTGCTACATGACAAAATCATGCATAGCATAAAGAGCATATAAGGTTACTTAAGGGTTATGCACATAGACAGTGCATGCATGGGAAAGATTATATGAAACATACATCAATGGTACACAAATTGATCTTGCATTAAAGTCTTGTTTTAATATCACGAACTATTAATTCATTGAGATCTTGAAGTTGTGCGTAGCTAGTACAACCAACAATCATTAGGATTAAAAAACTACAATGCCTTGAGATCTGTCCGATAGTGACTATGCTTATCAATCCCATTTGGGGTTGGGCTAGATATAAACAACATCTCCAGGCCTCAAAGGTAAGGGAAGAACTCAAAGGATTAGGAAACCGTGGTATCAAGTATAAACAAATACTTCTAAACTTGTTGGAAAAAAGGTCGCATTTTCAATCAATCTAAGCGTTCAATAGAATTTATAGTATTGCACAGTTGTATGAGACCTTGGTATGTGTCTTAGCTGAAGTGTTGAGTAAATTTTACATAGAATCGCTCTTAGATCCCAAGGGAGAGAGTGAATATACGATGGAATTGTTATCGCTTCTATTCTTGCATTGTTTGGAAAAATGCAATTGGTTTTGTTAGTTGTTCAAACATGCTTTTACATTCAATTGGTTGTTGAAATTGTGGTTTGGATGATTATTCCAAGTGCTTGTGATTTATGGTAAAATCATGGTAGGGGTCCGTGAGATGGCAAGTTTCCATGGGAATAAAGGAATGTTTTCTTGGAAAATGATATTAGGGCTAAATGCCTTGTTTATGCTTGATTCTTAATCGAATTAATTAAGGGAAAGATATTTTGCATGGGTGGATCATCTCCAAAGTCACACCATGCTTCAACCCGAGAAAGGCACTTCTCGATTCATAGGTCGAAGGCTGAGTGGTGAAGAGGCCAACCATAGAAATGATGTTTCACTCCTAAGGTACTTGTGGGTCAGGTGGAGCTTTGGACACCCATTGCCAATCTGGAACCGAGTTGAAGATTTTTGTGAGCCCAACGTCTATGGTGTTGAAAGATCCTATTCTAGATAAAGGATGCAATTTATGGTGCCATGTGATTTGGATCGAGTACTTCTGCAAGGCAGAAGGGATATATAATTTCTCATGTATAGGCAAGAGACAAAGATTAACTTGAAGATAAGTTAAGAAACTTGTTTGTCAAAAAGGACTGCTTGCTCTGTTTTCATATATGTGCCGTAGATTATGCAAACAGACCTCTATTCCCTAAAAGGCCTAATTAAGGAAGTTGATTTTGAATGTTATACATAAATATAATAGGGCCTAATTAAAAAACTAAAGGTATCAAGGGAAGCGGGTGGGTGGAACCCCCGACGGGTCCGTCCTATAGCAGGGTGGTCCCAGAGAACTAGGAGGCTTCTCGCAAGGTTTTACCGACATTCAACCTTTAGGTATTCTTAGGTTAGAACCCCAATTCATGTTGAGATATCGAGCTCCACTCGTGATACGCCAGGGTGACACCGACTTGTCAGTTGCAGACGCGGTTGGTACACCACCCATGAATAATAGCTACATGATAGCTATCCTTATCTACTCTAGTTCGTGGCTCAGTTAGTATGCCACCTTAGTTAGTTGAGTTTGGTTTGAGACCCATATATAGGGTTCTTCTTTTTCTTTGTACTTGAGTTCTTTTGGCTTACACAACTAAGAAGAGAAAAACTGTTTTCAGCCTCCACCTCTGTGTGTATTCCCCCATTGTGCAAGCAAGAAAGCTACAAGTGAGACTCCTTCCTTCTCTCCCACAATCTTGACATGGTATCAGAGCCTTGTTCGTGGTAAGAAGCTCAAGAAAGCAAGCCAAGCTCGTGGTGTTTTGGTAAGCGGAGCAGTGTTGCTTTCATTTTCTGTTTTGGGAGCAGATCTCTGCAGTAGTATAGCCAGAAAGTGCAGGAGTGCATTGTCTCAGGTTGAGACGCCCTTCGCAGTGAAGCAAGAGGGCAATATATGCTGCGGGCAAGGGCTTTAGCCCTTGGCGACCTTGTTTTTTTTATTTGAGGCCATTTCGGGGCGTGTTTTGGAGGTGGAAGTTTTCTGCACGCACTCAGGAAAAGGCCCATTGTGCAAGCAAAAAAGCTACAAGTGAGACTCCTTCCTTCTCTCCCACATTGTGTAAGCAAGAAAGCTACAAGTGAGACTCCTCTCAAAACATCCAAGTTTTTAGGTACCTAGATGCATACTAATATGCATATTAAGTATATATCTGCCATTGACAACTCATTGATACTAATAAGAGGTACAAGGTATCCAAGTTAAAGGCAAATAAACCCATAGTCATAAACATATAGTGATAGTATACGCCTAAACTAAGAAGGCATAATAGAGTCTCCCACTGACAAGATCTATGAATAAACTACTAAGTACTTCCACTTGAAAACAATCGAGAGTTTTCAAGAGCAAAACAAAGCTCAATGCATAAATCTCATTGGATCAAGGTGTCCAAATTTCATAATGTATACATTTAGGAGCATATATCGACAATATGTCTTCAAGCTTGCAAGTGGAAACCACCAAAGCAAATAGCCACTACCCAAATGCAACCAACTAAGCTCAAAACTAAGATGTAGAGCTCAACATAATCATATCTAGGCATAAAACCAATATAAGTGTCAATATAACTATATAGAACCCTCGAATAGCATGTACACATTCAATACACTGACGTTCACTGTGAATACTTGTTGCCCAAACTTTGCTACGATAAGGAACTCTTCAAATGTTGAGCTATTCAAGCTCTAATTTATTTAAGAAGGTTTCCCAAGCATCAAATCAACATCTAGACATTAGAAGCATATCACACAAGTATCATATGATTCATGGGTATTCAAATATATGCTACTCATAGGGTATTACAATAGATTTGTCCTAAATCACAATCAATGGATAAAAGATAAGGAAGGTTGGAGCAAAAATAAAAGCGAACGAAATAGAAAAGGATTAATTATCGCCTCATGAGAGCTTGGTAGGTTATTGGGTATCGAGAGAGAACCTAAAGCCAATGCCTTGTTCTCCTTGGGTCACTCTACGCTCAACTCCCTCCTTTTTACACACCCAAGTATGGAAACTTTGGGAATAAAATGTGCTATAAGAAATAGGATGACCTCTTTGATAGATTTTTTTAGTTGTCCGTGTTAGAACAGTTGGTTAGCTACTTGCTCTAGATTTCTGTCAAGATTTTTGTCAGAGTATGCTTGGCCTATAGTAGCTGCATGGCATAAGGGATGGGGCTAGCCCTTACATCTCATGACATCTTTCGTTCACCTTGGCTTTTTTTCTTGTTGGGGATTGGCAATCAAGACATGAAGTCCCAGGTTTAGGTTATGTCTCTATCTGAGGGAGGTCTGAGTAGTTGTTGCCCCCTGTTAAAGGCATTGTCATGCATTAAAAGACCTATTTTAGAAGACAATTCTAGTGACCCTATTCTTCGAACTTGCTAGTAGCCATGCTAGGAGTTTCTATTAGTTGTGAGGCATTTAGAAAAGTTTGTCTTAAAAAATATACAAAGAAGAAAAATAATGCATATCTGAAATATAAAAAAGATATAGAGGTGTGTAAAAAGATGTTCTAACCCCTATAAAAAGAAAAGGAAAGAAAGAGAAAATGTTATGAGTTGTTGCTCATCGCCTTGCAAAGGCGTGGTAGGTTGCCTTGTCTTCCTAGGGGTAGCAGCTAGTCGAAAATAAAAGAAAGGAAGGTTGGAGCAAAAATAAAAGTGAGAGAAAGAAAAGGTTTAAATGTCACCTCGCAAGTGTTTGGTAGGTTCTTGGATACTGAGTCAAGACATGAGGATGATGCCATGTTCTCCTTGGGTCACTCTACGCTCAGCTCCCTCCTTTTTACGCGCTCCAATATGGAAACCTTGGAAGGAAATGATTTATAAGAAAAATATGATAGGTAGTTCAAACCACCACTAGGATAACCTCTTTGATAGGTTTTTTAGCCAATTTCATGTTATGTTAACATGTTCATCTTAAACTAATAGACTTTTGTGAAAGAGGTGTTCACTCTCTTCCTCTGAAGTGCAATGGAATTTGGAAGCAACTTGTATCACCTCATCATCAGCAAGACCTAAATCAATCATAGTGAATAGCTTGGCATAATTGGTGAATATGGCATCAAATGGAGTAGCCATTCCATTTCAAAGAATTGAATTCCAATACCAAATGAGTAGCCATGTTATTGAGTGGTTGATAATCAAGCTTCCTGACCATTTTGGGATGTCGAATCGGTCATGCAAAAATTTTTGGATCTAGAAACGGGTGTCGGACGGGAGAGATGCAAAGCCGAGTAGTGCCAAAGGGAAAAATGGCCAAGAATTAAAAATTTTGGGCATGGTGCTTTGGGGGGACAATTGGAACCCCTTTAAAAATTTGTAATTGAGGGGGGGGGGAGGGGGGGGTTTTGAAATGGCGTGGCTATAGCCACCACCCCCCTTGGCATTGATTTTGGTGGAGATGGTCATGGGGCCTCACAAGCAAGGCACCAAACAGATCTTGTGAATGATATTGCTAAATTTTCCACCTTTGATCACCGGTCTCCATTCATGAAATGGCTGCTCAGATGAAGAGATCATAAATTAGTCTTTCTCTCTCCTCCACCTCTCTCATCTAAGAGGCTGATCACACACAAAGGATCAAGATGAAAGGGGGATGAAGAATGCTTGTGCGGCATGGACCGGATTGCTAGAAGATCAAAAGGATGTTGAGAGGTGATGTCCAACACTGTTGGGGAATTGATGATTTTAGACACTAAGGAAGAGGGAAATGCAAAACTTTGGCCGTTGTAGTGGTTGTAGATTTTTAGTAATTTTTTTGACATCCAAATTGAAGAGGGATGGTTTCTGACTGTTTAGGATGTCGAGTCAATCAAGAATAATTTTTTCGATCAAAATTTGGGCGTTGAATGGATGAGATGTGCGAAGCTGGACAGTGCCAAAGTTTAAATGGCCAAAGTTAAAACAAAATATGCATGGCTCTTTGGGGGGGGCCAATGGCCCCCTTAAACAAATTGTGATATGGGGGGAGGCATTTTGAAACGGCGCGATCAGCAGCGCCACCCCCCTTTTTGTGCTGATTTCATGATGGAGGAGGGGCTATGGGACTACAAGTAAGCACTCAAACAAACATTGGAAATGAATTCCTCCAATTTTTCACTCTCCATTGCTGATTACTAATTGAAAATGGCTTCCCAATGAAGGATATGCAAATCTAGTATTTCTCTCTCCTCCCTTCTCTCTCCTCTTGATGGTTGTTCACACGCATGAATCTATGGAAGAAAGGGAAGGAGTTGGATACAAGATGTTGATGGAATAATTGTACCAGAGTGAAGGAGATCATAGATCAGAGTTAGAGAGAGCGTCAGCCACCATAAGTGAGCATCATCGCAGCCTCCCAACCATTAAATGCGCGCCTCCAAGACCAGGTTTCTATGCATAAGCACTCATTTCATTTGTTTTATGAAAGATGTTTGATAAAAAAAATGTGTAAATGGATTCCTTTTATTGGAAATGCTGAAATTTATAAAAAAATATTGAAGAAAACTAGAAAATTTAGTCATATAATCATTTACATCAAAACACACAAACTCACAATTATGTAGGTTTCATGAAAATGATAATTTTTTGGGGTTTTGTTTGATTTGGGGTTTGTATGGAGTGGAAATGAATATAAAATCAATGTTTACTAATTGTGATTAGACTCAATCCATAAATTAGAAGTATCAAAATGTTAATTTAAATAAATGAAGAGAAATAGTGAAAAAATGGAAAATTTTAGGTTTTCTGCACCAAAAAATTAAGAAAAAATATGTTTTATGTCCGTGAATGTATGGCATGGTAGTAGCATGAGGGATAAGCCTTAATTCAACTATGTCTTTTCATTAAAGTCCATTTTTATTATTTTTTACAATAAAAATACATGAAAAAACCACTTTCTACACCTATCAATGAAGCACAATCGGTAGGGGGAAAGAGGGGATTTGATGCTGATTAATTGTTGATAGCATATTAAATTCTGGTCTATTTGTTTGTGCATACCATATAGGACGTTTATAAATTAATTTAAAAGTGGTTGAACAGCATGAGGATATTTGTGCTGACCTTTAGCAACGAAGCATGCTATGTGGGTTGAAATCATTAAAAGAAATGTTTGTTGCACTTCATAATACTAATTTATGAATCATAAAATGTTTGAGCACCATGGCATTCACAGTGGCATTGCACATATCCCATGATAACTCTCCTGGATGCATTACAATTGGTTTCTTATACTTATGACCCATGCTGAGTTGTGAGACACCTAAGCTATAGGTATAGGCGTTCGGGTTTCTTGGAAAATTGTTAAGTGACGAAATATATTATCTCCTAGATCATTCTAAAATAAGAGTGGAGTTTGCGACGCCTATGTTATTTGTGTTATGACGCATTGAGGAGCCAATCCCCAAGGTGTAGGTGAGCTGCAATGGGGCCACGGCATTCAGTCGGAGGGGTGCCTCCTTCTGTTTGTGATTATGATGGTTTTTAAATCTTGATCAATAGGGACCAATTCATTAGTGTATGCCAAAAATCAGTGAAATAGACTCACAAGACCGTCAAGCCGAGCTTCAAAAGTAAGAAAGAGCTGAGCGAGCTAGATGCCGAGCCAAAATAAATAGAAGATATTCTCCGCAAAGAAGTGGTCCAATATCCTTACAATTCTCTTAGGGGGAAGGAATCTTTAGTACTTCCCCCCTTCCAATCAGTCCATCCACTTTGAGTGGAGTGATAGTTCTGGTTATTTAAACCTCTTTAGCGAATTTGGTTGTCACCATGGCGACGCAACCCATTGCAGTTCCTGCTAGGATGGCAGATTTTCCAGTCTTAAGGTTTCCTCTACCCATTTTTAATGGGTTAGCAAAGGATGATGCAGAACTTCACATTGATGAATTCAAGAAGTTAATATTTAATTGTCGAATTCAAGATTAGGGACACTTGATGATGTTCTTCAACATGACTCTGAAAGGACGAGCTACAGTATGGTATCACAGCCTAGAGACTGAAACCATAACTATGATCGACTTATTCTTTGTGGCCATTCAAAGAGAGTTTGATCCTAAAAGGGGAAGTCATTATTGGCTACGTGTCCTTAATGTTATACATCAAGAACCTCATGAGAATGTCCGTGGGTATGCTAAGAAATTGAAGGACGTATTTCGAAAGTTGCAAACCTATATTCCTATTCTAGCAGCTGCTCAGTTGCAATACTTTTTGAATGGGCTAGACTTAAATATTCAAGTGTAGTTGAGTAGTGTTGCTCTTGTCGACATTGATACAACTATTACACGAGCCGAAGAGATAGAATCGCGATTACAAGCGGCTTATGCCTCTAGGTCAAATTAGAATCTGAATTTAGGGTTTGGAAATACTTTAGCACTGACAAATGGAGGTCAAGGGATGCCCATGAGTCCTCCTAATGGGAGAGAGAAAGAATAATTCTAAATGTGCCCATGTTGCCAACTCCTCTTAGTGTGACGATGCCTATGACTAGTCAAATGGCTCCACCAACAATTGGAAGCCCAACGATAAATCCTACTGTTGATCTAGGAAATCAATAGCCAATCCCTAATCAAGTGGTTAGGCCAATTGAATGATAGGTAGATGATCACGGCTATGAGTCAAGTGCCTCGAATATCCTTAGCAAAGTTAAGGATGTGATGAAGCACTATACTAATATGATTAGCGAACAATATAGAAAAATAGCAATTGATGTTAATTTCCTTAAGAAGTAGCAGAATTTGATAGGGAGTCGATGCCTTGAAGAGGGTGACCCCTCAAAATTCAACTATAAGTGGTGTGGTGGCCAACATTTTCCTAGGAATTGTCCAAATGTTAAATGCGGCATATGTGGGAAGTCCGACTATTTAGCTAGTACATGTTGGAGTAAGATTATCTCTCTCTAGCAAGAAAGTAAACAACCATGTCCAGTTAACCATCAAGTGCAAGGGAATAATCTCCAGTGAGATGAAGGACCGAAGCAAATATTACAAAGAGAGAAAGCTATGGTATAGGAGCTACCTAGTGGCAATGGAGTTAGTATGATAGAATTTGTTTGCATCAATGACACTAAAGCTTCTAATCTACGGGTTATTACGAGAGGTCAAAAGGGTAACGAGGTCAACAAATCCAAGGCAAAACCTGTCGATGGAAACCCCCAAGCAAGATGATAAGGGGACGCAAGTCCTTAATTGAGAGAAATTTTTAAAGACTTGTAAAGTGCTAAAACAGAGCAAGTTAATGCAAAACCTAGACATGAATTTAAAGCCGATGAATGCAGAACATGAAGATCCAACAATTTTAGAGACCAAGGAAGAAAGAAATGCAAAACTTCGGCCATTGCGGTGGTTGCATATTTTTAGTAATTTTTTTGACAGTGGGATTGAAGAGAGAGAGAGAGAGAGTCTAGGCTATTAAGGATGTTGAGTCAGTCATGTAGGATTTTTTGGATTTGAATTCGTGTACTGGACGTACGAGATGCGCAGAACCAGATATTGCCAAGGTTAAAATGGTCAAAGAAGAGAAAGGAAATTGGGCATGGCCCTTTGGGGGGCCAATTGGCCCCCCAAAGTTAAAAGATTTTCATGAAATGGGAGGGGGGGGGAGGGGGCATTTTGAAATGGTGCCATTCAGAATGTGTCATCCCCCTTGCAGCAATTTCATGGAGGAGATGGCTATGGGAGGTTACAAAGTAAGCAATCAATCAGGCATTGGCAATGATCTTCATCAATTTTTTGCTTCCCATCACCGATTTCAGATCAAGGAATGGCTATCTGGTGGTGGATCTGAAAATTTAGTATTTCTCTCTCCTCCGTCCTGCGTCTTCTCTCCTCTTGAGGGCTGGTCACATGCATGAATCTATGGAAGAATGGGAACGAGTTGAATGTGAGATGCTGATGGAATAATTGTATCGAAGCAGAGCAAATTGTAGATTAGAGTTGGAGAGAGTGTCAACGACCATAAATGAGTGTTAGCAGTCTCCCAACCATTAAATACGTACCTCCAAAAATAGGTTTCGATGCGTAAGCACTCATTTCATTAGTTTTATGAAAGAAGTTTGATGAAACTGTTTGTAAATGGATTCGTTTGATTGAAAATGCTTAGCTTTATCAGAAAGCTTGAAGTAAACCAAAAAATTTGGTCATTTAATGATTTACATCTAGACATGCAAAACCCACAATTATGCGCTTTTCAAGAAAACAAAAAATATTGGGGGTTTTGTTGTGATTTTGGGGTTCATATAGAGTAGAAATGAATAAAAAATCAATGTTCAATAATTGTGATGAGTCACAACCCATAAATCAAAAAAATCAATATTTTTATTTAAATAAGTGAAGAAAAATAGTGAAAAATATAAACTTTTAGTTTTTTTGCACTCAAAAATTAAGTAAAAATGTGTTTTATGTCTGTGAATGTATGGCATGGCTGTAGCATGAGGGATAAGCCTCAATTTAGCTGTGTCTTCATATTAATGTCCATTTTTACCACTTTTTACAAGAAAAACACATGAAAAAACTACTCTTCACACCTATGAACAAAGCACAACCTAAATGATAGGGGGAAAGAGGGGTTTCGATGCTAAGTAGTTGCTGAGAACATTGGAAATTATGATCTATTTGTTTGTGCATACCATATAGGACATTTATAAATTAAGTTTAGAAGGAATCAAGTAGCACGAGGATGCTCGGGGTTGACCCTTATCAATGAAGCATGACGTGTAGGCTGAAATCGTGGAAATAAATGTTTATTGCACTTCACAATGTTGATTCATGAATCATAAATTGTTTGAGCACCATGTCATTCACAGTTGAATTGCACATATCACATGGTAACTCATGGATGCATTGTAATTGGTTTCCTTTACTTATGCCCTACGTTGAGTTGTGAGATACCTAAGCTGTAGGTTTAGGCATTTGGTTTCTTTGGGAAACTATCAGGTGAGGAAATATCTTATCTCCTAGATCGTTCTAAAATAAGAGTGAAGTTTATGACACCCATGTTATTTGTGTTAGCAGTGCATCGAGGGGCCAATCCCCTCAGTGTAGGAGAGCCACGGCATTCAATCGGAGGGGTGCCTTCTTCTATTTGTGATTACAAGATGTTTGACACCGACCTATGTGTAGGGACTCCATCTGAGGAGTGTGGGGCTTAATTCTTGGACTACAATTCAAAACAAACACAAGATTCACGATAGCAATTAAGGAAGTGTGTCCCTTATATACTCCTAGCCATGAGGATGAGGAGGTGTATTCTTTGAGTATAGAGAGGCATGGCTAGTGCTCATAGCTAATGTCGAGCATGTTTTAGGTCCTAAGAGTAATCCCAATATGGAAGGCGGACCTCTCAAGGATGTAGATGGTAAAACGGACCCTAAGAAAGATAAGGAGTCACCAAAGAAGAAGGCAAAAGCCAAGAAAGAAGCACCAAAGCCAGTTCAAATACCAAAGGAGAGAATGATTTGGTGAGAAAAGCAAGCCTTTGCTAGCTATCATGAATTTAATTTAGCAAGTTTTCTTTGCGAAGTTAAGCCATATGTAAATCTCCTACAATTGAATAAGTTATCTCGAGGAGTGCGCAAGGAATTTAAGAAGATTTTACACACTAGGTATATCATTGAGCCTCTGGGAATAGCACGAGTAGGAGATGTTTGGTTTGAGCATGTTGAAAAGCATTGTTCAAGGGTGGCAGCATATGTTAATGGAATATTAGTGGACCATGCTCTTGTGAACACACGATCCTCTATCAACTTTATGAGTTCAGAATTGATGGAGAGATTGGGATTAGAAATTAAAAAAGATGCCTCCACGATCCTCCGAATGACTGATGACAGTTTAAGATAAGCCGAAGGTTGCATTACTAAAGCCCATGTGACTGTTGCCAATGTAGAATGCATTCTAGACTTTAGGGTCATTAGGTTTGCAAGGTGACCTAGCTATCAAGTGTTGTTAGGAAGGCCATGGGTTTTACAAGCAGACTATCAGGTTGATATACCCACTAGGTGATTAATATTTGGTCAATGTGCTAGACGTGTAATAGTAGATGCTTATCATGAATCCCCTCAAAGTGAGAGAGTTCATTTATCTTTGTCAAAGTTTGATACGCTAGATGATCTATCTGCTCTAGTGAGACATCATCAAGTGACAAATCAAATGAGGGGTCCACTATAAAGGATATCTACCAAGTGACTTTGAATGAGCCAATAGAGGCTCATGAGAGGATAAGGGATGTGGATGTAATTGAGCTCGACCTTGGTACGATGAATAATTCATGACCAATTAAGTTAGGATACATGCTTAGTTTAGAAGAAAGGAAGGACTATGTATCCTTGATTCAATAATTTCACGGTATCTTTGCTTGGAGTTATGATGAGCTGTGAGGCATTCCTCCCAACCTGGCTATTCATATGATTCCTTTGAATTAAGCTATCCACCCTATGTGATAGAAAGTAAGGTGTATGCCTTTTGAATTAAGGGACATGCTATTTAAAGAATCGACAAAGTTGCAAAAGACTAGCCTGATATTTCTAGCTCAACACATAGAATGGCATTCACCGGTTGTTATCAGAAAGAAGAAGAACAATCAGATTCAACTTTGCGTAGATTTTAGAGAGCGTAATAAGCTAATGCTTAAGGATTACTATCCGTTGACATTCATTGATTAGATTTTGGATCAATTAGCAGGAAGGAAAATCTATTCATTTATGGATTGCTTTACTGGATATAACTAGATGGCTATTGCAGAGGAAGATAAATTGAAAATGACATTTATTACTGTCTTCGGTACCTTTGTGTATCATGTGATGGCCTTTGGTCTTTGCAATGTGCATGGATCTTGGCAACAAATAGCTGATAAGACCTTTGGTGATATCTCCCCAGATGAGTTAAAAGTCTTTACTGACAATGTGGGGGTAGTCATGAAGGGAGCATATGGATTATTTTAAGGAAATGTTTTGAGCACTATAGACAATTCTATATTTCTCTTAACTATGAAAAGATAAAGATTATAGTCTCTATGATCTCGTCATCATGTGCTTCAAAAGAGGTGTACAACTTTTTGTCATCAATGGGATACTATCAAAGATTTATCAATGCACTCATAGAAAGAGCATTGCCAGTGACAAACCTCCTTTATTTTAACTATATGTTTGAGTGGAATGAAGCCTCTCAAGTATCCTTTGAGGATGTCAAGCAAGGATTAGCAAAAGTGTCAATCCTAAAAGCACATAGAAGAGGTGGTCTTCTATATATTTTGTAACATGTCCGCTTGTCCACTTGTGGGACACGTCTTAGCAGCCCATCGGGAAGAGAGTCTAAAAAGCACCGCCTGGCACTCGCAATGATTGTCACAAGGTTTGTGATCTAGGTCTTCTCGAGTCTGCCCCGAGCAGAAGTATCCAGCCGTTCCCACTTCGGACTGACCTGAAGTCAGGGTTTCTTTCCTATCAACAAAGTCTCTAGGAAGTAGCTAGCGTCGAGCTCTAGAGGAACCACTTTGCATAGAAACAATAGAGTCGAAGCGGATTTATGCTGCACTTGGTTCATGGAGAATGGGAAATGAGAGGGATGCGAAGCTCGACCTCTCTACCCATAAGGCATAGTCCCATTCCACTCCCCTAAATCAGCATAAATCGGGATTCTAACTCTACTGACTCTAGGGTCTTCACAGTATCATTTTCACATCTTTTGAGAAAAGTTTCTAGCTAACCAGGACCACCCTTCCGTAGGACAGACCCAAGTCACGTCCACCACAACACTTTCCTTGGTTTGCTTAGTTATATAATTACCTACCACATTATATTTGACATGCAAAAGCAGCTTCCTTAGTTAATCAATTTAAACACAGGTTCCTTCATGTAACTAAGGCACTGATAACAAAAACAAAGTCAAGCAAGTTCCTTTTTCAAATATCTGATCTCTATTTATCATAGTCCCAGAATACATCAAGTATCGTGCTCAAAGGCTATCCCAGCAATCAACAGGATTGTTGCTCCAAGTTTTTGGCCGTAGACTAGTACACGGGCCTAGAGATCCCATCTCGAGTCACGTCGACCTCTTGTGCAGGATCCGAAGGCAAGGAATTTATAGCCAGAGCCTCCCCTGGCACCCAAGTGTCCACCCACTCCAAGCAACACCCATGGAGAGACCTCTCGCCACGGGTTCGGTCCATATACCCGGCGCAGCTAATGACCCCCTTGGATAGGGCTAGGCAGACAGTTGAAGGTAGCTGAACCTGCCTCTCCCTCTAGGCTTTTAACCTGAAGCACTAAGTGTTTTTCCTTGAGTTAGTTCCTTGAGCAAAGAAGTTCAAACAATGTACCTAAGTATACAATCACAATCATCTCATAGGTCGCTTGTACGACCAACTGCTAAGGTGTGATTCCTTCTTCCCGAAAGCTCCCAGCATTCGATCCTGGATCATTCACGACTTGGCAAGATTCCAAGGGCTTGGCAAGCTAGGTTACTTGTTTCCCCTTTATCTTCGGGTTAGGGTTTGTACCCTGCTGACCCTAATTATCCTTACCTTAGGTCTCCTGGTAAAAATAGGTCATGGACAACCCCATCGTCCTCGATTGGTCAAATTGCTGGTTATCTCCTAGATCCCTTGAAGTACCTATGTACCTTTGATCTTAATTGATCAAGATTGTCTATCCCTTTGACCATGGTTGGTCAAGATGGTTCTGTTTTAGTCCTACTCTGCCTTAAGTATAATCTTCTTAAGCCCTCTTAATAATACTCACATGTGCTTAAGCTTTTACCCGTCCCTCTTGAAGTCACCAAGGACTTTGTCATGGGATTTATGAATCTCAGTCCCAGTTGGTAAAATTACAAACAACGTTGAATTTTCCCAACAACTTTAAGGCACGCAATGTAATGCCATGCCTTCATTTCAATACTTACAATTTTGATATCATCTATGCATTATTTTATGCCACACATGCAAAGGTACTTTCCATGCATGCAACCTTGACATTGTCCTCTATGTAATTATTTACACGATCTATAACCTTCTTGAATGATCTAACTTTATGTGATCATTGTATGAGTCTAATTGCACTTTAATCTTTTATGCAGTTTATTACATGTACCTTAGAATCCATCTTGCAATATGGACATGCACTTTGTTTCGTTCAATGTCCTCTAAAATGCATTTTAAGCAAGAACTTGTGCAAGGAACAATGCACTTTATGCAGGAATTCTTGCAAGACGTTTTTGGTAATTTATGATGTTATTATCTAATCAATTTCACCTATTATGATGCCATCTTACAATGGAAATTATCTTGCTTGTTACATACATCACAACTAAGTTCATACCTAGGAAATTATCAAACACGCAATTAATGTGATGCATGTGAATATGATTTTTCACCGTGATAATTATAACCTATGATTTAATAATAGAGAAACCTGGGTTTGGAGTGATGCCATGATTCCAGTGGTATTGATGCATGATGAACCGTTTCGCGGTTGCGATGCCACCTTGTTTCGAACCTCCATCCACGCTTGCAGGGTCCATCTTTGTGGAGCTATGCTTCGGGGCCATGCTTGAAGACGCGTGTACGACGATAGAGTTCTCACACTCTCCTATGCAAGATTCTCGCTGCCTCTCCTTGAGTGGAGGAAGAGATAATGAAGGGGAGTGTATTTTCAGAAATTCTTCTTCTTCTTCTTCTCTTCTTCTCCTCTCTCTCTCTCTTCTTCTTCTTCTTCTCTTCTTCTCCTTCTCTCTCTCCCTCTTCTTCTTATTATTCTTCTTCTTCTTCTCTCTCTCCCTTCTTCTTCTTCTTCTTCTTCCTCTCGTCTTCTCCTTCTCTCTCTCCCTCTTCTTCTTCTTCTTCTTCTTCTTCTTCTCTTCTTCTCTTCTTCTCTTCTTCTCTCTCCCTTCTTCTTCTTCTTCTTCTTCTTCTTCTTCTTCTTCTTCTTCTTCTTCTCTCCCTTATTCTTCTTCTTCTTCTCTTCTTCTCCTTCTCTCTCTCTCTCTCACTCTTCTTCTTCTTCTTCTTCTTCTTCTTCTTCTTATCTCTTCTTCTTGTGATAATGATAAGGAGGGGGGCTATTGCCTGGCGACGAGGGAGGGGCTACTGTCGAAGACGGAGGGGGGCGTGATGATGCAGGCCACGAGGGAGGGGGGGACTACCATTTTAAAGAGAGGGAGGAGGTCTTCACCAGGGGAGGGAGATGGTTGTTAATGGCTACCACCCTCCACTTGGGGGGCTGCATGCCCCCTCTTTCACTCTCTTCACTCCCTCTCTCTCTCTCTCTCTCTCTCTCTCCCCGACGTGTTGTTGGAGGGAAGAGAGAGAGGGAGTAAAAAAAATTGTCTTAATTTTAAAAAAAATTTAAGGGGGGGGGGGGGGGGACTATTACATCCTCTCCCCCTTAGAGGAATTGAGATGTCCTCATCTTGAGAAGACCTAGGGATATTGTTGGTTGAGAGTATTTTCATCCATCCAGGTGGCATCCTATCTTGGATAATCTTTCCACTGGATGAGGTATTCTCTCAAGGTCCTTGATCTCAAATGCCTCTTCCTAACATCTAGGATTCTATCAGGCCATAGCTCAAGGAGTCCTCGGCTAGGCATTACAATTTGTTGATCATTAAGTACATGATTCGGATTAGGTAGATACCTTTTCAATAGGCTAACGTGGAATACATTATGAATCTTTAGAGTTGCGGGCAGCTGTAGTTTTTAAGCATTAGGCCCTAGGCACTTGGTGATCTTATAAGGTCCACAATTCCTTGGACTTGGCTTATTGTACTCTCCCAAGGACAATGAACTCTTTTTAGGGTGCACACGGATGAAGACCATATCACCTTTGACGAAGGATCTGTCTTGATGGTTCAAGTCAGTGTAAGCCTTCTGTCTATCCTTGGCAGCTTGAATGTCTTGTCTTATTGATTTGATTTGATCATCCATGTCTTCCAGTATCTGTCTTGAAGCTTCTACTCTCAAAGTTGGATCCGAGAAGTTCAAAGGGGTACGACAATCATGCCCATACGATGCTTGGAAAAGGGTCATCTGAATACTCTGTTGGGAAGAAGCATTGTAGACAAACTCAACCAGTGGTAAATATTGAATCCACTTTTTGGGTTCGCGATAGCAGTATGCCCTAAGCATATCTTCAATGACTTTATTGACTAGTTCTGTTTGACCATCAGTTTGGGGGATGGTACGTTGTACTGAAATAGAGTTGAGTTCCAATAGCCTCAAAGATAGCCCTCTAGAAGTGTGATGTGAAAAGAGAGTCACGATCACTAATGATTCTTTTGGGTAACCCATGAAGTTTGAATATTTCCTTGATGAATAATATTGTGATGTCTGAAGCTTTATAGTTTGTCTTGACAGGGATGAGATAAGCAACCTTGGTGAGCATATCTACTACAACCATAATAGAGTTATATCCTCCGTGAACTTGGGGTAAGCCAACAATGAAGTCCATACTAATGAATTCCCATTTCATTTGGGGAATGTCAAGTGGTTGCAATTTCCCCGGCATTTTAACATGTTCTGCCTTAATGCGTTGACAAGACAAACATTCCGTGACATATTTGAGTACGTCTCCCTTGAGCCTTTCCCAATAATAGCTCTTTCTAACCATATTAAGGGTCTTGGCATAACCACGATGTCCTGAGAAAGGGGAGTCATGGGCTTCCCAAAGTATCTTCTACTTGAGAGTTTGGCTTGTAGGGATACATAATCTTGTCCTAAAGTAGACAAGCCCACTGCTGATGGAGAATTCTTGATACTTTGTCTTTAGCTTTGGGTCTTGATCCTTGATGGGGATCTCCCTTAGCATTTTTTGATAGACTGTGTCATGATATGCCTCTTCTTTTGCTAGCTCAAGAATCGGGTTGTTTGGCATTGATACTTTTGTGGCTAGTGACCTTGCTGTTGATGGATCTTGCAAAATGAGAGAATTTAGAAATGCCTTGTGTGACTGAGTGCATCGGCAACTACATTCTCTTTTTTAGGCGTATATTTGATTTCAAAATCATATTCTTCTAGCACTTCAATCCATCGATGTTGCCTTATATTGAGCTCATTCTGAGTGAAAATCCATTTAAGACTCTTGTGGTCCGTCACTAAGGAAAATTTGTTACCTAGCAAGTAATGTCTCCAAATTTTGAGAGCATGGATGATAGCCAACAGCTCCAGGCTATGGATAGCATAAATCCTTTCATGGCTCTTCAATTTTCTTGAAGAATATGCTATGGGGTGACCTTCTTGCATAAGTACACATCCTAAAGCAAGTGCGCTAGCATCAGTTACCACTTGAAACTCCTTACCAAGATCAGGAAGTTTCAGGATGGGTGTTGATACTAAGCTTTGCTTTAGTTTGTCAAAGTTGATTAGTCAGAGGTGCTACAGTTAAAGCATAATCTTTGATGAAAATCATGTACCACCCTGTCAACCCAAGAAAACTTCGTATTTCTTTGACAAAAGTTGGTGTTGGCCATTCCAGAATGTCTCTGACCTTAGCTGGATCTACTGAAATTCCTTCTACTGATACAATGAATCCCAAATATTCAATCTTTCGCTTGAAAAAATGTACACTTCTTCTTCTTGGCATAAAGCTTGTGTGCTCTCATTGTTTCAAGAACAATGCAAAGCTGGGGTTCATGATCCTTTCCCTGTTTTGAGTAGACTAGGGTATCATCAAAAAAGACGAGTATGAAGTCATCAAGATAGGGCCTAAAGATATCCTGCATTAACCTATTGAAGGTAGCAAGAGCATTCATCAGCCCGAATGACATCACCAGGAATTCGAAGTGTCCGTACCTTGTACTGAATGCAGTCTTCGGAATATCTTCTTCTTTGATCCTTATCTGGTAATATCCAGATCTAAGATCTATCTTTGAGAAGACCTTCTCCCCTTGAAGACGGTCAAGTAATTCATCTATTCTTGGAATGGGGTATTTATTTTTTATGGTTGCTTGATTCAACCCTCGGTAGTCAATGCATAGGCAAAGTGTTCCATCTTTATTCTTTTGGAACAACACTGGAGCTCCCCATGGAGAGCTGCTAGGTCGGATGTAGCCTTGATCTAACAATTGCTTGAGTTTCTCTTTCAACTCAATAGCTTCCAGAACGGACATCTTATATGGCCTCTTTGCAACTGGTGCAACTCCTCGCACAAGTTTGATTTTGTGGTTGACTTCCCTTTGGGGAGGGAGTTCTGTCAGATCTTCAAGGAATACGTTTGCGTATTCCTTAACCATGAAGGTTCTTCTCCAGATTCCTGATTCTGATCTAGCTTATTCAGTTTAATCAAATAGACGGGTAGACCCTTTTGCACACCTTTTATTATCTGTGTTGCTTTTGCCAACTGTATTTTTGGCTTACTGGCCTCACCTTGAGTCGTAACTAGTTCCCCTTTAGAATTCCAGAAGGAGACTTGGCCCTTCCCACAGTGGATGTGGGCATCATTGGGTATTAGCCAATCCATTCTGAGTAAACATTCGTGGACACCTAGGTTCATTACCCTGAATCTCACCGAAGTTGGCTTCCCACCCAGTAGGAATTTCACCTTAGAAATTTGCCTAGTACAAGTGACTTCACGACCATTCGCTAATTCCACAAGTAAAGTAGGTGCATCTATTGTGGTTATCCCTAATCTTTTTGCACAGATTGGTGAAATGAAGGAATGTGTACTACCACAGTCAATCAGGGTTTTGAAGCTTTTACCTTGATATTCTGATGGAGTTTGAATCACTGAAAATTGGCGATTTGGACCCTTCTTGTGAAGAGTGGCGTGAACCTTTGCCCTCTCAATGTCAGCATCCATGGATGGATCTTCTTCATTGTCCAACTCCTTGTTGGAAACACTGGAGGTTCTCCTTCTGGTCATAATGGTGGTTCCTTGGCCATGAGTGGCTCTATTTTGACCTTGGAGTTTCCCTTGGCGGTTCCCTATGCCAAGCTTAGGGCACTCCCTCTTAAAGTGTCTGGGATCGTTGCAATGGAAGCAACATGGGTTGCGATCATTACTTTGTGTTGGAACAAAGTTGTTGACAACATTGGCCCTAGATTTCCTTCTTTGGCCCTGATTCTGACCTTGAGCTCTCTTAATCTGAGCCATAGACATACCCTTATTTTGATCTTTGTAAGGCTAAATCCTGTTGTATCTTGGTTTGGTCTACACCTCCTGTATTATTGGAGCAGCTCGAATGAGTGCGTCTTGTACGTCCGTTGGGTGCATTGATTCCAATCGAGTGTTTGTGGGTGGATTCAATCCAACATAGAATTTTGACGCTTGTTGTGTCATATCCATTGGGGGTGCATACTTTAGGAGTGAAACAAACTTCAAATAATATGCTTCAAGGGATGATCCTAGCTGCTTCAAGTCATAGAATTCATTCATCTTTTGTGTGCGGTAGGCCGGTGTTGAGATATCGAGCTCCACTCGTGATATGCCAGGGTGACCATTGTGTATTTATGTCACCGACTTGTCAGTTGCAGACGCAGTTGGTACACCGCCCATGAATAATAGCTACATGATAGCTATCCTTATCTACTCTAGTTTGTGGCTCAGTTAGTATGCCACCTTAGTTAGTTGAGTTTGGTTTGAGACCCATATATAGGGTTCTTCTATTTCTTTGTACGAGAGTTCTTTTGGCTTACACAACTAAGAAGAGGAAAACTATTTTCAACCTCCAACCTTGTGTGTCTTCCCCCATTGTGCAAGCAAGAAAGCTTCAAGCGAGACTCCTTCCTTCTCTCCCACAATCTTGACATGGTATCAGAGCCTTATTTGTGGTAAGGAGCTCAAGAAAGCAAGCCAAGCTCGCGGTGTTCTGGTAAGAGGAGCAGTGTTGCTTTCATTTTCTGTTTTGGGAGTAGATCTCTGCAGGTAGCACAGCCAGAAAGTGCAGGAGTGCATTGTCTCAGGTTGAGACGCCCTTCGCGGTGAAGCAAGAGGGCAGTATATGCTGCGGGACAAGGGCTTTAGCCCTTGGCGACCTTGTTTTTTTGATTTGAGGCCATTTCGGGGCCTGTTTTGGAGACGGAAGTTTTCTGCACGCACTCAAGAAAAGGCCCAGTTTTATGCTGTGCAGCCACTGTTCTACAGGTCGGTGAATAGTTACTGTAAAAATTGCATTGTATGCTTGTGCGCAGAGACATTGGGAGTTACAGAATCATCCCTGTTGCCTGTTGATGCAAAATCGTCACTAGGAAGTGACTGTGTGGTCAAATACCACTTTTGCCAGTTTTGCAGATTTTCTCTTGTGGGGTGAAGCTGTGGTTTTTGCAGTGACAGAATTTTTTGCAGTCTTCTATAATGGCATCTGATTCTCTTTCACAGATTGTCACTGAAAAGCTTGACAAGAACAACTTCCAAGCATGGAAGTTTAGAATGACGAACTTCCTTATGGAAAAAGGATATTGGGAATTTATTGCAGGAAATGAAGAAGAACCAGTTCTTCCTGATGTTCTCAATCAACAGCAAATGCAGGCATTTAAAGCATGGCATGAGAGAGCCAGGAAAGTTATGTATTGGTTGTCTATCAGCATTTCAGACTCTATGATTGTGCATATTCAGGATGCAAGTACGCCAAAGGAGGCATGGGATACTTTGTCAAAATGTATAGCACAAATACGCAAGCCAGGAAAATGCAGCTCAAGCAAGAGTTGCACAATGTGCAAAGAGAAAATATGAGCATCAACGACTACCACATGAAGGTGAAGAAGATTGCAGATGCACTTGCTTCCATTGGGTCACCAGTGGAAGATGATGATTTAGTTTCTGTGACCTTGAATGGTCTACGAAAGGATTATGCACAGTTTCAGACATCCATTTCAGTTCGTGAAAGATTTCCTGATTTTGAGGAGCTGATTGCTCTTCTAATTTCTGAGGAGCAAAGAAATGGTGGTACATCTTCTTCAGGAGGAACTTCAAAAGAAGTTGTCTTCTACTCAAATGCTGGAAGAGGTAGAGGCAGAGGTAGAGGCAGAGGTAGAGGAGGCTGATATGGAATCCATGGTAGAAATCAGAATATGCAACAAACTCAAGAAAACCAGTCCTATGGAGGAGGACGTGGTAACTCTAGAGGCAGGGGGAGCCAAAGAGGTCGTGGTGGATGGCAAAGAGGCCAAAATGCAAACAGTAATGTTGAATGCTACTATTGTGGTAAAATGGGTCATATGGCTAAAGACTGCTATAAAAAGCAGAATGACATCATGAATGGAAAACTGCAACAAGGAAATTATGCATCCTCTAGTAGACAGGGTGATGACAGAAATGAGCATCTGTTTATGGTGCAGCACATGAACAATTCTGTGACAAGTGTAGAAGAAAGCAACGATGTATGGTATGTTGACTCAGGTGCATCAAACCATATGACAGGTCATGCAGAATGGATGGAGGATGCAAGGAAAATGGAAAAACCAGGATTTGTGGAGACTGGTGATGATACTGCACATCCTATTGTGCATATTGGAAAAATTCCTTTGTCTATGCAGGATGGGAAAAAAAAATACATGTCCGATGTATTTCATGTCCTGAATATCACCAAGAATCTGGTTTCTGTTGGTCAAATGGTTGAGCAGGGCTTGCAGGTCAGATTTAATCCTCATGGATGCTTTGTTGAGGATATGAAAAATAAAGGTCGCTTGATAGCAAAAGGAAATAAGAAGGGCAGAATGTTTACATTGGATGCAGACATGTCTGAATTGAGTGCAGCAATGTTTGCACATGGGACTGGTGTAGTTGCAGATATTGATATCTGGCATAAACGCATTGGTCATGTTAATGTACAACGACTTAAATCAATGCAGGCCCAAAATATTGTTGCAGGTTTGCCGAAATTCAAGGTTGCAGAAATGCATAAGGTATGTGTGTTGAGAATCAGCAATCACGCTCAAACAGCCTCTTTGTATGGAGTCTCAGGGTCAAGGACATGCAGGCTAACTTATCCCATATGCACAATGGTGCCTACTGCAGTTTCCTACTTTCCTATAAAGCATTGTACTTGCTTCCTTTCTTAATGCAATGATAATACTCTTTTCATTTCAGTAAAGTGTCAATGTCATTGTCCACATACACAAGATTGTGTTTATGAGTCCAAGTCTCAATCTTGGAACCTAATTCACTTGTGTAACAAACAGTGTCCATTCCATCATGAGTCTACACTTCTCCTTCCATCCTCCATAGCTTCCGGTTATGTCATGCTCTAGATCCCGCATTTCTAACATGGTATCAGAGCCCAGTTGGGCATGGCATTGCTTCTCCAGCCTCTTTTGATTCTTCTGAACCTCCATCCAGCTCAGTGTCAGTGTATGACTTCTTTTCTCAACTCTACTCTCACTGAAGCTTCCATGGCAGCCATAGCCAGCAGCACCCTGTCAGATTGAACTGCTTATATCTCACTCCACAGGTCAAATCTCTTGGAGCTTCCTTCTGGAAAAGTATTCCCCAACTCATAAAGCTTCCCTGTATCACATCAATCCAGGACATTGGACCATCTGGAGCTCAGCATTGTGAAAATCCCCAATCTCTGTTCTGTGTCTGCCATAGCCAGACAGGACCTACCTTGCTTGGAGCTTCCATAACTCTTCAACCAGGCCATTTCAGCCCATCATTTCTTCTGGAGAGTTGTTCCTCTGCTCAAGGCGCTTCATCTTGGCACAATAATCAATGACATTGATGCTCCCTGGCTCCAGCATTGCAGAAATTTGACCTCGCTGTCCAGATCTGCGCCGATTCTGTTCGCGGCACCTGCGCGCTGCATACTGACCACGATCTACACAATCTCCATGGGGCTTTGGTAGCCCATGACATAAGCTTCCTAGATATGTAAAAAGTTTTGAAAATGATGCACTGTAGCTCCTGCAATAAGCAAAAAACCAGGCCCCTGTCTCAGAAACCCTAATTCCACCATAGCCAAAAGCTTCAAAATCTTGACATTTTTCACTGTTTCTCTCACTGAAGTTATCAACAGTGATTTTAATCACTGAGCAATACTCTCTGAAGTTTGTTAAAGTACTGTCACTCAGATCTGAAGACATCAGCATCAAATCAAGAAGGGGAAGATCACTTGGAGTAAAAGACTTTTGCAGATTTGGTATCCATTGACACTCAGTTAGTGCTTTTTAGCACTTGTGTCTCTCAATCAATTCTTCTGTTGCTCAAATCTAATAAAGTCTGAAGTTGATTTGCTACTGTTCCCGTAAATCTAACATGGGCAAAGACTCGCCAAATGCTCGATTCAAAGGAGTCGAATTCCACACTTGGCAAACCCGCATCAAGCTCATCCTGATGAAGAAGGGTCTCTGGGCCATCACAAATGGCAAAGAGAAGAAACCGCGGGACGCGGACCTTGCAACTACTTGGCAAAAGAATGATGACAGAGCCCAGGCCATTATCAAATTGGAGCTAGATGACAGTTATATCCATCACGTGGATAACTGTGAGACCTCACAGGATACATGGAAAAGACTTGACACCCTGTTCGGTGCACAATCTAAATCATCAAAGTATGGTCTCCTAATTGAATTCTTCAAGCTTGAAATGAAGTCCAGCACATCACTTGCCACACATCTTAATTACATGGAAGGACTCCTAACCCAACTTGCAGGAATCAACATTAAAATGGATGAAGATGTTTGCATCGGTGTTCTACTTAAGAGCTTGCCTCCTGAATATAATAACATATCAACAACTTTAATCAACATGCCAAATCCTGAACTTGTTGATATCCAGGCATCACTGTTAGAAGAAGAAAAGAAGCTAAAAACTAAAGAAGAACCAAGTACCTCTAGAGATGAGCATGCATTATATGTTGGCAACAGGTACAAAGGCAAGAAAGATCAACTCTTTTGTGACTTCTGCAAAAGGACCGGACACACCGAGAAGTTCTGCCACGCAAGAAAGAGATCCCAAAAGGCCTATCTAGTCGCAGTCAAAGAAGAAGAAGAAAATGAAGCAAAGGAAGAAGAAGATGAAGATCACCAGGATCGGAAGGACAAGACTCATCAGTCCTTGTACTCTCATAATTCTGATAGACTGTTTTAATAGCCTTGTATTTTTCCTTGCCCTAATGCTTCCTTCCATAAGCTATGTAAACACCTTATGTAACTTGGCATTACAGTCCCTGTACACTTTGTGAGGCCCCTGTTACAGCCTCTGGATGTCCACCATGTTTATGGTACCCACACTTAGCTTTTTCTGCGACAGCCTCTGGTGTTTTGCCATGTCTGTGGTATACCCACACTTTGCAGGTGCTTCTCATTATAGCCTCTACACACTTTGTGCCTTTCCTAGTTGTGATTGAGGAGGGGTGTTGAGAATCAGCAATCACACTCAAACAGCCTCTTTGTATGGAGTCTCAGGGTCAAGGACATGCAGGCTAACTTATCCCATATGCACAATGGTGCCTACTGCAGTTTCCTACTTTCCTATAAAGCATTGTACTTGCTTCCTTTCTTAATGCAATGATAGTACTCTTTTCATTTCAGTAAAGTGTCAATGTCATTGTCCACATACACAAGATTGTGTTTATGAGTCCAAGTCTCAATCTTGGAACCTAATTCACTTGTGTAACAAACAATGTCCATTCCATCATGAGTCTACACTTCTCCTTCCATCCTCCATAGCTTCCGGTTATGTCATGCTCTAAATCCCGCATTTCTAACAATGTGAAGCCTGTCAGTTTGGAAAACAGGCAAGGAAACCATTTCCTAGACATGTTCAAGAGAGTAAGAAGTCATTGGAATTAATCCACTCTGATGTGTGGACAACTAAAGCTGCATCTCTTGGAGGCTGTCATTATTTTGTCAGTTTTATTGATGACTATAGCAGAAAAGTTTTGGTGTATTTTATGAAAAAGAAAAGTGAAGTTTTTTGGGCATTTCAAAACTCTTAAAGCTATGGTTGAAAAAGAAACAGGCTTGCAGATAAAATGCCTAAGGTCAGATGGAGGGGGAGAGTACCTCTCAAATGAGTTTGCAAGGTTCCTGCAGGAGCATGGCATAAAGCAGCAATATTCATGCAGTCATACCCCACAACAAAATGGAATTGCAGAAAGAAAAAACAGGCATATTGGAGAGGTATCTCGTGCCATGCTCAATGAAAAAGACTTGCCAGATTTTTATTGGGCTGAAGCAGTTGCTACAGCAGTCTACATAATGAACAGGACTCCCACTGCAGCAATACATGGAATGACTCCAGAGGAGAGGTATACTGGTAGGAAACCAGATATTTCTCATTTGAAAATTTTTGGTTGCATTGCCTATGTATATGTGCCAGATGAGTTGAGATCCAAGTTGGATCCAAAAGCTGAGAAGTGCATCTTTATTGGTTACTCTCTGCAGCAAAAAGGGTATAGATGCTATAACCCTTCTACTTGTAAGTTTACGGTGAGCAGAGATGTTGTTTTTGATGAGATAAGTAGCTGGTATAAACCAGTAAATGTGATTGATGATGTAGATGCACAAAATGGTAATGCTGCACAAAATTCACAGCAGCAGTCACAAAATATTAGTGGACCTGAAGCGTCCTCTAGTAGTAGTTCACATTCTTCGCCATGGATAGGCAGATTGAGATCAGGAGAATCTTCTCAAAGTAATGCAGATAGTGGTATGCAGGTATCACGAAAAGGAAAAGAGAAGGTTGATCAACCCATGTTTGATGTGAATGCAGGTCACTCTTATGTGGATGGTGAATCCAGTGGCTCAGAACAGAGCATTGATGATGAGTTGGGTATTCCTTCTATTGTTACACCTGGAGTAAGGAAGACCAGGGATGTTTTGAGAGCACCTGGGAGTGAACCTACTTTGCGCAGGTCTATGAGAGCTAGGTATCCTGTGGATAGGCTGAAATATGATGGATTTACAGCCATTCACTATGCATATATGGTTAAAGTGATACAGGAACCAGAACCCACTTCTTTTGAGGAAGCCATGGGAAAAGAAAAATGGGAGAAAGCCATGGATGAAGAAATGGATGCCTTGGAAGCAAATGCTACATGGGAATTGGTACCTTTGCCTAAAGGTAAAAATGCAATTGGCTGTAAGTGGGTTTATAAGGTGAAGCACAATGCAGATGGTTCTGTGAATAGATACAAGGCAAGATTAGTAGTCAAGGGGTATGCACAAACATATGGCATTGACTATGAAGAAACATTCAGTCCGGTTGCAAGGATGGCAACCGTAAGAGTAGTCATTGCTATGGCTGCATCAAAGGCATGGTCTTTACATCAGATGGATGTAAAGAATGCCTTCTTGCATGGTGATTTGCAAGAAGAGGTCTATATGGAGCAGCCACCAGGTTATGTGCATGTTGTTCATCCTGAGTTTGTTTGCAGGTTGAAGAAAGCCTTGTATGGCTTGAAGCAAGCACCTAGAGCATGGTCTGACAAGATAGGACAGTATCTTGTCACTATTGGCTTTCAGATTTCCAAGGCAGATTTCTCACTTTATGTGAGAAAAACAAAGAAAGGTATTATGCTACTTGTCATTTATGTTGATGATTTGATTATGACAGGTGACAGTGATGAAGATATCCTTCATGTGAAAATGCTATTGAAGCAGAAGTTTGAGATGAAGGATTTGGGAGAGCTGCGTTATTTCTTGGGCATTGAGGTGATTAGATCACCAAGTGGGATACAGCTCTTGCAGAGGCAGTATGGATTGGACATGCTATCCAAATATGGGATGACAGGCTGTAAGCCTATTTCAGTTCCTTTGGAGCAGAATGTGAAGCTGAGCACAGATGCAGGTGAGCTTCTAGAAGACCCTACTATGTACAGACGCATAGTAGGAAGTTTAATTTATATGACTATTACCAGGCCAGATTTGAGCTATGCTGTTGGATTGGTAAGTCAGTTTATGCAGGCTCCAAGGAAACCACATTTGGATGTGGCTAGACGCATACTCAGGTATGTGAAGTCCACATTGCAGTATGGACTATTTTATGAGACTGGGGTTCAGATACAGTTGCATGGATACACTGATGCTGATTGGGCTGGTAGTATTTCTGATAGACGATCTACCAGTGGATATGTATTCTCTTTTGGGAGTGTTGCAGTCACTTGGAGCAGCAAGAAATAGCCTACAGTTGCCTTGTCGAGCACAGAGGCTGAGTACAGGGGTGCAGCAATGGTTGCATGTGAGGTAGCTTGGTTGCATAAGCTACTTTATGATATGCATCAGTCTACAGATGGACCAATTGTCATTTATTGTGACAACATGAGTAGTATACACTTGGCAAATAACCCAGTCTATCATGCTAGAACAAAGCACATTGAGGTGCATTATCACTATGTGCGAGAGAGGGTTTTACTAGGTCTTATTGATCTAGTTTATGTCAGCACAGAGGATCAAGTAGCTGACATATTCACGAAGGCATTGGGCGCAGAGAAGCTGCGCAAGTTCAGAGACCTACTTGGTGTGCAGGAATTGGGATTGAGCTCGAGGGGGAGTGTTGAGATATCGAGCTCCACTCGTGATACGCCAGGGTGACCGTTGTGTATTTATGTCACCGACTTGTCAGTTGCAGACGCGGTTGGTACACCGCCCATGAATAATGGCTACATGATAGCTATCCTTATCTACTCTAGTTCGTGGCTCAGTTAGTATGCCACCTTAGTTAGTTGAGTTTGGTTTGAGACCCATATATAGGGTTCTTCTATTTCTTTGTACGAGAGTTCTTTTGGCTTACACAACTAAGAAGAGGAAAACTGTTTTCAGCCTCCACCCTTGTGTGTCTTCCCCCATTGTGCAAGCAAGAAAGCTTCAAGTGTGACTCCTTCCTTCTCTCCCACAATCTTGACAGCAGGTGGGAGATACCTCCCTCACACAGCTTCCTTAAGCTTATCCCAAGTGACTGTCCCCTTTGAGATTGCTTGGTCTTTGCACCACTGTTTTCCACCAAAGTCTCACTTCACCTATAAGCTTAAGTTTGGTGAGCATGGCTTGCTTAGCAGGTGCAGTTCCTGCTGCCTCAAAATAGTCCTCCATGGACTCAATCTAGATCTCAGTGTTGGATTGGACAGTCCTTCCCTTGCCATCAAACTCAGGTGGCTTAATTTGTTTGAGAAGGAACTTCTTCTCTTGAACCATAGCTAGACTCAGTGCATGAGTCGGATTTGGAACCTGCGCTTGGGGTTGCGTCTGGGCAATAAGATTATTTATGTTAATATCTTATCGCACGTTCCCATATTATGTTAATATGACTAGCATAGCTTTTTAGCTAGGTGATTTAATCACTTAACACCTTAGCTAACATTTATGATCAAGATGGACACTTGAAAAAAAAGTCTTATTTATTCATGATGGCATAACCCTTTGAGTACATTTATTTTTTATAAGTAGGACAGGCTAATTGATACATCAGTTTGGGAAAAATAGGATTGTGTTACAATCAGCTACACAGACGGAATAATAATATGGAGTGGGGTCATGGATTTTCAGGAATCGATAAGTCATAGGAAGCTTGGGGTATCCCTTCCTTTGATACTCGTTCTTCGCATAGCCCCCTAACACTTTGATTCTGTTCACTAGAGATCACCCGGATCACGTTACAGTTGGTATCTAGCAAAGGATTATAGATGTAGTCTAGAATATTCATCATGCTAAGCCTCTCACGATAATTCGAATCATGCATTACAGTCATGAACATGACTTGGAACACCAAGAACTTGCTCCATGCTTCGTGACTCTGTGACCCAACATCCATAAGTGAGTAAAGAAATGTTTTCCACGGAAAACACTGCTCTATTCTACTCATATTCCCCTGTTTATCCCCTTATTCCCTTTATTTTCCTCCATTAATTTCCCTCGTAATCTTTAGATCTCGTTGGTTCGCTTAGATACCAACTGTAACATGTCCGCTCATCCACTTGTGGGACACGTCTTAGCAGCCCATCAAGAAGAGAGTCTAGAAAGCACCATCTCGCACTCACAAGGAATGTCACAGGGCTTGCGATCTAGGTCTTCCCGAGTTTGCCCCAAGTGGAAGTATCCAACTGTTCCCACTTAGGACAGACCTGAAGTTAGGGTTTCTTTCCTATCAGCAAAGTCTCTAGGAAATAGCTAGCGTCGAGCTCCAGATGAACCACTTTGCGTAGAAACAACAAATTCAAAGTGGATTTATGCTACACTTGGTTCATGGAGAATGGGAAACGAGAGGGATGCGAAGCTCGACCTCTCTGCCCATAAGGCATAGTCCCATTCCGCTCCCCTAAAATAGCATAAATCGGGATTCTAACTCTACTGACTCTAGGGTCTTCACAGTATCATTTTCACATATATCGAGAAAAGTTCCTAGCTAATCGGGACCACCCTTTCATAGGATGGACCCAAGTCACATCCACCGCACTTTCCTCGCTTTGCCTAGTTATATAATTACCTACCACATTATGTTTGACATGCAAAATCAGCTTCCTTAGTTAATCAATTTAAACACAAGTTCCTTCACGTATCTTAGGCACTGACAAAAAAACAAAGTCAAGCAAGTTCCTTTTTTAAATATCTGATCTTTATTTATCATAGTCCCGAAATACATCAAGTATCATGCTCGAAGGCTATCCTTGCAATCAACAGGATTGTTGCTCCAAATTTCCACCCGTATACTAGTACAGGGGCCTAGAGATCCCATCTCAAGTCACGTCGGCCTCTTGTGCGAGATCCGGAGGCAAGGAATTTATAGCCAGAGCCTCCCCTGGAACCCAAGCGTCCTCCCGCTCCAAGCATCACCCACGGAGAGACCTCTCACAATAGGTTCGGTCCATATACCCGGCGCGGCTAACGACCCCCTTGGATAGGGCCAGGCAGATAGTCGGAGGTAACTAAACCTACCTCTCCCTCTAGGCTTTTAACCTAAAGCATTAAGTGTTTTTCCTTGAGTTAGTTCATTTAGCAAAGAAGTTCAAACAATGTACCTAAGTGTAAAATCACGATCATCTCAGAGGTCATTTGTATGGCCAACTGCTAAGGTGTGATTCCTTCTTCTCGAATGCTCCCAGCATTCGATCCTGGATCGTTCGTGACTTGGCAAGATTCCAAGGGCTTGGCAAGCTAGGTTTCTTGTTTCCCCTTTATCTTCGGGTTAGGGTTTGTACCCTGCTGACCCTAATTATCCTTACCTTAGGTTTCCTGGTAAAAATAGGTCATGGACAACCCCATCGTCCTCAGTTGGTCAAATTGTTGGTTATCTCCTAGATCCCTTGAAGTACCTATGTATCTTTTTCTTTGATCTTAATTGATCAAGATTGTCTATCCCCTTGACCATGGTTGGTTAAGATGGTTCTATTTAGAACAGTCCTACTCTGCCTTAAGTATAATCTTCTTAAGCCCTCTTAATAATACTCACATGCGCTTAAGCTTTTACCTATCCCTCTTGAAGTCACCAAGGACTTTGTCATGGGATTCATGGATCTCAGTCCCAGTTGGTAAAATTACAAACAACGTTCAATTTTCCCAACAACTTTAAGGCACGCAACGTAATGCCATGCCTTCATTTCAATACTTACAATTTTGATATAAGCCATGCGTTATTTTATGCCACACATGCGAAGATACTTTCTATGCATGCAACCTTGACATTATCCTCTATGTGATTGTTTACACGATCTATAACCTTCTTGTAATTGTTTACACGATCTATAACCTTCTTGAGTGATCTAACTTTATGTGATCATTGTATGAGTCTAACTGCACTTTAATCTTTTATGGAGTTTATTACATGTACCTTAGAATCCATCTTGCGATATGGACATGCCCTTTGTTTCATTCAATGTCCTCTGAAATGCGTTTTAAGCAAGAACTTGTGCAAGGAACAATGCACTTTATGCAAAAAATCTTGCAAGACATTTTTCGTCATTTATGATGCAATTATCTAATAAATTTCACCTATTATGATGCCATCTTACAATGGAAATCATCTTTCTCGTTACATATATCACAACTAAGTTCATACCTAGGAAATTATCAAACACACAATTAATGTAATGCATGTGAATATGATTTTTCCCCGTGATAATTATAACCTATGATTTAATAATAGAGCAATCTGGGTTTGGAGTGATGCCGTGATTCCAATGGTATTGATGCCTGATGAACCATTCGCGGTTGCGATGCCACCTTGTTTCGAACCTCCATCCACGCTTGCAAGGTTTCCAGCCATCTTTGTGGAACTACGCTTTGGGGCCATACTCGAAGACGCGTGTACAAGTGATAGAGTTCTCGTACTCTCCTATGCAAGATTCTCACCACCTCTCATTGAGTGGAGAAAGAGATAATGAAGGGGAGCGTATTTTCAGAAATTCTTCTTCTTCTTATTCTCTTCTTCTCCTCTCTCTCTCTTCTTCTTCTTCTTCTTCTTCTCTTCTTCTCCTTCTCTCTCTCCCTCTTCTTCTTCTTCTTCTTCTTATTCTTCTTCTTCTTCTTCTTCTTCTTCTTCTTCTTCTTCTTCTTCTTCTTTTCCTCTCTCTCTCCCTTCTTCTTCTTCTTCTTGTTCTTCTTATTCTCTTCTTCTCCTTCTCTCTCTCCCTCTTCTTCTTCTTCTTCTTCTTCTTCTTCTTCTTCTTCTTCTTCTTCTTCTTCTTCTTCTTCTTCTTCTTCTTCTCTCTCTCTCCCTTCTTCTTCTTCGAGGGGGAGGGGGGAAGGGGGGGGCGTGATGATGCAGGCCACGAGGGGGGGACTACCCTTTTAAAGAGGGGGAGGAGTTCTTTATGAGGGGAGGGAGATGGCCATTAACGGCCGCCACCCTCCACCTGGGGGCTGCATGCCTCCCCTTTCACTCTGTTCACTCCCTCTCTCTCTCTCTCTCCCCAATGTACTGTCGGCGGGGAGAGAGAGAGGAAGTAAAAAAAATTGTCTTACTTTTTTAAAAAATTTAAGGGGGGGCTATTACATATTTTCAGCACAGCCACAATGCATAGTATCATCTGTTGCTGTTTAACTCAAATTTGAGGATGAGAAATGGTATCATCCAATTGCCTTTGCTAGTAGGAAATTCGGTATATTTGAAGTTAATTATACATACATGGATAAATTGTGCCTTGGAATGGTCTTTGTAACAAAGAAATTTCAATGAGAAGATCGTATTCTTTACGAAGGCAGAAGGACTCAAATTTTTGCTGACCAAGTTGCAGGCACTTGACCGTTTAGCAAAGTGGTTAATCACTTTGTAGAAGTTTGATTATGAGATTAGGAGCAAGCCACCAAAGCTGTAGGATATTGTAGATTGTCTTGTGGATTTCGACGAGCCAAAAGAAATTCTGACTGAGGGAAGTGATATCGATACAACTTCCATTCCTTCTTGGTACACGACTGTAACACATATTTATCTACAGGAGGATTTGGGGCTACTTTATCATAGTACACAACTGTAACACATTATTTATCTACAGGAGGATTTGGGGCTGCTTTATCAAAATTGTTTATTTAAAATCAATACAACGTCCATTCCTTCTTAGTACATGACTGTAACACATTATTTATCTACAGGAGGATTTGGGGCTGCTTTATCAAAATCTAAAAAGAGAAGATCAAGCAACAAGCATTACACTTTTTTATTATAGCAACGGGTGTCTTGTATCGGAGAGGAGTAGATGATATCTATCATCATTGTGTAGTACCCAATGAAGTACCATTTATTTTTTAGGAGTGCTATGATTCAACATGTGGGGGACATTTTGTTGGCTCACTTGCTGCCCAAAAAGCTCTCCATGCTAGATATTGGTGGCCATCGATTTTCCAAGATGCTTTCTGTTATGTTAAGTGTTGTGATGTTTGTCAAAGACACAATGCAAGGGAAAATTGTAGGCGACCTCTAAAATTCATTTTGGTTACGTTACCCTTTGAAAAATGGGATATTGATTTTGTTGGACCAATATACCCTTCATCAACTATGGGAAAGTGATATATTATTGTAGCAATAGACCACTTTACAAAGTTTTCTGAAGCTTGCGCAATGGTGAAGGAAAATGCTAAGGAGACGGCCAGTTTCATTATGGAGAAAATTGTTTGTCGTTTCAGTCCACCGAAGGAGATTGTGTCTGATCGAGGGACACCCTTCTTGAATAAGGTTATAGTGGCCCCAACTGAAGCTTTGAAGATTAAGCACAACAAGACTACCCGATACAATTCTCAAGTGAATGGTCAGGTTGAGAGTATGAATAAACATCTGGTGGAAATCTTATCCAAGCTAGTATCAAAAAGCAAGCGTGACTGGGATAGAAAATTATGTGATAGTGTGGATTTACAATATGACATTCAAGAGAGCCATAGGCCACACCCCGTTCAAGCTAGTGTATGGGGAGGAGTGCATTTTTCCATTGGAAATAGATCTCCCTACTATGTATTTTACCCTCAATCATTCATTGGGAAAGAAAGAAGAGTTACAGGAATGGTATACTTCTCTGGCATATCTTGATGAGATTTGGTTGCAGGCTTTACTACATTAGGAAGCAGGGAAGAGGAGAATGAAATCCCTTCATGATCTTCAGGCTAAGAAGTAGAAATTTGTGAAGGTCAATTAGTGTTGTACTATGATGCTCAAAGGGAGCTCTTTCTAGGAAAATTAGAACCCAAATGGGATGGACAATACAAGGTTGTACATTTAGGAAAGAATGGCTCTACAACCCTTCTAGCAAATTTGCAAGGGATAGAGTTTGAGACTAAAGTTAACTTTAATAAGTTGAAGTCTTACTATGTGTAAGGGTTGAGACTAAAGTTAACTTTAATAAGTTGAAGTCTTACTATGTGTAAGGGCTTATGTTGGGCTTGGTGCTTGTGCCTGAGGTCCTTCATGATTCAATTTTAACGTGCAATAGTTATCAAGACGAGTGGATGGGACACATCATTCCCTATCTAGAGCATCCATATCTTGTGCAACGTCACCACCAAGGTCAAGTGATCTAGTGGAGCAAAGGCTATCAGGTTACTGAGTGGCAAGATGGATCCTTTACATGGGAAATTAAGGTCTACTGCCACCATTGTCAATGACTTCTGACTAGCATTCCTATGGAGTTTAGCGAGAAAGGAGGGATTGTGCATGTTATATATCCTCTCTCTCAGCTTGAATTTGATTATCATAAGTACGAGTGAGTTGATTACTATGGCATGGCCTATCAAAATGAAGCCTCAGTTTATCAAGCATTAGTGTGGTCACTACGGATCCCTAATGTAGGGTTGTCATAAAGATGGGAGTCTATTTAGGATCCTGTTTTACTAATAATATGGCAGAATAATGTAGCCCGATGTGGTGGTATCTACCAATTATTGGGGTTAAGGGTGACTCACAGTTAGTAATCAATCAACTAAATGGGACCTATAGTGTGAGGGATCCCATTTTATGGACATACTATCGTGCAACCTTGGATATGTTGCATATCTTTGAGAAGGTGACTTATCAGTTAGTTTCTCGACAATGGAATCAATTTACCAATTTTGTGGGTACCTATGTTTTCGTGAAAGATGTCGTTTTCAATTGTGGTCTAGGGGATCCCTTACAATTACCTCCTAAAATTAGCCCTAGACTACTTTGGGGTCTTCTTGCTAACACATCATATTTCAGCTGATGATGGTTAGTTTGGGTTATGAGTCAGGTAGCAAGTGAGCACCTTCCTACTCTATCATGGACGCATAGGATTGTGTATCGTCATATTCATCAAACACCCCTTGCTATTTATGCAAGGGGGTTAGCTAATAACCTAATGCACGTAATGTAGGGCATGAGAGGCCTTATCCTTGGTTGGTTTTGTGCTTTAATAGTAGAGCAACGTCAGACCAAGGGATTGTTTTAGCAGTATGTTGTGCTGAATGGTAGTTTAATGTTTTATTTCATAAGGCCAAGAGGGCCAGTTTTGTTGGTTATGAAATATTATATCTCTTTAGGCCAAGGGAGCCATACGTTTGTTTGGTGCATGTACGTTTAATGGTTTTCTATCTTAGTGATTACATCACGTAGGTTGGATGAAGTGCCTAGACAGAGCCTTTGCTACAGAGAAGCTTCTTGTGGCCATTCCATGTGTGGTATTGTCACCTTTCTAAGTTTTACCCTTAAGCTAATAGTGTTATATGTGTATGTGGGGGTTATTTTCTTTTTGTTTGTGGGGACTGGCAATCAAGGCATGAAGTCCTAGGGTTTGGTTTGGTATCTTTGAGGGAGATTTGAGTAGTCATCTACCTTCTGTTAGGACATTGTCAGGCATTAAAGACCTGCGATAGAGGGTAGTCCTAGTGACCTTATCCAACCTACTTGCTAGGTAGCTATCTTAGGAGTCCCTGCTTGTGTGCGGCAGTTAGAGAAGCCTGCCAAAATAGCAAAGAAGAGCAAGTGTTGAATATATCTAAATATAAAAATTACAAAGATGTGCAAAAAGGGGTTCTAACCCCTCAATTAGAAAAGAAAAAGGAAGAAAATTCTTATAAGCTATTGATTATTGCCTTGTGATGGCTTGGTAGGTTCCTGGTTGGGACGAGTTAGCAGACCTGGGGCCGATGCCAATGCTTGCCTTCCCAAATGCAAGCCTTCAATGGCTAGGGTGTATGCCCAAGTGTTTGCTCAAAAGAATTAGAGGCAACAAAGTATGAGTTGGAGGAGACTTTCTATGTGAAAAATAGGGATATGGATAGCAAGCACATGGCCTCTTTTTGCTAGGTGCTAGGGGACTTCTTCTTATTATATTAACCATGTAAGGAGCCTCAATGAATCCTCTAGACTCTCTAGATTAAACATAGAGCAAGTTGAAGCAAAGGGAAGATCAATGAATATCATGGAAGCATAAGGTAATAAGGGAAGATATGTCACACATTGTGACTATTAGAGTTCCTACATACCATCTTGCTCTCTTGCTTGAACTTCCATAGCTCTTGCTTATCTTCTGCTTCCACTTGTACTTCCACTCTTATTCCACCTTTCAAATAGTCTTAAAGTGGGCATTTGAGGACCTTCTTCAACATTACCTTTAGCATGGGAAGAAGAGCTTGTTTGAAGCTTTCATGGTTGCCCCCCATTGTATTTCTTCTACATGATAATCTCGTGATTATCTATGGCCACCTTGGCCATCGTGATTTTATGATTTCTTAGCATATTTTTTATATTTCTTGTTTATGAAAATTTATTTATTACATTGGTATCAAAGCATGGCTTTGATCTTATTGCAAGGTTATTTTTTGGTTAAAATGTAGTCATAGATATTAAAAACAAGTAATTAGAGTTGAAGGCTTAGTCACAGGGTTTCGTTTGTAACAAACTATGACTATTTTAGAGCTTTTTGGAAGAGAATTTGAAGAAATGGTAGTTGTGTTGCCATTTTAGTAGGTCATGACCAATTTTGAAGAGTATTTTGAAGGCTAGAGAACAAAGAATATCTCAATGGACTTAGTGAAGACCATATTTTCTTCTACTATTCTAAAGCAAGGTTTCCCCTTTATTCTCCAAGCTTACCTTAAACATATCCATGTAGTACTTGGCTTCTATCTTGCTCCCCTAGCTTCTTTCTTGTTAATGGCCACTTAATTTAGTCTCTTGGTATCATTTGGAGCTTATCCCATACCATTTTCATGGAAATTTTCAAAACATAAATGCTATTGTAAACAACCCAATTTGTGTTGAATTTGCAAGCTAAACAACTACACACGTATAAGAATCTAGCCTCTTTCCCTTTCTAAGTAGCATGGATACTTTTGGGACCAAAATGGGCCCAATAGTGGCTCTAGGGCTCTAGCTTAGGCCCCTATGTTCAATCAAAGCACCCCACGACTTCACAATTAGGAGCTTATGGAGGATGCACTCTCTAATCTAACTTATATATGCATTTTTTCCCAACGCATCTCTTTCCAACCCCTCAAGGGAGTACCCAAACATAATGGTGCCTAGCACCCCACAGCACATACACAAGGAGCACCCCTCAGCACATACACAAGGAGCACCCCTCGGTAGATTGTTGTAGCCCCACTATGGCTCTCTTATACCTTCAAGATTGGCCACAAGATGTGTCGTTCAAACATATAACACAAATGACACATAGTTCTCTCTTTATAAAAATCATTCTAGGAGATGAAGCATAATCCTCACTGAATCAATCCCCAAAGAAACAAATGTGCTAAACCTACAGCTTGAGACTTCTCACACTCTCAACGTGGGTCAACATTTAGGAAACTAAGTGCTATGCAATCTAGGAGCTGATACTCATTTGATATCATGTATATGGAATGTGATACAAAGATTAATGCCCACAAGTGAACAAACAATTTATTTAATCAAACTAGCAACGTAGATGTGCACAAGCAATTCTTTTCATACTACTAGTGTATTCACTTTATTGCATAGGAAACAACACCAAGCAAACTCCTGCTACACTGAACCCTTTAACTTTTAAAATAAATACATCCTATATGTATAGTGTATTATAAAAATCATATTTTAGCCTATATTTAGTATTCATTATCCTTCCTGTCCCTATCATTTTAATGTTATGCTTGCGATGCTAAGTGCAGAGACAATTTTTGTCATTTTCTTATCTAAAAAGAAATAAATCACACACTATAGCATAGAAATGGGGCTAAGATAAGGTAGACCTCATGCTTAGGCCCACCATACATTCCTAGACACATTTATAATTTTATGTAAATTTTTAACATATAAAATCTATTTTTTATACAAAAATTATTTTTTATTTTTATTTATTTTAACTAAATTGATATATTTCTCTAATTTTAAATTAATTCACATCCTAATATATCTTGACATTCAATTTTACCCTACATTAATACAACTTGATTGCCCAAAATGACGAAAACACCATTTTTCTTTTAAAATATGCTTTTTCGATTTTCAAAAATTAATCACTCATGATTACCAGTATGGATTCTAAATTTTATGACACATAGTCTTCAAACATATTGCAACCAAGTATCAAACAAATTTTTGTTGCACATGAACGAGAATTGTATCATAAATTATCAAAAAAGTTTTGAATTTTCATTGAAAAATGACTTACTGCCTTTTCTCAAATTTTTGGAATTGATGTTTGTATTTTCGAGCAGCCGTCAAACTTGACATTGATCCTCAAACTATACTGGCCATTGTTTCTCGGTATCCACATGATCCCATCACCATCCAGTACAAGCCGGGACAATTAGTATTCATTCCAATCTCTTCCCATCTACTTGTACATGAGCCACCTTCAAGAGGAGAGAGAGGGAGAAGAGAGAAAAATTTATGTCTATTCTTTTCTATAGGCCACCATTTCCTACACTATGGAGACAGACAATTGAGAGCGAAAGAATGAAGGAGAAGGCTGGTATGATCAAATTAATGGGTTGCTTTCAAACCCCACAACCCCCCTCAAGCAAGAATTGTGATGGTGCCTTCTTCCTGCATCATGCCGTTTTGATCCCCCCCCCCCAAAAAAAAAAATTTCAAACTTTTGGACAAGGCGCAAATGCCATGCCCATTCCAATCTTATACTATTTGACCCCCAAAGTGCCCCATCAGCCATGTCTGGTGCCCAATTTTGCTTCTGAAAAAAATTTACACATCCATCTTTGCGTCCCAAACTATTTGTAATTTGTTCTACTTCAATCTAATAGTCAAAAAATTATGAAAATTTCACAACCACTATTGCAAGGTTCATCTTTTGAAGTAATTTGAATTATTGTCTTCCAATGCAACTCAAAATTGTCAGATCCACGTCTTCCACTTCTGTGGAGCTTTGAATTTTACCTTAAATTCTCGTCATTTTTGTACAACATTTCCTGAGTGTTTAAATTTTTCTCTCATTGGTGACCACAAGATAGGGTGACTTAGCCTTCGAATCTACAAACTGATCTACACATAAGGAAACTATCAAGAGCATCAAGCTGCTTCAAAGAAGAATACACAACAAAACATAAACATAGCTCTCACCCTACCCCTTGACAAAATCAAGGCATGAAACCCACAAGGGATAGGCCAAGTATAGCCTAGTAGAGATCCAAAGCTAGTCACTAACCAACTGCTCCAACATAGACAAGCTAAAGGGAACTATCAAGTGGTGGTCTAAATTACACACCTTCCCTAGGACAACTAAGCTAGAAACTCCTACTAGGTGAGGACTCTTATAGCCTAGTCAACTACTTTTGATTCATCACTTTTTATATACTTCAAGACTTGACACTTAGGTGTGTAAAAAGGAGGGAGGAACAAATCAAATTTGTCTTAATCTGACCCTTCTGAAACTAGTCGTAAAATGTTTCAAAGTGCCTCTATCATCGATGGGTCTCCTATCCCATTATACAATAAGAGTATATGCACCTCTAAGATTGATTCCTCCTTATCCTAGAAATGGAACCAAAATATCAAGCTTTTTGCTCAATGACATGACATTGCTAGAAAATATTATTGATTCAAGATCCTCAACTACAACAACTAGTCTATCTCTCACCTAGTAGCAACACTCATTCTCTATGGAATCTAGCACTCATCAATCAGTAAAGAGGATAAATCAATATTATTTGCAAGGTGTAGAGAGCTTACCCACCATGTTGTAGTCTTGCCATTTGATTGCTTTCAAGTATCTTCACAATGCAAGTGTGACATCCCTTGATCTACTACTCCATTGCTCCAACTCAATCCATGAACTCCAAGGTATGGTGAAAAAAGAGAATACCTTAAGGAGAACTCAAGTGGTACAAAAGAGCTTCTATAATGGTTCCTTACTATCTCTCATGCATGCACATACATACACTCTCTCCCAAGAATCAGGTAGAGGCTAGTGAACTTTGAAGTTGGCATGCACAAGATTGACCCCTCTATTCAAATTCCAACTTTTTTACATGTACTTAAATTTTAGGGTCTTCCCCAAAAACCGGACACCCTACCTATTCCATGGGCTCATGACTCGTCCTTGGAGTGATACTTGCAATTAGACACTTAATTTTGGACTAGACTCCAAACTAAAACTATTATAATTCACACAAGACTAAGCCTATCTCTTTATTTAATCATTGAATACAATATCATTGAGAAAAATAATTACAAGTGTTTTTGTTGGATGAAGCTCTTGTGCTTATATCTAAAACTTTATTTAAAAATTTCTTACACTCCTAATATTCTTTTTCTTAGCTTCAAATTGGGGCTAACAATAATCCAAAGAACACTCATGTACATGCTCGTACACTCATGCATGTACATGAAGATCAATCATCTATCAAAACACTGGATCGGGTATACACTCACATTTACATTAAGATCCACGTGCACATTTGTAATCTCTCATACACTATTACTCTCTTGTGTACATTAAGTGGCATTGTAATGTACCCACCTTTGTTACGTGACTTACTATGTTTTAGCAGTCGCCCAGATTTTACCTTCCAATCCTCGTCGCCATCCATACTCTAACTAGAATGATCGGATTTTGTCTAGCTCTATAACATAGGTCTACCCTGTAGGGGAGATCCTACCACTACCCACACAGAGGATCGACTTGAAGGTTCCTAATTGATCTAACAGTCACCTATTAACAACTAGCTCACATCTGGAGGTGTCCTTTGAGAGGCTTCTTGTCTAGAATGAGCGACTGCCATTACCCTTGGTTCATGGAGTACAACACTTTTTTCCAGTAGTAGACTAAGGACTTATGATATCCCTCGCAGTGCTCTGGCATAGCCACTGTACATTTCCTCTAAGATAATTTACAGTTCGAGTTCTAAGAGCAAACCCTAGGTAAGTCAGTGAATGGTGCACAGATCGGTCGCTGTATGCTCACGTAGTGAATCCCGGAAGGTCCCCAAGAACAATGAACTCCTACTTTTTGCACAAGTTACAATGTAAAAAGCATGAACGACAAGAGCAAGAGACCAATTGGGTACAATCTCCCCCCATGCCTTGTGTGAGCGCTTCACAAAGCATGTATTTTATATATATTTCTTCTTCATGCTCAATAATAGCCCAATTTACAAAAATATATCAAGCTTTTAGCTTTTGAGTTTGCTTTTACAAAAATAGGAATAAAGCTAATGGACGGTGCCCAAAGAGTCTGGCACGCCCAATACAATGTCCAAATAGAAATAACATATCCGTGCGCATAGGCGCATACAAAATAATAATAAATAATCGATGCCTCAATAGACATGACAAAATATAGGCGTGGCGCCTATCAAAATATAATCCATAGATCGAATACTTGCTAGACTCCAATGATTTCCTCCGCCACCACTGCTGCTATCTCTACACATCTTCTCGCACAAAGAATCCACTTTGTGTATGAGCCCCGGTCATCAAAGTTTACGGAATCCACCATAAAACCTCACGGAATCCACCATGGCACGGAATCCACCATGGAATATGTCTCCTGGCATCAATGAATCAACCCTTCCTAGAGTTTCTTCCTAGTGTTTGTTTTGGGGAAAACCTCTCAACTAACCGAGACCACCCTGCCATAGGACTGGATTTGTCCAGAATCCATCCATCCACTTCCCTCTATGGAAGTTCTTAGTTATCTAATTACCTACCACATTACGTGAAACATATAAAAACAACTTCATTAGTTGAAAACAATCCTTTTATGCATAGTTGTTCATTTGCATAATTTACCCATGGACATACAATCAAAAAAAACAAATTCATTAGTTATGTTCCATAATGTGTATTTTTCCATCCATACAGGAGAAAATTTACAATTTCACGTGCTGTCCCATCTGGCACATCTACATGTCGCCAAGATCAAATCCACCTATATCTAGCATTTTTAGGTGTCCCAAATAGAACTGGGGCCATACAAGGGACCAAGTAGTTTCTAGGTGCATAAAGGATTTACTAGCCAGAGCCCCCCTGGCACCTTACCACCTCCTACTTAGTATGATCCCTACTGAGAGACCTCTCACCATTGGAGGCAGTCCATGCTTGCGCAGTGGTAAAAACATCCCCTCTTGGTATGGGAATTCAACACCTATCCTTGGGGAGGTATAGGGCTCCTCAATTTATATATGTTCCAATACTTAATTCAATCAGGATCTAATCTAGAAAATCACAAACAAGATTGATGTCTTCAAGCAATTATGACTTCAATCAATCATGCAACTTTCAAGTGATGATTAATCTAGTAGCAAAATCGATACTTGAATTTCACATAATGAACTTTTTCCCTTGGAATTTAACTAAGGGTACCTAGATTTTAGGGTCTCTAACTTCCTAGTTTAAGATTTATTCTTGTAACCAAGTTTCTTGGCTGCCTTAAGTTAAAGCATTCTCTCTTTGTCATCGATGATGTCATAAAAAAATGCTAAAAAAGCAAGCATCCTCTCTTTTATCCCCCTCCTGCAAAACTATAAATTGAGGGCTTGGGGAAGACTAGGAAGTGGGGAACAAGAGCAATCGTGATGAGGACTAGACGATGATCGAGAAGGAGGAGACTCTATTCCATGAGACAAAGAGACATCATTTCATTCAACCCAAGGAAGGGGATATTCTCCTTGGCCTCTCATTCTCTTCTACTCTAATATGAGAAGACAAGACACTGAAGAAATTTATCTTATTCTATCAATCCAGTCAGAATTCATACTTTTACTCTCGTCCCTATTCCATCTACTAGAGAGAGAGATTTATTTTTCTCCATGAGCAAGAAGAACTACCCCCACGAGGCCTACATCATTGAATCCCGCAATAACCATCATCACCATCGAGAGTCTTACACCCTTGCCAACCCGTATTACTATCGTGTCCTTCTACTTCTAGAATCATATTTTTGTCATGGCCCCGAAGAAAAAGAATTCAAAAGCAAAAATTGCGAATGACCCTACTAACGTGGAAGCAACAATTTGAGTTGTGAGCACGTGAGTCACTAACGGAGTCACGAGCGTGGCTAACTCGTGGCTAACAACCCTTTACCAATTTTGATACCATAGGGGCTTTTTCTAAAGACTTCTATCTGAATTCAATAGAAATAAGATAAGTCTCTTAAGAAATACTACGATCTTAGAGTATTCACTTGGTAAATTAGTAGAACATCTTATAGGCTAGAAACTATTAGGGAAACTACAAAATTCTAGAACTCAAGAGAAATCATGAGGAATTTTTCAAGACGGATTTATTAAGCAAAAAAGTACCCTTGGCACCCCAAGCCGGATTATAAGGAAAGACTTTTTGCAAAGGGTTTTAAACTAGAGCATGGAGTTGACTTTGATAAAATCTTTTCTCCTGTGGTCAAGATGACCACCCTACGCTTAGTTTTGGCCTTAGTCATGTAGCTTGACTTAAATGGATGTCAAGACAGCATTCTTGCATGGGGATTTGCATGATGAGATTTACACAGAGCAGGCTAAGGGCTTTACAGAACCTGGTAGGCATCACCTAGTGTGTAAGTCGAAGAAAAGTCTTTATGGCTTGAAGTAGGCACCTAGGGAGTGGTATCATAAGTCTGATGCCTTTATGCAGTCACAAGGCTATAGCAAGAGTGTTATGGATCTGTGTCTTTACACTAAGATAGCTCATGATGGCTCATTACCGATTTTGGTACTTTATGTGGATGATATGCTGATAGCAAGGAAAGCTCATGATGAGTGGGATGCTCTTAAATCTCAGCTAAAGAAGAGCTTTGAGATGAAGGATTTGGGACATGTGTCTCACATTCTTGGTATGTGCATTAAGCGCAATAGGAATCAAGGACTACTCTACCTCTCATAGAGGGAGTACATTCATAAAGTCCTTGAGCATTTCTGCATGCAAGATGTGAAGTGTATTGGTTGTACATTACCTTCTTATGTGAAGCTTTCACAAGCTGATTGTCCTCTGATAGATGAGTAGAGGGCCGAGATGGCCAAGATCCCTTATGCATAAGCTGTGGGCAATTTGATGTATGCCATGATACCACAATATTAGTGAGTTTGGGAATCTCCCAATTCCCATTTTTTGAATACTAAAAAGGTGGCACCCGGCGGATAACATGCTCGTAATTTTCTCAAAACCATATGATGTGACCTATCATTGGAAAGCACTTGAAAAATGGAATCTATTGAGCCATAGAGCGCCCGATTTGGAGTTAGTGTTCAAGTTATGACAAATCCAAAAATTTGACCATGTGTCACAAACTTATGGAAAATTCCCATATTCCCCAATATGGTGTTTGATAGCCACTTGACCAAATATTGCCTTTGTAGTTGGTGTCTGGGCACACTATATAGCTACACATGGCAAGAAACATTGGGATGCCGTGAAGGGTATCATGACATATGTGAAAGGCACAACAGATATATGCATTTGCTATGGCACCCAAGATATAGGAGTTGTGGGTTACACAAACTCCAATTATGCAGGACATGCAAATAGTAGGAAGTCCACTTCTGGCTATGCATTCACCTATGCTGGAGGTGTTGTCTCTTGGATGTCCAGGGTTGAAAAGTGTATGGCTCTCTCTACCACTGAGGCCCAGTATGTTGCAGCCACTGAGGCTTGTAAGAATGCCATATGGTTGGGCCATTTGGTTCATGATTTTAGGATTGATTTTATACCTACATTGCATTCGGATTCTATGAATGCTATTCAACTAGCCAAGAATCCAGTCTTCCATACAAAGATGAAACACATTAAGGTGAGGTATCACTTCATACGTGGGGTCATGGAGGACAAGTCTATTGACCTTGTCAAGATCTCCACTGACGAAAATCCTATAGATCTGCTCACGAAAATCCTTACTCCTTAGCAATTTGCCTTCCTTAGGAGATTGATGGGCCTAGGATGAGATGAAGTTTTCCCTCAGCCTATTGTACATGTGTACATTGTATTTCCTTTTCTTTTTCTTTTTAACTCCTCACTGGGCCAAATTCACCTTTAAGTGGGAGGTTGTTGGGGTAAAGGTGCCTCTGCCTAGCCACCCATGTATTACTACACAGATAGTACCTGCCATAGCACACTACAAGTGGCAAGTGCCCATCACCGTCACTTTATTCTTTATTCTTTTAGTGACAATTTGAATTAAGGAAGGCCTGGTCACACATTGTGACTGTTAGAGTTCCCATTTGGTCTCTCTCTCTTTCTTGCTCTTGCTCTCCTACCATAGCTCTTCCAAGAAAGCTTTGATCCTTCTCACACTTCATTTTCTGGAGGAATATGCTACTATATGTCCTTCCTACATGAGTATACATCCCAAGGCAAGAGAATTCACACCGGTCACCACTTTGAATTCTTTGCTAAGATCTGGTAGTTTGAGGATTGGGGCTGTGACTAAGCTTAGCTTGTCTATCAAAGCTAGACTATTCAACTTGGGTTCATTTAATGAAAAATTTCTTCTTGAGTAGGTCGGTGAGGGGTGCAGCAATCAAGGCATAATTCTTGATAAAGATCCGATACCATTGTGTTAAAGCCAAAAAGCTACAAACTTCACTTACGGTGGTTGGAGGTGGCCAGTCTTGTACATCCTTCGTGGATCTACTGAAATTCCCTCTGTTGAAACTATAAACCCTAAACACTCGATTTTCTTCTTGAAGAATACATACTTCTTCTTCTTAACATACATCTTGTGAGTCCAGATTGTCTCAAGAGTCGTTCCCAGTTGTGACTCTTGACTTCCTTCATCTTGGAATATATTAAGATGTCGTCAAAGACTACAAGGATGAAAACATCAAGATAAGGTCTGAATATATCTTGCATTAATCTATTGAAGATAGTACGAGTGTTTGTTAGTCCAAATGACATTACGATAAACTCATAATGACCATACCTTGTGCTAAAACCAATTTTTGGGATACCTTCTTGCTTGATTCTGATATGGTAATACCCTGATCTGAGATCAATCTTGGAGAAAATCTTCGCTCCTTGTAGTCAATCAAGTAATTCGTCGATCCTTGGAATCGGAAACTTATTCTTGATTGTTACCTGATTTAGCCCTCGATAATCAATGTAGAGACGAAGAGTCCCATCCTTCTTTTTCTAAAATAACATTGAAGCTCCCTAGGGTGAATTACCGGGTCTAATGTATCCTTGATCTAAAAAAATTTTGAGTTGTTCCTTTAGTTCTATGGCTTCTGAAATGGACATTCGATATGGTCGCTTTGCAACTAGTGTAGCTCTTGGTACTAGCTTGATTTCATGGTCGACTTCTCTCTGTGTGGTGGACGTCTAGTTAATTCTTCAGGAAATACATCAGCATATTCCCTAAGCCATGACAATTCATCTTTGGCTTGTTTATCTTGTTCAATCTTGTTTAATTTGATTAGGTATACATGTGAGCCTTTTCTTAAACCTTTAGCGATTAAAGAAGCTTTTGCTAATTGAATCTTTGGTTTCTGTGCTTCTCCTTGTGTGGTCACTTCTTGTTCTACAAGATTCAAAAATGTGACTTGGCCCTTTTTAGAGAACTGTCGATTTGGTCCCTTCTTGTTGAGAGAGGCATGAGTTATTGCTCTCTCCATGTTGTTTTCCAAGGTAGGACCTTCATCATCTTCTACTTCCTTGAGGGTTATGCCGGTAACTCTCCCTCAAGCTGTGGCTATGGCTAGGTTCATTACAATAATAGCACCTGAAAGTATCCTTATTACCACCAGTAAGGTTCTCCACCGTCAACGTCTTAGCCTTCTTGCTATTAGCAGATTGGAATTGACCTTGGGATCTTTTTGCATATCCCCTAGTTATATTTATGTTTTGGAACTTATTATTCCAAGGCTTATTATTTCTTGGTTTGGACTTGAGTTCCTGTACAATTGGTCTTGCCCTTATCAATGCGTCTTGGAGGTCAAATGGATGCATTGCTTCAAGGCGTGTGTTCAAGGGATCATCCAATCCATGGCAAAACTTGGATACTTACTACGTAATATCCATAGATGGTGCATACTTGAGAAGTGTTACAAACTTTGAGTAATAGGCTTCTAGTGTCATTCCAAGTCACTTTAGACCAGAGAAATCATTCATCTTTTGCGTGTGGTATACTGGCGGGAGATACCGACGTCCCATTGCATCCTTTAATACCTCCCAAATGACAGACACTTTAGAGATTCCTTGGTCTTTACACCATTGTTTCCACCAAATCTGGGCTTCTCTTATTAGCTTTAACTTGTCGATCCGTAATATTCCCCCCTTTGCATAGGAACCCTCCCTTATACTAATTAAAGTTAATTGAATTTTGTTCACCTTTCCCCCTATTGTCATCTTCAAACAATTGGCAAGGCGAGGCAGAGGTAGATGATGATGACTACGAAGGGGAGAAGGAGTGGAAGATGATGATGGGAAGGATGAGGAGAAGACGATGATCTTGATGATGAGGGGGGAGGCCACGTGGCCTACCACCTCCCTTGGCCTTTTGGATCAGCCCGCAGCACCACCATGCAATCGGACAGGTGGTGGGTGGGGGAGATACCACTCCACATCCTCCCCATCTCTCCTGCATTTTTCCTTTTCCTTCTTCCCCGAGCTTATTCCCTACCCCACGAGCCAATTTCCCCTAATTGCCCCTCCATCTTCTTGAACAAGAGGCTGTTGAAGTCCGTGAAGGGGTTACATTTAAAGCGAGGAAGATTGGGAATGGCCCCCAAGTGAAGAATATTGAGTGGGGATGGAAATCCCACAATCTACAAAGAAGCCTTGGGCGAGGGTATTACTGCCAATACAATTATGTTACCATATGTAAATAATACATTTCTAAGTTGTTAGCTACTTGCTTTGATTTTCGCATGGGACACATCAGGGCCATACTATGCTGCACGAAAGTAGGTCATTGAAAAGGGTAGGTTTCATCTCAACTATTTGAAAGATTGAATGCATGTATCAAGAGGATTTAGTTGCACCTAGTTGCTATGTGATAAATTCATGCATAGCATAGACAACATATAAGGTTTCAAGTATTGGTCGACTTCCCATCCTCGCAATAGTATATATGTTTTCATCACATTGAAGGTATATGTTGCAGCTTGCATGCTTGATGGATTGCATGGCTAGAAAACTAGTCTAAAAGAAATTCATTCTCAAAACTCTAAGATCTTTGCCCAAGCTCTTGCTATATCACAAATTGATAGTTCATTGGGATCTTGATGATGTGCCTAGTTAGCACAAGCAATGACCATAAGGATTAGAGATCAGTCTATTAATTAACTAGTTCCATCAATCCTACTTGGAGTGAGGCTAGATACAAACAACAACTCCAGACCTCAAAGGCAAGTGGAGAGCCCAAGGATTAGGAAACCCTAAGTCAAAGAGAAAACCGGTACTTTTATACCTGTCACAAAGAAGGTTGGGTTATCGATCAACGCACGTGATCTATAGAACTTACGTCTTGTACAGTGTTCGAAACCTTAACATATGCCCTAGCCGAAGGAAGGGAGTGTTAAGTAAAGTTTTGCATAGTATCGCAAGGGGGAGAGCGAATATGCGGATGGAAATGTTATCGCATCTATTCTTGCATTGTTTGGAAAAATACAATTGGTTTTGTTGGTTGATCAAATAACATCCTAAATGCTTTTACATTCAACTGATTCTTAGATTGTCGTTTGATGATTCTTCCAAGTGCTTGTGATTGATGGTAAATTCATGACAGGGGTCTATGATGACAATTTGTCATGGGAATAAATGAATGATTTCTTGGGAGATGATATTAGGGCTGACTGCCTTAACTGTGCTTGATTCTTAAATGAATTAATTAAGGAAATGTTCTTTGCATGGGTGGATCACCTCCAAGATCTCACTGCGGATCAATCCAAAAAGGGCAACTCGTTTTATGGGCCGAAGGTCAAGTGGTGAAAAGGCCAACCAGGGGAATAATGTTTCACTCCTATGCAGCTTGTGGGTTAGGTGGAGCTTTGGACACCCCTTTCCAAGTCTGGAACAGAGTTGAAGACCTCCGTGACCCCAACGTATGTGGCATTGAAAGATCATATTCTAGATAAAGGATGAAAATTGTGGTGCCATGCGATTTGGACCAGTTCTATAGGGCATAAGGGACATATAATTTCTCCTATATGGGCAGGAGACTGGGACATATAATTTCTCCTATATGGGAAAGAGACAAAGATTAACTTGAGGATAAGTTAAAGAACTTGTTTATCAAAAGGACTACTTGCTCTGTTTTCATATCGGTGCTATAAATTACACGAACGAACCTTATTCCCTAAAAGGCATAGTTAAGGAAGCTAATTTTAAATGTCACACATAATTGTGGTAGGACCTAATTAAATAACTAAAGAATGCCTTTTGAGGGAAGTGGGTGGTCCTAGAGAACTGGAAGTCTTCTCACAAGGTTTCACCGACGACCCCGATTCATGCCATTGTAGGGGACGAGAATGGGACTATGCCCTACGGGTAAAGAGGTTGAGCGATACATCCCTCTTGTTTCCCATTCTCTTTGAACCAAGTGCAGCATGGATATGCTTCGGCTTAGGTATCTCTACGTAAAGTAGGATGTCTGACGTTAGAATGCTGTTAGGAGACCTTAACCACTAGAAACCTGAATTTCAGGTCAATCCCATTGGGTTCAACTGCAAACGTTCAATTGCAAGGTAGACTCAAGAAACCCTAGGCGACAAACCTTGTATCATTCCATGGGAGTGTGGGCAGCATCGCTTAGATTCGTCTCTCGATGGACCGCTAAAAACATGCCCATAGGCATGCACGTTATAATTGGTATCAGAGTAAAACTTTGTAATGGCACGTGATTGATTAATGTATGGTTTGTAGACATATCCTAAATAGAATAACCTAAGTGGTACGGCTTGATTGTTAGACACCTTTTGCACCCACGAATGCTAACATGCAAGAGAATAAATTCCTTCTCAAGCAGATTAAGGCAATCGAGTTTGGTGGAAAAGGGATAGACATCGTAGCCAAGGTGGAGATATGGATTGAGTCAATGAATGATTATTTCTCTGCTTCAAGAACTACTTCTTCCAATCAAGCAATGATAGCCAAACTTAAGTTAGTTGGCTAGGCTCGGTTATGGTGGAAGCAATGGTGCAAAGATCAAGGTATTTCTGAAGCCGCTACCACTTGGGTTTAGCTAAAAGATGCTATATGTGGATGATACTTCCATCGACCTACCAAAATTTGAGGATGAATGAATTCTTCAAGCTCAAGCAGTTGGAATTAACCTTGGAAGCCTAGTACTCAAAGTTTGTATCCCTACTAAAATACACACCACCTATGGATATTACACAACAAGTATCTAAGTTTTGTCATGGCCTGAACACTCCTCTAAACCACCGCCTTGAATTAATGTGTCCAACAGACTTGTAAGATACAATATTACTTCCAAGAAAAGCCAATCATCCAAGAACTTAAATCAAGCAATTGTGACAAAAATGATTCTCGAGATCAGGACAAGAGATGCCGCACATGTGGAGAGTTAGGGCACATGCGTAAGAGATGTCCTATTTCTCCACACATATGGAGAGTGAGTTAGGGCACATCCGTACGAGATGTCCCAACCGTCGATGCTTCCACTGCAATGAGCTGCCCTAACTTAAGTCTAGAAGATATTGAGCCTCCAAGAAAACAAAGCTACACAAGTGCAGTCTTTGGATATATAGAGGAATTAGTTAACCTACTACACCTCTTTAGGATGATTAGAAATCCTAGAAATTGTATTGACATGTAATACAACTTGTATTGGAATAAACCTTACTCTTGTAACTATAGTTAATTCGAGTAATATGACTTGCATCAATTTTGAGCCCAGAACTTACAAGTGATTAGAGATACTTTAGCAAGGAATGATAATTATAACTTACAATGAATTTCTCTTAAGTTGTCCCTTCTCGACTAATATATATTGGGTCTTACCAGAATGTTGAAGCTTGGGAGTATTCTTTAGTATTACAACAAAAGCCGATTGTCCATGGATCTCAGTCCAAATCTAAAAAGAGGACAATTCGAAAACAAAGTTTTCAATATAAAGACCTACGTCGGTCTACTGAAAGGATGCTAGGGCAATTTGGTCTAAATAAGAAAATATTGCAAAAGACAACCAGGAACCTTGTGACCTTAAGTGATAAAGTTCCGCGTTGTTTCTATTGCAAGGAGTTAGGTCATTTCAAAAGGGAATGTCCAAAGCACCCTAAATACTAATGCTCCTAATGCCACAACATTGGACATATCCATGTCAATGGTCCCAACAAGACAAAGAGAACTTGAACTTACAAGAAATGAAGTTGTACAAGCTTTAGTGATCTAGAATCTACCATGAAATTATCAGATACCTAGGAAGAAACCCAGAAGATATTCATGATATGTAACTACAATAAAATTTTCACTTGTAAGCCAAACTCAAATATATCAAATACAATAAGCTATTGTTTTACATGACCGTATGCTTATGAGTCATCAGAGTCTTGCAACAAATGCGTAATGGGTCCTACCCTACGGGTTCCAAAATGAAATCCCTAATTTCTTTTGAGATAAGGACATCTCGAGTTCTCTAAGGGGGAGAGGATGTAATATCCCCCCCTTGCATAGGAACCCCCCTAAAACTAATTAAATTTAATTGAAATTTTTTCACACTTCCCCCTTGTCCTTGATGAACAGGTGGCGGGGGGAGGAAGAGGTAGATGATGACGACTACAAAGGGGAGAAGGAGTGGAAGATGACAACGGGAAGGATGAGGAGAAGACGAGAATGTTGATGATGAGGGGGAATGCCACGTGACCTACCACCCCCTAGCCTTTTTGATTGTGCAGCAACACCACCATGCAACCGGACAGGTGGCGGGTGGGGGAGATACCACCACCACCACCACTCCACTTCCTCCACACCTCTCCCGCTATAACCCCCCCAATCAAAGGAAAGAGGGATGCTTGGACACATTGCACGACACAAAGAGAGAGAGAGAGAGAGAGAGAGAGAGAGAGATTGTGTGTGTGTGTGTGTGTGTGTGTGTGTGTGTGTGTGTGTGTGTGTGTGTGTGTGTGTGTGTGTGTGTGTGTGTGTGTGTGTGTGTGTGTGTGTGTGTGTGTGTGTGTGTCGGGACCTCAAATGGGCCCAACACTGGTTCTCTAGCACTAGCCGGTGGACCTCTAAGACACACAAGACACCCTGCATGGCCTCGCAACCAAGAGAGTCTAAGGCTCGCCCTACACTAAACTCTAATATCGATTTTGCATTTGTAATAGGACACAGTTCAACGTTTACCTTCCCTTCCTCCCTATAGGGAGATCCCATAACATATAGGTATAACACCTCATATCACATACACAGGAGGCAACCCCTCGGCTAAAACACTACAGCCTCACTGTAGCTCTCCTACACCAAGGGGATTGGCCCCAAGACGCACTGCTCAACATAAAGAACAAGTGTACAAGCCCCACTCTTTGATTTATCGAACAATCTAGGAGTTGATGTTTCCTCAGTGAACTTATCCCAAGGAACTGCTCATCTAACCTACATCAAGGACTTCCTCACACTCTCAGTATTGGTTGAATGTTTGGCATACAAGTGCTATGCATCTAGGAGATTATACCATGTGGCATGTAAAATGCAAAAGTGGATGCTTATTGTGCACAAACATTTATCATTAAAAATTTGCACACAAGAGTGTAAAATCAGTCCTTCAATGTTAGATAAAAATGATGCATGAGGGATGAAATGTGGAAAATGAGTGATTCTTAATTGTGATAATCAAGAAACCCAAAAAAACCATCAAATGCTCTATTTTCTTGGTAAATAAATAGTGAAAAATAGTAAAAATTGGAAAAAATTAGGGTTTTTGAGATATAAAAATGCAAAAAAATTGGATAATGTGTGTGCATGTTTGGCAAGGTTGAGCCATGAGGTATAGCCTCATCTCACACTTTTTTGTATGTTTTAGTGCGTCTTTATTGCTTTATATATCAAAAATGACAAAAAAAAACATATACCTATGCAATGATGCAACATATAAGCGATAGGGGGAAAGAAGGGTTGTGGAAGCGTTTAAGTGCTAAAAATGAGGTAAAGTCTGATCTTTTGTTTGTGCACATCATATAGGATGATAGCAATTTAATTTTTAAGAGGCTAGTAGTACGAGGTAACTCAGTGCTAGTCTCCAGCAATGCAACAATAAAAAATCCCATTTTCTTTGTAAAATGTGTGTTTTTTGGATTTAAAGTAATTTGTTATGACCATAAATTATCACGAATTTTGTATTTTCCCATGTGCAGCCCTCAAACATGATGCAAGTAAGACTCAAAAAAATTTCTAGCCCATATGCACATTTTTTCCCACCCGAAACACGCAAAATCCCATTTTTCCTTTGTAAAATGTGGTTTTCGGGTTTTAGAAAATTATTTTCACCATTTAAAAAAAACACCCCCCCCCCCCCCCCCCGTGAAAAATTGGGGGGTGGAAGGCCCCAAGGGTCACCCCCCGTCCCTCTCAAGTCCTTTTACACTTATTTTGCCCATTTGCCCGGATGTTCGACTTCCAATTTACAATCCGAAAAATCCCGCACGTCTGTCTCGAAGTTCATCACATTTGGGTAGTTGTTGTGACTCACTCAGGTGCTCGGAAAAATTACTAAAAATCTGAAACTAATGCTCGGACGTCCTTCAAGACGCTTTTGAAAATCATCTTTTGCTTGCCGCATAAAATCAACCCAACTTCCTTTGCCACCTTCAACGGAGTTTATTTTTCCCTTGAAATTTAGATTTTTTGCCAAATTTAAGTACTTTTTTGGGGCAAAAATCCACCACTCAAAGAGACTGAACCTTCTAGAAAGTTCCTCCTTTTCCCCTCCTTAGAGGGTGGCCACATGCATTTTTCATTTTCCTTCTTCCTCGAGCTTATTCCCTACCCCGCGAGCTGATTTCCTCTAATTGCCCCCCTCCCCCCCCCCCCCCCCCCTTCTTGAACAAGAGGCTGCTGAAGACCTTGTGGGGGTTGCATTTAAAGTGAGGAAGATCGAGAATGGCCCCCAAGCGAAGAATGTCGAGTGCAGGTGGAAATCCCATAATCCGTAACAAAGCCTCGAGTGACAGTATCACCACCAATACAACTAGGGTACCAAATGTAAATAATACATGTTTAAGTTGTTAATTGTTTGCTTTGATTTCCGCATGGGACACATGAGGGCCATACTATGCCGCATGAGAATAGGTAATTGAAAAGGATAGATTTCATCTCAAATATTCGAAAGATTAAATGCATGTATCAAGAGGATTTAGTTGCACCTAGTTGCTATGCAATAAATTCATGCATAGCATAAAAATATATATAAGATTTCAAGCATTGTCAACTTCCTGTCCTCGCAATAGTAGGTATGTTTTCATCACATTGAAGGTATATGTTGAAGCTTGCACACCTAATAAATTTCATGGCAAGCAACCTAGTTGAAAAGAAATTCATTCTCGAAACTCTAAGATCTTTGCCCAAGCTCTTGCTAATAATATCATGAACTAATAGTTCATTGGGATCTTGATGATGTGTATAGTTAGCACAAGCAATGACCATAAGGATTTAAACTAAGATACCTTGAGATTTGTCTATTAATTATACTAGTTCCATCAATCGTACTTGGAGTGAGCCTAGATACAAACAACAACTCCTAGCCTCTTTAGCCTATGAGATGTCCTAATAATTTACCAAGTGAATACTCTAAGATCATAGCATTTCTTAAGAGACCTATCTTATTTCTATTGAATTCGAATAGAAATTTTTAGAAAAAAAACATGTGATATCGAAAGTGGTAAAGGGTTGTTATCTGTGCCCGTGACTGCGTTATTGACTCCCGTGCTCGCAACTCCAATTGTTGCTTCCATGTTTGTAGGGTCATTTTTTATTTCTGCTTTTGAATTCATTTTTGTTGGGGCCATGACAGAAATATGATTCATAGAAGTTGAAGAACATGGTAGTAATACTAGTTGGCAAGGGTGTAAGACTCTTGATGATGATGATGGTTATTGCGGGATTCAATGATGTAAGCCTCAGGATGGTTCTTCTTGCCTCGTGGAGAGAGTACTTCTCTCTCTAGTAGAAAAAATAGGGACAAGAGAAGAGGTATGACTTCTAACTGGATTGATAGAATAAGATAAAGTTCTTCAGTGTCTTCTCTTCTCATATTAGAGTAGAAGAGGATGAGAGGCCTTGAGCATATCCCCGTCCTTGGGTTGAATGGAATGATATCTCTTTGTCTCACAGAATAGAGTCTCCTCCTTCTCGATCAGCCTCTAGTCCTCGTCAAGATTGCTCTTGTTCCCCCCTTCCTGATCATCCCCAAGCCCTCAATTTATAGTTTTGAAGGGGGGAATAAAAGAGAGGATGCTTGCTTTTTAGCGTTTTTTTATGACATCATTGATGACAAAGAGAGAATGCTTTCTTTTAGCGCTTTTGACAATATCATTGATGCCATCAGAGAGGGAGCTTCATTTTTATAGCACGAATATAAAAATTTACGAATATATGGGCAAGCATCGCATGGCGCATCATCAAGTAGCCATCACTTCAAGGCTTATGACCAAGGTAGCAACCAAGGTATAGACCTTGGCATCTTGGCCTTGGCATAATTGGGAGCTCCATTTTCGTGGCGTGAAGATAAAAATTTACGAATATATGGGCGAGCATCATGTGGCGTGTTGTCGGACGGTCATCACTCCAAGGCTTACGACCAAGGTAGCAATCAAGGCATAGACCTTTGCATCTTGGCCTTGGCATACTTGGCAATGGGCTACAAAGGCTTCATTGGCAACATTGGCTGCATGCGAGAAGCTCCCACTAGTGTGTAGGAAAATCTTACCGGGAGGTCACCCATCCCGGCAATGTTGTCACCCAAGTGCACTTAACTAGGAAGTCACTATTCACTAGGCTAGTTCTTTTTGTTATTTTATACTACAAACATAGTTTTAATAAGCTAGTCTTGGGAGAGTCTTCCAAGTCTTTCTTCCATGAATTGGCATATAATATCTCATTAATAATGATAATTTTCTTCATAATGAGAGCTAGTGTCATAATTAGAGTAATTTTTTGTTTTTAATAAATATGCAACATAAATCAATTTTTTGTGGAATGTATACACACATTAAAATAAACTAAGTAATGGGAACATTACAAGCATCCACATGGTCAAGTTGCATGAAGTCTATGTAGTTGTATAGTTCACCATGTACACACTTGGATGAAAGTTCACATACACGCAAAGTAATAGTGTGCACTATGCACTCGTCCTAATGAGCATAACATATAATATCATGCACTGCTCAAAGTATCCACATGCATGTTTGCAATCTTTCATGCACTATTATTATCTTACATCAAGAAGTGGCATCCATGTGTCCTATTTGCATGAAGTCCATGTACTAGTACAGTCCATGTGCATGCTTGGCTAAAATTTCACACACAAAGTGGTATTCTACACTACACGATCATCCATTATTCCAATGCATTACTCATAACATTGTGCACTACTCAAACTATATAAGCTCATGTGCACATGCTTGGCTAGTAGTCCATGTGCCCATAAGAGTGTGGTGCACTACACACTCTTCCATGGGTCCACATGCACATAACTCATGCCCCACATGTACACAATAATCTTCTAGTTAGGCTATAGAACTTTTGCACATCACAAAAGCATCGGACATGTTCCTTCTCAAGCTACACCTATACAAATTATTAAAATAGAGAGTTACTCACTTGGATGCATAAAACAATAGTCCACACACACATAACAATTAGGGGCACTAGAGCCTACACAACTGAAGGTGCATACCTATACCTAGCATAGGGGTGACTCACCATTAGATGCATTAAGGTTTAGCACACATACTTGAAGGTGCCACCTAAGGGCTTATAAAAGTATAATAACTTTTATGCATTGAAGTAAGTACAATGCATTCACAAACGAATGTCCTACATCTAGCATAGGGATGCCTCACCATTAGATGTACCAATGCTTAGCATATACATGAAGGCGACCTAAGGGCTCATAAATGTGAGGTGTCTACAAGGCTCATTCCAAGGAACACCTCTAGTCCATCAGTAGGTTTTCCAAATGACACCGCTCAATGCTCCCTTGAAACATTAGGGATTTTGTCACTTAGACCCCACTAAGTTTACATCGCAATGGAAGTGTTCCGGCTGAACCCACTAGGATCGACATGAATTTTTTGGTTTCTAAAATCAGATGGGTCTCCTAATAGCTAGCTAGTGTTAGGTAATTTTGAATTCCCACTCCTACAAGATTACTCGATCTGAAGTGGACTTGCCATTGCACTTGGTTCAAAGAGAATGGGAGATGGCGGGGAGTACAATACATCAATGCTCCTACCCATAAGGCAAAATCCCATTCCGGCCCCCTAAAACAATGCAAGTCGGCTCTACCTAACAACTAGTTGGTCAATTTATTATCTTCATATTTCTATTGCCGATTTAAAAAGGCTCCTAGCTAACCGAGACCACCTTACCATTGGACAGACCCGTCGAGGGTCACACCCACCCGCTTTCTTTTGATGATGGAATCATCTTTACTTTTTTAATTACCTACAACACATTTATTGGAACATATACAACCAACTTCCTTAATTAGTCCGTTAAATCACATGTTCCTTCACATAATTTATCTCATGGACATGCATACAATTCAAATAATCCTTGAATAAAACAAATTTCTTTATTATATTGGAAGTTTATTACAATTTCCATCTTTTCAACCCTACAAAAGACACACAGAATTTCATGAGGATATTTTTCCCACCAAGATTCCACCCTTATAACTAGTATTTAGGGTTTCAAGATCCCATCCTAGATCACAAAGAGGCTCGTCAAATTCTAGGAACAATGTAGGATTTATGGCTAGAGCCCCCCTGGCACCCACATTTCCTACTACCCAAGACTATCTCTACCGACAGACATTTCACCTATGGAGCTGGTCTAAGCCTCTCGTAGCGATAACCATGACCCCCTTGGAGTAGGGTCTCGCAACTAACTTGGAGGTAGCCTACGCAATCCATCCTTTTATCCTGTTTGTTAATATGTTCAATCAAAGTTCTAGATTCTAGCAAACACAAACAATCCTTTCAAACATATATCAAATGGTGCAATGACAATCACACCATTGTGTAGTTCACAGCTTCACATAGCCAACGTAGACCTTATCCCAAGGTAACCTTACATTCTAATTAGGATTCTCCCTTGCCATAAAGAAGTGTTGGGTGCATCTCTTACAACATGTTAAGCAAGGCATGAATTTTCCATTTGGGCTATCTTATCCAACATAAGAGAAATTCCTTAAATAAATATATTGTGCCAATAACTTAATGAGATGACTTACAGATCCTTTAAATAGAGTTTCACTTTTTAAGCATTAGTCAATATTTAACCTTGTCACGTTTAACAATAATTATATCGAGTTGTTTTACTAATCTCTCGAGTGCCCATAAAGTCATATGTGTAATAACATCTTGTAACTATTTCCATCATGATTCTATGATTTAGAAACTCAATTAATCTAACTATAAATCATAGCAATTAATTGGTTATGCGTGTACTAGTATTCTTTCTAGATGAAACTGTCAATTCGTGTAAGTGTAAAATATAGAAGCTAATATTTTATGTAATTATTTTATGTGGTGAAATAATAACCTGGTTTGGCACAACATTGGGAATTTCATCTTTGCTCGCACTTGCGTTTGCCACTCGCGATGTTCTGTTAATGGAAACTCCGGCAACCTCGGGCGCTCTTATATCTCTAGCAATACCCGTTCCTTGACCATTTGTGGTAGTTCCCGTGGTCATTCCACCTCGTCACTTTTATGATCCGTAACTAAGGAATATAATTTTCAAGCAAGTAATCTCTCCATAATTTGAGAGTATGAATCACAGCTAACAACTCCAGGTCATGAGTAGCATATCTATTTTCATGAGCTTTCAATTTTTTTGAAAAGTAAGCTACGGGATGATCTTCCTGCATTAGTATGCATCCCAATACAAGAGATGTGGCATCTATGACAACTTCAAATTCCTTGCTTAAGTTAGCTAGCCTTAAAATAAGAGCAATTACCAAACTATACTTTAGTTGCTCAAAGCTAGACTGTTCAATTGGCATCCATATAATGGCAACTTGCTTTTTGAGTAGGTCTGTAAGAGGTGTTGCAATTTGGGCATAGCCGATACAAAGGTGAAGAGTTCCATCTTTCTCCTTTTGGAATAATACTGGGGCTACCCACGGTGAGCTACTTGACCGAATATACCCTTGTTCTAGCAGTTGCTTGAGTTGCTCTTTTAGTTTGATGGCTTTAGGAATGCTCCTAAAACAAGTTTGATCTCATGATCAACTTCTCTTTCCAGAGATAACTCAATTAGCTCTTCAAGAAATATGTCGACGTACTCTTTTAACCAGGATGGTTCTTCTTCTATCTCTGACCATCTTGATTTACCTTGTTAAGCTTGATCAAGTAAACAAGTAGTCCTTTCTTCAAGCCTTTCACAATTCGAGAAGCTTTTGCTAATTGAATATCAGGTTTCCCCGTTTCACCTTGTATAGTTGCTATTTCACCGTTTAAATCCTGAAAATGTGACTTGATCTTTTCCACAATGGATATGAGCATCATTGGGAATCATCCAGTCCATTCCTAGTAAACATTGATAAGCTCCTAAGTTCATTACTCTGAACCTCATACTTGAAAGCTTTTCTCCTAGGTTAGACTCTACCTTGGCAATTTGTTGTGTAGAAAGTACTTCCTTTCCATGTGCTAATTCCACAAGTAGTTTTGATGCATTTACTATATCTATTCCTAGCTTCTTAGCACAGTTAGGTGAAATAAATGAGTGTGTACTTCCATAGTCAATCAAAACTTTAAATGATTTACCTTGCTGACTAGTTGGTGTTTGTATTATACCAAATATTAACGATTTGGACCTTTCTTGTGGAATGTAGCATGAACAATTGCTCTTTCAACATCTTCTTCCATAGTAGGGTCTTTCTCCCTATTAGTCTCTTTTAGGGTAATATTTGGCGTTCTTCCTATTGCCATAACTACTTGATCACGGCCTTGGGCAGCTTTGCCTTGACCTCAAAATTGGCCCTGGTGATGGTTTCCGCCAAGCTTTGGACAATCTCTCCTGAAATGTCTTGGATCATTACAGTGAAAGCACCTAAGACCATCCCTATTTCCCTGGGTAGAAACAAAATTTCCAACTGCATTGGATTTTGCCTTTTTTTCTGACCTTAGTAAAATTAGCATTGGGTTCTTTTGCTTGACCTTTGAATCCTCCTTTGTTCTGGTTATTGTAGCTCCACAACTTATTATTGTTAGGCTTTAAGTTTACTTCCCATACAATAGGAGCAGCTCAAATCAAAGCATCTTGGAGGTCTATTGGGCACATTGATTCCAAGTGAGTGTTCAAAGGAGAATTTAGCCCATTGCAGAACTTGAACACTTGTTGAATAGTATCCACGGAAGGTGCATATTTAATAAGTGAAACAAACTTGGAGTAGTACGCCTCTAGGGTCAGTCCCATTTGCTTCAAATTAAAGAACTCATTCATCTTTTGGGTGTGATAAGTTGGAGGTAAATATCTTTCTCTTACAACTTCTTTCAACAAATCCCAAGTAAAGGTATTCTCAAGGACACCTTGATCTTGGCACCACTACTTCCACCAAAGTCGGGCTTCGCCAATTAATTTTAGCTTAGCTATCATGGCTTAGTTGTCTAGGACAATTCTAATAGCAGTAAAATAATCTTCCATGGATTCAATCCAAATTTTTGCATCGGCTTCCACATTCACGTCTTTCTCGTCGAATTCCAGAGGTTTGATTTGCTTCAAAAGACTCCTTTTCTCTTGAGCTTTGTTGGGAATTATTGTGGGTGCAAAATTTTGGGAAATTTTCAACAATTCCCAAGTTAAACTTTATGAAATTTATATAGCATTAATATTAGAGTTTGATACTCAAATTATTTCTCAAGCGTACATCATATTCTATACTAACGTGCGCTCTGGTACCAACTGTGAGGTGTCCATCAAGATCATTCCAAGGCGCACCTTTATGTAGTCCATTAGTAGGTTTTCCAAATGGCATTGCCCGGCACTCCCTTGGAACATCACAAGGTTTGTCACTTAGACCCCATTGAGTCTACATCGCAATGGAAGTGTTCCGACCGAACCCACTAGGATTGACATGAATTTTCGGATTCCAAAAATTAGATGGGTCTCCTAGCAGCCAGCTAGCATTAGTAATTTCGAGTTCCCAATTCTATAGGAATACTACATCTAAACGGACTTGCAATTGCACTTGGTTCAAAGAGAATGGGAGACGGCGGGGAGTGCAGTACGTTAACCCTCCCGCCCATAAGGCAAAATCACATTTCAGTCCCCTAAAACAATGCAAGTCGGCTCTACCTAGCAACTAGTTAGTCAATTTATCGTCTTCTTATTTCTTTTGATGATTTAGAAAATCTCCTAGCTAACTAGGACCACCCTACCATTGGATGGACCCGTCTGGGGTTGATGACAAAATCATCTTTAGTTTTATAATTACCTACAACACATTTATTGGAACATATACAACCAGCTTCCTTAATTAGTCCATTAAATCACATATTCCTTCATATAATTTATCTCCTGGACACACATACAATTCAAAAAATCCTTGAATAAAATAAACTTATTTATTATATTGGAAGTTTATTACAATTTCCATCTTTTTGACCCTACGAAAGATACATAGAATTCCACGAGGGTATTCTAGCCACCAGAATTCCACCCTTGTAACTAGTATTTAGGGTTGGATTCAAGAGATAAAGGAGGAATAAATTCAAGATAGGAGATCGTAAGAGAACATGGCTTAGTCGAAGACCAAGATAGGGGAAATTGAGTTAACTCTCTCCCTCGTGCAGGCTCTCTCTCTCTCTCTCTCTCTCTGTCTCTCTCAAGCTTCTTCTCGTAGCCTCTTGGAGGGGTATCCTTCTAGCTCCCTCTCTCTACCTCTCTTACATAGCCTCTCGGGGTCTCCTTGTTCTTCTCTAACTACTCCCCATGCCTCATATTTATAGCTAAACAAGAGAAGAAGGATTGTGGCTGAGAAGAAGAGCTCTTTATGGAGGGGATCTTGGAAAAATCGGCAATTTGATGCTCAAATCATAAATCTGATAGTTCTGTTGGCTTCATAAGGGGGATAAAACCTCCAAGAAACTTGATTAGAAATCTTCAACATTACTTGTTCTTCTTCTCCCTGTTCAAAGTGTTGTTTGCTACCTATAAACTGTGATCACAATGTCTGCAATTTCACCAATCCTTTCTTTTTTTTATTAAATCTCCAAAATTGGTTGAAAAAAACACTTGCTTTTTTTTACATGACAACCTATTCTAGAAATCTTCCATAGTTTTTTTTAATATTTACAATAAATAATATCTAAAATATGCTAGTTGTATCCAAAAATCTAATATTTTTGGACCACCCATACTATACACATTAACATTAGTGATGACTAATATGGCTCATAACTCTCATTCATGTGGTAACTTTCATGATGGGCAGCTATTGTCCTTGTCAATCCGGAAAAAAATATCAAGTTACGACCCTCTATTCTTTTATATTTTTAATTAAATAAAAATTATTATTTATTAATGTTAGTTAATTTTTACTTTAGTTAGTAACTTTACTAACTTATTAATTGACTAACTAAATTTCAAACTAACCAACTAATTTTTAATTATGTGGAGGTATTACAATAAATATGCAAGAACTTTTATGCATTGAAGTTAGCACATTGCATTCAGAACTTAGAGCATAAGAATGGATATTAGGGACTCTAAGCATAGGAAGTACTTCCTCAATTGTACTAGATTCAGAGTACCCATTGAATTTCCATTCATGAGCTCACATTCACATCAACCCATTTATACTTGCCCTTGCACAGTTGTATGGGTTCCCATGTGCAAAGATCATGTAGTATGTTTCGGCCATTCCACACCACATCAAGACACTTTAGGTGTTGAGGATTAGGTTCACATTGGGCATATATAGAACCATGCTTCCTTATGAGTGCTATTACTTCACCTTAGAACACACCATAAATATCTTGCCAAGGATTCATCAACCTCGCACAAACCTTCTAAAAGCATAAGTCTGCTCATATAGGCTTAAGAAAGAAGGGTCCAACCACACCTTTCCACATTGTGATATCCACCATGCAAGATTATCATAGAGACTGTTGGTGAAAGCATGCTATGGTGTACCCATTTAGTAGTGATTTTGGTAAAAATGTCAAGGATGTTAAATGCAATTATAGTATTAAAATAGTAAGAAATAGAATTTCGAAACTTGTGACAAAATAATAGAGGTCTGGAGTTTATATGTGCATGGTAGTTTGTGTTACTATTGCATAATGTGCATTCATGCTCTTCTCGTGCTTTGTGTACTCACCTTCATCCCTCTCTCTTTTGGCCAGTTCCATCTCACATCTCCCATGTATACTCTCCTCTCTGTTGCTCTCTCCCTATCTCTCCCTTCTACCCAATCACCTCTCTATAATGAATGAATCTAAGAGGAGAGAGGAGAATGAGCTGAAGAGAGAGGGAGGAAGAAAAAGAAATATTAGAAGAGGAGAGACAAAGACAAGAAAGAGGGGAGAAAGAATGAGAAAACCATGGAAGCTAGAGATGAAGGTGAAGAGTATGTTCTTGATAATATCTTGATGCCCTAAACTGGGTCTCTTACATCTTATATACTTCGGTCAGTGTGACTGAGTGTCCAACCCCTAGTTTCTATATATCCCGCTCGTTACAATGTATCCCCACACTGAAAGTTTTTGCCCTTTGAAATTTTTTTTTGGAGAAACTTGATAGAGGGGCTAAGGAGTAGGTTGTAGAGTACTATACTAATCCACATTACAACAAAAATGGGTGGGTGAAGTTGGGATGTGTGGCTCCACTACAACAACTCTACCCACTCTAGCATTGGGGTTTTCCCATTTGAGGCATTATACGGGTATAAGTTTCCCATCCCTATAGTCTTGTTCAATGATAAGATCAATACTTAGAGTAAAGTCAAGTTGGATTGGATGCAATTGCATGCAAGCCCTGCTTTAGCAATGTAAATTGAACCTTCAAAAGGCACAAACCCACATGAAGCCGCATGCTAATGAGAAAAGAAGGCATTTGGAATTCCAAGGGGGAGAGTCGGTTCTCTTGAAAGTGCCTAAGTCCCATTATTTCACTCTCAAAGAAGGCAACACCGACTAGGGTTTAGATACCCTGTCACACTGACCAGGGTATATAAGGTGTAAGAGCCCCAAATTAGAGCAACCAATTATTATCAAGATCATACTCTTCACCTTCATCTCCAACTTCCGTGGCTTCCTCCTTCCTTCTCTTCTCTTTTCGTTCTTTCTCTATCTTCTTCTAGTCTTCTTCCTTCTTCTTCTTGCTCTCTTTCTCTCTCCTTAGCTCTTCTTCTCTCTCCTCTCAACTTCTTTCATTAGAAGTAGTATCTGTCAAGAATCGCGTGGTGGGGGGGACTTGCTCAAGATGCTACGCCGAACACACACAGAATGCACAAGGAGAAGCTCACTCAAGAGACAAGAAGAGAGATGGAAGCCAAAACGTTTTCTTGCTGGTTTCTTCTTCTTCTTCCACACTCTTTACAATGTACACAAAGTATAGATAAGATATAACATAAAGGAAAGTGACCTACTAAGTCAAACAATGTATAACAGACTACACTAGTCGACTAGCGCTATAACTATACTAGCTGTAAATAGGTGTAACAACCTGAATATAATAAGTAATGAGACAGTGGCCATGTGAGAGTCATAATGACCACCGACATGCTAAGTGTAGATGTGTGAACCCATCTAACCAGGCGGTCCATCATCAATGTCCGCATGTGTTGAGCTTGTCATCTCAACACTCCCCCTCAAGCTCAACTACATCTCTGCAACTCCAAGTAAGCTTCGAAACTTTTGAAGCTTCTATGTACCCAATGCCTTCGTGAAGATGTCAGCTATCTGATCCTGTGTGCTGACATACACCAAGTCAATCTCACCTGCTAATACCTTCTCTCTCACAAAGTGGTAGTGTACCTCAATATGTTTTATCCTGGCATGGAACACAGAGTTCCTAGCCAACTGTATACTGCTCATGTTATCACAATAAATGACAACTAGACCTTCCACTTGCACATCCAAATCAGCCATTAACTTTTGTAGCCATACTACCTCACATGCTACAACAACATCGCCTCTATACTCAGCCTCTGTACTCGACAAAGCAACTGTAGATTGCTTTTTGTTGCTCCAAGCAACTATTGCACTACCAAGAGAGAACATGTATCCGCTGGTAGATCTTCTATCAGACATACTACCAGCCCAATCTTCATCTGTGTATCCAAACACATGTACATCTATACCTGCCTCATAGAAAAGTCCATAATGTAATGTGGACTTCACATATCTCAATATGCGTATGACTGCATCCAAATGTGGCTTTCAGGTACTTGCATAAACTGACTCACAAGACCAACAGTGTAGCTCAAGTCTGGCCTTGTAATGGTCATGTAGATCAAACTCCCCACTATCCTCCCGAACATAGTAGGGTCTTCTATCTCATCCCCAACATCAGTACTCAAATTTACATTCTGCTCCAACGGGACTAAAAGTGGTTTGCATGCTGTCATACCATACTTGGACAACATATCCAAGCCATATTGTCTTTGGGACAGTCATATACCATCATCACATCTAATCACCTCAATGCCAAGGAAGTACCTTAGCTCACCTAAATCCTTCATCTCAAACTTCTTCTTCAAAAAGTCCTTGACTTCAGCAATCCCACTATCACTATCACCTGTAATAATCAAGTCATCCACATAGATGACTATGATGACCAAACCTACATCTCCCTTTCTCACATAAAGTGAGTGATCAGCATCAGAAACATAAAAGCCAATATTGACAAGATACTCTCTGATCTTGTCAGACCATGCTCTAGGTGCTTGCTTGAGCCCATAAAGTGCCTTCTTCAACATGCACACATACATGGGATGCTCTAAATCTTCTTTTTGCATATTGGAATATGTGTCTTGTCAAATTGACAAGATGTATCCAAGCAGAACCCCAAGGAAGAATCATGTAGCTGAGGCTGCAACTACCCCAACTAGATCCTGTAGAAAGGTAGTTGTGGCCAAGGTCAGTAGACCTATTTTAGTAGGAGGAAGTGCGGACCTTATCAGACCTGCTATGCAATAGATATTAGGAGTGAGACTGGCTTAGAGAAAGCACCTAAAATTTGTAACCCTTGGCCTCTGAAAAATGTAGATCAGCCATCTTCTAAACCTATGGTTATCCATTGGTTGCCCACAAATTTGGAAACATTAATATTAAGCACATCTGTTGTTGTAGTTGTGCTAGCATTCTCGGCAAAGCGTCCAAGAAGAGCAGGTGGTTCTATTGCAGATCTGGTCAAAAGGGGACAATTGAGATCTGATAAGAAATCATACTCAAAGCCTCAAAAGTATGAAGATCCTTTTAACAATCCAATGATAAGATGGGACTGCTGCCTTGTGATCCAACCTATGTCGCCTCTCCTTCTTAAGAAACTTCTTCAATAACCTTGACCTCTCCTACTTCACCACTCCATATTTAACAACTTCTCTACCTCTTTGACTGCTGTAGATGAATATGTGCAACAAGTTCTTCAACAACCTTGACCTCTCCTATTTCACCACTCCATCTTTAGCAAATTCTTCTCTATCTCTTTGACAACTGTAGATGAATCTATGCAATAACTTCGTCAACAACCCTAATCTCTCCTACTTTACCACTCCATCTTCAACACCTTTTTCTCTCTCTTTGAATGCTGTAGAGGAATCTTGCCCCTTTGTAGGAATGTCGTCAGGCTATTGCAGAGATCTTATGGCCTTCCTTCTCCAAGGCCTTCTATGTTTATCTCTTAGAGCTTCACAACCAGTGCATTTTGATCTGATCTTGCCGATCACATTTTGCATGAAGCCCTCCAAGAATGGTTATGGACATACTCCATGTGTTAAGTAGAGTGAGGCTTTGACAAGCATTCATGTCATTAATGTAAAAGAAAGAAGATATGCAAGGAGATCCACCATTGAAGCTCAGAGAAAAGCTTGAGAGAGATGAGGAAGAAGAAGATGAACCCTACTTTCAAAAAGTAGAGGTAACTTTAGTCCCCTCTTGTCTTCCATAGCTCTTCTTTTAACAAATGTCCTTCAAAATAAGCCAAAATTTGATGATGATATGCTAAAAATAGATGGAGCCTACCATTATCTGCTAGTTCATGTCAAGAACCTCCATCTTAGTCACAATTTGTGACAGATGTCCATGTCTGACCACGATTATGGAATAATTAACTCCTGTGACTAAATTTTAACTGCAGTTTTCACTCTCTAGTCACTGCAAATGACTTTTGACAGGATTTAAACTAAACCTCGTATACCAATGTAAAGAAGGTCTATTCTACCATGAAAATTAATAGAAATATAACAAACTAAACTAAGAAAATAATAGGAAATAACATGAAATACTTCAATCATGGCCATGCCATAGACATCTTCCATTATACCACAGCACGATGTAGCCATGGAAGATGAAATCAAGATACAAGAAACAAAGCTTGGTACTTACCCCAAGATGGTGATGAACAAGAAATCTCAAGAAAAATAGTGTAAGTGTAAAAAATCCCCCTACATTAGCACTTCTTGCCTTTGTATAGTAAACCCTAGTATCATCATGGCTAAGGTATTTACATGGTTTATTTTGGTTAAGGTAAGTGAACTAATGTGGCTAATTTGCTTCATTACAATTAAATAGAACTTGAAGGATCTAGAAGTAACCACAATCCTAAAAAGATTACCTTTCTAATCTCTCTCAAACATCTCACAACTGTGAAAATTTTCTCTTATGTTTTGTTGGTTGCTTGGATGGTTTGGAATCCTAATGCATCTTTTGAGCAATATACCTAGGATCAAATTTGTACTTCCTTGTAAAAGGGTTTTGTTCTACCCATAGCTAAACCCACCAACTACAAAACCAAAAAGTCCTAGTTATACATTCAATCATCCATCATGTCTACACAAATGTATGAAATATGAAAACCAAGCCATGCAAGGAATGAATAGCTAAGATACATACATCTATGATAACCATGCACATAGGTTGTCACTTATGGATAAGGATATGATTATGTTAAGATATAGATTCTCAAAGATTCTAGATTCATTTTCTCTTACAAATGTGAAGACATACAATATTTTAAATCCGCCACCCTATAGGAGGAAAAATATACATACAGGTCCTAAAGTTGAGGATATTACACATGAGAAAGATATAAGATTGCATGGACAAGAGGAAATGGCTATAGAAAAACATGCAAAGAAATGAAGGAAGCATAATACAAAGAAAGTAGAAGAAAAAAAGGTAGAGCAACGATCTACCAGTGGATATGTGTTCTCTTTTGGGAGTGCTGCAGTTACTTGGAGCAGCAAGAAACAGCCTACAGTTGCCTTGTCGAGCACACAGAGGCTGAGTACAAGGGTGCAGCAATGGCTGCATGTGAGGTAGCTTGGTTGCATAAGCTACTTTATGATATGCATCAGCCTACAGATGGGCCAGTTGTCATTTATTGTGACAACATGAGCAGTATACACTTGGCAAATAACCCAATCTATCATGCTAGAACAAAGCACATTGAGGTGCATTATCATTATGTGCGAGAGAGGGTGTTACTAGGTCTTATTGATCTAGTTTATGTCAGCACAGAGAATCAGGTAGCTGACATATTTACGAAGGCATTGGGGACAGAGAAGCTGCGCAAGTTCAGAGAACTACTTGGTGTGCAGGAATTGGGATTGAGCTCGAGGGGGAGTGTTGAGATATCGAGCTCCACTCGTGATATGCCAGGGTGACCGTTGTGCATTTATGTCACCGACTTGTCAGTTGTAGATGCGGTTGGTACACCGCCCATGAATAATAGCTACATGATAGCTATCCTTATCTACTCTAGTGTGTGGCTCAGTTAGTATGCCACCTTAGTTAGTTGAGTTTGGTTTGAGACCCATATATAGGGTTCTTCTATTTCTATGCACTAGAGTTCTTTTGGCTTACACAACTAAGAAGAGGAAAATTGTTTTCAGCGTCCACCTTTGTGTGTATTCCCCCATTGTGCAAGCAAGAAAGCTACAAGTGAGACTCCTTCCTTATCTCCCATAATCTTGACATGTGTGTGTGTGTGTGTGTGTGTGTGTGTGTGTGTGTGTGTGTGTGTGTGTGTGTGTGTGTGTGTGTGTGTGTGTGTGTGTGTGTGTACACACACACACACTCCCTGTCAAGGTTGTTTCATAATCATAAACCTTTCATTGATAAGAAATGTTTTTAGTTTGAATAATACATCTTGTTTTGAAGATGTATACAAAAGACTATGCTCCTTTCACAATGATGAAAGGTTCAACTTGTTCCACACAGTTGTATTATTGATGCCAGAAAGTATATTCCACGGTGGAGTCTGTGAGACCACGGTGGATTCTGTGAGGTTTTGCGGTGGATTCTGTAAAACTATATTTATTTGTTGGGGCTCGTAGACAAGGTGGATTCCTTGTGCGAGAAGTTGACGGGAACACCTGTCCTTTTTTAGCATCGTATTAATTTAATGTGCACGTGGGTGATTCCACAGCGGGTGATTCCGCAAAATACATATTAAATTAATGGACGTTCATGAGTTTAGAGTGCACTCGTATTAAATTAAGGTTAGGATAGAGTTCCAACCAACCTATTTATTTATTTTGTAGCTGAAGATTGCTAGGTATTCACTTTTGTCAATTTAATTTTATTATTTTCTAACAATTGTAAATGCTTTAGTTTTGTTGATGTGTAGAGCAGGCAGCGCTGCAGTTGGGAAGCACCGGGCGATGGCGTGTATTTAGATTACCTAGATGAAATTATCATTTTTTATGGACGTGCATCTTATCATTAAAAGCATGGTACTAATATTTATTTAGGCACCCTTATTTATTAAAGCCATTGACAAACATTTATTATTTTGTATGCACATAGGTGTTCGGTTTAAATATTTCATTATTGGACATTGTATTTGGTCACAGCCCAATTTTGGGGATGCCCAACCGCTTTATTCTTTATTTGAGAGCAAACACAAAAGCCAAAGCATGCTAATTGTAAATTGGGCTATTTTTAAGCATGGAGATTAATAAATTTATAAATACATGCCTTGTGAAGCGCTCACACAAGTCATGAGGGGAGATTGTGCCCAATTTGTCTTTTTGTCTCATGTCGTGCAAAACCTTCTTCTTGCTTTATGAGCTTTTGTAGAGTTCTATGTTCTTGGGGACCTTCCGACGCTCACTACGCATATATACAACATCCGATTTGTGCATCAATGGTATCAGAGAGCAAAACTAAGATATCAAGGACTTCCAATCGCTTACCATCTCGCGCAAAGGCGAAGCTTTTGGAATGAATGGGATCTACAGGCATGAACCATCAATACCAGTGTGTTCCTGGCAGTGAAGAACCCCCTGCTATGCTATCGGATCATGAAGGACCACTTCCAGGTAGCAGAGGACCACTTCCCAAGTTCCTTTGCAAGTCGATTATTCTCAATGAAGCACATAAGAAACTTTTCATTAAGTTTGGGTTCAATAAGCTTAAAAAGCTTAAGAGAAAGAGCTTAAGCTCTTTGAATTTCAGTGTTGACGGCGGAAGGATGTACTATATGACGTTGAATCTAATGACAATGTCCTCTTGTCCTGCACGCTGTCAACGATTCATTAAGGTATTATTTCCTAAAGCTTAAAGCTACTAAGCTTTATTAAAGCTTAAATATTTCACTCTTTAATCTCCTTCTCACCGGGCGTTCACACTTAGCTCTTCCCAAATCAATCCTGAAGACTTCAACAAGCACCCATGTTCACATGTATACCTTGATAGAGTCAATTTCTAGTAAGCAAACTGTTATACGCAGACTAAAAGGAAGTACTCGCTTGGAAGAAGACCGTCATCAATTACCATACCCACAAAAGAAGCAAGATCGTAAAAAGCCATATTTTTTATTAAAAAAACAAGCTATCACTAAATTGATTGCTTATTACGCATTCTCTATTTGATAAATTCATGTCAATAAATTAATGACTCACTTTTTAAGTGTTGATGATGATCTAGCATAGCCATGAGACCATTTAGAGATCAGTATTCCTAATTTATCACTTAATGGGGTAATCAAAGCATTGTGACGAGGATATCTAGCATAGGCAGTACAAGTTATGAAGGGAAAAAGAAGTGTCTGCCAAGTGTAAGAGTGTACACAAGAACCAAGGAGTTACACATAAATGAAGATGGATTGAGTTCTAAGAAGAGGAAGTGCATTAGCATTGTGTTATGTATTTATGTGTGCATCCAGGGATGCTTGAGAATTTTTTACTTATGTGTAATGAGCATTTCATTCATTTGGGATCATCCTCTCCCCTACAAGTCAAGGTTTAAGGTCTTTTCTTTCATTAAGAAAGACGAGAGAGGGAATTCTCTCACTAAGAAAGACGAGAGAACGTGATCCTCTCGAAGTTAAAAGAAAAGTGATTTTTTCTTTCTAAGGTCTCAAATGACACAAGATTTTGTGTGGAATTCAATCTTAAGGTTGAGGCCCAAGGCAATCTAATGAACTCTCCTTATCTATGACTCAAAGTGGTTGCATGGACCACAAGTTAAGAGTACAATTTAAAAAGCTCTTTTTTGGAAAATCTATTTTTAAAATATCTCGCAATAGAAAAACGATCTCTAAAAATGGGCCGCTTTGGTTATCAGAAATAGCGAGATCTACAACTTTCATGTTGGACGTTTTTTCATCCAAACAACGCACAAAGAGATATCTCAAAATTAGTGCTACAAAGTGGAACAACCACATCTTGCATGAAGAACAACTCAACTCTCTCTCCAAGAAGAGAAGCTCTTAAAAGCCTATAAAAGAGGAGGCTCTCTTTGGGTGTAAAAGAGGGATGAAGGAAGCATCACCTTGCATGTATCCAAGAGGAGAAGAGAAGGTGCAAGTGTTGCGGAAGCCCTGCTGAAATCAAGTTCCAAGAGGAAAGAGAATGTGCAAGTGCTGCGGAAGCTCTACTGAAATCAAGCGCCAAGAAGAGAGCCCTACACATATTATGTAGGAGAGAAGGAGACTCAAGAAGGATCAAAAGGTGCCAACTTCCAAGTTGTGCAAGTGTTAGTCGGTTGTATACCGCGCAAGGAATCATGATCTTGTTTCCAAGTTCTACAAGTAAGAACTGGCTTATGTGTAACAGAGGAGCTTGCTCCTTGTCAATAATATAACTCCACAAGGGGGGGGACTGGCCCATCTTCCAATCCCTAGTGTGTTGCCAATTTCTCTACCTCTCTCTCTACATCTTTCTTTTCTCTCATCTATTCTCCCTCTGTGCCAACATAATATTTGCCATATACATTTTAAGTATATAAGAATGTAGAGCATGTATCTCAGATTTTATAACAGTGGTATCAGAGCAGGTCTCTTTGCTTTTCTCAAAGTAAAGGTGATCCTTGCAAGAAGAAGGTAAAGATGGCAATTGATGAAGCATTTACGAATGAGCAATTACATGCTCAATTGACAGAGTATCGTAGCTTGTTGGAGATTCCTGAAGTACATCAACTGTTTGACAGTTCAAGGGCAAGGGAAGAAGCTACTTATGAAGGACTGAATCTTCCAAAAGATGGTGATACTGGAGGAAACACCATTGCACCAATTGATGGTGAAGATGCAAAGCATCCAATTGCTGAGAAGTTTCCTAGAAGGAAGAAGGATTCTCAGGTCAAGGAGAGTAAAAAGACCTCATCTCAAGTGAGGCGGATAAGGAGGGAGTCATCTCCCTCAACAACCAGCTACTCCCATGATTACTCAAGTTCCTCCTCCTCATCATCATCTTCTAGTTTCTACTCTCTTGGTTCTAAGTCTCGTGCAATCCACAAACGGACAAAGAGGGACCATAAGAGGAGCAAGCTTAAGAAGACTAAGACTTTCAAGTTTGGGGATAAGGACATAAAGTTTTACTCTTACTCCAGTAAGAGAGATCCTCCTAAGGCATTATCCTTTGTAAGGCAATTTGAAGTTGGTTTTTCTAATGGTAATTTCTTAGAAATTTCCAAGCTAAGGCATGTAGACATACACTTGAAAGACACCGCTAGCAATTGGTGGTTGACTCTCATTTTGGAGGGAAGGAAACCTACAACTTGGGAAAAGTTCAAGAAGAAGTTTTATGCTCAGTTCTTGCCTCCTGGTTTTGAGAATGATGTAAGAAGGAGTGGGATTGGCTAGGCTAGAAAGAGCATGAAAAGGTCACTAGTTATGTGGACAAGTTTTGGTCTACTCTTCTCAAGGTTACTCCTTTCATGGAGATCAGCGATGAAGAGAAGAAAATGAAGTTTGAAGCTGGCCTACTCCCTCATTTACACAGAACCATGAAGGTGTATCCACATGAAACCTTATCTCGCATGATGGAGTCTGCCATCATAGCTGAAAGTTTGCATACACCTGGTACATCTCAAAAATTGGAGATGAGTTCTTATAGAGCTAGACAAGAGTAGCTCTATGATCAACCAAGAGACAGGATTAATCAAAGAAGACCTACCTTTACCTATGACCAATATTCAAAGCCAGAGGGTAACAAGAAGAAGTGCAAGTATCTCTCACCCTCTGAGATATAAAAGTACAAACAGGAAGGAAGGTGCTTTCTTTGTGGTGAGTTAGGGCATATGAAGCCTGATTGTCCTCACAAAAGGAAGGAAGAAAATGTGGTTAAAGATCCTCCTCCGCCATCCTCAAATTCTGTTCTGGATGTGCAAGCTAACACTCATTCAAATGAGAAGAAAAGACAACTCTTAAAGGATTGGGGGACACTCAACAATCAACGAGTTTTGATACTCTTTGATCCAAGGTCCACAGATAATTTTGTGTCAACAGATACTATTGAAAGGCTACAAATTCCACCGGATCGATTGGGAACACCAATTGGATCAGGTTCGGCATTTGAAGGACTTACAACCAATTCTACTCCTATTCAAGGGAAGTTGAATCTTAGAATTGGGGATTACCGTGACCAAGAATCTTTTCTACTTGCACCCATAGGTAACTGTGATGTTATCTTAGGCATGCCTTGGCATTACAAGATTAGACCTCTTCTTAAATTGTTAAGAAGACCCTTGCATTTCTAAAGAAATGAAGAAAGTTATTTCTGCGTACATGATTTTTGTGAGAGAGTCAAAAGAAACTAATGATTCAAGGGCACTTGATGCCTCTAATGAACACACAATACCAACTAATGCTTCTAAGTCTCAGACTTTAAAAGAACCCCTCTCTTTAATCGACCAAGCTAGACATGATTTTGTTAAACAATATGAAGATTGTTTTAGTGATTCACTCCCAGGAGAGTTACCTCCTAAGCGCTCGAAAGATCACACAATTGATCTTATCCCAGGCAGTTCACCACCTAACCAACCACCTTACCGAGTAAGTGCAAGTCAACAAGAGGAGATCCTAACACAAGTAAACGAATTGTTGGAAAAAGTGTTAATTCAACCTAGCTCTTCTCTATACTGCTCTTCAGTCTTACTTGTTCAAAAGAAAGACAATTCTTTCTGTATGTGCATAGACTACATATCTTTGAACAAGATCACTATCAAGAATTGTTTTCCTATCCCAAGGATAGATGATATCTTGGATAAGTTGCAAGGGGCTAGTATCTTTAGTCACATTGATCTCAAGAGCAGCTATCATAGATACTAATAGCACCTGAAGATGTTCATAAGACAGCTTTTTGTACAACATTTGGACTAGACGAGTTCTTAGTCATGCCATTTGGTTTGACTAATGCACCCACCACATTCAATCAAATGATGGAGAGAATTTTTAGACCTCACTCAAAGTTCACAGGTGTCTTCTTTGATGGCATTCTAATATTTTCACGGTCTAAAGAAGAGCATAGAAAACATATATCTATTGTTTTTCAAGAGCTTTGCAAACATAGACTACAGGTCAATGCTAAGAAGAGTGAATTTTTTCTTTCGGAAATTCATTACTTAGGCCATATTGTTTCTCACAATTTGGTGAGAATGGATCCTGAGAAGATTCGAGCCATTGTTGAATGGCCTACACCTACTTCTGTACATGAAGTTAGAAGTTTCTTGGGCCTATATTCATACTATAGGAGGTTCATACGAGGTTTTGCGTATGTTGCATCTCCTCTACATGACCTTAATTTAAGAAATGAATGCCTTTTTGTTGGGGATCAAGGCAACTACAAGCCTTTTAAAGAATTAAGTTTCTTGTGACTCAAGAACCAGTTCTCATAGTTCCGGATCTTCAAAAACCTTTTGAAGTTCACTACGATTGCATTGGAGCTCGAGCCTTGGGAAAGTATAGCCATGGACTTTATCATGGAGCTTCCTCACACACAAGCAGGTAATGATGCAATCTGGACTATCATTGATAGATTTAGTAAGCAAGCTCACTTTATACATGTGTAAAAGACAATCAAAGCCGATCATATGGCTAAGCTATTCATTGCTCGTATTTTCAAGCATCATGGCATGCCTAAGTCCATTATAAGTGATCAAGATCCCCGCATGAGGAGCCTCTTTTGGCAAGCTCTCTTCGAGAACCTCAAGACAAAGTTAAAGTTTTCATCCTCTTATCATCCTCAAATGGATGGGCAGAGTGAAAGTGTTAACTCTATTGTTTTGGACCTTTTGAAATCCTATGTCTTTAATAATCAAAGAGAATGGGAAAAGTATTTGCCTTTAGTAGAGTTTGCATATAATAATACGGTGCACTCTAGTACTAGTAAGGCACCCTTTGAGATCATCTATGGTAAGCCTCATTTACCACCCATTCTTCTTACGAAGGATAAGATCTTTGCCCAGCAGATGAGTTTGTTAGAGACATTGATACAACTTTCACTCAAGTAAAAGCTGTTATCCAAAGGACACAAGAGAAGCATAAACGGAAGCAGATAAGCATCGTCGTAAGTTAGATCTCAAGTTGGGACAGTATGTTCTTCTTAAGTTTGAAAAGGCTCGCTTGAAAAAGCAGAAAGGTCAAAAGGGTAAAGTGGTTAAGCTTTCTAATCGCTATTATGGCCCTTTCAAGATCACAGAGAAGATAAACTATGTGACTTTTTGTTTGGATCTACCAAGTCATTGGAACATTCATAATGCTTTCCATATAAGTTTGCTATGTCTCTATATTGGAGAACCTCCAATGGAACCAATCAATGAATATTTACATGACATAGAAGAAACAGAAGAGTTCCTTGTGCCTGAAAGAATTTTACACCATTAGGACAATACTCTAAGATCAGGTAAGGTATTACAGAAGTATCTGGTTAAGTTTAAGAATTATCCCCCATTGGACGCTCAGTTTATGATTGAGAGAGAACTACAAGACTTTTCAGATCTTCATAAGGACTATGTATCCCCTCTACAGTTGAGGTCAACTATCTAGAAGCCAGAGGGATGTCGCTAAATTGATTGCTTATTATGCATTCACTATTTAATAAATTCATGTCAATAAATTAATGACTCACTTTTCTTTAAGTGTTGATGATGATCTAGCATGGCCATGAGACCATTTAGAGACCAGTATTCCTAGTGTATCACTTAATGGGGTGATCAAAGCATTGTGACGGGGATATCTGGTTGCAGTACAAGTTATGAAGGGGGAAAGAAGTGTCTGCCAAGTATAAGAGTGTACACAAGAACCAAGGAGTTACACATAAATGAAGATGGATTGAGTTCTAAGAAGAGGAAGTGCATTAGCATTGTATTATGTATTTATGTGTGCATCCAAGGATGCCTGGGAATGTTTTACTTGTGTGTAATGAGCATTGCATTCATTTGGGGTCATCCTCTCCCCCACAAGTCAAGGTTTAAGGTCTTTTCTTTCATTAAGAAAGACGAGAGAGGGAATTCTCTCACTAAGAAAGACGAGAAAACATGATCCTTTGGAAGTGAGGAGAGAAGTGATTTTCTCTTTCTAAGGTCTAAAATGACACAAGATTTTGTGTGGAATTCAATCTTAAGGTTGAGGCCCAAGGCAATCTAATGAACTCTCCTTATCTATGACTTAAAGTGGTTGCATGGGCCACGAGTTAAGAGTACAATTTAAATATCTTTTTTTTTAAATCCATTTTTAAAGAAAAACGATCTCTAAAAATCGGTTACATGGGTTATCGAAAATAGCAAGATCTACAACTTTCGTGTTGGACGTTTTTTCATCTAAACAATGCACAAAGAGATATCTCAAAATTAGTGCTATAGAGTGGAACAACCACGCCTTACATGAAGAACAACTCAACTCTCTCTCTAAGAAGAGAAGCTCTTGAAAGCCTATAAAAGAGGAGGCTCTCTTTGGGTATAAGAGAGGGGTGACAGAAGCATCACCTTGCATGTATCCAAGAGGACAAGAGAAGGTGCAAGTATTGCGGAAGCCCTACTGAAATCAAGTTCTAAGAGGAGAAGAGAAGGTGCAAGTGCTGTGGAAGCTCTACTGAAATTAAGCACCAAGAGGAGAGCCCTACACAATATGTGTAGGAGAGAAGGAGACTCAAGAAGGATCAAAAGGTGCCAACTTCCAAGTTGTGCAAGTGTTAGCCGGTTGTATACCGTGCAAGGGACCGTGATCTTGTTTCCAAGATCTACAAGTAAGAACTGGCTTATGTATAACGGAGGAGCTTGTTCCTTGTCAATAATATAACTCCACAAGGGGGGGACTGGCCCATCTTCCAATCCCTAGTGTGTTGCCAATTTCTCTACCTCTCTCTCTACATCTTTCTTTTCTCTCATCTATTCTCCCTCTGTGTCAACATAATATTCACCATATATATTTTAAGTATATAAGAAAGTCGAGCATGTATCTCGGATTTTATAACACAAGCCTTGTAAACCCAAATTTGAGCTATGATCATCCCTGTAAAAAGATTTCAAGTGTATGAGGTTGTTTGAGATTTTGCAGAATGTCCGATCAAAACATGGAAGATTTTATGGTCGAAGGTGATTTGCCGGAACCAACTATGGAGCAAAAATTGGACCTAATCATGATGCAACTTCAAGAGGAACGAAGAGCACGTCAAAATTTGCAAGCACAACTAGCTACACTTTAACGATCCACTGTTGATCATAACGGAGAGCAACCCGAAGATGTTATTCAACGTATGATTGACGCAATACTCAATGCACAGTCTCTCAAGAAAGAAGCCAAGATAAGTAAAAGAAATTTCAAATTCCATACTTTTAATGGGCAACGTGACGGAAAAATTCTTCTCGCTTTTATCAATTAGTTTGATGATTATTTCCATGAAGAGCAGTATGCTGAAAAAGATAAACTTAAATGCGTCACTAACCATCTAATAGACAGAGCATCGTTATGGTGGACTATTGTCAGCAAGAGTATTGATTGTCCCTCTACTTGGGAGGCCTTTCAAAAGAAATTTTTACAAAATTTTCTTCCACCTCAATTCCATGAAAAAATAATCAAATAGTGGAATCTTTTGCAACAAAGAGATCCTGAATCCATTCCGCAATACACTGAGTATTTCTGGAGTGCCTTACTACAACTTCGAATGCTTGAAGATGTTCCTGAGGAGGTGATCCACAGACACAAGTATATGTTTGATTTTCTTGGTCACTTCTATGCGGAAGTGAACATGTTCAAGCCAAAGACTTTGGAGGATGCGATTTCTCTAGCACATGATACTGAAGATAAAATTCATGGACAAGAAAAGTGACCGCAACAATTTCCAACTAACAGTAAATTTGGTTCAAAAAAAGTAATTCAATACTAACTTCCAAAGATTCAATCAAAATCGCTTTGTTCCTTCTACTTTCTGTAAACCCTGAATTCAACCCCTTGCTTTACCATCAAACACAAATTCAAACCCTAAGCTCCAGTCAAATTCCAATATACCCAAATTTTCAACCATTACCAATAATGTTTCCAAAGCAGCAATCTCATATGAGGGTGAGTCTTGATAACTCCAAAGATTGATGGGTTTAGAAAATACTAAGGATGAACCTCGTTTTCTTGGTAACAATGTGGAAGTTTGTAGTTTGCTACAAGTGTCAACAACATGGACACTTAGTAGTAAATTTTCAATCCAAGAAGCTAGCTGTTTAAATCAATTACTTGGGAGCAACTGAAGATGAAGACCATGAACATATGCCAAATTTTACAGAAGATGATGATGATATCGGCAATGCTTCAAATACTTTACTAGGTATGCAAAATCCTCATTCATTATTAACAATGAAATGTTTTATCCATGGTCAAGAAAAGATTGTTTTGCGTGATGATGGAAGCTCGCATGATTTTATTTCTAAAAAGTTAGTCAAAGAATTGAATTTACCTACTATTCCAACTTATTATCACATAAAGGTTGCATTCCTAGGCACACTAAATACAATGGAACATAAGAAGATCATGATTTAGAAATTAAAATTGGTGATTATGTTGAGTGTAGAAATTTCTTGGTTGTGCTTTTGCAAGCTAGTGATAGCATTTTAGGAATGCTTTGGCATCACAAATATAATCCTGACATAGATTATTCCACACATTCCATGAAAATTCATTTTAACGAAAAACAAATCACATTATATGGAATGCACACCTTTGATAATTTTTCCCTTCTTAGTCACACACAAGCTAAACATGAAGGTAGAAAATAATACTTAGTATGGGTGAATGAAATTGAAGCTAAGAAAAATCAGATGCATACTAAGCATGCACAATTTCTTTCACAATTTACCACCTGCTTTACCACCTACACGTCCTAAAGATCATAAAATAGATTTAATCCCTAGTTCTCAACCACCATGTAAAGCACCTTACAGATACAATCAGATTGAACAAAAAGAAATTCAAGCACAAGTTGAAGAATTATTAAACCGAAGACTCATTAGGCCCAGTAGTTCTCCTTTTGGTGCACCTGTCCTATTGGTTAAGAAGAAAAATAATACCTATAGGATGTGCATTCACTATCATGCCCTAAACAAGATCACTATTAAGAATAGATATCCGATCCCTAGGGTAGACGACCTCATGGATAAACTACAAGGGGCCACTATTTTTAGCAAGATAGATCTCAAATATGGATATCATTAAGTACGATTGGATATACTTGACATTTTCAAGACTACATTTAAAACTTAATTTGGTCATTATGAATTTCTTGTTATGCCTTTTGGTTTGACCAATGCACCAGCTACATTCAGTCGTATGATGAATCCTATATTTTTGAAGTATCAACATTATGTAATTGTTTTCTTTGATGATATATTGGTTTTTAGTAAGAATGAGAATGAGCATTATGAACATCTATCTTTGGTTTTCAGATTGTTAAAAGAGAATCATTATATGCTAATCCTGAAAATAGTAAATTTTTCCAAACCCAAATTGAATACTTAGGTCACATTGTTTCTTTTGATGGTATTCGAGTTGATCCTAAAATAATAGAGGCAAATTTGAATTGGCCAATCCCTAAAAATGTGCATGAGTTACGTTCTTTCTTAGGTCTTGCCAACTTTTATAAAAAATTTGTGCGAAATTTTTCATTACTTGCATTACCTTTGACGAAATTGTTAATGAAATGTGTTGTATATCATTGGTCTAATAACCAACAAAAGTCTTTTAATTTATTGAAACATGCTTTAACATATGCATCTGTTTTGCAATTACCCGATTTTAATCGACCATTCTTTCTAGTAGTCATTAATGCTAGCGGATCAAGAATAGGAGCCTATTCTAGTTGCAAACTTAAACCCTCTGAACTAAAGTATTCCACCTATGATAAAGAATTATTAGTTGTAGTTCAAGCCTTACGTTAATGGAAACACTATCTAATGGGATCCGAATTTATGATCAAAACTGACCAACAAAGTATCAAACATCTTCTTAGTCAGCCACAAATTTCTGACCGTTATATCAAATGGGTTGTTTTCATTCAAAGTTTCCATCCACTTATCCAATATCAATCCAGAAGAGAGAATGTTGTTGTCGATGCATTGAGTAGAAGACCAAGTATCCATAATATTTCCGTTCTATCTTTTGATTCCCTTATTCCTATGAAGGATACCTGACCTGATCCCAGTTTTCAAGCTGATTGGGATAAATTAGTCGCTAATAATTGGATTCCAATTGATTCTTTGTCTTATTCTGATGGATTTATGTTTCATGAGAAAAGATTGTGTGTAACTATTCAATTTAGATCGTTTGTGTTGCACGAAATTCATTGTCCCCCATATCAAGGTCATAGAGGTATTATTTCCACTTTCAGAACATTGGTTGAAGATTTTTACTGGCCACAAATGGAATTCGATGTTTCTATCGTTGTTTCTGAGTGTTTGATTTTCCAAAGAGTCAAGCGACACCATGGTAAGCAATATGATTTGTTAATGCCTTTACCAATTCTTGAACGTCCATGGAAACATATTTCAAAGGATTTTATAACTAGTTTTTCTAACACACAAGCTAACGAATCATGATATGATTTGGACTATCGTAGATCGATTTAGCAAACAAGCATATTTCCTACCATGCAAGAAAACATTAACTGCATCTCAAGCTACACAATTGTTTTTTAAGACTATTTTCACTAACCATGGTTTGCCAAAAGTTATTATTTCTGATCGTGATTCTAGATTCTATAATAATTTTTGGACTACTTTGTTTGTTAATTTAGGTACTAAGATTGATTTCTCATCTGCATTCCATCCTGAAACCAATGGGCAAACATAAACTACTAACATTACAATTCTAGATCTCTTGTGTGCATACACAATTTCAAAACCATAAACATGGGATACACATTTGTATCTACTTCAATTTGCATACAATAATACACCACATACAGCTACACCAAAAGCACCTTTTGAAATCATTTATGGCCATAGATTACCTACACATGTTACATCATTGTCAAACACAGTTAAAGTTGTTGATGATATTGCTAATACACATGCTACTATTTTTGCTCAAGTCAAAGATATCATTGCGAAAGCCCAACAATCATACACTAAAAAAGCTAACAAGAAAAGAAAAGCCATGAGTTTCAATGTTGATGATTATGTTTGGCTATGCATTGAAAAGAGAATATTGCAAAGTGTTGAGAAACACCCTGTTGTTAAGTTAGCCCGTGGATTTTATGGACCTTTCAAGATAGTTCACAAGATCAATGACAATGCATTCAAATTAGAACTACCCCAATATTGAAAAATCCATAATACTTTTCATATCAATTTATTACGACCTTTTAGAGGCCAATTACATGTCCATCCTGTCTATGAAAATCCTCATTTGTTAGAAGAAGAAACTCAAATACTTGAACTTGAAACTATTCTAAATACAAAATTTATGACCACTAGATTTGGCCATAGATACTCTAGATATTTGGTTGAGTTTAAAAATCGTCATGTTGAAGAGGCCCAATTGATGCACGCCCACAACCTAAGTGCTTACCCCTCATTGCTCGCTCCACATTGAGCTAATGGCAATTGAGGACAATTACTATCCCACCCTAGGGGTATGATGCCAAGAGGCATATTCCACGGTGGATTCCATGAGGTTTTGCAATGGATTCTGCAAAACTATATTTATTTGCTGGGGCTTGTACACAAGGTGAATTCCTTGTGCGAGAAGTTGACAAGGACGCCTATCCTTTTCGAGCATCATATTAATTTAATATGCACGTGGGTGATTCCACAACAAGTGATTCCGTAAAATACATATTAAATTAATGGATATTTATGAGTTTAGAGTACACTCGTATTAAATTAAGGTTAGGACAGAGTTCCAACCTATTTATTTATTTTGCAGTTGAAGACTGCTAGGTATTCACTTTTGTCGGTTTAATTTTATTATTTTCTAACAATTGTGAATGCTTCAATTGATGGTGGGTAGAACAGGCAGCAATGGCATTGGGAAGCATCGAGCGATGGTGTGTATTCAGATTACCTAGAAAAATTTATCATTTTTTATGGGAACGCACCTTATCATTAAAGGCATGGTTCTAGTATTTATTTAAGCAAGCTTATTTATTAAAGTGCTTGACAAACATTTATTATTTTGTATGCACATAGGTGCTCGGTTTAAATATTTCATTATTGGAGATTGTATTTTGGCACATCCTGATTTTGGGGATGCCCAACCGCTTTATTCTTTATTTGAGCAAAAGCAAACACAAAAGCCAAAGCATGCTAATTGTAAATTGGGCTATTTATTAGTATAGAGATTAATAAATTTATAAATGCATGCCTTGTGAAGCACTCACACAAGGCATGGGGGGAGATTGTACCCAATTTTTCTTTTTGTCTCATGTCTTGCAAAACCTTTTTCTTGCTTTATAAGATTTTGTAGAGTTCTTTGTTTTTGGGGAGCTTTCGGCACTCACTACGCGCACATACACCATCCGATTTGCGCACCAATTACACCTGAATAAAATTGAATATAGGCTGGTGAGAGCACTTGAAACTAAGATCACGGGATTTCTCATTTTAATTTTGAATGGAGTTTAGAAGTGGACCTAATAAGGAAACAATGGGGTTGTAAACTCGAAGCATCCATGCATGTTACATCTTATAGGGAAAAGAATGGTAGCTCGTCAAGAAAAGTTCATGTGGCGATACATTACTCCCATAGTGGCACCAACTATGAGATGTGCTTGATGATTGTTATACTGTCAGTATATCTCCTTAAAAGTAAAGGTATGCAAGGAAGTTATGGTTCTTATGACTATTTCAAAGCTATTCTTGGGGGTTTCTCTGAGATGCTTCTTTTTTTCCTTTATTAAATAATATAAAGAATGAACCTCAACCTATTTTTGTGATAAAATTTGATTTTTCCACATGCAAGTTTTTTTTTATATATTTTTGGTATCTTTCTCTTTCAAAAAGAGATCTACTCACAATGAATGTCTAGTTTGATCAAGGTTCAAGAGCAGTCTACTATTTGCCATGTAGGATCAATTTAGGTTATTGGAATTATTGCATGATAATATAGTATAGATTATTTAGGACATGCTTCATCCAAGTCCTCTAGTTGATCTTGCCTTTATCTTTTTGTTTTTCATAAGTGCATCACACTTTTAATCAATTCTTTTAATTATACTAGTTCTAATATATTATTAATTTATCATATATAGTCACAATATCTCTATCACAAATTTCCATTCTAACCTAATAAGTCCACACTTTTTCAATCTAAGCTTCTAGTGTGCTATCTACTCGCTATCTACCATATTTATAGTTTGCATTGGACTCACTTGATTCTTATTAATTGTTCAAATTAATGGTTATGCAAATAAGAAATTCAAGATTTTTTATTTCTTTACTTGATTCTTATAAGAGTAGAACTTTCAAGAAAATCCATTATGAGAATATCCATAGTTTTCTAATAAATTGTAGGGAATATGATTCTTACTTTACCTATATAATGCAGCATAAGCTATTGTAGACCACTTGATTCATAGAAATATTTTTTGAATAATCTACAATATCTTTATCATTAGGATTGTTACCATTTTTATCATTAGGATTGTTGCCAATTTTTTCAAACACTAATATCAAAAATGTTTTTTTACAACTTTAACCAAGAGAGCGAGAGACCCTACATACATATGCCATTATCATTACCTAGTGCTAATTCTTGGCATCTAGAACTACCATTCATGTTATTCATTAGGTGCAACAAGAGTAAGTTTTTAATTTTACTATTTCCAATCTTGATTTGCCACAAAGTGAAAGACTCAATTATAAGACCTACTTTTAGCTCATAAGTTTTCATTTTCTTATACTACCACTACATAGAACATTTCGTATGGTAAAAATTTGATTTGGTGTCCCTTATATTAAAATCGATGTTTTGTTACCTTTTGAATCATATGATACATGGCAATGTTGTAACAAGACAAGCTAAAAGGACTTGAAAAAAATATGTGATGACACATTTCAAGGAAATTTAACAAACATACCTTTTTGACTATGCTCAATATAAGACCTACAATGGAGTTTTATTGGATCTTATCACTTTCTTGAATTGAATAATTTGGCATCAATATATACATGACAAGAAAGTATTATGATCCTAAAGGGATAGCAATCAATCATGGGTATGCACGACAAAAGACGCACGTTATTTTATTTTAGACTCTTTCAAAAGATTCTCCCATTGTACTTGATAAAACATTGCTAGAGGATTTATAATTGATGAAATAGTTTTTCTTATGTTAAGCCAATATGCAAACTAATAATTTGATTGAAACAATGAAAGTAGATGGCCTATCAAAGGAACTAAACAAGTCAAACTAAGAAGGCAAGATTTTTCCATTTAGCCTAGTAGAAACATACACTATTTGTATTATCAAGAATTTCATATTCATCAAGTACCATTATTTTGAAAAATGAAACATGTTTCTCTACCTTGTTTAGGATACCCAAAAAGTTTATCTTCTATTCCAATAGCACAAAATAATATCCAATTTGAGATTGATCAATGCCTAAATGATATCCAAATATTAATGCTTCATTGACCATGAATTGATCATTTACTCTTTTAAAATCAAGATTTTTTAAGATATTCTATGGTTGACACATACTTCTAACAAACGAGTTTTTCTCTAGCTTAAGCAAGCATGATCTCCCTACCTATTCATTGAATCTCCCACTTAATATATGTTAAGTCCCAAGAGAAAGACTATTACAAGAAAATAAGACCATTTCTTTGGTTTTGCTTGTCACTAACTCGTAGTAATGGCAACTGCAATGCAACATTATGCATATTTATAGGCCCTTTTTGTGTAATTTGGGCTTTTACTATACAAACCAATGATTATGAATGAATTAATAGAGAAATCGTGTACTTAAGTAAGCTTTGGACATATTCTCAATACTTCATGCTTGAAAAGCTTTTTGTTTTTTGAAGTTGTCCTATCATGTGTTTACTTTATGGATTATATTTTAGGAATGAGAATGGATAATGAAATTCTTCCACCTACATGATCATAGAATACAAACTAGAATTCAAAATTTTTTATTTTTCCTTTAAAGGTAATGTATTGCATACAACATTAACTAATGCTCCTAACCTCTCTTATTGAAATTGGGTGCATCTCATTAAGTTTGGGATGAGAAGCATCTATCTTTGAATCTTCGTCTTTTCTAGTTAAGAGCACAAGTATTAATGATACTACTAAATGGCATTTCACTTGAGTGCAAGTGAATGCCTTACTACTTGACTCCTTACCTTTTTTGTGTGGGTGCCTTTAATGTCAATATCCCTTCACAAAAAGTTGAATCATATAAGATCATTGAAAACTTAATAAACTATCAAGAATACAATAAATAATGGAAAGACATCCAATGAGATAAAAATATATTTTTCAAAAATAAATTTACATTAAATTAGATATTTTGGGTACAAAAGACGTATAATTCTCACTTTGAGATGTATTAAAATATCATTGAAATTTTAAAAAATAGAAAGGATATTGAATTTGTCAATAGTAGCCCTTCGGTATAGTCTTTCTAGGCCTAAGTAAGTGATGGGTCCGGTTGTTACTTGCATACATACAAAAGAATAAGGTGAGAACCTTGCCTTCCCATGCGTATTATACGTGTCATCATGGGACCCAGTTGTCATCTTGATTGCACCTTAAAATATGCTAAAAAGACTAAACCCTAAGGAAAAATATCTACTCAAAAATATCATTTTATGAACCAAAATAATGCAATGCTACATCATACTAAAAGGTTAATAATATTAAAAATGAAAAAGTATTATTAGATACATCACAAACCCCAAAGGTTGAAAGTGACTAAGTGAGGGGTATTGTAACAAAAATTAGTCATTAACTTACACTTTTAGGAACAAGTAGCTTAGAAACATCATGGTCTTATTAGGTAATACATAAGCTCAACCTTTATATTCCAACCCAATAAGGGCTATATTGGGTCTTGGATATTGGGACGAGATGTTAATACATGGGTTTGAATATTGCTTTCTGATAATAAAATTGTTCATATTCATCTTGTCTTTATTCTCTTCGTGAACTCTCACATTGAGAGACCCGATGGGCCACACTCACACAAAAATCTTCTTGATATCTTTTTGGTGAATCCAACTAGTCAGGGTTCGGGTTCGTACATGGAATTCCAACTAGATGTAGATGTGGTTTGTAGAGGGGATGTGATCTATATTTTTCAAACAGCCATGGGATTCCAACTAGACATGGATGTTATTTGTAAAGGGGATGTGATGTGGATGTTTCAGACATTTGTAACTTGTATGTGGGAACAAGAAGCCATGGAGAATTTAGCACTTGAGTCAACTATAAGTGAACTAGATTGATTTGATGGGTGGAATGTATCTAAATGTCTCAAAACTTATGTTAGGGAAATGGAGCTTCATGGAGTTCTAGAATATCAAATGATGCAATATTTTGAACGGATCGTGCTGAGTGAAATCAAGGTTCATGCTAAAAATATACATCCAAAACATGGTACAACCTCGGATAATTTCAAAATCTCTTAAAGAATAGTATTATATGATGATCTAGAATAAGTCTCTATGAGGTCTAAGGCTTCAATGTTAGTAGAGCTATTAGAAGAGGTGCAAGATTTAAACTTGTAGTGTACCAAACTTCAAGCAAAAGGACAATCAACAATGTTAATTTCTCCCAAATCAAAGGGGGTGGTCCATAAGGATGCTTTAAATCACGATGTAATAATGATTGTACAAGATGAACTTGGGGATTTTTTAATTACTTCTTTGGAAGGTGTTCAAGATGTTGAAGATGCAAATGACTTGCATGGCATATTGTATGATGTTACAAATTTGTTAGATGCTTTGACTAAGGATGCAAATGATACAAATTCTTTGACTAGGGATGTAAATGATACATTGAGAAAGGATGCTAATTATATGGATGATTTGACTATCAATACTGATGAGTTGATTGAAGATGATATTCAATCTAATGTACAAGAGGAGTTGTTATAAGATGAAAAGTTTATACGACATATGGTAAACATACATGGTGCATGTGATGAAATTTCTTTGCAAGATGGAATAGGTTATTTGAAGGGTTGTCTTGAGGAGGAAGATACAAAACTCATGTGTCTTTTGGATGAAACTTTAGAGGGTCTTTGTACTACAAATGATAAGAAATTCCAACTTTATGATTCAAGACATGACTTAGAATAGCAAGAGGAGGATGAATTTCCAACTTTATGATTCAAGATGTGACTTAGAATAGCAAGATGAGGATGATATTGAGTATAATTATACATATGCATCTATTAGATGCAATTCTAGAAGATTTTGTGCAAGTCAAAGATACTTTTCAAGGCTTTCCCTTAGTACCAAATTGAAATATATATTCCATGGAGTTGCCTTATGTAGAGATAATACTAAGAGTTCCACAAATAGAGAGGGTGAAGCTATTTTACCAACATTTCTACTTATGTTGAAGGGAAAGTAGAAATGGATAATAGTTAGAGGGAAAGTATGATTTTATGTACATGATGAGGAAGAAATGAGTATGTTTTGTGGGCCAAAAGCATTTGAGCACAATGCAAAAAGGGATGGGGAGAAATCTTGATAATGCCTTATGATCAAGAAAAACCTTGCCAACATAGTTTCTGGACATTAGGTGTTGTTATTGGCATGATAAACTAATGTTAATGTCTTAGCTACTATGAATATGACTTTGATAGAAGCAAGTCATTGATAGCATTTTTTTATTTTTTCTTAAAGATTAGTGTCATTGTTATTTATCAAGGAAACATCATGATATGATTGCAATCGAGAACTCATTTTGTGGGTGGAGATAGCTTATATGAGGCAATGATAAAAATCTTCTTATAGTAGGGCTACAGAGTTAGGCTCGTAATGGTGCTAGTCATGAAGAGAGGAACAAACTATAGTGGGTGGCCTACAAATAGATTTGGCAATGGAACTAATGGAGACATCTTATTCATCTAATGTTTCTAGTTGAGAAGAAGCTAGCCGTGATTCTATCCAGTGTTTATTGGAGAAGAGGATTGGGCTAAATACATTTATGAACATGGTGTTTATCAAAACATCAAGCAATTTCTCATTATTCAATCACGTCTTGGATATTGGTATTATTAGCTACTGGGTATAAGAAATAGATGTTAATACAACAGTTTGAATGTTTCTTTTGGATAATAAAAATATTCATCTTCATCTTCTCTTCACTAACTCTCACAACCAAAAACCTGGCATTTTCCCATAAGCACACTCATACAAAAACTTCCTAGCAACATTTTAGCATTGCACTCACAAATAGAGCTCTATAACATACAAGGGATTTATTATCTCAAAGCAAGGCTTTAAACATATTGTTTGAGAATGATTTATGATGGATAGGTGTAGCACAAGTCCCTAATGAAGCACCATGAGACTCTGAAATGGCTTTTCCATCACATAAGCATTTTGAGCATTATTGAAACACAAGACAAGGAGAGATAAAGTAGAAGGCATTGGATCATTTGAAGTAGAATGGCATTTAACTATTGACTTGAAAACCTTGAAATGTATATTCAAGGTCTTGGTGAAGCAATAAGAGCATATCCATACTGTATGGATGGAATGAACTCCTTAGGTTAGTCTAGCACACAAAGTTTAGGAGTTTCTCTATCAAGGGACAAAGTGAATACTTGAGTGACAATCCTAAATAGTGAAGGAAGGAAAACACAAAGAAGTGCACTACAAGGATTACAATAACCAAATTGGGAGGCCACCTTGCAAATTATATCGAAAAGAGTATACATTTATCCATTGCATCCAGAGATCTAGATCCTTGATAAACTCTTAAGTTTGCATTTGGATTATGCTTATACTATTAAGTATATATCGCTCTCAAGCACCTATATCAAGAAATGTAAAAAACTCCCTTCAAGGATGGGCTTTCATGGGAGCCATATGCGACTTTAGAATGACACACAACATTCCAAAATATCAAATGATGTATTAGGAACTACATCAATGGGAGAGGTAAAGGCCAAAAGATTCCTCCAACTTTGATAATGTCCAGCAAAATGCAATATGGGAATGTTGGAAAGAATTGAATGAATGTACAACCAATGTAGCCAAGGATCCCCTAATATCAAATGATTGTATGGTCTAAATAGAACTCGATAACTTCACATGGCTCTTGAGGCAAGAAGGTAATAAAAAGTTTAGTGGAAGGAATGGTAAAATCTTGGGCCAAAAAATATATCACATTCAATAAGTATAATGTTTTTCCACGATCTCATAAGTTCATGTCCTTATGGACTTGGCAAGTCTTTTTCTTGTGCAACACAATTTATTAAGATAGAGAATGTATTTTATTAACAATTTAAGAAAATTTTCTATATGGAAGAACAATGTGTAGAGAAGTCCAATTAGCAAGTATAAGCATTCTACTTTAGAGCCACAAAACATGGTGGTGGGCCAAGAAAAGTAAAATCCACCTATGAGATGTTCAACATTTTCTAGACATAATAGCTTTGACATATAAAATCATCAAACAATACATAACAAACTAAAGAAAGCACACAATATACAAATGTTATTGAATATGAAGTTCCTCATAAGTATAATGATGACATGCAATTAAATCACATCATTTTGTAGACAAGTTGCTCAAGTAACCTTCTCTATTGAAAATGATGGTTTGGTAATACATGTGATTTTACTTTCATTACATTGTTAAGAGGTCAATTGAGAAGCCTTCTTCTTTTGGTTCTTTTTTCTTCCCCATATTTCTCTCTCATCAAGCAAGAATATTGACCATTTTTGGTGCAACAGGTATCTTTGTCTCCAACCTTGTAATGGGGGATTCTTTTGAGAGCTCTCCACCAAAGCATAAGCATCATAGCACAAGAAATATCCATGGCTTGCCCCTTTTTATCTTGGAGCATAGCCAAAAAATCTAACTACATCATACTTTTCAATAAGTATAAATTTGTCTCTATTTGCAGGTATCTAGGAATACCCTAAATGTTTTAGACAAAGTTCTGAGAACATCTAAACACATGGTTGGCTTGCCATAGTATACTTTATATGATAAATCTTGAAAATGTTATGGATCAATCTTGCATATGTAATGGGAAAGTTAGACATGTGGCCAAACTTAGTCCTTATGCAACCAAAATGACCTACAAAACTATCATCATCATAGTGTTATACTTGTAGAACAAGTGAAAACTCAAATGAGTAATTTAAAATGAAATATTTAAGCATTCAAAGAAATGATAAAGAAACACATGAAACTCACATTGTCATTCTAGAATTATGTTCTTTTACAACCCTTTCTTTTACCCACAAATTGATGGAATCCACCTAAGGTTTTGCAATAGTAAGACTTTTTTGAACTCCTTTCCCATTTTCTCAATAGCAAGTCCCCTATGCATCTCCACAAAATCCTCTTCAACGATGAGTTTCTCCAAGTGCTCTTGAGCTTTCTATAGAGGCAAATTCCAAGAGCTCCATTGGCATTTAGAAAATATCTAGTGTTGGTGTCTAGGATGGAGAATTCCTAGTGTTGCCATATCATCCATAATATCATTCTCATCCTTACAACACCCTACGATGACTCCCATGGAAGAGTCCTCCCTAAATTCTATGAATTTCTAAACGTCATTAACCAATAGGAACTCCTTCTCAAGTATGGGAAATGAGGGAAGATTTGGTAGTATGGGGGACTCAATACCCATTGGAATGTCTTTTTATTCATTCTCTTCCATCAAACTATTCACTTTCAAGTTTACTATATCAAGTTGTTTTAACATGAGTGCCTCTCCTTAATAGTAAAAAACCACTCCATGGCCATGTCATTATCCTCAACATCTTAGATTCTCTTATAAGTGGCAGCAATTTTGTGAAGTCTAGTTGAGTCTACTAGCTCAACTTGATAAGCCAAGAAGGACACAAACCCAAAATAAAATTCATAGAGCACACACTTATCATTATGAAATGGACACTCAAATTTTCTTTTGCAATATTTAGGAAGCTATTGGAGCCTTTTCTTTACAATTCTCCATTGATTTTATTTTCTTCCTTGAAATGAGTAGTATATGTAGGTTTTTCACTCTTCAACAACTTTTTTTGACTCCACCATCTCCTTGAAGGCCTTGAAGTCATGCTATAGGAGCAATATGTTGAACAATATCACCTTCTCCATGTTGAATGGTGCATTTAACATTTTATGCTTGAGATTCCAACACCTAAGCTAGAAGCTACTAAAATCCCTACTAACCCAATCTACCAATCAAACCCAAACTAAGCTAACCCTAGAATGCTCTCAAAGAGGTCACTCACACTCACCTACAAATCAGCCCCACTAAATTCGATCCTCCTGTTAGTCTTAAGCCTACCTCATTTGCCAATCTCTTAGCACTATGACTAAAGATTTGACCAAGAAGGAAAAATTATCTTGAAACAAACATGTTGCTCCATCTTAGTTCTACCTTTTATACTTTTGCCAAACTATTCGTTATTCTAGATATGGGTCTTGCTGTCAACTCTAACACAATTCAATTTTCAAGAACTATTTTGTAGTCATCACAACTTATTCCCTCGTATGCTTCAATTACCAAGAGTAGCGACAATTGATCACCAATGAGGAGCACTTAATCACCCACTTCTTCCTGATTTTGTGGGCTTTCTCCAAGTCTTGAATAGGCTTACCTGAGTATTGTTAAGTACTTCCTTAATCCCATTCTTCTGCAAAGACAGTAGCAAGGACAATAGTAGTAGCATGATTCGCACCTGTTGCTACTGCCCCATTACTGATCCATTCCATCTCATCTCCAACTTGTGACACCTACTCCCCCAGCCTTGGGCAATCACTTGGCATTGTACCCAGCACCTTTGGCATGAGTTTGGACATTTATTATTGGAGCTCATGAACCTCTATTATCTACTATATACATCAGCAAAGCAAACTTGCTATTCACAAGTTTGCTAGCACAATCTAGTCTCAGTGTTTGATACATATACATGCTCCATTTTATGCTTATTTGGTGCTCGAATTCTTCAAGGATACTTGGGTGACGTCTTGAGATGCTTTTTGGGTTGTTTTGAGCTAAAATAGCTCAAGTTATGCAGGGATATTCACTCATGTAATGAACATGGTTGTAATCTTTTGCACATGGAAGATACTTCGTGGGCTGTTTTGAGCTACAGTAGCTCAAGTTATGCAGAGATATTCACTGCTATAATGAAAATGGCAATAACCTTTTCAAAGCACATGGAAGATTTTGCCTCTTGCCATTTGATGCTCTTTGAGTACTCTAGTAGATGTATTGATGTATCACATTGATGTTATGCACTTGAAAATGCTTATGGAATATCTTGAGCTTCACATTTGAGCTCGATTATGTGTATTTCAAGATTTGGCTAGTTGCTATAGTGATCATTGGCATTACAGGCTTGAAAATTTTATTGAGTTTTATGCTCTCAGCTCTATGCTTGATGTATCTGGGATTTTAGATGGCCATGTACTTGATGTTTTGAGCTTGCATTGCTCATTTGGCATTTGGTTTTGTTCCAGTGGGAGTCACTTGAGCTACTTAGACTCAACTCTATTTTAGTACAACTTACCATCCCCAAACCGATGGTCAAAGGAACAAGGGAGGAAGATTATCTTTAAAGTCAATCCCTTGCGAAGACAAGTGGTTGAAAATAGAATGAAACTCATGTAAGTAGGAAGACGTGGAAGTCCCCTCCTTCATATGAAGGTCCATGAGTTGCTTCAGCAAATATATTTGTGAAGTAAGACTTTGCTTCTCATAGATATCACAAATCTTCTCCCACATTTGCCAAGTGATTTGCCCTACTTTTAGAGAAAACATTATAGAAAAATTTCTTAAAGAGTGATAAAATGATCGTAGCTCATCCAGTTCAACCCAATCCTTTGCATCAAAGTGTTCGGGCTTTACACCCTCATGTCTTAATGGCTTAATTTGCAATTTTTGCACTAGAACTTGCCAAATTTGTGCCATTGAACTTGTCAATGTTAAAGATAGCAACACCATTCTATCCACTAACATAATGTAATGAAGTCCATGATAAATAGGTTAATGTAAATGACAACAAAATGGACCAGAATTGAGACCAAGATAGTGTCCAAACAAATGAAATTAGCAGAGAGTAGGGATGCCCACTAACTACCAGTAAGTGACGGTCAAGTCAAAGCATCTCCCCTCATAGATGATGCATAAACCTTCCATTACAATAAATTGAAAATAATGATAGCAGTAAATCAAAAAAACCAAGTGGGAGAAATCAATTGATAGAATCCAATATATAACTACTAGGTATATCTTGCAAGAAGTAGGGTATGTATGAACCATTAACAGTCATTGGGCATGCAATCGATACTAAGAATTGGCAAACCCAATGTGTCAAAGTGGGATACATCCAATAGAAATAATTGTTGTGTATATAGTAGGTTTCAAATATGACAGAAGAGAACTGCCAGATACACAACTAATTGAGTAAGTGTAAAGAGGCTCAATATATAGGCAACAAGTAGGATGAATATAGCATTGACAATAACCTAATAGAGATAGGTGCTAGCTCAAAGCATGAATCAAATTGGCCCGCTAGTATCCTAATAGCATCAAGAGACAATGAACATAAGTCAATCAAGGTTAACACAAAGAATGTGGATCCTTCCTGTAGTTCTCATGCTTTTTCAATTAGAGACAATAATGGTAAGAGCATTAATTACCATCATAGGAGAGATGCTCAACAATATCATTCTCAGTTACATGGATAGTCTTGTAGTAAGTCCCATGCCTATAAGTTTGCATTGACTTGTCATTATTGTGAGAAGCAAGATCATATTTGGTCACAACACCATAAAATGTGTGATGGCATGTGCAAGGAAAAGAGAAAGTGTAAAGTGTAAGAAAAGAATGATGATTGCAACATTGTCACTAGCAAGTCGAGAGCAAGTCCAATGTCAAGATTGAAGAGATTAATGTCATGCAAACTGATTCTGATTATGATTTCATACTTACATCTTCTTCTCTTTATATTTCGCAGTTGAGTAGTGCCTTGTCCATCTATACTTAATGTTGGTCGATTGATTCAACGACCTTATTTCATGTTACCCCTCATCAAGAGTGGTTCCTCTCCTATCGCAGCATGACAAGATCTGTCAGATTGGATAATGACTTTAAAAGTCTACTTTCTACTAGATAGTTGGATAATGTAGGTTATGTTGTCCCTTTTGGTGATTCCTCATGGAAGATTACCTGTGGGAATCTTGTCATGGCACAGGCTGCCAAGTCTAGCACTCTTTATCCCTTACTTGTATCTAGGTCTATCAATCATGTTTAGGCAGCAGTGGCTATAATACCACATGTATCATTATAACATTGTTGCCTTGGATACATATCATTAAAGGAAAATAAAAATGCTTATTGTTTTTTAGTTTCTTCTGCTCCTTGACTTAAGTGTTTTGATTCTTGTGATCATTGTTTTTATGGCAAGCTGACTCATAGCTCACATAAGAAGTCCAGCATTATGCACATGGGTGAGCCTCTAACTCTTGTTCGTTTTGATGTTTGTGGACCTCTACCATGTAAGTTGTTAGGTGGCATAAAGTGTTTTGTTACTTTCATTGGTGATTACTCCATAAGGTCTGGGCATACCCCATAAAGCAAAAATCAAAAGTCTTGGCTATGTTTCAACATTGACTTGCTTTTTTTGAGAACCAATCTAGGTATAGATTCAAATGCCTATGATCTAACAATGAGGGTGAGTATGTATCTAAAGCCTTCGAATATTTTTGTGATGAGAGGGGCATTAAGCATCAGTTGACTACCCCATACACCCCACTCCAAAATGGTATGGTTGAGCACATGAATAGGACCATTCAGGAGGGAGTCCATAGTATCCTTAGCCAGGCAAGCTTACTGTAATACTTTTGTGTACATTTGATTAATCGATCCCTATGCACTACTCTTGACTATCAAATTGTTGAGGAGGTACGATCAAAAATCCCCATCTTATGCTCATTTGTGTATCTTTAGTTGTAAGGCTTTCTGCCATGTTTCCAAGGACAACCACAATAAGTTGGATGCTAAGTCTATGAAATCCATATTGCTTAGTTATGGGGATGAAATTAAGATGGGCTATCACCTATGGGATCCGTGGGCTCGGAAGGTCATTCACAGCCATGATGTTGTTTTCCATGAGAAGAAAATGCATAAGCAGCCTAAGCAAGTCATTGAGGTATGTAGGGTGATATTTCAAGAGGAGCCTAATGTTACTATATAGCCAGCTAGACAACCTACTATAGATAATGCTTCAATGGCCCAAAGCCATGATGTTAGATAGGATGTACATGCCTCATAGCATGTTTTGCAATGGTCTACTAGAGAGAGATGTCAACCTAAGCGATTTGCACCCGCTATGAATTACATTATGGTGACAAATGCTAGTGAGCCTCTTACCTATGATGAGGCCATGTATAGAGGTGATAATCACTCTTGGGAGATGGCCATACCATTAGAGTATGACTCACTACAAAAAAATCACACATGGGATTTGGTTTCTTTGCCTAATGGAAAGTGTATTTTCCCATGCAAGTGGGTGTATATGTTGAAAAGTACCATTGGATACCCCAAGTCATCCTATAAGGCCAGATTGGTTGATCAGGTTTTAAGCAAGAGCATGGTATTGACTTCAGTAAAGTATTCTCTCTTGTGATCAAGATGACTACCCTATGCTTGGTATTAGCTTTGGTTGTATAGCTAGATCTAGACCTCTATTAGATAGATGTCAAGATAGCTTTTTTACATGGGGACTTGCATGATGAGATTTATATGCAGCAACATAAGGGCTTTGAGGACAAAGGCAGGAAATGTCTAGTTTGCACGTTGAGAAAGAGCCTTTATGGCCTTAAGCATGCACCTAGGAAATGGTACCACAAGTTCGATACTTTTATGCATTCATAGGGATATATATGCAATGATATGGATTTGCGTTTATATACGAAGTAAGGCCTGTGATGGCAGCCTTATGATTTTGGTACTCTATGTGGATGATATATTGATTGTTGGGAGCACTCATGATGAGCTAAATGCCTTGAAAAGTCAACTCAAAAAGATCTTTGAGATGAAGGACATGGGACAAGCCTCGCATATTCTTAGGATATGTATCATGCATGATTGCTCTAAGGAGCTCCTTTACTTGCCACAAAACGAGTACATCCAGAAGCTCCTTGAGGGGTTTCATATGCAAGATGTTAAGCCTATTGAATGTCCTTTACCTTCTCATGTGAAGGTTAGTCAAGCTGGTTGTCTGCAAAGTCTGATGAGTAGAAGGCTGAGATGGCCAAGATCCCTTATGCATCCACGGTGGTAATTTTGATGTATGTCATGATAGCCACTCATCCTAACATAGCATTTGCAGTGGGAGTTGTGGCACGCTATATGGTAGCATTGGGATACTACAAAGGGTATCATGAGGTACCTTAAAGGCACTGTAGATATGTACATATGCTATGGTGGGCAAGATATAGGAGTCGTGAGATACACTAACTCTGATCGTGCAAGACATGTAGGAAGTCCACATTTGGCTATGTCTTCACCTTTGCTAGAGGTGGTGTTTCTTAGATGTCCAAGGTGCAGAAATGCACAGCCCTATCCACTACAGAGACAAAGTATGTTGCAACCCCATTGAGGCTTGCAAGAAGGCTCTCTAGTTAGGCCATCTCGTTCCAGATCTTAGTATTATTTATGTGATCCTTACACTACATTTGAATTCTATGAGTGCTACTCAATTGGCCAAGAATCTAGTTTTTTATATACAAAGGCAAAGCACATTGAGATGTGTTACCACTTTATCAAAGAGGTTGTTGAGGAAAATTTCATCGAGCTTTTCAAGATCTTAACTGACCAAAATCTTGCAAATCTGCTCACTAAAAGTCTCTCAATAGAGTATTTTGCCTTCCTTAGAAAGCTTATGGGCATTGGATGAGATGGTATCTTTCCTTATGCTATTGTACTTTATGTACATTTGTACTTTGTCACTTTTTCTTGTTTTCTCCTCACTAGAGGCACACTCATCTTTAAGTGGAAGGTTGTTAGGGGTAAAGGCACGTGTGCCTATGTCACCCTATGTTTACTTCACATATAGTAACCACACACATGTACACTATAGATGGCAAGCGCCTATCACTATCACTTGCATAAGTCCTCAAATGTTCCCAAGAATGTTTATAAGTCCTTAACTCTTCATGAAATACTCTTCATTTAGCATCAATATCTATACGTGTTACACCCCTATTAAACCTTTGATGTAGACCTTGATTTAGCCTAGTCCAATCTCTCCTAGGTCTCTCATCAAGTTCTTCATATCAAGTTAGAGCTTCTCCCTACAAAACCATAAGGACTCCCTTAAGTATGGATGGATCTACATTGTGGATAGTTGTAAGCATAATCCATTCGAAGTTAGAATGCCACTATTTCGGTACTTGGTCCCTATTGTAGATAGGTTTGATCATACTTCCTTCCATATTAAATAGCTATTGGAGAGTCTAAAGGCTTCTTGACTATGTTGAAAACATGGACCTTCTTAGATACTTAGGGTGGCAACATTGTGTGATGATTGTGTATCCCACTCATAATCCAAGGAAACTACAACTCTCCTTACAATGTTATCCATTTTTAAAAATTCCAAAAGTGTTCTCTGACACTTGCAAACAACTAAAAGCTCTCTCTCTCTCTCTCTCTCTCTCTCTCTCTCTCTCTCTCTCTCTCTCTCTCTCTCTCTCTCTCTCTCTCTCTCTCTCTCTCTCTCTCTCTCTCTCTCTCTCTCTCTCTCTCTCTCTCTCTCTCTCTCTCTCTCTCTCTCTCTCTCTCTCTCTCTCTCTCTCTCTCTCTCTCTCTCTCTCTCTCTCTCTCTCTCTCTCTCTCTCTCTCTCTCTCTCAAGAGGCAACTATGAGGTTCTTACCCCCATGGTTAGCTATTGCATTTCTATATTTCAAGTATATTGCTATATCTTAGAGATGAACCAACCCAAAACTCAAATCACAACGCATAACATAGAAAGCAGACAACTAAAATCCTCGACTCCAACCCTTATATGTTCATAAAACACAAGAGCAAGGAAACATCCCACAAAAGACCTTGGTTTTGACCAAAAATTGTGTGTATATTATCATAAAACTAAGCATACAAGCCACATGGTATTAGATAGTCCCATGCGAAGAATTATATAAAAGGAATTATTAAAATTGAGCTCATGGAGAAGAGATCATAAGTCAAATCTCCAAGATCATAAGTACATGAGAATATGAGAGTTCTAAGCACCATATTGGCTCAAGCTTGTGTCTACTCCCTATCCTCTGACAATCCCTCTTGTCCCCCTTCAAAAAAGACTTTCTCATATTCCTTGTCATGTCCCATGTTTGCCCTTCAACGGGCTTGCATGCAAAGTTGTAGTTTCTTGGTACATTTGTGGGCCTCTAATGTGAACATTAGCCTTTGACAATCTCTCTTGTCCCCCTTCAAAAAAGACTTTCGCATATTCCTTGTCATGACCCATGTTTGCCCTTCAACAGTTGCCCTTCAACGGGCTTGCATGCAAAGTTGTAGTTTCTTGGTACATTTGTGGGCTTCTAATGTGAACATTAGCTTGATGGAGTTAGGCCAATTGCAATTTTATACCTTTTTTGTAAGCCTAAAGAACCACTAGTAATTTAGCATCCCAATCTTGTCAATGAGTTGCTATCATCTTGGTGAGGATAAAGCATATTGTTTTGTTGGACTCATGATTCCATTAGTGTAATAGCAATGTGGGAAAGACTTCTTATGGATAATCTAAAAGTGCTTCATAATGTGCCATATGAGTTTGTTGAAGAAATTTGTGTCATGAAAGTGATCTGCGCAACCGGGCACCCATTCCAGGATAATCATTTCCTTACAAAGACAATTAACTACCAAAGAAAGCAAGTTGGCCAAAAGCCTATGTCCATCGACTACAGTACTTAATAGTTGTAAGAATGTAAAGTCACCTTTGTTTGTAACAAGTGTTTGATGGGTACCTTTCCAGTAACATCTAAACTTTATTACTTGGAAACATAACCATGTCCAATATTTTATCACTCTATAAGCATCATCTTCCATATTAGAATAAATAACAAATCATATGCTTGGACAACAAGAATATAATCCATACAATAAGAACTTGCATTTAGTACCTATAACTACACCTGTAATTTCTAGAATGATCCTCCCATGTCATAACTTTACAAATGTTATAAGGGCAACACAAACCTGGCAAGGGCAAGGATTTTCACCTCACAACTTATGAGAGAATAACTCAAAGAAGAAGAAGAAGAATGTATTTCTTTATTTAAAAAGGATGAAGTACAACACCATATTTCTTAATACAAGATTGATAAAAGATAAGACCTCAAAACAAGACTAGATCAAAGATAAGACAAGACAAGACAAGAACTAGAGATACATGGCTTTAACACTGTTCTAAAACCTTCCAAAGAATCTTCTAGGCTTTTCTTACACCTTCTAAAAGTGTCTAGAAGATACTAGGTTTCGTGATGTCCATGATAACAAATGCCTAACATATAGAAGGAGATCAATAATCAACCATTATTGTAAAATGTTCAAGCTTACAAAGATTGGAGAATTAGAAAAGAAACTCTTTGTGCAATGATGTGTGCTTACCATGTGCATTGATATTTACTTCATATGTAACTTGGCATCTCAAAAAGAAGTAAAGGGTGTCTTTAGATGAGAACTTGTTGTGAAAGGATCATCACTTAGGGATTTTTGATGGGCCTAGTCACACTTTGGGCTAATTTGTAAGTCCAAGGAAAACGGTCTTATATGGTAGCTATATGGGGGAACCATATATTGACAAACAGACAGATAGACACCTACATAGATCATAGATTAGATCAGTGCTAGAAAAAAACCTAGGTATAATGTAATCCCACCTTCAAATTTCAAAATTTACCTTTAAAAATAAAATTTGAAGGTGAAAAAACCTACATATCTTGGAGAATTTTAGTTTTATTTTGCCCCATTACCTCTAAATTTTGAGAGAAAACCTCTTTATCTTCCCACTTCAAGGTTTTCCAACTTATTTGAAAAAGATTTATTTCGAGCACTGGATCAGATGGCCGAGACTCAAACGAGGAGGGGCTCAACAAGCCTCAACCTCCTTTCGTTTTGTAGTACCAGAGTGTGTGTGTGTGTGTGTGTGTGTTACTTAATACTACTGCCTACGTTTCAACGGCCGTATGCGGAGGAACGTTGGAATTTGGAAATAAAACTAAAAAGCCTCACTTGCAAGCAAGTCGCACTCAAGAAAGGAAAGCATCCGGACCGCACGATTTTCAACGGCTCCAACGTACCGCGTTAGCCGCCACGTGTCGCGGTTGGAACGGGTCAGAGCTCGCGCGCTTTTGGGGTTTTGTTTTCTGGAGAGGCCTGAAGGATTTGTATAACCTTATAAAGCCTACATCTGCATACAGGCTGCAGCTGAATCCACGCCCCGGTGCACTCCAGCTGGCGACGGCTACAGCCTAGCCGCGCTTGCTTCTTCTTCTTCTAAAGTTCTATCATAATAATTACAAAAAAGTCAATAGTCCAATTGGAGCCTTTCCACCCGGGCGCCAGGCCTGTAGCTGTAGACATAATACTTTCAATATCATTTAGAGCTGTTATATGCGCCTTTTTTTAAAAGCAACAAAAGAATTCTTCCATCCAATAAATTAACTAATTTCACATGTAATGTATAATAGTTACGTAAAACGCCCACTCAGTGATCAAATTGATGTCCTTTTTCCTGAATATATAAACAAACCACCACAATATTTTAAGACGTTGGATAGGTCAAGCACCCACCCATCCATTGATTAAATCGATGGGTGGGTGGGTGGGTCCTCCTTAGGAGGGTTCTTGGAGGATTGTTCGATGGAAAGTCTGACAAAAGTTTCGATAATTTAGGAGGTAGTTTTGAACATTTGGTATCCGGTGCTTTCGATCTCGTCATATTTTTAAAAAGCATGAAAATATAAAGCAGCTTAAGGCAAGTGCCAACAAACTTATTCACAGTACAGCAGAGTAAATATCCAAATGCTTGAAATTTGATTGGCGGATAGTGACATGCCTAGTACTTTTCTTCTGGCACAAGCTTAATTATGGAACTGGTCATTCTGATGCTTTACAAAGACAAGACAACATCAACAAATTGAACGCATCCAATTGACGACTTCAGGTTAAGCGTGTGCCAAAAAGTAATATCTGATACATACCATTGTTTGACACTATCGTGGTTTTATAAAGCATAAAATGACTAGTTCCAGATCTTGCTATAGGCTTGTGCCAAAAGGAAAGCATTATGGTCCTTTCCAAAATGATTTTACTATAAGCATTTACTGTGTCTATTTACTCGGAGGATATGATCCATTTACCATCTTGTTGTTTTGACTTAAGGATGCCATGATGTCACTCTCTCAAAAAATAACATTCCCCCAAAACCCAGAATGGACGCTGCTTATTTATGGTAGTCCCATGCTCATTGCATTTTAGTATTCAAGGTCCCCAGAGACCCTATAGCACAGTAGAAAGCCAGTTCTCTAAGTACCCATAAAGATCGGAATTACTATAATAGAAAAACCCCATTAGAAGGGGTAAGATAAACCCAAGGGGTTCAGACAGAGACAATTGCACTGTGAGAACTTTGGGATTGTAAATCTTAAAGCATCACACAACGCTTACTATGTACCATAACACACCCAAACCTACCAGATCCCACTGCAGTGCAACACATCACATACTATCTCCATTATGCCTACTGAGTTCTGTGGATACATAGCTAGCAGCTGGAAACCATTAGAAGGGCAAGACGCCAACAAACAACTGGAAACCATTAGAGGGGGCCACAAGCAAGGTGTGTCTTGTCTATCTAGCATTTGTGTGAAAAGAGAGAGAGAGAGAGAGAAGTATCACCCCTGGCCAGAAGCTTGGGATACCATACCTTCTTGTTGCATCAAGGAGTTTCTTAAGAGAGCCTGAAGCAAAGTAAGTCTATCTAGCATTTATGTGAAAAGAGAGAAAGAGAAAAAGACCCCCGGCCAGAAGCTTGGGATACCTTCTTGTTACATCAAGGAGCTTCTTGAAAGGGACTCCTAGGTATAGATGTAGAGAATCTAGAGGGGCGCTCAGTAACTTCCAACAAGGAGGATATTTAAGGTACATGAGGTACTTGGAAAAAAAGGGGGGCATTTAAGGTACATATGGTACTTGAAAGTAGAGGAAGGTACATGCTTCTGAAGGTACTTAAGGACCAAGGTACCTACTTAATCGAAGAGTTCTCTGTACTAATAACTATCCAACCAGAAGGGGCTTCAGCCTTCTATTAAGTATAGAGAGTATCTCGAGAAGGGCACTCGTTAGCTCCCAAAAGGAAGGTACTTGAGGTAGTACTTAAGGTACATTCTCCTTCTAACAGCTATAGATAGATATAGAGAATCTTGAAAGGGGTGCACAGTAGCCCTATAAAGGAAGGTACTTAAGCTACTCAACGGTACTTACTACAGAAGAGCTCCCTAGGGCCTATACTGTCCAATCAGAAGGGATTTTGATAGGTACAGAGAATCTTGAGGGGCTCAGTGGCTCCCAAAATGGAAGGTACTCAAGGTACTTAAGGGATGTACTTACTGCTTGAGCTCTCAATACTGTCCAACAAGAAGGTCCTTCTGATATACTATAGACAGAATCTTGAGGGGCTCTCAGTAGCTCCCAATAGGGAAGGTACTTCTGAAGAGCTCTCAGCTCAAGTAGACAAATTCATCACTGGCTTGTAAATCTTTAGTGTATTTGACAGCCTAAGTTTCATGATTTTGAAGTAGCTAGAATGATTCAGTATACTGATTATTGCTTGCATCAAACAAACAAAGATTTCCAGATTGAAGAAACTGCTGCTGATGTACAATACAATTTGAAAGTTTGGAGAAAAATACAAGTGGAAAATATCCAAGATCTTTTGAAAGTGTAAATTAAATGTTCTGTTGTGAGCCTTAAAAACCGTAAGGCACATGGGCATGCAAACAAAAACTCTTTCCTTATGCCAGTGTCCTTCCAACTTGGGCACAAGGGTACATTGTTTTCCTTTTCCTGAAATTTTATTCCATGTATGTGTGGGTCAAAGAATGAGAATATGCACAGTACTTCACAAAAGATTCCGCAGAGAAAGAATAACCACCTCCCCAAGTAAAACTTCTGCTGGTGCTTTGCTTGGTTGGCCCCGTCTTGAAGAGGTTTACAACTTCACACCAAGTGTAGGCAGGAGGCCCTCTTAGAACCAGGCCAAATCCACCCAATCAAAACCTTCAGATGCACACAGCCCATTCTTCCAGAGACAAATAATGAATGAAGAGGCAGGCTGCCGGCAATATCTACAAGGGCCTCCTACTTCTCCATTCTCTCAACTGATGCTGTTTCAATTAACCTGCTCATCCTCTTAGTTGTAATCACACTCTAAACCACATTCCTGAAGAATGGGCCCTGTCTGCTTTGGTAAAAATGGATTGATCCTCACCCACAGAAGAGAGAAAATTGAAGCCAGTAGTATGGACCAGACAATAACAATGGTTGGAGTGCGATTTTGCCTGCCCATCAGTCCCTTCAAGAATGGATACAGATGCATGATTACCCATATTGCAAAGAACAGCTTTCCAAAGAGAGGACCCCATGATTGGTAACCATTGTTGATGGCATCCGAAATTCCAGCCACCACACCAACTATATTCAGTATAAGCAGAGTGGTTGGAGGTATCAGAAGAGTGGTCCATTTGAACTGGTACAACTCTGCAAATTCTATATCCTCTGCCTGCTTTGATGTCACTGTGAAGCTGGTGTCAATACCAGCCAACACCTTCAACAACCCTTGAAACAGAGCAAAGACATGAGCTGAAACACCGCCAATGACCCAAAACTGTTCATTTCTCCACCAATCATCAATTGCAACACCACTCCATCGCATCTCCAAAATACCAGTGGCAATGATTGAGAGAAAGAGAGAGATGAACCACAAGCTCGCAAAGCCATCAATCTGTGGTTTTACAACAATATTAGTAGCAATAACAGTCCTGACCACAGACTTAAGCACATGCAAGCATACAGAAGTCAAGTTTTCATCATTAATACCAAATGTACAGGTGAAGGTACCCATTAAAACTTAGATATACTTGGGTACTTTAAATTACCGTGGGGATGATAAATTTTCCTGTGAGCAAGCATATTGCTGGAAGAGTACAATATGCTATGAGAGGAAGTGATGTCAAGGGGTAAACTATTGTGTTGATGTATGCCAGGCGCTCCAGCCACTTCAAACCAGTACCATAACCATACCAGATTGGGCAATGACGGCTCAGAAATATCTCTACAGAACCAAGGGCCCACCGAAGCACTTGGTGCAGACGATCTGTCAGATTGATTGGTGCAGACCCCTTGAAGGCAGGCCTTCGAGGCATGCAATAAATAGATCGCCAGCCACGCACATGCATCTTAAATCCTGTCAAGATATCCTCCGTAACTGATCCATATATCCATCCAATCTGCAAGTAGCAGGAAGGTCTTTAGAACCTTGGTTTGCATAGTGAACATAGTAAAGTACAAAAATACAGATAACAAAGCATCTACCTCCTTTCCCCACTCTGTTTTGTCCTCATAACCACAGCTGATGACATGAATGGATTCTTTCAAAAGTGATGCTGGACTTGCATTTTGAGGAACACCGCCTTTTTCCAAGAGTGTAGAAGCAATAAACACAGGTGACTGACCAAACTTTTTCTCGAAATTCTTTTGCGACATTAGGGCACTCTTGTCACTCTCAATGCCTGCAAAAACAACATGTTGGTGTTCTTTGCAGTGTCATGCAATATTATGCATGCAGTGATCAGAGCTCTGCACACGATCATACACTCTTAATCTTCCAAGGAAGGTGAACCCTTACCTTCTACACCTTCTTCTATGTCTTCCAATTTAGACAAAGGGGCATTAGCTTCATTTTTTTTGCTCTTCTTCTTGCTCTTCCCCAGCTTAAGCTTTGAGAAGATCTTTGACTTCTTATGTTTCTTTCTGGGTCCACAGCAGCTCCAACAACTACACAAGCTAGAACAGCAATTACAGCTTCTACTTGGCTTCTTATTCTTCTTGGGAGGATCGAAGCCATACAATGCTTGTCTCCTAAAAACACAACCTGTACCAACATATACTGGACCTTGGATGCCATCTAGACCTCTCAAGTTGATCTGCAAAAGGAAATGCCTTCTCAGAAACAGAGGCCGAAATTTGGATTGAGCACCTCTAAACTAGTGGCCTGGCACTTACATCAAAGAAAACAGTGTTATTGTTGGCATAACGATCATGCCAATCAATTCCATCAAATCTTTGTGGAAATTGCACATAACAAACTCTCTTGCCAAGATTTGGATCCATCATAAAGCACATAGCCTCCCTAAAAGCTTTGCTGTTGTTGATGTAATGATCACAATCCAGGTTGAGAATATAAGGAGCATTGGTCAGGACTGCAGATACGCGTACCTGCATGTTTATCAAGGAGAACCATCCAACATTTTGAAACAAAACCAAATAAGGCTACTTATTTTGGCCAACAAACTTTTCATTCAATTACACAGCTTTCCCTAACAAGGTGTCACTTACACAGGCATTCATAGCCCCTGCTTTTTTATGATGATTATGTCCCACCCGTTTCTCACGAGACACATAGACAAGGCGAGGCAGGTGATTGCCATCCGTATCAGCACCCCCACTATGTCCAAGAAAGACCTGCATGCAGATCATCCGACCATCAAGAACATGGGTGTCATGTTAATAATCAGAATCAATGGTGCAATGCCAATGATCACAAACAATTGTGTTTTCTACACATCACTTCAAACCCTTCTAATCTCAGACATTCCCACCTGTATCATTCCAGGATGATCCCGGACATTATTTCCTGGCCATGGTGTACCGTCCTGCATAGTCCAGCCTTCCTCTGGAACTTTTTGCGCCTTAGCAACTAGAGCATTAATCTGAACCTTGAATTCTTCATATTCTCTCTGCAAACCAGTAGTCAATGGGTCAATCCAGACCACTGGTATCTTAACTGTGTGATGATCCAGGCATTAAGACAATACAAACAACAACCTTCATTGCCCTTCGCTCCTTTACAAAGGATGGATGGACCTTGTCTTTGAGGTAGTCAATTTTCTGAGCAAAATACATCTCTGGAGCCCTGGGTTCAATGTTAAATTTCTTACAGAAGGGAACCCATTTCCTTGCAAATTCTGATGTTTCTGACAAGGCCTCAAATGTCAACATGGCCGCCCCATCATCTGACACATAGCAGGAGACTTTATCAACAGGATAGTCAACAGACAGGATGGACAACACCGTGTTTGCAGTAACAATTGGAGGCTCCTTCATTGGGTCCACGGTACTGACAAACACATCAACTGCAGCCAGGTCAGAGGGTTTGCCTTCTTTCTCAAACCTGTAAGTGGCAAACAATGTGAATGAGCCACCACTAGGAAATTTCACCCATCCCCTCACCTTAAAATATATTAATTCAATCACCGTTTTCTTGCTCCATTACCTTAAAGACAGCCTATCCAGATAAGTTTCACGATTGATTGGCAGCCACTTAGGAAATTGGTCCAATATCCAAGAAAGGGCAAACCAGAATTCACAAATGACTGAGACAAGCCAGAGACCATAGGCATCTGGAGCTGGATTCAGTATCCGGTAACGCAAGAAGAATGCAAGAACAACCAGCCGGATGACTATGATTAACCTGTAAGGGTTGATTCTGGCTGATGGTATTGGAATCTTCCTAGACAGAGGCTGCCTTGCTTCATCCATACTGTCAATATTGCCATGTAAATAGGTGCCCTTAATTAGTACAAATAAACACCACAATATATCTCTCCATTAGTCTATGAATGAGGGGATTATTAGCTTACACTGGCAGGTCTTCCTCATCAATTAAATTATGACCTCCATGCCCTTTGTCACCGCCTGAAAAAGCATGGCCTCCATCAGACTTCACAAGTTGTAGCTTTTCCTGGCGTGACTTCCAACTGTCCATTTTATCCTTCCATGCAATGCTGCCATATCCATATTGCGCAAGGTCCTTAGTTGGGTCTAAAGGCCTTGCTTGAGCTGCAAAAACTCGCAGCAAACTGTCAGTAGCTTGTGAAAGACACAAGAAAGATAAGTAACAGTAGCATATCAGAGAAGTAGACCTGGAGAGTTCGACTCTAAAAAAGGAAGAGGATGCACCCTTTTCCCACCACTTCCCATGAAAGGGGGAATGATAAGTGCATGGTGTTCTGGAGATATGCCATGAGGTTCCTCGCCCTGCAATCCACCATAAGTCAGACCAGTTCACATAGTAAAGCCCCCTCTGTTGATAGTAATTGCTAGTATAGTGAGGATCAGGTTCATACTATTGGTCCATTTGTAAGCAATGGAACTTGAGGAAGTACAGTGTGCCTCATGTGTGGCATGTCATGCCCTCCACCTCGCCCATAGCTCATCTGTCCATGAAGCATAGACTCCGCAATCTGTTGGCCACTCTGTGCATCTGTGTATCCAAAACTGAATTCATTCTCCAGGTCATCGACATCTTCCTCCTCTTCATCGCCTTCGACCCTCCGGCTGCCTATAGCAACAATCACAAAAGAAGATCTCTATTAAAACAAAAACTCTTAACAACAGAATAAGACTGAATAATGTCCCTACGGCAGGGGCAGGGCAGATCACAATGAAAAAATGACCCACCTTTCAGCCGCTTATATCTGGTTTTGCATTGAGGGCAAGATTGATTCCCCTCATTGCGCTCATATTCATAGCAAGGCCGGCAAACCGGGAAGGCACATTCGTTGCAGGCAACAAAGAGCTCCCCATCGGTTGTCAATCCAACATCTTCACGGCAAATTTGACAGACTTGACCGTTAAGTTGCTCCACAGGTCGAGGCTGCAGACCACCAAAAGGACTGGTGTCAAGGCGGATATTGCAAAGCAGAATGCTAGATGTGATATGAACCAAGAAGACCTCAAATGCTTGACATAAACAAGAGATTGTACAATATGAAATGTTTCAAAGCAAATATGCAAAACTGAGTTTTTTTCCTCTGAAGATCAAGAAGACATTGTAATTACTTACTCCGGCACGCTCCGTCCCGATCACAACGAGCTCATTACGGTTGTGAGATCCTGCAATGAGGCCGGCATTGGCCTCCATTTCGACAATGGTTGCAGAGAGATTGTTTGCAGTCGATCAAAGCAAGATCACCATAGCCCGGTCCAGCAAAACCATTAATTTATAGCATCGAACGCCAAGGCCAATGCGGGGGGGTTGAAGAAGCGAGCTCCGTTCTCCGTCCAGGATCACAAAGAAAGAGAGAGATATATGGTGATCAAATGGCTAAATGACGAGGCAAGAAGGAAGGCGTGCGGGCGCAGGGGAAGGAGAAGAGAGGGGAGGGAAGGGTGGCACCGACAGGGAAATGATCCCGGCGGGAGGGGAGGGGAGGGGAGGGGAGGGGAGGAAGAGAAGGGGGGGAGAGGGAGAAGGGGGGGCAGAGAAGGAGGAAGAGGAGAAGCACAAAGGCAGGAGGACCCCAGCGGGAGAGAAGGCAACGCGGGTCAAGGCAAGTCACGACGGCCTAGATCTTCCTCTGGAACGATGAATAAAGAGAGTGAGAAGAGCAGAGAGTGACGAGAGAGACAGATGGGGTAGGCGGGAGAGTGTGTTGGCAGTACCTATAGAATGTGCGAAGGTAAAACCTTGAAGCAATGGAGAAGAGGTAGTGAAAGGTGAAACTGCGAAGGGCCCTCGGGGGTCGAGAGAGAGAGAGAGAGAGAGAGAGAGAGCGCGCGCGCGGAATTTGAGGGAAGAAAAAAGGAGAAAGATGGGCAACAAGGAAATGAAAATGAAAGTGAGATAGGGTGGGCGAGATTTAGTTTGCCGGCAGCCGGCTGGCAAGATAGCACGAGAGGGAGTAATGTAGAGAGAGAGAGAGGGGGGGGAGGGAGAGCGCCCCTAGGCCCTAGGGCCTCTTTACAGGTCCGCTGATACTGTGGGAATTTGCCTCTCTCCCTCTTTTCTGCCAGCATGAGAGGAGCCTCCGGAAACTTGAAAGGCTTGGATTTGAAGTTTGCTGTTGCCAACTGGCCTTCAGGTATTGCCAGCCGAACCCGGCAGTTAAGCCTAGCCTTTCCAATTTTCATCATCCCCCCCGCCCACCACCTTCCAACCTCCCCCCCTTCCATTGGGCTTCTCGCACCTTCCTAGGTAGACCCTGTTTCCATGGAACCTCCACCACAAGCCCGTTAGGGCCATGGAAGCCCTCCTATTCCAACTCCCCCACAATAGAGCGACAGTAGCATGGGTTCGTGAAATCAAGCATGCAAAGACCATTGCAAAAATGCTTGCATAAAGCAATCAACAAATCAATTCTGCACCTAGTTGATTGTTACTGACGATTTTGACATTAAATGAGCATGTTTGTTCATCGTGAGGACAATCGATTGGTGGTTTAAAGTCGAATCCTAATTATGAGGCTATGGATTCAAGTCTTGTACAATGCATCACTCAATTGGACACCTATGTTCACATGGTGTGTTCATGGCTCTTGCCCACTCAACACCTGGTTAATCTTCCTCCTTTGGTAGGATCAATAAGGAAGCGGATCCCAATGCAATCAAAATTTGATGTTCATTCGACTCTTGCAAGCTATCTTATCTATGTATAGGACAAATGTTAACATTGCTTTCGCCCACTCTCTCAACTAGCATGTGGAGTGAAGTCGGCCCCCCCCCCCCCCCCCAAAAAAAAATAAAAAATAAAAAAATTGGTGGGAATTCAAGTGTTTGCATCTTATCTAAAACCCCCACCCAAAAAAGAAAACAACAATGCATGTTGTGTTAGCAATCAAAATATTGATACTACCTTACTCGTTCATTTTTGCAACTCTGTGCTTTCCTTTCCAATTCTTGCAAATATACTACAACTTCCATCTTGCGAACCAAGTATCTTACATAGCTTTATTACCTATACATGAGCAAACAATGGTACACAATCCTACAATACTAAACATTTCAAGCTACTCTTTATCTAAATAGTAACATGGGCTCGTGAAATCAAGTAATCATTTTTCTAAAAAATGCTTCTACTTTCTAATAGGCCTTTCTTACTCAATTTTCCATCTCATGAGACTCACAAATCCAACCTAGTGTTGCCCATTCGGTTCTTGAAAGCCATAAAACAAGATTTTGGTAAGTTTAAAGTTTAAAGCATTATAATTCAAGACTTTATAATGGGCTAAATATCCATCATTAACACTTTGCCAAATTCAATAAATGTGCTTAGAATTTCAGTACATCAAGGTTTAAGAAGGCCTCCATATTATGTTCCCTAAAAGGAAAGTCTTTTTTTCCATCCTTTACACACCTTGCTTCCTCCTTTGACTTCAACCCTCATGATTCTCATTTTGCTACCATATACGTATCAAAATCATCTTGCAACCACAATTCTCATTAGATATATCATCGGCATTTTGTACAAACATTCCAAAGAACAAGATGTTAGCATCAATATCATTTGTAGCACTACTAGTTTGTTGCTTTCACCCTACCTTGTCCTCTACCATGCATATATGCAATGTGACCATGGTTAACATTCATAATTAGACTAGACGTACCTTGTCCTTTGCTATGCAAATATGCAATGTGAACATGGTTAGCATTCATTATTAAACTAGATCTACCACACATCTTATGCGTTTTGATGGATGCTTCTTTGGTTTTTGTTTTAACTTGATGTTATCTTGACATGAATCTAGCCTAGAATCCCTTATTGGGGCCCTATTCCACTACTACTACTTCCTCATAAGTCTTGCCTTTGACTATTCTTTGCAAAGTTTGTTCTTCAAATAATCAACCCATAGTTGCTAAAGATTCACTTCCACCCACTGGTTATCAATGAAGTTTTCAAATGATTAAGTGATCTCTTTAGTTTAAATATATATGCCGTACAAACTTAAAAGTTATGTCAAGCCCCCAACAAGTTTTCTAACATGTGCATTACTCATCGAAATTTCTCATTGTTTGTTCCAAGTGTCAACAACAAAATTAAGCAACATTTTGCTCTTTATTATTCATAGTTTGTGCTATAATTGTATCTTTCAAACATGTGAACATATGATGCAAAGCATTCGACATTGCATTGGTAGATTAATCTTTGTACGGCTTTAAACAAGGAACTAGTGAAACCTTTCTAGTGCTTTATCTTGTTTCCTAAACTCTTCCAACCTTTAAGCAAGTTAATCATCTCATGGATGGGCTTCTTTAAACAAATTGGACTCCTCTATGTTAAAAGGATACAATTGATATAGGTGAAATCATTTTTTTTTTCCATTGTGTTTATTTCACACATCACTTTGATATGCTTTGAACTCTACTAGCATGACTAGTCCAAAATTAAATATACAACATGTGCTTAATGTACTTATAGTCCTACATTCATAATAGTAATCGGTGTTGCTAGCAAGGCTTGCAAACATGTTTCATGTGATTTGCATGATTGCAAAAGCTTGTGAGGCTATGCCTTGCTCGTTTCACTTTTTTTTGCTCATAACAATGAAGGGGATGTGCTTCATGCACGGCATTCACCTCGTAACACATTGCTAAATAATGAGGAGCTCTTCAATCTACCTCGTTTTGAGTTACCAATAGGATAGACCTCGTGAAATACTTGCTTGTGAGAAGGAGAAGTGATAATTTGATTGAAAAAGGTTTAAAGGAGTGAACCATGTTATTAATTAGCATCACATACAAAGCATATACAAAATACAATGCTTTCCATCTATAGCTTTTAGAGAAGTGTGGACGTTGTGTCTCAAATACTTCTAGACTACTCTAGTAAGGTGTGCTAGTCAATGTTGATGCATTCCATGTGACACCACAACTGCAACGAAGTGAGATTATTGATTGCTTATCTAGTGGGATATTCTTATGCCCTTTCCAACATCATGGTTTCTAGCAAGTGATGTCGCTCAATGTGGGGATCCATGTTACTCTATACCTAGAAACTCAATTCCTTACGAAGTAAAATTACCTCTCTCTCTCTCTCTCTCTCTCTCTCTCTCTCTCTCTCTCTCTCTCTCTCTCTCTCTCTCTCTCTCTCTCTCTCTCTCTCTCTCTCTCTCTCTCTCTCTCTCTCTCTCTCTCTCTCTCTCTCTCTCTCTCTCTCTCTCTCTCAAACATAGTGAATAATAAAGCTCCATACTTTATGATTAGAAATATGTTAACCATGATTTGTGTGTTCTTGTTTAAGCTCATGATTGCTTCTATCGATGAGAAGATGGTTGTATGTAAGCTTGAAGACACATGTAACACATGTAATATGCTTTAAATAGAGAATCAAACATGCAAGGCACATGGCTAGGTACATTAACACAAAAGCAATTGCAAACATGCCTCTAGAAACAAACATGGCCCCATGTATAGCATCACCCTCACTTCAAGTGCAAACACAT